>NC_133327.1:649970630-650570630 GCF_042186555.1 Aquarana catesbeiana
GCGCATGTACTCACTAGACAAAATCCTTTTCTTTTTTCCTTTTTTAATTCCCATGCACATGATTGCGTATTTTAAAAAAAATTTAAGTCAGGAATGATTGCGTAATTTAAATGAACATAGAACACAATACCAAAGTGAGTGAACATTCTCGACCAGTGGCGGCTGGTGCTCAATTTTTGGAGGGGGAACGCAAAAAAATTTTGATAAAAAATCATCAATTCCAGCCACTGTGCCATTAAACGCTGCCACTGTGCCCATCAAATGCTGCCACTGTGCCCATCAATTGCTGCCACTGTGCCCTCAAATGCTGCCACTGTGCCATCAATTGCAGCAACTGTGCCAAACGCTGCCACTGTGCCCATTAAACGCTGCCACTGTGCCATCAATTGCAGCAACTGTGCCAAACGCTGCCACTGTGCCATCAAATGTTGCCACTGTGCCCATCAAACACAGCCACTGTGCCCATCAAACGCTGCCACTGTGCCATCAAATGCTGCCAGTGTGCCCATCAAATGCTGCCAGTGTGCCCATCATATGCTGCCAGTGTGCCCATCAAATGCTGCCAGTGTGCCCATCATATGCTGCCAGTGTGCCCATTAAATGCTGCCAGTGTGCCCTTGAATGCCCCCAGTGTGACCCCCACCCGCTCGCCATCTGCTCAGCACTTGCCCTGTCTTGGTGAGGCAGCGGGTAACGGCGATGAGTGGGGTCCCCCATGCGTCTCCTGCTGTCCTCATCTCCCATCCTCTCCTCCTGATAGGCGTCCAAAAGTGGCACCTATCGTTTCAGCCAATCAGGTGACAGGTAACAGACCCGAGCACCTGATTGGCGGAGAGGCGGTTTAGTGTTAGGAAAGCGAATAGTCATTCGCTTTTCTAACACAGCTGAGCCCAGCATGGCGCTCGCAGGTCACCTTTTTTAACGCCTATTAGAGCCTATGGCTCTAATCAGGTGCTTCAAAAACACCCCCCCACGGCGCTGTAATTTAGGCGCCCGACGCCCGAAAAGGGGCCGGAATAGGGGGTGGCAGCGGTGGCCATAGATAGATTTATGCAATGCATGAATCCATCTATTGGTGATAGAGGGGTGTCAGGAGAGAGGGGGCGGTGCCCGTGCGCGCTTAATGCACGGGCCGCCACTGTTCTCGACTAAGTTAGTAAGTCAATTCCAATTATTCCACTCAGGTTATTTGACATTAAGGCACTATCACGTACCCAGGTGATTCCATCATAGAAAATTCTCTGTGGGGATGGTAAAAATGCCTTAGAATTCTCCTTTAACCACTTCCCATCTGCCCCATAGCAGATTTACTGCAACAGGCCGGCTCTCCTGTACAGGATCATGTATATATTTGTGATTCTGCACTTCTGCCTGCAGGGGGCGCATGTGCACCGCCGGCGGGCCGATTCTGTGTTTATTCACAGCAGAAGGCGATCTGCGGGTGGCGGGCACTGGATGTCCCCTGACACCCGCCGATCGTCGGTAAAACACACAGAACTGAGATGTAAACAAGGCAGATCTCCGTTCTGTTAGGGGGGAATGGATAGATTTTGTGTTCCCTCGTAAAAGCACCTAACACAGTACACAAAAACACTGGCTAGGCACATAGTTAACCCTTTAATTGCCCTAGATGTTAAACCCCTTCCCAGCCAGTATCATTAGTACAGTGACAGTGCATATTTTTAGCACTGATCACGTCACTGGTTCCCACAAAGTGGCAGTTAGGGCTCATTTACACTTGCTTTGGCTTCAACACACATTATCGGTTAGTTTACACTTACTTTTAAACATGGTTTCGGATATGCTTTGTTAACCGCTTCCCGACCAGCTCACGCAGATATACTACGGCAGAAGGGCACGTACAGGCAGATTAATGTACCTGTACGTTGCCCTTGAAGAGGCGGCTTGCAGGCATGCGCGCCCGCCAGGAGCTCCGTGAGCGGGATTGCGGGTCCCACAGACTCGATCTCCGCGGCGATACCCGCGATCGTCTCACGATGAGGAAGAACGGGGAAATGCTGATGTAAACAAGCATTTTCCCGTTCTGCCTAGTGACAGGACACTGATCACAGCTCCCTGTAATCGGGAGCGGTGATCAGTGCCGTGTCACACACAGCCCATCCCCCTCACAGTTAGAATCACTCCCTAGGACACACTTAACCTCACAGCGCCACCTAGTGGTTAACCCCTTCACTGCCAGTGACATTTTTACAGCAATCAATGCATTTTTTTTAGCATTGATCGCTGTATTAATGCCAATGGTCTCAAAAATGTGTCAAAATTGTCCGATGTGTCCGCCATAATGTCGCAGTCACGATAAAAATCACTGATCGCCACCATTACTAGTAAAAAAAAAAATTATTAATAAAAAAGCCATAAAACTATCTCCTATTTTGTAGACTCTATAACTTTTGTGCAAACCAATCAATAAACGCTTATTGCAATTTTTTTACCAAAAATATGTAGAAGAATACATATCGGCCTAAACTGAGGGAAAAAAAAAATTTTTATATATATTTTTTGGGGTTATTTATTATAGCAAAAAGTAAAAATTATTGCTTTTTTTTCAAAATTGTCACTATTTTTTTTGTTTATAGCGCAAAAGATAAAAACCGCAGAGGTGATCAAATACCGCCAAAAGAAAGCTCTATTTGTGGGGAAAAAAAGGACATCAATTTTGTTTGGGAGCCACGTCGCACGACCGCGCAATTGTCAGTTAAAGCGACGCAGTGCCGAATCGCAAAAAGTGCTCTTGTCTTTGGCCAGCCAAATGGTCTGGGGCTTAAGTGGTTAAAGCGGTTGTATACCCTTATTTTAAATTTTTACCTACAGGTAAGCCTATAATAAGGCTTACCTGTAGGTAAAATGAATATCTCCTAAACCTGTACGGTTTAGGAGATATTCACTTTGCATGCAGCCGCTGACGTCCGCGGAGCATGCGCTGTGAATGCCCGGCTAAAGGTCCAGCAGACGCTGCCGGACCTTGCCGGGAAGAAGACTCCCACGCGCATGCCACTCACATCGCCGCAAACCCGGAAGAAACGCACAGGGCAAAATGTCAGCTCCCTCAGCGTGGACCGGGCTGTGATACGGGGACCTCGTTCTAAGGTAAGTATTTCATAATGAGCTAGTATGCGGTGCATACTAGCTCACTATGCCTTTGCCTTACAGGGTTTTTTTGTTTTTTTACATGTGCGGGTATACAACCGCTTTAAAGCTCTCTGAACGCCAGTCAACTCCTGTCACTAAATAAAATGGTTAGCTTACAGTCCTGTTTACACCTTTGCTTTTGGCTTTGCTTCAAAAATTATACTCCATGTAGCTTTAGTGGTGCTTCAAAGCGTCTTCAAAGCCTCCATAGAAGGCTATGGCAAAGCTCGCTTAAAGCCCCACCGAAGCCTCATCAAAGCCCCATCGAAGCTCCACCGAAGTCTCATGAAAACCTCACCAAAGCCCCATCAAAGCCCCATCAAAGCCCCATCGAAGCTCCACCAAGGCCTCATCGAAGCACCAAGCAAAAGCAGGTGTAAACAGGACTGTAACCATTTTATTTAGTGACAGGAGCTTTGACTGGCATTCAGAGAGCTTTAACAAAACATGTACGGTGCCTTGTATTGAAGCAAGTGTAAACTAGCCCTTAGTGTCACTAAGGGGTTTATTTACTAAAGCTAGAGAGGACAAAATTAGTCACAATTCTGAGAAACCAATCAGCTTCCAGGTTTTATTGCTAAAGCTTAATTAAACAAGCTGAGGTTAGAAGCTGAATGGTTTCTCTGCAGAATTGTGACTCATTTTGCCCTCTCTAGCTTTAGTAAATAAACCGTTAAGTGTCTGACTGTCCACCGCAATATCTCAGTCCCCCTATAAGTCGCTGATCACCACCATTACTAACAGGGCCATCTTTAATATTGATTGGACCCTGGGCAAAACTTTTCTTGGGGCCCCCCATGCAGTTTCGCTCTCCACCTGCTCTGAGACATACAATAAATAGCAGCTAGACTCAAAATCAGTTTACTGAATCAGATCAGGCAGCAATTACAATTGGTTTTCAGAGGTTACAGTGTATCATTACCGCTCACTGACTGGTTGCTAGAGGTTACAGCACACATTACAGCTCACTGATTAGTTGCTAGAGGTTACAGCACATGATTTGTTGATTGGCTGGTAGAGATTACTGTGGATATGACCTCAGAGGGGCATGATATACATATAAATGCCGCCATCCGCCACTATTTACATATGAATGCTGCCACTATTTACATATGAATGCCAGTAATTTACATGTAAACACAGGGTCTGCAGGTAAGTCATCTGTACACAACAAAAGGGCAGAGCTAGGCAGCATTAATAGCAGCACTTCACACTAAGTTATTGGGACACAGCACAGAACTAAAGCCTCAAGGGACGAAGGTTTTTAAACCAGGATAGTTGGCAAGTATCAGGCAGCTGCTTTGGGCCCCATAACAATGACAGGGCCCAGGGCAACTGCCCCTTTTGCCCTGCCTTAAAAAACGGCCCTGATTACTAATATCAAAAAGAAAAGGAAAAAAAAATTGCATAAATATATTCCATAGTTTGTAAATGCTATAACGTTCATGCAAACCAATCAATATACGCCTATAGGTATTTTAATTTACCAAAAATATGTAGCAGAATACATATTGACCTAACTTTATAAAGAAATTAGATTTTTTACCTTTTTTTTATTGGATATGTTTTATAGCAGAAAGTCAAAAAATATTGTTTTTCAAAATTGCCTGTCTTTTTTTTTTTGTTTATAGCGCAAAAAATTAAAAAAATGCAGAGGTAATCAAATACCACCAAAAGAAAGCTCTATTTGTGGGAAAGAAATTACATCAATTTTACTGATACAATGTTGCATAAAATGGCCTGGTCATGAAGGGGGGGTAAACCTTCCAGAGGCCAAGTGGTTAACCTCCCTGATGGTATTCCTGTGTGTGGCTCGGGGTTAAATTTCAGCGCCATTAGCGGTAACCCCGAGCCACACTCGGGATTGCATTGCAGGATCCTGGTGCGGTGTACTTACCTTGTCCCCAAGATCCTGTGATGTCCCCCCGCTGTGTCTGCGGACTCTGTCCTCCTCTCAAAGCCTCTGTGTGCCGGGCTCCGTTCCCTGCGAGCGTTGCGACGCACAGGGGCGGAGCCTGGCGGGAAAAATTTAAAAAAATATAAAAATCATAATTCATACAGTACTGTAATCTTACAGATTATAGTACTGTATGAAATCATTTCACATCCCTTTTGTCACCAGTGCTTTGTCCAATGCCCTGCATGCAATTTTATATGATGTATACTGCTCTTTCTGCCTGGAAACTGTTTGTCCATAGCAACCAAAAAGTGTCCCTTTATGTTAAAAGTGGCTTTAGACCAGCTAGAAAACAGTGATAGTAAATTAGAACACTTGCAGAATTGAGCGATAGTGAATCGTGGGGTAATTTATTTTATTATTATTATTATATTATTATTTTTAATAATTATTTACATTTATTTATTATATTATAATTTATGATTTTGTGTTTCAAACTTCATCATACCTGGGATATCTACTAGACTCTTGGTGGACAGATATAAGTGTGTTATTGCTAAGAATTACAGGCCTACAATATAAAACTCCAAATTTCTATGCAAAATAATTGTACCGCTTTGAGACGCAAAAAATCTGAAATAATCATACCGCCAGGGAGGTTAAAGAAAACAAATTTAAAGCTAAAAAGCTTTTGTTTTTCTATCTGCAGATCTTTAAAAAAAAAAAAAAAAAGCCGTGCAGATGATGAGGACCCATCATCAATACACTGCTGTGATAGGTGAGTATCTTGGATAAGGAGCCGATACCTTGTAGATTGGGTCTGAGATGGGACAAGGTAAGACAAGGTGAGGCAAAAACAAGAAGCCAGATTTTGGCTTTCATATGAGATTTCACAGAACAAAGTCAGATTTCACACAGTGCTTTCTAATAATGTGTCTCTTACCTTCCGCTGCATTGTGGGGCCTCCTACTAAAGAATTAAATGTGCAATGCTCTTACTATTACAAGGAATGTGGATTTTCTTTTTTTAGCACTAATAACTGCCACAGCGCTTTAAAGTGTTTGTATAGTCAAAACATATTTTAAGCGGATCCCCCCCCCCCATTTTTTTTTAACCCCTGCTTACCTGGTTGTGGGTCCTGCACAGGTAAAATACTCACCTGCCCAGTGGATTCAGTTTTGTCCTACTGAGATCTTCTACTCTTCTGCCCCCCCGCTGGACCCCTTTGCTGCCATGGTGCTATGTGCTGGGTGTCCAGTGGGCCCCTGTGCCTTTAACTACTTCAATACTGGGCACTTACACCCCCTTCCTGCTCAGGCCAATTTTCAGCTTTGAGCGCTGTCGCTGTTTAAATGACAATTGCGCGGTCATACAACACTGTACCCAAACAGAATTTTTATCATTTTGTCCCCACAAATAGAGCTTTCTTTTGGTGGTATTTGATTACCTCTGCGTTTTTTTATTTTTTGCTAAACAAATAAAAAAAGACCTAAAACTTTGAAAAAAAAAAAGTTTTTCTTTTGTTTCTGTTATAACATTTTGTAAATAAGTTTTCTCCTTCACTGATGGGCACTGATAAAGCGGCACTGAAGGGCACTGATGAGGTGGCACCAATGTGGTGGCACTGATGGGCACTGACGGGCACTGACAATGGGCACTGATATGCAGCACTGATGGGCATTGATAGGCGGCACTCATGGACACTCATGGGTGGCACTGATGGGCACTGATAGGCAACACTGATGGGCACTGAAAGGCTGCACTGATGGGTACTTATGGGCGGCACTGCTGAGCACTTATAGGCGGCACTGATAGATGGCATTGATAAGCATCACTGATGGCACTGGAAATGGCAGGCATTGGGGATGGGTACTGATTGGCAGCTGCCTGGGCACTGATTGGCATTTCCCTGGTGGTCTAGGGTGGCATTCCTGGTGGTCCAGTGTGGTGGCATCCCTGGTGGTCCTGGCGGCATCCTGGTGGTCCTGGGTGGGCATCCGAGGGGGGGCTGCACTGATAAACAATCAGCAATGGCCCCACCGGTCAGGAGAGCAGCCGATCGGCTTTCCTCTACTCGCGTCTGTCAGATTGGACACTGCTGATCACGTGGTAAAGAGCCTCCGTCAGAGGCTCTTTACCGAGATCGGTGTAGCGGTTTGTCAAAATGACACACCGCACCACTGATCGCGTGATGCAGCCCCCACGGGTGCGCGAGAGCGGTCATTCTGGAGGGCCATCATATGACGTCCACCCAGAATGAGACCCGCGCTGCCCAGCTGTCATTTGACGGACGGCGAGCGGAAAGCGGTTAAGGAGGGGTGGGCTCCCTCCAGGCTCGCCTGCCCTCTGCCTATCCATTATAATGCATGTACTTCTACTATGGAGGCTCTCAAAATTTAGAGTTAGGACTGCAGATAATACTGGGGTGTTGTGAAGTGGCTCTGCAGCTTACGCATGTATTTGCAAATGTGTGCAAACTAAACCCCTGTTTTTAATGCAAACTGTTAGACAGGACAATTTGGTTGGTCGCAGACTGGTCGGTAAGTTGGGCTGGGAATTTTCTTTGATTTTGTTTACCATGCGTTGCCCTTCCATGTGCTCCTTGCTGCAAAGGCCAGTTATAGGCGGTGGTAGTTGCCTATTTGATCGCAAACAAAGCACAGGTTCACTATAGAATGCCTAAAGAATATTAATCTATTACAAGTACTTATATAGCACCATCAATTTACTCAGCACTTTACATATACACTCACCGGCCACTTTATTAGGTATTCCTTGCTGGTAACGGGTTGGACCCCATTTTGCCTTGAGAACTGCCTTTTTTTCTTCATGGCATAGATTCAACAAGGTGTTGGAGACATTCCTCAGAGATTTTGGTCCATAATGACATGATAGCATCACGCAGTTGCTGCAGATTTGTCGGCTGCACATCCATGATGCAAATCTCCCGTTCCACCACAACCCAAATGTGCTCTATTGGATGAGATCTGGTGACTGTGGAGGCCATTGGAGTACAGTGACCTCATTGTCATGTTCAGGAAACCAGTGGTGAGATGATTTGAGCTTTGTGACATGGTGCATTATTCTACTGGAAGGAGCCATCAGAAGATGGGGACACTGTAGTCATAAAGGGATGGACATGGTCAGCAACAAAACTTAGGTAGGCCGTGGCGTTTACACAATGCTCAGTTGGTACTAAGGGGCCCAAAGTGTGCCAAGAAAATATCCTCCACACCATCACCCTGAGCTTACCATCTGAAATCGAGACTCATCAGACCAGGCAAAGTTTTTCCAATCTTCTATTGTCCAATTCTGGTGAGCCTGTGTGAATTGTAGCCTCAGTTTCCTGTTCTTGGCTGACAGGAGTGGCAGCCGATGTGGTCTTCTTCTGCTGTAGCCCATCTGTGTCAATGTTTGATGTGTTGTGTGTTCAGAGATGGTATTCTGCATACCTTGGTTCTAACAAGTGGTTATTTGAATTTCTGTTGCCTTTCTATCATCCTTAACTATTCTGTTCATTCTCCTCTGACATCAGCAAGGCATTTTCCCCCACACAACCACCGCTCACTGGATATTTTCTCTTTTTTGGACCATTCTCTGTAAACCCGAGAGATGGTTGTGTGTGAAAATCCCAGTAGATCAGCAGTTTCTGAAATACTCAGACCAGCCCGTCTGGCACCAACAACCATGCCACGTTCAAAGTAACTTAAACCCCCTTTCTGATGCTCGATTTGAACTTCAGCAAGTTGTCTTCTCCGCAACGAGATGCCTAAATGCATTGAGTTGCTGCCATGTGATTGGCAATCTGTATTACCAGCAATTGAACAGGTGTACCTAATAAAGTGGCCAGTGAGTGTATATTGTACTGTACAGTCATATCAGTCCCTGCCCTCAAAGAGCTTACAATCCAAGGTCCCTAACTCACATTCACATGCTAGGGCCAATTTAGAGAGGAGCCAATTTACCTACCAGCATGTCTCTGGAGTGTGGGAGGACATGCAAGGAGCACAAGGAGGACATGCAAACTCCATGCAGGTAGCGCTGTGGTTGGGATTTGAACCAATGACCTAGTGCTGCTAGGTAGAAGTGCTAACCACTTAGCCACTGTGCTACTGTGTGAATACATCAAATGACATTTGCCAAGTCAAGCTGACTGGGGATGAAGCAACTGTACATGTTTGTACAAAGATCTTTCTTTACACCAATCAGCAGCCATATCATGTGTACATCTAGCGCCTGTATTCCCCATTACAGATGATTGAGAGATTGGAAACAAATGTGACAATCCACTGTCATATGTCACTATGATAAATTGCATGCCATGTTTTTCTATTATTTATTACACTTTACATGACAAAGTCTGTCAGCATACAGAAACATTAGGATGCGTTGCTGTTATGTCCTAAAAACCAGTACAGTTCTGGTGGTGAAGAAGACTACACAAAGGGGTCCTAAAGAAGCCATTTATCAAAGCTGCCAAATCTGGACAAGGGTGGTTTAGAAAAAACTAAACTCAGCTGGAAACAAAAAGATGTTTAACTAAGAAGGTTTCAGTAAATAACTCACCCTTTATCCTGCAACCATCCCGAAATTTGCAGCTCTGACCCTGCCCGCAGCCCAGGCATTGTCTGCCCAGCCATGTTGTCTTAAGCATTTTGTTTTAATGAGCCCCATTGTCTTATGTCAGGACTGTATACAGGAGGAATTAAAGCCTCTGACAACCATGTACACTGTATTTGTCTTTAATTATATATAATAATCTTTTTTTTTTCCTGCCAACATTCTGAAATATTTAATTAGTCCTATACCCAAATTTAATTTTACAGCAGTCTCTTTCTATTTATGCAAGCAGTTGATATCTGGTGAATTAGCAGAGTTGCACCGAATGGAAATTTTGGTGCTGAAATCAAAACCAAAAATGCAGGATGCACTTGGCCGAAAACCAAAACCGAAAATGACAGTTTTTAAAAAGTATATATATTTTTATATAGAATTGTATTATGTTTGACTTTTTCATTAATATCATATGTAGCACCCTGTAGTTTAGGCAAGGAGCTCCTCACATATTTACTTGCCAGGAGCTCCAGGAGAATAATCCAGATGTTTTTCGGAATTATCTCCGGATGACAGACCCCTGTTTTCACCAACTCTTGGCATTGTTGACCCCCTATATTAGGAAGCAGGACACGTGCATGTGGCTTTTATTTTATTTGCATTTTTTGGTTGAATAATAATGATTTGATTTGGTATATTTTCTATATTTTTGGATGCATAGAATGCACTTTTCGGTTAAGTTCTATTGGCAGATAGCATGTCTAATTTTGTTTGTTTTATTTTTTTAATGCACAATAAAAAAATTGTGGAGAATAATACTTGGCTATGTGTTTTACTTCTAATGACAGTTTGGGAGTAGGCAGTTCCATTTAAAAAAATACAATGTAAAATTGACAAGGGACACCAACATAGTTGTATCTTTGATCTTAACAACTACGGGATAATGGTGTTGTGGTAACTTGCATCAAAAAAAAAATAACAAGCATAATAATATTATTCTTCATATCACTAGAAAAAAAAAGCATTTGAAAATTCATTTGCAATAACTCCATCAGTATCACCAGCAAAGCAGCTTCATTATTATCCCATTAAAGAAGAAGAGAATTGTGCGCTGCATTTTTAGATTTCATAATTTGCCACGCCACGAATGTTAATTCTCCATTACGAACGCTAGTTTACAAGACCGACCGCTTCTGGCTCGTCCTTGCTTCCGAGCATGTGTGTTTGGACTTTGGACTTTTGTTCGACGGACTTGTGTACACACAATCGGAAAATCTGACAACAGACATTTGTACGCAGAAAACTTTAAAGCCTGCTATCCAACATTTGTCCACGGAAAATCCGACAACAACTGTCCGATGGAGTGTACAAACGGTCGGATTTTCCACCAACAGCCTGTCATCACACAATTCCTGTCGGAAAATCCGATCGTGTGTAAGCGGCTTAAGTGTTAGATTAGACTATAATAGAATGGTAAATTGTCACTATGCATGTGAGTAATGGACTAAACCATATGTCTGGACTGTCTCTAATGTGGTCACCAGGTGGCGTGAGCGGTGCTGACCTGCGTGCATTTTATCCATATTATGTGCAAAATGCCAGTTTGTTGATAAATGGGAAGAAAGTGGTATTCTCCACGGAGCAGGGGACCTGCTTCTAAAGATGTAAATAATGAAATATTCTATAGGGTGCATTTACACTGATATGCTGTCTTTAGCTAAGAACACTGGAAACTTGCTTAATCACATATGTTGCACTATGGTACTATAGGGTGCATTTCTGTTTACTCTCTTTCAGGTGTTGCTGAGTCGGTGCGTCTTCCTTGGCTAAGGAGAGACAGGGATCTAACCAAGTAAACCCTAACCCTTTTCTATAGCTTGCTATTACTGTATATATTAGATAGATAGTCAGGAAGCGATACCATTGCTTAAAATTGTACATAACTATTTTTTTATATTCCCTTGTCATATGCGATCTACTATCTCATGTGTCTAATACCATGTTTATTTCAAGTGGTAAGCCACACATATGTTTATATTTCTATACTGTTTTATTGTTATCCCTTCCCTGTTTTCCCCACCCATCATAGTTTTGCCAGGACATTCGCTCTCAGGTTTGAGGGCTGAAATATTACTTTTTCTGCAAACTCTGAGACGTAGTTTTTAGGCAGGGGAGGATGAATTTAAATTAATACGAATTTATTATCGGCCATTATTGGCACCTTTAACCTCCCTGGCGGTATTCCAGAGTCTGGCTCGGGATGGAATTTCAGAACCAAAAGAGGTAACCCCGAGCCAGACTCGGGATCGCATCGCAGGATCCAGGAAGAGCTTACTTACCTTGTCCCCTGTATCCTGCGATGTCTCCCCGCAGTGTGAGCGGCTCATCCTCCGCTCAATCTATCATGGAGTCGAGCTCCGTTCCCTGTGAGCGTTGCAACGGCGCCAAATTCAAAAAGTGAAACACAAACAATACATACAGTAGACTGTAATCTTACAGATTACATTACTGTATTGAATTATTTCACATCCCTTTTGTCCCTAGTGGTTTCTCCAGTGCCCTGCATGCAGTTTTATATTATAAAAACTGTTCTTTCTGCCTCGAAACTGGAGATTGTCCATAGCAACCAAAACCGTCCCTTTACATCAAAAGGGGTTATAGACCAACTAGAAAACAGCAGTAATAAATTAGAATCACTCGCAGAATTGAGCAATAGTGATTTGTGGGGAGATCCGTCATCAAACACTGAAAAGTAATGACAGCGACAATTCTGCAACTGAGCAAATTTTAGTGTTTTTGATTTGATTACATTATTGGATATTTTTTATTATTATTATATTATTATTTGGTATAATTATTTATAGTTATTTATTATATTATAATTTATGATTTCGTGTTTCAAACTTTATCATACCCGGGATGTCTACTAGACCCTTGTTTGGACAGATTTAAGTGAGTTATTCCTAAGAATTACAGGCCTACAATATTAAACGCCAAATTTCCATGCAAAATAATTGTACCGCTTTCAGCATCAAAAATATGAAAAAATCATACCGCCAGGGAGGTTAATGCAGGAGAAGCTCAAGAAAAATGTATCCCTTTAAATTCTATGTATGTCTTCACACTGGTCCGTTGCGTTGTTAAAAATCCTGCTTGTTCTGCATGTTAAATGGACTGTAGTGCAAATCTGCAAAATGCAAAAAGCACTAAAAATGCATAGGTGTGAATCAGGCCTTTATCTTAAAGCTGTCAGCTGATCGGCCTCTAGTGGCTCTGATTTTAAGCACAATGCCAGGAATACATAGCAACTGAGCATGTGCAGAGCAGGGTGAGACAGTACATTATTGGATTTTAAACAAAAATGTCCGGCACCTGCAATCGGTCCTGAGAGAGGCAGAACGGAGGTCTGTCAATGTAAATAGACAGATCTCTGTTCTGTCAGGGGAGAGGAGACTGTTCTATTGTTCCTACTGCTTAGGAACAACGATCGGTCTCCTCCTCCAGGCGGTCACATCCCCCCACAGTTAGAAACACTACCTAGGACACACATTTAACCCCTTGATCGCCCCCCTAGTGTTCACCCCTTCCCTGTCAGTGACATTTATACAGTAATCAGTGGCTATTTTTAGCTCTGATCGCTGTATAAATGTCACTGGTCCCAAAAAAGTGTCAAAATTGACCAATCTGTCCGCCGCAATGCCGCAGTCCTGCTAAAAATCGCAGATCACCGCGATTACTAGTAAAAATAATTATAATAAAAATGTCATAAATATATCCCCTATTTTTTGTAGACGCTATAACTTTTGCGCAAACCAATCAATATAGGCTTATTGCTATTTTTTTCACCAAAAATATGTAGAAGAATAAATCGGCCTAAACTGAGGAAGAAATTTTTGTTTTTTTAAAAATTTTTGGGGATATTTATTATAGCAAAAAGTTAAAAATATTTTCAACATTGTCGCTTTTTTTTAGTTTATAGCGCAAAAAATAAAAATCACAGAGGTGATCAAATACCACCAAAAGAAAGCTTCATTTGTGGGAAAAAAAAGGACGTCAATTTTATTTGGGTACAGCATCACACGACCGCGCAATTATCAGTTAAAACGACGTAGTACCTTATCGCATAAAATGGCCTGGTCATTAAGGGGGCAAATCTTCCAGTCCTTAAGTGGTTAAATAGCATGCATAAAACATGTTAAAGACACATATAGGGGTGGTTCACTAAAAATACACTGTGCACTCTGCTGATCCACAGCTTGGTAAATGAGGAAAAGCTCTGCTGACATCATCCAATTATGTGCAAGCAAAAATGCAGTTTTTCTTTTATTCCTTGCATGTGATTGGGTATTCTTTGCAAAGTGAAGCTTTACCTCGTTTACTAAGCTCTGGAGAAAATGCACTTTCAGAGTGCAACTGCCCTTTGCAAAGTGCAAAGTCTATTTGCCTTTGGTAAATCAACCCCATAATCTCATGAAAGTTTGGTGTTGTAATGAATGATCCGGTGGCAGGGTCTCTTGTAGACAGATTATTTGGAATAAGTCTGCATTGCATTCTGGGAAATATGCCTGTGCTCCAACAGATTATGTCTGAATGGTAAACTTGTGGCTCTCCACCAGACAATGCACAGAGGAACTGGCTGTGATGTTAAGCACCGCTCACCTGTGAGTAGGTCAACTGGCTTAAAACTGAACAGATTTAATCATGAGTGTTCTTGTATCAGCGTAGTAAGGACAATAAGCAGTAGCTTCTCCTGGGCCAAAGCCTAATGCGAATGTTTCAATGTACAATGCAAATTGCTGCATAATCTGTTGGCACGTTCTAAATGCGGGAAATAATAAATAAGGACCCTTTTGATCTTCTTTCTTTGCTACAATGGTACAAACCATTAGAATGCAGCTCAATCTCTTTGCATCTGTCCATTAACGGAAGGTTGCCAACAGGAACAGAGAATAAAAGAATAAATATTCAATCAAATGAACATTTCTGAAAACACAAATGGAGAACATAATATACGAGTCATTTTTGATGCATTACCGGGGCCAAATGAAGCTAATTTATTGCGGCGGCCACTTTATGGGATAAAAGCAAGACTGATAATATTAAAGCACAAACCGACTATTCTCCGAAAGCACCCAGGCCATTTTCCATGCCACATAGCACTAATACATTTTGCCAGTGTGTGCAATAAAGGGATGGGCATTGTTAAATTCCGCACAGAGTAAAAAAAAAAAAAAAAAAAGGGCATTAGAGCCTAATGAAGGCTAATTCTTTTGCAAGCAGAATTAGCTTGCCTCACTAGACTGTTATGACTTGAGGTGTCTGGCTATTGAACTGCCCATCTGGCTCATTTGTTGGTTTCAAAGAAATGACACGCTGAGTGACGGCTGAAGTGGACTGGAAAAAGTAACCTTAATACACAAGAACAAGGGGATTTGAGCTGCTGGGTGACTTTCGCACTGCAGTGATCCATAGCTTGAATGGGTGGCAGAAACACAACGCAGACCTCTCCGCTGTGCAAACATGGACTTAAGTCCCGCATTTGTTGTCAAATTATTATTCTATAATGTAGGACAACGTCACACGTGTGAGACCGCTTGTCATCATATACTTAAAAAAAAAACTCTATTTGTGGAGACCTTCTCAGGTTCCTTCGAGCGACAAGGACAGCCACAGTACTCACAACAAGTCTAAAAGTGTCCACTGGTTTAGTATTGAAGGAGATCTTTCAGTTTGTCGATTTGGCAGAACAATGGACTTTATAGGCACCAGACAACAACAATGTCAAATTGTTCTAAGACATAGAAAAGAAGTAAAAAAAATATATAAAATCACACAGTGACCTGCTAACCAAGATATACTAGTCACACCACTACAGTGGATACTCTGTGGATATGCTGATGATCTGCTTGAAGACTGGGGACATGGATACCTAATACCTTATGGACATATCTGTTGGAGACCCTGGTTTATATGCTTTTGGAAAGACTCCAAAGGGAATTGGACATCGTATATTCCATGACTGTGTTATGCAATCATTCCTATATTAATCTTCAGGTGCCCTTACACTATACTAAAGTTGAGCTAATACCCCGCAACTTACTACTTCTAACCCCTCTGGCATATTTACTGTACCTTTGAGACTACTGGATGGCGGTTTCCGTATTACGCCCCTTGATGGCTTTTAAATTAACCAACATAGTTTGCCAACTTGCTACATTAAATAACTACCTGCTTAAGCTCCTGAGGAAGCACACTAGAGCAAAACATGTAGAGCTACATCAACCTACACCAAGCCTGCCTGGTTACTGGTAGTCGCATCTTGGCGCCCATACCATGGATATAGTCAGGGCCTCTTTGTGTTGTAGTTGGTGTGACTAGTATATCATGGTTAGCAGGGCACTGTGTGATTTTATTTTATTTTTTTCTTCTTTTCTATGTCTAATGCCGCGTACACACGGTCGGACTTTTCGTCTACAAAAGTCCAACGGACGCTGACGGACTAAAGCTGGCTGGTAATCCGATTGTGTGTGGGCTTCTCCGGACTTTCAACTGACTTTTTTAGCCTCAAATCCGACGGACTTTAGATTTGAAACATGCTTCAAATCTTTACGTCGTAACTACGACGGACCTCGAAGTCCGCTCGTCTGTGTGCTAGTCCGACGGACAAAAACCCACGCTAGGGCAGCTATTGGCTACTGGCTATCAACTTCCTTATTTTAGTCCGGTGTACGTCATCACGTACGAATCCGTCGGACTTTTGTGTGATCGTATGTAGGCAAGTCCGTTCGTAAGAAAGTCTGCCGCAAGTCCGCCAAAAGTCTGCCAAAAGTCCGTCAAAAGTCTGTCGGACAGGCTGTCGGACTTTTGTAGACGAAAAGTCCGACCGTGTGTACACGGCATTAGAACAATTTGTAATCAAATCTATACTTTTTTTAAGGAATTGTTGTCTGTCGTCTATAAAGTCCATTGTTCTGCCAAATCGACATACATGATTATAGGCTGTGACACTTTACTATCATTGCAGACATCCACAGTACCACCCTGTGAAGATGCAAACATTTGAGAACTTTCAGTAACATTATAAATCTGTATGATTAAACTCCTGACATGTCATCATACACTGATCAGCCATAACATTAAAGTAGAACTATAAGCAAAACTTTTTTTTTTTCATTTTGGACAGACCAAGGAAGGGTTATAACCTGTTGGATTTAGGAGATTTCCCTTCACTTCCTGTCCCATAGCCAAACAGGAAGTGAGAGGAAATCCCAGCAAATTAAGCAAATCCCTTTGTCACCAGTACGAGATTCCCTGTTGGAAGATTTCCCCTCTATTACTTTTCTGGGGGCAACCCAAAATGTTGGACTTTCTTTCATTTCCCTTTCAATGATAATGATAAACAGGACAAATAGAGAGGGTGAATCTTCCTAACGAGGGGCACAGACAGCAATAAAAACTGATAGGGGTTCTAATCCCTCTCCACTCTATCCAAAACTAAAAAGAAAAAAGATCACTGACGGGTAAAGTGAATAACATTGAATATCTCATTACAATGGCATCTGAAAGTGGGAGGGATATATTAGGCAGCAAGTAAACATGTTGTCCATGAAGTTGATATGTTAAAAACAGAAAAAATGGGCATCGAAGTTTGTTGTGTTTGGGGTTGTGTAGCGGCAGACTGATCAGGGTGCCCATGCTGACCCGTGACCACAGCCAAAATGGGCCCATGAGCATTATAACTGGTCCACTGAGCAATGGAAGAAGGTGGCCTGGTCTGATGACTCACAGTTTCTTTTACATCATGTGGATGGTCGGGTGGGTGTGTGTTACTTACCCGGGGAAGAGATGGCACCAGGATGCAGTACGGGAAGAAGGCAAGCCAGGGGAGTCATTGTGATGCTTTGGGCAATGTTCTTCTGGGAAACCTTGGGTCCTGCCATTCATGTGGATGTTACTTAGACATGTACCACCTACCTAAACATTGTTGCTGATCAAGTACATCCCTTCATGGAAACAGTATTGCCTGATGGCACAGGCCCCTTTCAGCTGGATATTGCACCCCATTGCACTGCAAAAATGATTCACGAATGGTGTTGGCCTGGCCTCCAGGTTCTCCAGATCTCAATCCATTGAGCATCTGTGGGATTTGCTGAAAAAACAAGTCTGATCCATGGAGGCCCCACCTTACGATTATAGGACTGCTATTAATGGCTTAGTGCCAGATACCCCAGCATAGCTTTAGAGGTCTAATGGCATCCATCCTGTGATGGGGGCTGTTTTGAAGGCAAAAGGAGGACCTACCTTATATGAGGAGGGTCATCATAATGCTATGGGTGATGAGTGCAAACCACAATGGTATAAGGTCTATTGTACACTGGGCATTTTGGGCAAGTTTGCACCATCCAGCCCCACTGCAAGCAACCTTTAAAACTCTATGGGAAGCTAAAAACTGCTGCAGCTAGATGGGCAGTTTGCGTTCCTGGCATTCATCCCTGGGCAGATACTGCCCTAGACATTAGTACCAATCACCAGTTTTCAGCCTGACAGACTGGGCAGTGTACCGGTGCGTTTTGCTTGTACCAAAACACTAGGCATTCCTGCACAGAGGCTACACGCCCAGTGTACATGATGCCTAATATATACAGTTGTGCTCATAAGTTTACATACCCTGGTAGAATTTATGATTTCTTGGCCATTTTTCAGAGAATATGAATGATAACACAAAAACATTTCTTTTACTCATGGTTAGCGTTTGGCTGAAGCCATTTATTATCAATCAATTGTGTTTACTCTTTTTAAATCATAATGGCAACAGAAACTACCCAAACGACCCTGATCAAAAGTTTACATACCCCGGTGATTTTAGCCTGATAACATGCACACAAGTGGACACAAAGGGGTTTGAATATATATATATATATCTGCTGCACACAGAAGGCTTTTTATCTTAATGCATATAATATATAAACCTTCTAACTTCACAACTCCTTTAACCACTTAACCACTTCAGCCCTGGAAGGATTTGCCCCCTTAATGACCAGGCCATTTTTTGCGATACGGCACTGCGTCGCTTTAACTGACAATTGCACGGTCGTGCGACGCTGTACCCAAACAAAATAGATGTCCTTTTTTACCCACAAATAGAGCTTTCTTTTGCTGTTATTTGATCATCTCTGCAGTTTTTATTCTTTGCGCTATAAACAAAAATAGCAACAATTTTGAAAAAAATTTATTTTTTTACTTTCTGCTATAATACATAATTTAAAAAAAAAATAAAAAAACAAATTTATTCATCAGTTTATATTCTTAAAACATGGTCACTTCCAGCGCTAATAGGTATTCCAAGGTGTGGAGTAACAGATATCAAATAAAATAGAAAGAAAGAAAGAAAATGGTGGTGTGAAAGGTATATAATGGTATCCAAAACTGCGTGGATGCTGCCTTCCTCAGTAGTTCCATTTCTGTTTTTCGCAATAGGCGTATATTGATTGGTTTGCTCAACAGTTATCGCGTTAACAAGCTAAGGGATAGATTTAGGGACTTTTATTTATCTTTTATTGTTTTTACTGGTAATGGCGGCAATCTGCGATTTTTAGCGTCACTGCAACATTGCAGCAGACAAATCTGACCCCAAATTACACTTTTTGGGGACCAGTGACATTATTTCATTGTCAGTGCAATGCACTGATCAATGTAAAAATGACACTGGCAGGGAAGGGGTTAACACTAGGGAGCGATCAAGGGGTTAACTGTGTTCCCTGGGTGTGTTCTAACTGTAGGGGGGATGGGCTCACTGGGACATGACAGAGATCACTGTTTCCGATCACTGTGAACAGAAGATCTCTGACATGTCATTAGGCAGAACGGGGGATCGCCTTGTTTACATAGGCAGTTCCCCATTCTGCCTCTGTACACACCGATCGCGGGTCCTTAAAAACCAGGCCTTTTTCTGACGTTTGTTGTTTACAAGTAAGAATCTGTATTTTTTGCAACAAAGATACTCAGAACTCCAAACATTATATATATATATATTTTTTTTTTAAGCAGAGACCCTAGAGAATAAAATGGCAGTCCTTGCACTATTTTATGTCACACTGTATTTGCGCAGCGGTCTTTCAAACGTCTTTCATTATTTTTTTCAAATACATTTTAATGATTAAAAAAAACAACTAAACAGTAAAGTTAGCCCAATTTTTTCTATAATGTGAAATAGATACCTAACTTGTCATGCTTTAAAATTGTGTACGCTTGTGGAATGGCGACAAACTACAGTACTTAAAAATCTCCATAGGCAACTCTTTAAACATTTTTACAGGTTACCTGTTTAGAGTTACAGAGGAGATCTATCACTAGAATTATTGCTCTCGCTCTAATGATCGGGTTGATACCTCACATGTGTGGTTTGAACACCGTTTACATATGTGGGCGCAACTTCCACAACTTCTGCGCGCAAGCTCGGCGGGACAGGGCACTTTACTTTTTTTTTCTTTCAAGTAGGTAAAAAACCTTGTGTTCTACTCCCCCCCCCCTCCCCCCATACTTACCTGACCCCATTCTCGAACCAGTGCTGTGCTCAAAAGCAGCGGCTATCTCCACGTGCATTTTGGTTCCTGATGCAAGTCTTGTGACGAGGGAGCGGGGGGCGGGGCCGAGCCGCACTTTCTGTGTCTATAGATGCAGGCAGTGGGGCACAGGATCAAGCCCGCACGAGGACCCCTATAGGAAGCGGCTTCCTATGGGGGCAATTGCTGAAGGAGGTACGGCCAGGAGCGCAAGTGGGGGACCCCAAAAGAGGAGGATCATTACACAGAGCAGGCAAGTATAACATGTTTATTTTTTTTAAAAATCCCTTTACAATAACTTTAATAAATCCTGCAGATTAAAAACAAAGGAAAGAAACTTTTGAAATGATATTAACATTTTAAATCCTATAGGAAATTCTCATGATTGGGTTTAGATCTGCTCTAATGATGTGCCTGTGTTTTCCAATCAGTCTGTTGTACATACCGTAAAATCAAGACCTTTTTTTTCTCTTCTAATACGGTTATTTACGTAGTTTGGCAGGCATAAGATTAAGTGTTATAAATTATTCCTGCAATCAAACAAGCTCCTTCCCTGCTCCAATCTCAGTAAGTGTGATCCCAATTGTGTGATGCTGCCAGCCACAATCACGCTCTCAGCAAGTTTTAGAAATTGATGCATCAGGAATGGGGTTTCTGTTCGGATGACCCATGGGGAAAGGCCAAACCTGAAAGGAGGGATTATGAACTGCACAGAACAGCTTAGATTAAATCAGTGGAGTGCTCAAAATCAGGCTTATATTTATGCTTATATTTTCTCTTCCTCATTATCACCATCGGTGCTAAACACAACAGTATCATTCAAAGCCATTAAAAAAAAAGTAGCCAAGGCATGCAGAAAAATACATCCAGGCTAACACTAGCCAGGGACAGGAGATGTGGAAATGTGCTTGACTATGGTATTAAATATTTCTTGTTACTGCTATACCAGGAAACCCCACCTTTTCCCTTAGTGACCACACCACACAAAATTGGAGATAAATTGCCCATAGCAGCCTTTTTATTAAACAAATATAAATAACCAATAATTAACATTAATAACATAAAAACCAGACTAGTCTGTTTATTAAAGAGAAAGGGCCAGAAGGTCCTAATAGGCATAAAACCCAGGACAGTACCTGCTTGTCACTTCACAGGCCTCCAGCCACAAAAAAAAAAACACCAACTCGGAGACAATTAGCAGGTACACATCCACCACCTGGGAGCCGAACCTCAGACGGATCCCTACACCATACCTTTGGTGCCCATATGAACCTAAAAAAGGACCTTGCACCCCGCCACCCCCGCATCTGGCTTAGAACGACCCCCCCCCGATTCCCTAACCGGTCCCAAACCACCATATTCAGGGCGGGAGGGTGGGAAGACGCTCCACTCTCCTCTCCGACCAAAGCCCTCCCCTTCCTGTCTACTGCTTAATTCCCCCTTTTCTCCACCCAGCTCAAACCCTGCCCCCTGCAGCCTGCTGACCTATCATGTAGCCTTAAACTCAGTACCCTAAACCCTGAACAAGCCCATTTAACCCTTGTCATGCCGGCGCTGCGGCTCCAGGCCTCTCTATATGAGTGCAGGGCTGATCATAGGCACATAGATTCTTCCCAGAAGGGCATATAGCATATTTGTGATATGGACATGGCTTAAAATACATTATTAGTAAATATAAATAGGATAATGGATTCTATTTGGATTCAATATTTTGTGATCAAATGTATAAAGTCATAAGTAGAATAAACTCCCGTAGGCCACAGAATATTATGGTCTATAGCAGTGGTCTCTAAACTGCGGCCCGGGGGCTGGATGCAGCCGTTTGCTTGCCTCTTTCTGACCCTTGGGGAACTTTTTCTTACACTGATACAAAATACCATTCTTCCCACTGACACCAACAATGGGGAATTATTCCTCCCACGGACACCAATGATGGGGCAGTATTCCTCACATTGACACCAATGATGGGGCAGTATTCCTCACATTGACACCAATGATGGGGCAGTATTCCTCACATTGACACCAATGATGGGGCAGTATTCCTCACATTGACACCAATGATGGGGCAGTATTCCTCACATTGACACCAATGATGGGGCAGTATTCCTCCCACTGACACCAATGAAGGGGCACTATTCCTCCCACTGACACCAATGATGGGGCACTATTCCTCCCACTGACACCAATGACGGGGCACTATTCATCCTAATGACGGGGCACTATGCCTCCCACTAACACCAATGATGTGGCACTATTCCTCCCACTGACACCGATGATGGGGCAGTATTCCTCACATTGACACCAATGATGGGGCACTATTCCTCCCACTGACACCGATGATGGGGCAGTATTCCTCACATTGACACCAATGATGGGGCACTATTCCTCCTACTGACACCAATGATGTGGCAGTATTCCTCCCGCTGACACCAATGATGTGGCACTATTCCTCCCACTGACACCAATGATGGGGCAGTATTCCTCACATTGACACCAATGATGGGGCACTATTCCTCCCACTGCTACCAATGATGTGGCAGTATTCCTCCCGCTGACACCAATGATGTGGCACTATTCCTCCCACTGACACCAATGATGGGGCAGTATTCCTCACATTGACACCAATGATGGGGCACTATTACTCCCACTGCTACCAATGATGTGGCAGTATTCCTCCCGCTGACAACAATGATGTGGCACTATTCCTCCTAATGACAGGGCACTATTTCCCCCACTGATACCAATGATGGGGCAGTATTCCTCACATTGTACACCAATGATGGGGCACTGTTCCTCCCACTGACACCAACAATGGGGCACTATTCCACCAACTGACACCAATAAAGCACTATTCTTCCCTAATACCAAAGATGCATTGTTTACTCCCACAGACACCAAGACAATTTCTACTCCCAATGGCCACAGTTCTTTTTTCACAGTACTCTTTCAAGTAAGACTGCATTGGAACACCAATGACCTATTTTGTTGAACCTTCTAAAGACCACCATATATATATTTTTTTTTTATTTAACTGCACCCAGGAGCGCTTAGTGTTTGTAGTCAGTGACGTCTTGGGGATCTACAATTCTTGTTTATATACATACATATACAATAACTTTCAAACAGTCTTCAAAATTTTCAGTTATGACATAACACTAGATGACATAACGAATGACCTAAAAACGGGGTTGTCATCACGCCCCACCTCCCCCTTCTCCCCCAGTCTTTGGTCATAAATTCCGATTGACAATATCAAAACTTTATTAATAGTTTGCTTTGAAAATTATGCTGCTGCCATACAATAAAATAATGTAGCTATACAATTTATGAATTTTTATTTTATTTGTTTTTTTATTTATTTGCTTTGTTCTAAAAATTTGAAGACTTGATGTGCCCGTGATTATAAAGTCTTGTTTGAAAGGAGGCATTCACCATTGACCACCAAAGAAGGACACATATCCCCGACAACCACTCATGAAAGGGGGAAATTACCACTGACCATCAATGAAGGGGGGCACTTACCACTGACCACCGATAAAAGGGGACACACACCACTGACTAAGCACTAATGAAAGGGGACACACACCACTGACCACCAATGAAAGGGGACACACACCACTGACCACCAATGAAAGGGGACATGCACCACTGACCACCAGTGAAAGGGGACACACACCACTGACCACCAATGAAAGGGGACATGCACCACTGACCACCAATGAAAGGGGATATGCACCACTGACCACCAATGAAAGGGGACACGCACCACCGACCACCAATGAAAGGGGACACACACCACTGACCACCAATGAAAGGGGACACACACCACTGACCTCCAATGAAAGGAGGCACTCACCACTGACCTCCAATGAAAGGAGGCACTCACCACTGACCTCCAATGAAAGGAGGCACTCACCACTGACCACTAATGAAAGGGGGCACACAAGAGTAACCACCAAATGAAAGAAAGCAAACACCACTGTGAAAGGGGGCATGCAGCATTAACCACCATTTAAAGGAGGCACTCACTATTGACCACGAATAAAGGGGGCACTCAACACTGACCACTATTAAAGGAGACAATTACCAGCAATGAAAGTGAGTACTCAACACTAACCATCAAAGAATAAGGACACTCATGACTGAATACCAATTAAAGAAGGCACTCGCCCCTGAC
Source organism: Aquarana catesbeiana (assembly GCF_042186555.1). Taxonomy (NCBI): domain Eukaryota; kingdom Metazoa; phylum Chordata; class Amphibia; order Anura; family Ranidae; genus Aquarana; species Aquarana catesbeiana. The sequence goes on from NC_133327.1 coordinate 649,994,971, forward strand.
CATCAATCAAAATAAGCACTCACCCCTAATGACGAATGTAAAGAGGGACTCACCACCGGCCATCAATGAAAGCAGGCACTCACCACTGGCTACCAGTATAAGGGAGGACTCACCACAGACAGCCAATGTAAGAAGGCTCCCACCACTGACCACCAATAAAAGGGAGCACTTACCACTGATCATCAAAGTAAGAGGACAGTCACTATTGCTCACCAATGAAAGAGGGCTCTTTCCATTGACCACAAATAAAAAGGATTACTCTCAGTGACCACCAACTACTGTATAGAATCACTGATCATCAATAGAAATGGTTATGCAGTAATGGCCACCACGGAGTGAGCACTCTATTAACCACTAATGCAAGGGGCACTTCCCAAATGACCACCAACGTAAGGGGAACGCTTGTCACTGGTGGCCAAACTAAGTGGCACTTCGCTGCTGGCAACTAATCACTAACAATAAGGTGGCACTCACCAACCATCACTTATCACCAATGTAGGGTAATTTCACCACTAAACACCAATTTACCGAGCCCTATACAGAACACCTAAATAAAGGTACAATACACTTACCACTCTACACAAAGCTGACATACTCCTGACTGCTGCACTCTATACAATGTGCTGTGCATTAGAATTAGAATGTAATATTTTTGCAACCAGTACTAACTCAGGTAATGTGAACTGAACAATCGCTTTATTTTATCGTAAATTAGTGTATTTTCTTGTAACTCATGTTTTTTTTTTTTCTTAAGAAAACCATATCTTTCTGGTTTTAGAGAAATTTCTACAATACCTCAATATTTCTTCCACTGTAAGAGTTTCCAGTTACAGACTAGTTCTGTTCGGCAAAATAAAGATAGCTGACCTAAATTTTGCTTGCTGGTAGACATGACTTGAATTGGTAAGATTGCTCAATAAGCCAAGCAATTTGTGTCTGCATGAAGTTTTCATTCGAGGTCACTATGAATAATAATGTACTGTCTTTAAGGTATTTGTAAACCCTAATGCTGCGTACACACGATCGGAAATTCGGCCAGCAAAAGGCCGATGACAGCTTTTCGTCGGAAATTACGACCGTGTGTATGGTCCATTGGACTTTTGCTGGCCGAATTCCAGCCAGCAAAAGATTGAGAAAAGGTTCTCAATTTTTCGGTCTGAAAAAAGTTCCTATCGGAAAAGGCGGTCTTCTGTAGCAATTCCGAAGCGCAAAATTCCTACGCATGCTCGGAAACAATTCAACGCATGCTCAGAAGCTAATGAACCTCATTTTCTCGGCTTGTCGTAGTGTTGTACGTCACCGCATTCTTGATGGTCGTAAGTTCAGCGGACTTTTGTGACCGTGTGTATGCAAGGCAAGCTTGAGCGGAATCCCGCCGGAAAAGCCATTATATCTTTTTCCGACCAAAATCCCGATCGTGTGTACACGGCATAAGAATTAACTTTTTTTTCCATTCCTTTTTGGTGTGTTAAATATACAATTGGAATTTTTTTTGTTATATCTGTTTGATAGTTGCAAAAAACACAAAAAAATGCATGTGTTATCCTAGGGAGTCTAATCATTCCTCCAAATATTGTTTGATTGACTGCAAAATGATTGATTCTATGTTAATCTCAGCTCTCTCCTGCGCTGCTATTATACCCTAAATTATTGTGATTAATTTCCCTGCAGCTCACACTTTTATGCCAATAACAGAAAATATAACGACGACTATAGTAGAGCGTTACTACATTGTGCAAAATCAAAACTAAATGTTATATGACCCTCCGTCACCCCAATCGCAATAACATAGTGCTGAATTATGTGCAGCAAAAAAACTTTGTCGAAGCAAACTTTTTATAAAGCGATAGTTACCTCTTGATATACATATATAAAAAATAAATAAAAAAAGGTCCCCATATAGGTTAATGTCATAATATGCCACTATACACTGCACACTAGCATTTTACAACAGACTTACCTGTAAACAAATCACTTCAGTGGCGCCCTGTCCCCGCTGACAGGACTACCATCTTCACCCAGTCTTCTTTCCAGGTTCGTGTGCTCCAGCTGTTTGAATGGTAAGGTTTGAAGGGTAATTCCCGCACATGCACATCGCAGCCCAGTGCTCCGAATGGATGGCACACTTAATGTGTTGGTGACCTCACCTGCTGCTACAAATAAGAATATCTCCTAAATGGCACACGTTTAGGAGATATTCACTGTACCTACAGGTAAGCCTAATGCCGCGTACACACGGTCGGACTTTTCGTCTACAAAAGTCCGACGGACGCCGACGGACTAAAGCTGGCTGACAATCCGATCGTGTGTGGGCTTCCCCGGACTTTCAGCGAACTTTCAGCGGACTTTTCCAGCCTCAGATCTGACGGACTTTAGATTTGAAACATGCTTCAAATCTTTACGTCGTAACTATGCCGGACCCAGAAATCCGCTCGTCTGTGTGCTAGTCCGACGGACAAAAACCCACGCTAGGGCAGCTATTGGCTACTGGCTATCAACTTCCTTATTTTAGTCCGGTGTACGTCATCACGTACGAATCCGTCGGACTTTTGTGTTATCGTATGTAGGCAAGTCCGTTCCTAAGAAAGTCTGCCGCAAGTCCGCCAAAAGTCCGCCAAAAGTCCGTCGAAAGTCTGTCGGACAGGCTTTCGGACTTTTGTAGACGAAAAGTCCGACCGTGTGTACGCGGCATTATTATTGGCTTACCTGTAGGTACAAGTAAAAAAGCATACATTACTACCGCTTTAAAGTGTTCCTCAACCCAGGAGCCTGCATTCACTATATCTGGTCTCCCACAGTACACAGAACATGGAAATGAAATTATTTTAGTAAATATAAACTACTAAATACCTTTTCTCAATCGCAGTATAGAGCAGTCTTGTGACTTTTATCAGTGTCTAGTTAAAAATTGTAGGAAGAGATTTCATTCTACTCTGATTGCCCTATGAGGCTGCGAGAACCCTGAATTATTGTCTGGATAGTGCTGATTGGCCCCGTGCTGATCACATGCACCCTCCCAAGAAAAAAAAAAAAAACCTTTCTAGCAATACGAACCAAACTGAGCATGTGCAGAGTGACTCCAAAGGCTCTGTCTTATCAGGAGATGGATTGGGGACAGTGGAAAAGGGGAGAATCAGAGAAGACAGGATCAAACAGCATTTTTACACAATGCAGAAGATTAACCCTTAGGTTCCACAGTGAGTATAACAAGCATGCTTTACTGCATATACAGACTGATTTTACTGTTGTGGCTTTAGTAACACTTTAAGTGTCTATATACTGCATAAAACTCCAACAACATAAACACAGTGCCTGGTGTTCTTTATAACATAAATCAGTCTTCTATGTCTTGTGTAACCATATTCCCTGTGTTTCCAAAAAAAAAAAACACTCCACCACCAATCATGCTGTGCAATTGAAATCTGCTCTCACCTTCACTTTATGACCCATATATTAGAAATGTTCCCTTCCTTGAGTCCTTTGGTTCAAGACACCATCTACTTGTCTCCAACGACACTCAGAGCAAAAGCAAAAATATTACATAGTGCTCTTTATTTAAAATCACCTTTATTAAGACCAACATACACGGAACCACACTCACCGTGTACTGTGCACTACTACTTATTGGACCAAATAAAAAGTGAAATTCATATCATCAGTGGTATGTCATCTGCAGCCAATATACATACAACATGCAGCCACTTCCTGGTTTGTATTGTGTGTGATGACGTCACCCAGACTCTGTCCAATGCGTTTCGTCACTGTCATATGACTTCTTTCAGGGATCGGGATTGGGCGATGGCATGTTACTCTTATAGCTCCAACAATGGAAATTACCCTGATGCTATTTTGTAGGAGATAAACTCCTGCGCCCCATATGTTAAATAAATCATATTTTTTTTAACATATAGATCTTCTGAACTTGAAAGTTATATTGCTTATCTTTCCCATGTATCTAACCTGAGATTCATTCTATGTTGCAAAGCTGAGGAGAGGAGGAGGAATTCTATTATTTAGCAAAAACAGCTGGGGGTGCCTACACCACTTTTTGTTCAGTTCAGAAAAGGCATATGTTGTCAGTCCACAGCAAGAAATAAAGCGGTAGTAAACCGCCATTAGAATAAAAATAAAGTGGGCCCCCCTGCAGAATATTTACTTACCTGTAACACGGATCCCCCCTTCACAGCGCTGTCACGGATCACCAACGCTGCCATCTTCATCATTCATACAGCCGGAGCCTGCGAACCCGGAAGAAAGAACACATCCCTCTGGTTTCGCTGGCTGCGGCTGTATGAATGGGCAGGGCCAAAGTGACGTCACTCCCGCGCATGCATCCCTTGTGAATATCTTCTAAACAGTGCAAGTTTAGGAGATATTCACTATACCTACAGGTAAGTCGTCTTATAGGTCAATCTGTAGGTACAAGTTCAAAAGTGGAGTTTACCTCTACTTTAAAGGGTTAGCTCACCATTGTAATTATTATTATACAGGATTTATAATAACATTTTTTAGGCAGGCAAGGGCCCCAGTAGTTTACAAATCATGGTCCAGTGTAGACAAATTGAGCTTTGCTTCAAATAAATACCTGTAGGCCAAGGACAGCTTTCGTAATGCCTGGTCAAAAATTAGCATCTTGCATATTGTCAGAAACCATGAAATCAGACCGGAACAGAAGTACAGTTAAATCACACTTGTTTAATAATAAAAGTAAATAGAACAAATGTAGTCAAAACAGTTCGGTAACCGGAACGGATAGTCAGCCAAGCCACAAGGTCAGGGATCAGTGTAGTGAAACAGCAAGCTGGATCTGGAGCCAGAAGGGATGTCAGCCAAGCAAGTCTTTAAACAGGCACGCAGGAGATAGTCTCTGTGATGTTGACCAAGGTGAAGGCAGAGAACCTCAGGGCTGGACGGCGTAAGTAGGCAGGACTGACGAGCAGGATATAGTAACTGTGGAGAGATAGGAGCTGGCAATTAGCCGCCAGCTTAGGGAAGGAAGGGCTGAGCCCAGCTCTGACACATACTAGCTGGGACCGATAGGACCTTTGAAGGGAGTTCTCGTCACTTCTTGTTGTGTCACCAGCATTGGAAACGAAGAGAATCTAACCAAGAGGGACGCTGAAAAGAAAAAAACACTGTCATTAGTCAAGTGGGGAAGGGTTAGAACCTTGGGCAGGTTTTGTAGCTTTCTTATCCCTGTTAGTAAAACTTACTTAAAGTTGTAACAGAAAGAAAGGAAAAAAAATCCTCAGTGAGACAGCAATTAAAGCCCAATAAAGCTTCTAACAATTTACCCATCTATCTTACTCCTCAATCTAATCATTTGAAAATAAGTTTATTTGTTTTTTTTTTGCTATCCATTCCTCCATTGGAGATATTTTTCCTCACTTCCTGTACTTGTGACATCTCCTACCATAACAGGAAGCAACAGTAAATCCCACCAAAGAGGGCCCTCACTCTGTCCAAAACTAAGGAAAAAGCTTTGGCTTGCTTTGGGCATTATTAAATTTGAACCTTGTGTTAGGAAATCTCAATGGGTATTTTAGAAAGGTTGCATGACATTCGATCTGCAATGTGGGTTCACGTTTGGGTCATTGGGTGAAGAAGTGTTCTAGAATAGTTTGGTTATGGTAATCATGTATGTGGTTGCTAGGGATGAGTGTGAGTGATTTTGGAAACTCTTTATTCAGCTCACAGAGCTGCTTAGGGTTAATTCTCTTGAGAGAAAACAAAATAGATTGACCCTTTTATTTTGTGTGTGTGTTAAGGGGGGGGGGGGGCATTTAGGGTAGTTTGGTTTATTTCATTTAGTATTCTTTTTATTTTTGCTTTGCTAGTTTATTCACTTCTAGACTTTTTTATTGTTAGTTTTCCTTTTTTGTGAATTTCATTGTCAGTGGTGCACTATTGATCTATTGATTTACATTGTTGATACTTTTTTCAATATCTGCATTTCTGTTAGAAAAAATAAAATAATTTGGCTAATGAGGGGTTGTTTTGTAACACAAGAACTGGTCCACAATAGTTGAAAGAAGCTTCAATCCTCAGAAACCATTTAACCCTCAGGGGCCACTGCCTCCATTGCATTTTACCATTTGTCATTCCGTCGATCCCTCAATTTTTGTTTCTGTTATTTCGGGGGAATTGAAGACTCTCAATTTCACTCATACCCAAGTGATTGTGTGTATGGGTATTAGGAGCAGGGTACATTTTAGACCTGAATGGCATTTTTACATTACCAGACAATACTTAACTGCTTTATTATAAAAAATACCATTGCTTAAAAGGTAACTCCACTTTCGTGGGGAAAAACAATGGCAAAAAAAGAAAAAAACAATATAGTGTATACAATTGCAACACAAGTCATATTGTAATTGAATGTTATTAAAAATTACCTTTCCTTTAAATCTGCAACTCTGTAATTAGATGAGAATGTAATGCAATATGGCTGTCACTTTTGAATGACAATTGCGCAGTTTTTCCCACAAATAGAGCTTTCTTTTGGTGGTATTTGATCACCTCTGGGTTTTTTATTTTTTGTTTAAAAAATTAAATACTTACATTGTTTTAAAAAAAATACAACACTGTTTTATATTTTATTAATAAATTTTGCAAACAGGTAATTTTTCTCCTTCATTGATGTACGCTGATGAGGCTGCATTGATGGGCACTGATAAGGCAGCATTGATGGGCACTAATAGGCGGCACTGGTGGGCACTGATGAGGTGGCATTGGTGGGCACTGATGAGGTGGCACTAATGGGTGGCATTGATGGATGGCCTTGATGGGTGGCACTGATGGGTGGCACTGAAGGGCATTGATAGGTGGCACTGAAGGGCACTAATAGGTGGCACTGATAACTGGCACTGATGGGCACTGATGGGTGGCAGTGAGGAGCACTGGTAGATGACACTGATAGGCAGCACTGCTAGGTGGCACTGATGAGGCACTGATTGGCACCAGTGGTGGGCATTGATAGGTGGCACTTGTGGGCATTGGTAGGTGGCACTGATGGCTGGCACTGTTATGCACTAGTGGGCACAGATTCGTGGCAGGTGGCACTGGCAGGTGATACTGGTTGGCACAGATGAGGCGGCTTCGCCTCTTCCTCTTCGGGACCGTTGTCCCTCGCACAGAAGACGGTGATCGGCTTTTTCTTCTCCTCACGCTGTCAGTGTGAGGAGAAAAAAAAAACGATTACTGATCTTCTGTTTACATCACGTGATCAGCTGTCACTGGCTGACAGCTGATCAGGTGGTAAGGGGCCGGGATTGTACCTTATTCCAATCTGTAGTCACCCGAGTCTCATGGCAGAGCGCGTGGGGAGGACATCTATTGACGACCTCCCGGAAAAGTAGGTCCGCGCTGTAGCGGTCATTCGGCTATAGCGCGAATCTTAAGGGGTTAAATAGGAAATCACGGCTATAGGGATACAGGCCTAGCAGCTTTCCTCATTAGAGCCCTGCAGGTGTACAGCTGATTGATAATTATGAAACCACTCCCATTAGACTCAGTTTCCCATATGGATACAAACACACAGGGATTTCACTTCACCACTTCAACCCTGGACGAATTTACCCCCTTCCTGACCATTGCACGGTCGTGCGACTTGCACCCAAACAAAATTGATATCCTTTTTTTCCCACAAATAGTGCTTTTATTTGGTGGTATTTTATCACCTCTGCGGTCTTTATTTTTTGCGCTATAAACAAAAAAAGTGACAATTTTGAAAAAAAAGCAATGTTTTTTACTTTTTGCTATAATAAATATCCCCAAAAAATATATAAAAAAACAAATATATTCCTTAGTTTAGGCCGATATGTATTCTACATATTTTCCTATGTACATATGTATTCTACTTCATATTTTTGGGTCCTGCGGGCACGGTCATGGAGCATGCCCCTGGCGCGCGCGCGCCCTTGTCTTAAAGGGGACGTACCTGCACGCCCATTTGCGCAGCCGTGTCATTGTGCCGACGTATATCGTTGTGCACTGGTCGGCAAGCGTTTAAAATCCCTGCAATGTACATAGATCACCCAGAGGGGAATGTTTTTTTTCTCAACAAAAGTGGAGTTACTCTTCAAAGAGCTCAGTACCTCTATCACCATCTCTTTTCAGATAGGCCTGTATGAAGCTTCAGTGAGCGAGATAATAAAAAGAGCTTCTGCTATGGTCTCTCTTTAGAAACCTATAATGCTTTGTAACCTCAATTTTATAGGCATACCCTGTATTACATTTTTTGTAAAATAAGTAACAAAAATAAATTATAAAGATATAAGATAACAGTTTAAAAGCATAAAACTTAAACATTAAAGTAAAATTGACCTGAAAACTTAAAGTGATTGTAAATACTTATTTTTTTTTTTTAATTAAAATAACAAACATGTTATACTTACCTGCTCTGTGCAGTGCTTTTCCACAGAGAAGCACCGATCCTCTTCTTCTGGGATCCCCCGCCAGCACTCGTGGCTCTTCTCAATGCCGCTTGCCCCCACCGCTATGGGGACACAGAGCTGGGTTCAGTCCTGCCCCACGCTTCCTCCTCATTGGCAGCAGCAGGAGCTAATGTCTCCTGCTGCTGTTTCAGGGCCAATGAGGAGAGAGAGAGCTACTGGTCTCGTGTACGTTGCTGGATCAAGATTGGGCTCAGCTATTTATAAGGGGCGGGGGGGTTGCATGCACAATGTTATTTTACCTTAATGCAGAGAATACATTAAAGTGATATTAAAGGTAATTTTAAAAAAAAGTCATACTTACCTGCTCTGTGCAGTGGTTTTGCACAGAGCAGCTCTGATCCTCCTGTTCGTGGATTCCTCACTGGCCCCTCCCTCCTGCCAACTGCCTTCAGAGCAAGCAGCTTGCTATGGAGCACCCAAGCACTCCCGAGCTGCTGCTCTGCATGTCCATTCACACACAGAGCCGCGGTTTGTCCTTGCCCCCTCCCTCTCCTCATTGGCTCACTGGCTGTAATTGATAGCAGTGGGAGCCAATGGCTCACAATGGGGCTCAGGTAAGTATTAAGGAGGGCTGGGGGGGCTGCTGCACAGAGAAGGTTTTTTTAAGGGGAGGAAAATCACAGAGTTATTGATATCAGTGGGAGGAATAGTGCCTCATCATTGGTATCAGTGGGAGGAATAGTGCCCCGTCATTGGTATCAGTGGGAGGAATAGTGTCCCATAATTGGTATCCGTGGGAGGAATAGTGCCCCATCATTGGTTACTGTGGGAGGAATAGTGCCCCATCATTGGTATCAGTGGGAGGATTAGTGCCCCATTATTGGTATCAGTAGGAGGAATAGTGCCTCATCATTGGTATCAGTGGGAGGAATAGTGCCCCGTCATTGGTATCAGTGGGAGGAATAGTGTCCCATAATTGGTATCCGTGGGAGGAATAGTGCCCCATCATTGGTTACTGTGGGAGGAATAGTGCCCCATCATTGGTATCAGTGGGAGGATTAGTGCCCCATTATTGGTATCAGTAGGAGGAATAGTGCCCCATCATTGGCACCCGTGAAAGGAATAGTGCCCATGATTGGTATCAGTGGCAGGAATAGTGTCCCATCATTGGTGTCTCATCATTGGTATCTGTGGGAGGAATAGTGCCCCATCATTGGTATCAGTAGGAGGAATAGTGCCCCATCATTGGTATCAGTAGGAGGAATAGTGCCCCATCATTGGTATCAGTAGGAGGAATAGTGCCCCGTTGTTATTGTCAGTAGCAGGAATTATGTCCCGTTGTTGGTGTCAGTGGGAGGAATAGTGTCTTGTATCGGTGGGAGGAAAAGTGCCTTAAGGGCAGATACAGGCAAGCAAAGGGCCGCATCCGGCTGCAGTTTAAAGACCACTGCCCTAGATGATCTCATGCTGCAGATATATAGACATAACTCTCTAGGCACAGGAAGCATACAGCCACATGGAAGTCAAATTAAAATTCAAGGAATTCAAGGTAGATTTTTCAGAATACTGCTTAGATACAATTAAGTTTTTTTTAGATGTTCCCTATATGATAGCAAGTCTTCACTTTTTTGAGTTTAGGTCCACTTTAATATAATAACAATAGTCTATGTTTGGCCCTGGGTGTTGGCTTTTGTCAATAATGATGACACTTGGTACCTTGGCTCAAAATACTAAGATTTGAGGGTGTGTTTCCAGGCCTGAGGTCTTAAGGTTTGTTGGGGTGACATTCCTCCTTGAGGGTGCAGCACATGAAAAGCTTTTTCATGTTGTTTAAAAATAGGAGAATGAAAAGAATGCTGAGTGATATTATGATAATTAATATTTGCCCGGTCAGCAGAGTAAAGCAATCAAAGAAACAAGACTTGCCGACATCCAACTGATAAAACAGAAGCTCCGATCAGAAACCCGCAAGCCAGCTGGAAACTGATTTTGTTAACCTTTAGCACAAATACTCCGTAGTCTGTAATTAAAAGGGTAGAGACTAATTATATCATAGGATGTAATATAAATGTTGGTTTCCAAGCAAGAGAACATTAAAGAGAAGTGATATTCAATAATGTACCCTTTTTCCAAGATATTCAGACATCACTTTGGTCATCCTTTATTAACCACTTAAGTACCAGTCTGTAATAGCCTTCATACCAGTCTATTTTTCAGTTTTCAGCACTGTGATAGTTTGACTAACAATTACATGCACACCACTGTATCCAAATGAATTTTATATAATTTTTTGAGACAAATAGGGGGTTGATTTATTATACCTGCAAAGTGCAAAATCTGGTGCAGCTGTGCATGGTAGCCAATCAGCTTCTAACTTCAGCTTGTTCAATTAAAATGTTACTAAACCCAGGACCCTGCATTCACTATATCTGGTCTCCCACAGTACACAGAACATGGAAATGCAATTATTTTTGTAAATATAAACTGCTAAATACCTTTTCTTATCAGCAGTGTATAGCAGTCTTGTGACTTCTATCAGTGCCTGGTTAAAGCTTGTAGGAGGGGTTTTCGTTCTGCTCTGACTGTCCTATGAGGCTGCGTGACCCCTGACCCCTGGACTGGCCTGTGCTGATCACATGCACCCTCCCAAGAAAAAGAAAACTCTCTAGCAATACACACCAAAGTGAGCATGTGCAGAGTGGCTCCAAAGGCTCTGTATTATCAGGAGATGGATTGGGGACAGTGGAAGAAGTGACGGATTAAAGAAGACAGGATCAAACAGTCTTTTTACACAATGTGTAGGATTAACCCCTTAGGTTCCACAGTGAGTATAACGTGCATGATTTACTGCATATACAGACTGATTTTACTGTTGTGGGTTTAATAACACTTCAAGCTTTGACAAAAAAACTGAAAGCTGATTGGTTTCTATGCACAGCTGCACCAGACTTTACACTCTTTAGTTAAATCAACCACATGAGTTTTCTTTTGACGGTATTTAATCACCACTGTTTTTTTTTTTTTTCTACTATATAAATGCAGCAAGACTAAAAAAATTTGAAAAAAAAAAAAAAAGTCCCTACTTTCTGTTATTAACCACTTCAGCCTCGGAAGGATTCCCCCCCCTAAAGACCAGGCCATTTTTTGCGATAAGGCGCTGCGTTACTTAAACTGACAAATGCGCGGGCGTGCAATGCTGTACCCAAATAAAATTGCTATCAAATAAAAATGGCAGTACAGTACAAGAGCCCCCAAATTATTTCTTTTTGGAAAGTAGACACTGCAAGGTGATCTCGTTTTTTGGGGGGGGTTTTGCCACAATTTTCTTGAAAAGAAAAAACATGTGGAGAATAAGGACTCATTTACACATGCTTTGTCCTCTGAAGAGCGCTCCACAGTGGATCACTCAGTGGGGGTTTGTCAGGCAGTGAGGAGTCGCCATAACGCCTGGGAAAAATCTGTACCATCGTGGTTGTGGGGCAGTTGCAGCACCGCCCAATGTAGTTGAATGGGTCGCATTTAGCAAGCGGTGCTGCCCACCCAATATGACCAGGGATAATTTTTGCTGGATTTATATTGTCCTGTCTGCTGCCTTTGAAGTTTAAGAGGGAGCGGTTGGGGGAGGTAAAAGCAAGGCTCAACTAATGTGTTTTTACCAACCCCCTCAACTCCAAGTGTGATGTATACTCAAGGGTGATGATTGGTTTACATAATGGAGATCAGATTTTCAGGAGGGGGGGGGGGGCTGAAACAGTAAAAAAATAAAACGATCCTACAATAACAACCCCTCACCACAAATCTGCTGCTGCCATTGATCTGGAACCAATACAGGATTCAATTATTTATAAGTTCCTCCTCCTTTCCCATAATAGGAAGGGGCGGGCTCTCCAATGTAAACAGTAGTACTGCTTATGACAGGCATTCAGTAGGCCATAAGCTTCTGAACGCCTGTTTTTTTGGCCCCTAACTGGGATTTTACATTAATAACTCACCAGATGGCACCACAACTGTGTGCCTTAGGTGAGATTGCAGTGCAGTCCCATTGACTTGAATGGGGTGTCTCTGACAATCGATACTGCCTACCCGCTTTGACCTGGCCGCACCATAAAGCGCCTACGGCAATGTATAGAAACATGTCTACTAGTCATGTTAACTTGGTAGGCAGTTGCAGATCAATCACCTTCTCCACGTGAACTAAAATGTAAATGGAAGCGCCACAAAAACATAAGGCCATCTCCATATGCATACAATATCAATAAGATATCCTCTCCTCGGGGTTTAGGAAAGAATATTTCATGATATTGTATTGATATAAAGAGGTCCTTATCTTTTTTCTAGCCCTGAAGAAATGAGAATTTTGGACCCTGAAGCGTGTCGCTTACTCTTTGGACTGTCACCCTGATTTTTATTGGAATAAGGCCTGGTTCACACTGATGCGGCTCTGCTAGTCGCGTTTTGCGCGGGCACGGCAGCTCATTCATTTGCAGGCTGCTATGCCTCCTGAAGCGCTGGGAGAAGGTCCCTGCTCCATTTTTGTAATCGCAGTCCGCACGGGAAGTGCAAGTGCAGTGCGGTTTCCCAGTGTGGGAGCGATTTGTGGTGCGCCATTAGGAACAATGGTACCTGCACACATTTCTTGTGTTTTTCTGTGCGGGTTGTTGCGGCTGCGGGAACAGGTGCGGACCCACAGCAGGAATCACCCACACAGATGTGAACCAAGCCATAGACTGGTTCTAAAGGCTGAAGGATTTTAACCTTCATGCATGAAGGTAACAAAAAAAAAAAACTTATGTGTGCTGCTCTCCTCACAGCCTCCCCTTATACTCACCTGAGCCCCCTCTTGATCCAGTGGTGTGCACAAGACAAGAGCCTTGGTGGTCCCGGGACTTCCTAACCTCATTAGCTGAGACACAAGCGGGAGCCATTGGCTACTACTGCTGTCAACCACAGCCAGAGAGCTAATGAGGAGAGAGAGGGGGCGGGGCTGAGCCGAGCCGAAGCTCTATTTGTCTTATGGGAAGGCGCAAACACCAGTGCCTCCATAGCAAGCAACCCAGCATGCCCAGGTCTGTGATGTTACAGGGGGACAGTGCCACCAGGTGATGTCACCAGGTGGCCCCGCCTCTTAGCTATTTAACCACTTAAGCCCCGGACCATTTGGCTGGCAAAAGACCAGAGCACTTTTTTGCGAATCGGCACTGCGCCGCTTTAACTGACAATTGCGCGGTTGTGCGACGTGGCTCCCAAACAAAATTGACGTCCTTTTTTCCCCACAAATAGAGCCTTCTTTTGGTGGTATTTGATCGCCTCTGCGTTTTTTATTTTTTGCGCTAAACAAAAAAATAGCGACAATTTTGAAAAAAACGCATTTTTTTTACTTTTTGCTATAATAAATATCTCAAAAAAATATATAAAAAAACATTTTTTTCCTCAGTTTAGGCCGATACGTATTCTTCTACATATTTTTGGTAAAAAAAATCTCAATAAGCGTTTATTTATTGGTTTGCGCAAAAGTTATAGCGTCTACAAAATAGGGGATAGTTTTATGGAATTTTTATTAATATTTTTTTGACATTATGACGGACAGATTGGACACTTTTGGTGCTATTTTGGGACCATTTACATTTATACAGCGATCAGTGCGTTTAAAAATGCATTGATTACTGTGTAAATCTGACTGGCAGTGAAGGGGTTGACCACGAGGGGGCACTGTAGGGGTTAAGTGTGTCCTAGGGGGGAGGGGCTATGTGTGACACAACACTGATCACCGCTCCAGATTACAGAGAGCTGTGATCAGTGTCCTGTCACTAGGCAGAACCAGGAAATGCTTGTTTACATCAGCATTTCCCTGTTCTTCCTCTCTGTGAGACGATCGCGGGTATCCCCGCGGACATCGACTCCGCGGGACCCGCGTTCACACTCACCTAGCTTGCGGCAGGCGCGCACGTGCCCGCAAGCCGCTTCCTAAAGGGCAACCTGTACGTGCCCTGCTGCCGACGTATATCGGCATGAAGCGGTTGGCAAGCGGTTAAGAAATGCCAGACGGCGGGAGCCTTCGGCACGAGCTGAGCTTTTTTTTTTCAAGTTGTCGTGATTGAAGATGGATCCACACGGAGGGGGGGGGGCATTGTTTTTTTGAATAAAGGAATTACCAAAAAGTGTCTCTGTGTTTTTATTTCTTTTTGAGACATTTTTTGGTGAATGAGTAGGGGTACAATGTACCCCTACTCATTCACATGGGGTGGGGCATGGATCTGGGGACCCCATTGTTAAAGAGGGGTTCCAGATTCTGATAAGCCCCCTGCCTGCAGACCCCCCACAACCACCGACAAGGGAGAGGCAAACTGATAACACCATCTCAGCCTAGGCAAAGTCGCCTGAAGTCCAAGGGCACTTTTATAACAATAAAAGGTGGAGCTCTTCCAAAAAAATGATAGTTTCTGTATATTGTGTCATAAGAGGAATGTATTCATGCGGACTTGTAATGTTGCTGGAAGGTCCACTTTAAGCCCCTATATGTGTTTTACCACTAATGAGACAAACATGATGCTGAGCTGTGTCTGTACTTCTCCGAAGCTTGTTTTCAGCTGTTCCAAGAGAAAAGATCCTGACAGCTGGATGTGTGTTCATTGAGGCTATTCTGGAGGTGTCATAATCTGAGGCTGTGATACAGGCAGGAGCATGCAGCGGCCTGGAATGCTTACGTTAGCAAGTCTGTCACTGAGTTTACTTAACACTCATTTGTCTCAGTCTGCTTCAGAGGAGAAATGCAGTCAATGAAAACTTATTTAACCCCCCCCTGACAGCATCAGCTGAAATGCGATAAAGACGCCTCTTAGCAGATCTCTAGATCCTAGATATTTGTTCTGTGACCTGGAACGCCATTACCAGCAAGCTGGCCAGACTAAACAGTGCCCCGACCTTTATACAAGAGATTGCGGGGTCACACCTATAGATAGCCTTTTTCTGGTTATGTTAAATATCTTTATAGCCATGATAATAACAATTCGCAATTCGCACACCTGCACATTACTAACCGCTTGCCCTGTGGAAGATTTACCCCCCTTCATGACCAGGTTCTCTTTTGTGATACGCACTGCGTTACTTTAACTGACAATTGCGCGGTCATGCAATGCTGTACACAATGCTGTGCAATGCTGTACACAAACAAAATTGATGCCCTTTTTTCCCCATATATAGAGCTTTATTTTGGTGATATTTGGTCACCTCTGCGTTTTTTTAATTTTTTGCCGTTATAAACAAAAAAAAGAGCGACAGTTTTGAAAACGAATATATATATATATATTTTTTACTTTCTGCTATAAAACATCCAATAAAATAATAAAAAAAAAAAAATCGAATTTCTTTATCAATTTAGGCCCATATGCATTCTGCTACATATTTTTGAAATAAAAAATCCCAATAAGCATATATTATTATTACTATTATTAGTAGTATTACTATACAGGATTTATATAGCACCAACAGTTTGCGCAGCGCTTTACAACATGACATTACAGTTACAATACAGCCATGCTCTGTGTGTGAATAGGCAATCTCAATTGAAAGGAGAGTGGCTTGGGAGTGAGCCTGTTTGGGTACCCCCATAGCAAGAGGCTTGCTATTGGAAGCACTTGGCGGGGGGAGGAGCCAGGAACACAAAAAGAAGAGGAAAGCAGATAAATGTGACATGTTTGCTATTTAACCTTTTCGCGCCCGCCCTATAGCTGAATGACGACTACAGCATGGGCCTTAATTGCCGGGACGTCAATAGATGTCCTCCCGTGCATGATGTCTGCTCATCCCTGCGGGGGTGTGCACAGCGCGCTCTTTAATCACCGAGTCTAAGAGACTCGGCTGATCACAGATCGGAATAAGGGGCCGATCATTGGCTGACAGCTAATCATGTGATGTACGCAGAAGAATATACAATGATGCCTCAATCTGAGGGGCATATAAAGATAGGGGCGGGTACCATCATCCTTGAGCTTAAAGTGATCAAGAAAAGGGGAGTGTCAGGGGCTACTCCAAAATAATGCCCCACGACAACAGAGATTGTTATGGACTATCTCGGTACCCAGGGAATGGACAAGGTAAGTATAAAATTATTAATTTATTGAAAAAAAAACAAAAATTGAAAAACATTTAATACAACCATATGTAAAATAGTTATTGCATACTATTACAAGTAGTACAAACAAACAATGTGAACTCCACAATATAGTGGGGAAACAGAAGATGTAGGTCCAAGCGTAATCCTCAACATGTTTCGCAAAAAAATTTGCTTCTTCAGGAGAGTTGTAGATCTCCCAAGCAAAAATGGACGCCAGTTCCTTAGAAGTAGGCAACTTCTTAAGTGGAATACAACGACACATCTTTGAGAACCGGTCAACCACCATAAGGATAACTGTGTTGCCCTGGGAATTGGGTAACTCCACAATGAAATTCATAGACAGGTGGGTCCAGGGCCTCTCTCTATTGGGTATGGGTTGTAGGAGGCCCACTGGAAGGTGTCGTGGAGTCTTATAGGGAGTACACACGGTCGGACTTTGTTCGGACATTCCGACAACAAAATCCTAGGATTTTTTCCGACGGATGTTGGCTCAAACTTGTCTTGCATACACACGGTCACACAAAGTTGTCGGAAAATCCGATCGTTCTAAACGCGGTGACGTAAAACACATACGTCGGGACTATAAACGGGGCAGTGGCCAATAGCTTTCATCCCTTTATTTATTCTGAGCATGCGTGGCACTTTGTCCGTCGGATTTGTGTACACACGATCGGAATTTCCGACAACGGATTTTGTTGTCGGAAAATTTTATCTCCTGCTGTCCAACTTTGTGTGTCGGAAAATCCGATGGAAAATGTCCGATGGAGCCCACACACGGTCGGAATTTCCGACAACACGCTCCGATCGGACATTTTCCATCGGAAAATCCGACCATGTGTACGGGGCATTACTCTGAGCACACACGGAACAGGCAGCTACAAAGGCAGTTACATCAGACTAGGCCACCAGAATTGTTGGGAAATGGCCCAAACGAGTTGATTCTTCCCAGGGTGGCCAGCTGCCTTGGGAGAATCGAGATAAACCACCACACAAACCTGCAACAAATCTCAGAGGACATCATTAATAAATTCCTGGAAAACTGCCGGGGCAATACAAAGGCCAAAAGGCATTACGAGGTACTCATAATGGCCTGTTCTGGTATTAAACGCAGTTTTCCACTTGTCGCCCTCCTTAATCCTCATGAGATTGTATGCCCCTCACAAATCAAGCTTTGTGAAAACCGTTGCTCCATTGAGGCGGTCAAATAACTCCATAATCAATGGAATCAGATAGGCATTCTTAATCGTGAAACGATTGCGACCCCTATAATCAATCTCCAGGTCTCAGTTCACCACTCTTCTTCTTCACAAAGAAGAAACCAGCACCAGCAGGAGACGAGGATTTGTGAATGAAACCTTGAGAAAGTGCGTCTGCAACATACTCCTCCATGGCCTTATCCTCCAAGACCGACAAAGGGAGGGTAAACCCGGCCACGAGGGTGTATTGCACCAGGTTGAAGGTCGATTGGGCAATCATATGTGTGGAGGCAAACTACCGGCATGACCTTTGTCAAAGACATCTCTTCTGGAAACATGTCTCACTGCATTGTGATGACCAAGAGAGAACCTCACCACGGAGCCATTCAAAAGAGGGGTTGTGCCTCTGTTAACCAAGGATAACCAATAACCAGCGGAAACTTAGGTGAGGAAATAACTTAGAATTGGATTATCTCATGATGAAGAGCCCATACGGCCATGGACAACGGAACCATCTCATGAGTTACATGGGCAGGCTGTAGAGGTCTCCCCTCAAGAGCCTCAATAGCAAGTGGTGTGTCACGCAGCTGCAGTGGAATCGAGTGCTTCGATACAAAGGCAGCATCAATGAACAGGCCTGCAGCCCCACAGTTGATTAGAGCCTGTATCTCAACAGATGACTCAGCCCAAGAAAGGGTGACCAAAACCAGGGGCTTATCCTTCTGGATAACTGGGGATGAAACAACGCCAGCTAAGGTCTGTCCATGACAGGACCTCAAGGTTCGGGTGTTCCCTTGACGGGTAGGACAAGACTTCAAAAAGTGACCTGCCTGGCCACAATAAAGGCACAATCTCTCCCTCCTCCTAAAGGTTCTCTCATCCGTAGTGAGACGCGTGAAACCCAAGTGCATGGGTTCACCTTCACTGCCCGACTTGGTACCAGGAGGCATGGGAGGTGAGGGAGGAATGGGTGGGACTGCAAAGCTCGGAGACAAACGTACAGGAGGCTTCCGCAAGTGCTCCTTAAAAGAGAGTCTTTCTCTGAGTCTGGAGTCAATAAGGATGGCAATCAAGATCAACTTCTCCAGCTCAGTGGGTATATCTGGGCTGCTATCTCATCCTTGATAGTATCCGAGAGACCATGAGAAAAAGCAGCCATGAGGGCCTCATTGTTCCACGCAACCTCTCCTGCCAGAGTACGGAATTCAATGGCAACAGTTTTCGTACTCTGTTTAATGGACATGAGGCACTTGGCAGCAGAAGCAGAGTGTGCTGCAACATCAAATACCCTTTTAAACGAAGCCACAAACTCAGGGTAACTCAAGACAACAGGTATTTGCGTCTCCCATAGAGGGTTTACCCAGGCCAAGGCTCTCTCTGAAAGTAAAGATATCACAAAACCTACTTTGCTTCTGTCCGTGGGAAACGCCTAGGGCAGCATCACAAAGTATATCTCAACCTGATTGAGAATCCCTCTGCATTGGACTGGATCGCCCCCAAATCGCTGGGGAAGTGGAGCGGAACCAGACACACCTCTTATAGAGGTAAAACTCGAGGCGGGTGCCTCCACAGAGACTGGAGCAGCAGCAGGGTCGGCCTGCAACATAGGTTGTATCGGGGCGGCCACAGTGGGAGATTCCAGGTGAGCCGTGCCACTCAGGAGCGTTTGTAACGCCATGGCAAACTGATCCATGCGGTGATCAAGTTCATCCAATCTGGAAAAAATATTACCAACAAGTGGATTGACTGCATCTTCTGAATTCATGGCCTTCGCCTACTGTCAGAAACCATGAAATCAGACCGAGACAGAAGTACAGTTAAATCACACTTGTTTAATAATAAAAGTAAAAAGAACAAACGTAGTCAAAACATAGCCAAAGTTTAGTAACCAGAATGGATAGTCAGCAAAGCCAGAAGTCAGGGGTCTAAGTAGTGGAACAGCAAGCAGGATCCAGAGCCAGAAGGGGTGTCAGCAAAGCCAGTCTTTAAACAGGACCGCAGGCGATGTTTCTTGTGATGTTGACCAAGGTGAAGGCAGAGCTCCTCTGGACTGGACGGCTTAAGTAGGCAGGACTGACGAGCAGAATATCAACAACAGCTGAGTAACTGTGGAGAGAGATGGGAGCTGGCAATTAGCCGACAGCTGAGCAGCCAGCTCAGAGAAGGAAGGGCTGAGCCCGGCCCTGACAATAGGTAAATGTACCTGTCTATGGGTTTTAGTGAGGAGAGGAATGGACACTACCATTTAATAGGCGGACTAGTAAGGGACAAATGTATGTGCATCCATTGGCACTACAGGATCAGTAGGTAAGAATACGTGTGGAAGATCAGTGGCAATACCCTTAGTGTCTCTACAGGTCGAATCAGGTAATAGACACCTCTTGGGGAGTCTCCCATCTTGTACATTTCATTTGCATTATTCCAGACTAATGTGAATTGGTTTATGGGAAAGAGTGCTCAGCATTGATCACAGTGAGGAAATAATTAGAATTACAATTGATCTGACTGCCACATCACCTGCGATTTTGGAAAAGTTTCAGCCATTTTAGAAATTATGTTCATATTGTGTAAGACATGGGTTACTCCTATGTAAATCTTAGCAAATCTGGAAAAGAAGAAAGCAGATTATAGGATGAGCCCTATTACAAACATATCCAACACTAAAGAAATCATGACTAGCATGGAGTAGGCTAGTGTAGTCTAGGTCCTGCCCTAGAAGAGTCTACCTTGGCATGGTGGGCAGGCTTGTATTCTTTTGGTTAAAAATGTCACAACTGTGGAAAAAAATAATTGTTTTTGACAGTTTCATTTTTGGCCATTTGATTAAACTAAAATACCCTTATATTTTACAGATTACAGTAGGTTTTGATAGGGACAGAACGAAAAAAAATAATGTCTCTACTCTATAGATCTAATAAAATTATAGACACTTGTTGGGGAGTCTCTCATCTTGAGTACTTCACCTGCGTTCTTCCTGGCTAATGTGGATGGATTTGTGTGGAAGAGATGCGAGGATGGGCCAATGTTATTGTTGGAGGTGGTGACGAGCGTGTTGCTGGGTTTGCAAGGATGGGTCATTGTTAATGCTAGTGTTGTTGTATTGGGTCAGTGTTAGTGTTGGGGGTATCGAGGCGGGTCGTGGCTTGGGTTGCTGGCATGGGCAAGTGTTTGTGTTATGGATGGTGAGAAGGATCAGTGCTAGGGTTGCAGGGATGAGTCAGTGTTAGTGTTGGGGATGTTGAAGAGGGTTGGTGCTGGGGTTGCAGGGATGGGTCAGCGTTAGTGCCGGGTGTTGTGAGGAGGGTCAGTGCAGGGGTGGCGATATTGTATTGACAACACCTGTTGTGCATTTCAACATCTGGCACTAAATGTCCACCCCCTCACCCTTCATATGCTATCATCACAAACACCTAAATGCAAAATGTTTGTAAGGTAAGGTTCTAAAAGCTCTTGCAATATACAGCTTTCGGTACTTTGGGGCCAATCATGCGTCCTGTATGGGGGAAGTACTCAGTTAGAAACAAACAGCGAGGAATTCTCCATCACGAGGGCCTGGTCAAGCAATCGTGTGACCAATACAGTGTGGGGGATGGGGGTGTCTAGATCTGATTGAATGGTGATTTCCAGAAGTCTGATTAGATAATGTTTGTTCTGTTCATCCAATCCCCTTTAATCCATTATTGGCTCACATACTGAGATGCCCGGAGATACCAATTACATTGCATTGTATTGTAGAGTGGGTTCTGTGTTTAGCCCTTATCATGGGAAAATGGGAGTGAAAGGTCACTAAAAATCTGCACAGTGCCTGACTGCACAGGCTGTCTCCAAGCTCTGGAGTGTGCAGCATATGCCTTCATGGTGGTGACCACTGACCCTCAGGCTGATGATCACTAAGGAACCTTAAGCATTCCATCCCCACTGATTCCAGGCTTAGTCATTTATGGAGCTACAGGATGCTGGCTCTACATCAGCAAGTCATATTCCACTCCTTTTCTCCTGCCCTAATGATTGGCTGCATTGTGTGAATAGTTCTCCTGTTCACCAGTGTGCAGAGTACTTCTCTAACACAAGTTCCAAGTCCAAGGTACATTAGTGATAGAAAGAAAGAAAAATGGGATCACTAAAATGAAAACGTGCACAACATTTGTTTGAGGGAGACCTGGATGTAGCAAACCATTTAAACAATTACCGATACTTCTGTTCAGTTTTCTGAGAAATAAATTATGCCAACAATAATAAGTTGGGGAATCATATTTGTTCTTGTAATGATGGTTAAATTTTAGGATTTAGGAGACAGAGGTAGCAGAGGTACTGGCTCGGTTAAAGCTTAATAAAGCAATGGGCCCTGATGGTATTCATCTCAGAGTTATAAGAGAGCTTTGAGGTAAAGTTGTTGGACCATTAACAGATCTTTTTTTATCAATCTCTTCTAACAGGAGAAGCTCCCTATGACTGGCGGACTGCTAATATTATTATTATTATAATTATTATACAGGATTTATATAGCGCCAACAGTTTACGTAGCGCTTTACAACTTGAGGGTAGACAGTACAAATACAATACACTTTAATACTGTAGGAATCAGAGGGCCCTGCTCCTTAGAGCAGTGTTTCTCAACTCCAGTCCTCAAGGCACTCCAACAGGTCATGTTTTCAGGATTTCCCTCAGATGAAACGGCTGTGGTAATTACTAAGGCTGAAACTGATCAAATCACCTATGCAAAATAATGGCAGGCCTGAAAACATGACCTGTAGGCGCGCCTTGAGGACTGGAGTTGAGAAACCTTGCCTTAGAGCTTACAATCTAATACTGTACCTATCCACAAAAAGGAAAGCAAGGTAGAAGCTGGCAATTATAGGGTAGTGGTTTAAACATCGGTTGTAGTCTAGTTAATGGAATCACTCCTGAAAAGAAGGATCATTGATCACTTAAAAATAAACAACTTTGGTTAAACCCGTTTTGGCTGACTGCCCTTCAGGATCAGGATGACATCCCCATGGAATTGCAATACTATTTTACAGCCAACAGGGGGTCAGCCACACCTGATATAGTGTGGGAGACGTTTAAGCTCCACGCCCGCTCCCTGCTCTCCACACGTATTAATAGACTTAAGCAATCATCGAAACTTATTGTCCAACAGGCTGCAGAACACCTACAGGTGCTGGAGGAGGCGTTCCACCGGGACCCCTCGCCTAGCACTGCCAACAATCTCAAGATCCAGACGCGACAGGTCTCCCAACTACATATTGAGAAGGCCAAGCAGCGCATCTTTTTCTGTAGGCAAAGGGTATTTGAGTACGGAGAAAGATCGGGCAAACTCCTTGCATATCTTGCTCACTTAGATTCGCGTCCCCCGGTGGTGGTGTTGTTGACTGACCCCCAGGGGAATGACGTCACTGATCCGCAACAAGTAGCGGAGGAATATGCGAGCTTCTACCGCGCACTTCACACCTCCCGGGTCACTCATACTCCCCAAGATACCAAAGACTATTTAGCGAGAATTAAATTCCCTAAATTGACTGATGCCCAATGTGAACTTTTAGAACCTCCTTTACTAAGGAAGATATCTCTGAGGCCATCTCCTGTCTGGCTACATCTAAGGCTCCGGGTTCAGACGGCCTACCACTTGAATTTCATGCCACCTACTCTGAAATTTTAATTTCTAAACGTCATGATCTATACAAATCCATATTTGATAGGGGAATCCTACCCCCCTTTATGAGAGAAGCTCAAATTGTGGTAATCTCTAAGCCTGGTAAGGACCCCAAGTACCCGGAGTCTTAGATGTAGACCCATCTCCTTACTACAGGTAGACATTAAAATACTTGCCAAGATTCTAGCCTCCCGCCTTAACCAGGTCATTCTTTCCCTGATCCACCCTGATCAGACAGACTTTATGCTGGGGAAGAACACTGCTATGAATATTCGCCGTCTATTTATGAATATTCAGGGGTCCCACGATGAAGTCGGCTCGAGGATCATGGTGGCTCTGGATGCAGCCAAGGCCTTCGATTCCGTGGAGTGGAACTACCTATGGGAGTGCCTCTCATGATTTGGACATGGCCCCAACTTTGTCCGCTGGGTCCAGCTCCTGTGTCAATCCCCGAAGGCTAAGGTGTTTGTAAACGGCTGGCTCTCCGATCAATTCCCGCTGGAGAGAGGGACCCGACAAGGCTGCCCCCTTTCCCCCATGCTGTATGCATTGGCTGTGGAGCCGTTGGCCATTATGGTTCGTGCGGACACCAATATTCGAGGCCTCAGGATAGGGAATCTGGAAGAAAAGATCGGGATGTATGCAGACGATACGCTCCTCTACTTGGCCGACTCGGGTCCCTCCCTCGTAGCAGCCCTCCACTCCTTAGAGCATATTGGTAGTCACTCGGGCCTAAGCATAAATTGGTCTAAATCCCAGATCCTTCTGATTGACCATTTCCCCCCCACACTCACATCCCCCCCTCTGACGCTCCCCAGGGTCTCTGTAATCAAGTACCTCGGTGTGCAGGTTACTAGATCACTTACACACTTCTGAATATTGAACCCTTGTACACTCTGATCAAGACTAAGACACAAAATTGGGCTCGACTACCCCTGGGTGTCATGGGACGCATCAGTCTAGTCAAAATGATACTTCTCCCAAAAATACTCTATCTGGTGTGGCATGCTCCCCCGTATATACCACAAAATTTTTTCAAGACAATTGAATCTATTCTTAATTCGTTTATATGGGGACACAGCAGACATAAATTATCCTGGAAAATACTTAAGAACCCAGTGACATTGGGAGGAGTTGCTCTTCCAGATTTTCAGGACTATTATCTTGCCTCCCAATTATCCCACTTCTATCATTTTGACAAGAACAAGCTACCAAGATACCAGCTACTAATCTGTGAACACCCTAATAACTCTGCTCATACCCCACTTCAGTCAGTCCTAAGGGCCCCATCGACGGGACATACCCCCCAATACAAAGCAGGCATGTTGACACATCATCGGAGGGTGTGGCGGTTGGCACTACAAAAACTCGGGACTCCGCTGATTTATTCCCACACCCCCATGTCTATCCCAGACCCCGAGGTTTGGATACGCAACGGGATTTTGTATATACACCAGATCATGACCACCACGGGACTTAAAACATTCCAAACACTAAAAGACGAATTCTCACTTCCCAATCACCTCCTTTTCAGGTACTTACAACTCCGCCATGCTATACAAACTCAGTTTGCTGGTTCTAACCCATCCCTTATAGTCCCCTCCATAGTTGACACGATTACAGGTGCCGAGCCAGCCAAACTAATCTCTACTCTCTACTCCGCCATCCGCCTTCCCAACTCCGTAGCTTTGGCCTATAGTGCTAAGACTAGATGGGAGGCATTGAACTGATTGAGGATGAGGATTGGGATGAGATCTTGAAAGACGTGAAAAAAGTTTCCCCTAAACTGTCGGACCGCCTAACACAGTTATATATTATACATAGGACATATCTGACTCCTCAGAGGTTAGTGCGTTTCAAACCCATGTATAATCCAGGATGCCGACTATGCGACTACACCCCGGGCTCCTTCTATCACCTTATATGGTCCTGCCCAACTATTCAAGCATATTGGATACAAGTAATACGCTTCCTGCACGATCAAATGGGCTCCCCGTCTACCCTAGATCCTAAGATGTGTCTGCTTGGTCTGCTACCTGACTTAGATGCTGACAAACCCCTCCGTACCTTTTTGCATGAAACGCTATTCTTGGCGAGAAAAGCGATTGCCCGTAATTGGATGCAGGCCCTACCCCCTACAATCCAGTGTTGGAAAAAAGAAATCAATGACACTCTCCCATATAAGAAGCTGATTTATGTACATAGAGGATGCCTGCTTAAATACGAGCAGGTCTGGAGCAGATGGTTGGAGGATGGTGAAACATGTACTTGAAATGTTGTCATGTTCATCTCTTATCTTCTTCTCTCCTCTTCCCCCCTTTTTTTTTTTTTTCCCCTTCTTCTCTATTCTGTACCGGCTTTATGTCCGATGGATATCTTATCCTATATCATGTAGATGACTTAATGTGCTCATGTATATATTACCGATTTGGCCATGTTGGCTTATGTTATTTTATGTACCAAGCATATATTCTCTCAATAAAGTTGGTTTTCTAATTAAAAAAAAAAAATAAACAACTTGCTGGACCCAAAGCAGCATGGCTTTACTAAGGGCAGATCATGGCAGACTAATGTGATTTCATTCTTTGACTATATTACCAATGTTTTTTTTACAGTGGGCCAAATGATCCTAGGCAGTCAGCCACTGTTTGCCCAAAATGGTGGTATATTTTGTTACTGCTGTCACCTCTAAAATGCCAATCTGGGTCACTTTATCTCACGTTCACAGGTACTTCCAGATTTGGCATTGTTTAATCTGTCAGATAACTGTTCCTTGTATGAATAGAGTTATTTGTTTCCATTTTGTACCTTCTCACCATAATAGCTCTTTCGTATAATAAAGTAAATTAACATCTTGCCAACTGTAGATGAATAGAGTATTGGAAGTGAATTCAGACTTCACTCCCTTTTATAAAACCGGTAAGCCTTTCTTTTATTTACTCATAAAACGTCTTAGTCACTCCCAGTATCCTTATCTTCCAGCCTAGAGGCATATTATGCCCTACCTTATATTAGCACACATGCTGAGACAACAGCATACCTGACTTGTCAGAAAGCTTTGTTTACATATGATTTATACTCTGCATAGTTTAAATTAAACCTCTATAAATCTGTAATGAAGTGCGAAAAAAAAAAAAAAAAAATCTCTAAGCTGTATAGAAAACCAAAGTTTTTCTTTTTTTTCAAACATAGGATCAAAGTGCTTACAGGTTTTCTGTATGTTCTCGGTGAAGACCTATGACACGGTTCTACTGTAAAAAATCTATAATTTGTTCAGAGTGTCTCGTTTTCCACAGAAATGATATATTAAGTATGGATTATTTCTCTCTCTTCCCACTCCTAAACCACACAAGCAGCCCTCTTTGAAATTAGCTTTCTTCCTTTGTGATTGAGCATGATTATAAATGTGCTTTCAGGTCAAGGAATTATTCGGTGAGTTAGTGTAAAACATGAGCAAGCTTGTGCTAGGGGCATGTCTTTGCCTCCAGGGTCCAGGCACTTGGCCTGGCAAAGCTTGACTTGTTAAGAAATTGTCAGGGCTCGGCTTGCTGAGTAAGGAATTATTTAAGCTTAATTTGGCTGCCACATTGAGCTTGAAGGCCTTATGGGAGGAAAAGGGTGAGCATGGGGGGGGGGGCTTATGTCGAAGCAAAGCCTGATCAAAAATGAATGCTTGGCAACAGCTTTACATTGTTATGGGTTTGATTGCAAGTCATCTAGTTTGAGGAAAAATTGAAGGAAAGTGTAAACATCATGAAGACTGAAGTTGTATTGGTTACGTTACGTCTATGTTATGAATTCAGCCAGGAAACTGTATTTTCAAGTTGTGGCCCCAGAGCTGCAACTTGAAACCTAGCATAAAGTAGGTCAGTTGTCAATGTGTGAGGTCACAGTGACAACACTTCCAGTTTTGCTGGCTGTTGTGTGGAACTGTTGTGCATGACTGCTTCACAGTTTTTATAAGGCTTTTTTTGTACGTTAGATATTTCTATGCTACACTATATTACCAAAAGTATTGGGATGCCTGCCTTTACACGCTCATGAACTTTAATGGCATCCCAGTCTTGGTTCGTAGGGTTCACTATTGAGTTGGCCCACCCTTTACAGCTATAACAGCTTCCAATCTTCTGGGAAGACTGTCCACAAGGTTTAGGAGTGTGTCTTTGGGAATGTTTGAGCATTCCTCCAGAAGCACATTTGTGAAGTCAGCCACTGATGTTGAGCGAGAAGGCCTGGCTCGCAGTCTCCGCTAATTCATCCCAAAAGGTGTTCTATCGGGTTGAGATCAGGACTCTGTGAAGCCCAGTCAAGGTCCCCCATCCCCCTTCCATGTCTTTATGGACCTTGCTTTGTGCGCTGGTGCGCAGTCATGTTGGAACAGGAAGGGACAACCCCAAACTGTTCCCACAAAGTTGGGAGGATGAAATTATCAAAAATGTCTTGGTATGTTGACGCCTTAAGAGTTTGGCCTTGATTCTAAGTGGTATGTGTGAAGAAAATCAGGCACTGCTCATCACCTGTCCGATACAGTCCCAACAGTGAAGCATGGTGGTGGCAGCATCATGCTGTGGGGGTGTTTTTCAGCTGCAGGGACAGGACGACTGGTTGCAATCGAGGGAAAGATGAATACGGCCAAGTACAGGGATATCTTGGACGAAAACCTTCTCCAGAGTGCTCAGGACCTCAGACTGGGCCGAAGGTTTACCTTCCAACAAGACAATGACCCTAAGCACACAGCTAAAATAACGAAGGAGTGGCTTCACAACAACTCCGTGACTGTTCTTGAATGGCCCAGCCAGAGCCCTGACTTAAACCCAATTGAGCATCTCTGGAGAGACCTAAAAATGGCTGTCCACCAACGTTTACCATCCAACCTGACAGAACTGGAGAGGATCTGCAAGGAGGAATGGCAGAGGATCCCCAAATCCAGGTGTGAAAAACTTGTTGCATCTTTCCCAAAAAGACTCATGGCTGTATTAGATCAAAAGGGTGCTTCTACTAAATACTGAGCAAAGGGTCTGAATACTTAGGACCATGTGATATTTCAGTTTTTCTTTTTTAATAAATCTGCAAAAATGTCAACAATTCTGTGTTTTTCTGTCAATATGGGGTGCTGTGTGTACATTAATGAGGAAAAAAATGAACCTTAATGATTTTAGCAAATGGCTGCAATATAACAAAGAGTGAAAAATTTAAGGGGGTCTGAATACTTTCCGTCCCCACTGTGTATATATATATATATAAAATCATCTTCCGAAATTGGGATTTGGTACAGAATGAATTTGAATAGAAAAGATTAGAATATATTATATTTTTTTCTATTCTGTTCTATTGTTTTTCTATGCTATTCTTTCATATTATTTTCTATTTTATTCTAACCTTTTCTATTGGAATTCGATTTCATTCTATACGAATTTCGCAAAATGGTTATATATAGTTTACTTTTTCAAATTCAGTAAAAAAAAATTTCAAATGCGGTGGAATTTTTTCGAATTTGATTGTTTTTTTCTAATGCAGTCAAATTTTTTTGAATCCTGAAAACGAATGTAACAAATGCAACAAATTTAACTAAATGAATTTAATTAAATAACGGATCAAAATGAAACCAAACTAAACACATTTTTTCATCCTGCACATGTCTAAATTTGACTGGCCTGCACAGAGTCCTGACCTCAACCCGATAGAACACCTCTGGGAGGAATTAGAGCGGAGACTGTGAGCCAGGTCTTTTCTCCAACATCAGTGCCTGACCTCACAAATGCACTTCTGGAAGAATGGTCAGACATTCCTAAACCTTGTGGACAACCTTCCCCAAAGAGTTGAAGCTGTTATAGCTGCAAAGGGTGGGCCAACTCAATATTGAACCCTACGGACTAAGACTGGGATGCCATTAAAGTTCATGTGTGTGTCCCAATACTTTTGTTAATATAGTGTATCTAGATCACCCTAAAGTCATAAGTAAAGGCAAAACCTAAATAACTCTAACCCTACTCCCACCCCCATTCTAAGCCTAATCTATCTAACCTTGTAAAGAAAAGATTGCTATGCTTACCTATTCTGAAGCCACTCCAGTCCGCTCCCAGGCTGAGCTGTGAGCGGCTGCTTCAATGTGTAGGAAAGGCAGCCAACAACGGAAGCCCCATAGTAACTCTATGGGTGACATCACTTCCAAGGCATTTCCCAGCCATTGTCAGCGCTGCTGGAGGTTGGACCAGGGCAGCTTCATAATAGGTAACTATAGCAATCTTTTTTTTTTACAGGATTAGATAGATTAGGCTTAGATTGGGGGTGGGAGTAGGTTCAGAGTCATGCCTGGCACACACTACTTGTTTTTTTCCCCCCGCTGGGTTGAACTAAAAAAAACTGACAGCTCCATTTGGAGCCTCTGTACCAACAGTCCAATGTTAGTACAGCAATCTCCCCCACTGAGCTGTTGTGTTGTGACAGGGGAGTGGCACCCCCACCAGAACACTCTGGTCAGCCATTGGCTGAGAGCGCTGATCTGGAGCCAATTGGCTGCTGGTTTTCCATGCCTGCCAAACGGCTTCTAAAGTGGAAATAAAACCTAACTAAAGCCCAGTACACACAGGCCGAATGTTGGCAGGTTTTTATTGAACCAGGTGATTTCTCTGACATTTGGCCTGTGTGTACTGGGCTTTAGTTAGGTTTTACTTCCACTTTAAGGCACCATTAAGGTTGCATGGTATAACAGCCAGTTAGGTGTAACAATTTCAAGTGGTTGTAAACCCTTTCATCGGCACAGGCGCACTGAAGCAATGGCTCGTTCATTCCGTTGCTTCAACTAGTGTGCCGCTACCGGCGGGTGTGAAGTCATCACAGCTCCGGCCAATCACAGGGTCGGAGCCCGCGATACCAGGATGTAACTCCAGGAGCGATGTTGCCGGCCGGAGCTGTGTACTGGGACCGCTGCGGGGGCTAAGGTGAGTATTTCATAACGAGCTAGTATGCTATGCATACTAGCTCATTGTGCCTTTGTCTTGCAGGATTTTTTTTTTGTGGCTTTACAACCACTTTAAGGACTGAGTTCATACAACTTGTGCCTGTTGTAAAACCCTGCAATTATACCATGCTAACTAGCTTGAGTTGAACTAAATTTAATTGAACTCGGCAGCTGACGTGTGGCTATTGCTATAATATCTTGTAATTGAATTATATGGTAATTATTTGGAGATTGATTTGTGACTTACGTCACATGATGTATGTCTGACATATCCAGTCCTCGAACAAGGCCAAAGTTCAAAGTTCTATATTCACTTTCTTTGTTAAGCTATATACAAGGGTTTTCCGTATATTACCTGTAACATGGAATTAATACAACAGTTTGTTCTGTGTTTTGGGGTATGGACTGCAAAAGTTTTAGGCAGGTGTGAAAAAATGCTGTAAAATTAAGAATGCTTTCAGAAATAGAAGTGTTACTGAACCCAGGACCCTGCATTCACTATATCTGGCCTCCCACAGTACACAGAACATGGAAAAGCAATTATTTTAGTAAATATAAACTGATAAATACCTTTTCTTATCAGCAGTATATAGCAGTCTTGTGACTTCTATCAGTGTCTGACCAAGCACTGGTTAAAGCTTGTAGGAGGAGTTTTTATTTTCCTCTGACTGTCCTATGAGGCTGCAGGACCCCTGGCTTTCTGTCTGAACAGTGCTGATTGGCCCTGTGCTGATCATATGTACCATCCAAAGAAAAAAAAACTCTTAAGCAATATACACCAAACTGAGCATGTGCAAAGTGCCCCCAAGGTTCTGTTCTATCAGCAAAGAACAAAGAAAAGCACACCGCTCCAGGCAAAATCAGGTGCAGGATGGATCGTAGGTGCAGACCTCGGCTCACCACCGTGGAAGTCGAACAAAACAAGGAATTGGTAGCACACTGGAACTCCAAATTATCTCAATGTCATCTTTATTGTCAAAAGCATCAGACAGATACAGGCAATGTTATACGTTTCACAAGCGATAGCGATAGCAAGATGACATCGAGATAATTTGGAGTTCCAGTGTGCGACCAATTCCTTGTTCTGTTCTATCAGCAACTGGATTGGGGACAATAACAGAAGGGGGGATCAGAGAAGACAGGATCAAACAGCCCTTTTACACAATTCAGAGGATTAACCCTTTAGGTTCCACAGTGAGTATAACAAGCATGCTTTACTGCAGGGGTGCCCAACCATTTGAAGAGCGAGGGCCACTTTAGCGACTTGGTAACCGGTCGCGGGCCACAATGAGCGGAGCGGGCAGATGACAAGTCCGTGTCCGCTCTGCATATGCACAGCCGGCTCTACTCTATGGGCCCTCCAATCCCATCCACCCAGAGGGAAGGGGACGCATCTCTTTCTGTTTTTTTAAGTGGATCAGATTGGAGATAGGCAGGTGTAAAAGGACACAAATCTTTCTACCTCTGCCGCTCTACAGGGGTGAATGGAATGTCTGATTGGTTCCGCCCGAAAAACAGACAGGTGGACCCAATCGAACCGATCGTGTGAAGGGGTCCTAAGGCTGCTTTCACATTGATGCACTGCGGTTTACCTGCACCTCAACTGACCTCAATCGTCACTTCTTCCTCAGGATTACTGCAGGTATCACTGGCTGCTGCTGTCCCTCAGGTGGGTATGGCTGGCGGCTGCGGCTGGCTGTCCTCCAAGGCTGGTACTGCTGGTGGTGTCTGCTGGCTGGTTCGCTGGTGGGTATTGCCTGCTGGTACTGCTGCGGTCCTGCTGGTGGGTATTGCTGCGGGTCCTGCTGGTGGGTCCTGCTGAAGGGTATCCCTGGTGGACGGTATGGCTGGTGGGTATCCCTGGTGGATGGTAGGGCTGGTGGGTACTGCTGGCACTGCTGGTGGGTATTCCTTGGTGGATGGTACGGTTGGTGGGTATCCCTGGTGCATGGTATGGCTGGTGGGCATCCCTGGTGGATGGTACTGACACTGCTGGTGGGTATACCTGTGGATGGTACAGCTGGTGGGTATCCCTGGGGGATGGTACTGGCACTGCTGGTGGGTATCCCTGGTGGATGGTACGGCTGGTTGGTTGGTGTCCCTGGTGGGTACTGCTGGCAGTGCTGGTGGGTATATCTAGTGGATGGTAGTGCTGGTGGGTATCCCTGGTGGAGGGTATGACTGGTGGGTATCCCTGGTGGATGGTACTGCTGGTGGGTATCCCTGGTGGGTACTGCTGGCACTGCTGGTTGGTATCCTTGGTGGATGGTATGGTTGATGGGTATCCCTGGTGGATGGTATAGCTGGTGGGTATTCCTGGTGGATGGTACTGGCACTGCTGGTGAGTATCCCCGGTGGATGGTACAGCTGGTGGGTATCCCTGGCAGATGTTACTGCTGGTGGGTATCCCTGGTGGGTACTGCTGGCACTGCTGGTGGGTATCCTCGGTGGATGGTACAGTTGATGGGTATCCCTGGTGGATGGTATAGCTGGTGGGTATTCCAGGTGGATGGTACTGACACTGCTGTTGAGTATCCCTGGTGGATGGTACTGCTGGTGGGTATCCTGGTGGCATTAATGAGCATCAATGTGACTGGAGCTGGAGGAAGCATGCGGCTGCAGTAGAGAGCAGAGCCAATGTATCAAAAACTCGCGATCTGGGCTTGCCGACCCGCCATTCCAGAGCAGGAGGTGGCGGGCCACATCAAAGGGCACCGCGGTCCACATGTGGCCTGTGGGCCAGCAGTTGGGCTCCCCTGCTTTATGGCATATACAGCTGGTGGTTATCCCTGGTGGATGGTACTGGCACTGCTGGTGGGTATCCCTGGTGGATGGTACGGCTGGTTGATGGGTGTCCCTGGTGGGTACTGCTGGCAGTGCTGGTGGGTATACCTAGTTTATGGTAGTGCTGGTGGGTATCCCTGCTGGATGGTACTGCTGGTGGGTATCCCTGGTGGGTACTGCTGGCACTGCTGGTGGGTATCCTTGGTGGATGGCACGGTTGATGGGTATCCCTGGTGGATGGTATAGCTGGTGGGTATTCCTGGTGGATGGTATTAGCACTGCTGTTGAGTATCCCTGGTGGATGGTACAGCTGGTGGGTATCCCTGGCGGATGGTACTGCTGGTGAGTATCCTGGTGGCATTAACGAGCATCAATGTGACCGGAGCTGGAGGAAGCATCCGGCTGCAGTAGAGCGCAGAGCCGATGGCTTCCTGTATCAGAAAATCTGGGCTTGCTGACCCGCCATTCCAGAGCAGGAGGTGGCCGGCCACAGCAAAGGGAGGCGCGGTCCACATGTGGCCTGTGGGCCAGCGGTTGGGCTCCCCTGCTTTATTGCATATACAGGCTATTTTACTGTTGTGGGTGTAGTAACACTTTAATAGTTTATTTGTATCAAATAACAAATTGGAAAGTAAATGAACAGAAGAGAAATCCAAATCAAATCAATATTTTGTGTGACCGTCCTTTGCCTTCAAAGCAGCATCGATTCATCAGTACTGTAGTTTGCAGTCCAATCCACAAAACAGAGAAAAAACTGTTGTAATAATAAAAGTCCTTATTTGTAGTATAGCAAGGAAAGCGAGTATAGAACTCCGTACTTTTGCCTTGTTGAAGGACTGGATAGATTCAATGGCGTCCCTAGGGGGGGCCAGAGGGGCCCTGACACCCCCCCCCCAACATTATGCTGTGCCCCACCATGTGCCCCCCCCCACCCAATAAAATTTTTTTTTTTTTCTTACAAAAAATCAATGTCTAAGAGGGAGAGAGTCCCCAGTCAGCTCCTGCGGGTGATTCCTCCCCCCTCCCTCTGCTTGCTGTCACTGCATAATGTGAGCGCTCACACAACCACAGCCGCCCGATCTGCTCCTTCCCCTGCATCCTCATTGGCAGGGATAAGAGCGAGTTGCAGGAAGGACTCCACCAGGACTCTCAGTTACTGAAAAAACAGACTGATTTCTCCCGTCCTTAGGACAGGAGAACCAGCCTGTAAATTCCAAGAGATGCCAGACCAGCGCTGTCAATAGCAGGGGCAGGACAGCAAGAGGAGGCTGGGGAACCCCACAGTGACAGAACACCAGGGCCCGGAGGCAAGACAACCTTTGCAACCCTGATAGTTCTCCCACTGCTTTGGATCCTTATATTTTCTTGGTATGCTGGTGACATATATCTCTTGTTTTCTGCCACCCGGGGGGGGGCTCCAATACAGTAGGAAGGGAGCTCACTGCAGAACATGTGAAAGGGCCGTTGTGGGGTCGTAGTAAAGGGCCCCAGTATATATTTATATATCTATATACCTATATCTATATATATGCATTTTATGGTTGCCCCCCTACTTTTGTCCCTGTCCCCCCATGTGCCCCCCCTAACTATGAAAGCTGGAGACGCCACTGGATAGATTAGACATACATCATGTGTTGTAAGTCACAAATCAATCTCCAGATCATTACCATAGAATAGAAGATATTATAGTGATAGCCGCATGTCACCATTGCTTGTGCACACAGTTTATGAAGGAACAGGTAGGTTGTTCCAAACATCTTGGAGAACTAACCACAGATCTACTGTGGATGTAGTCTGCCTTAAATCCTTTTGTCTCTTCATGTAATCCCGAGCAGACTCCATGATGTTGAGATCAAGGCTCTGTGGAGGCCAAAGCATTACTTCCAGAACTCCTTGTTCTTCTTTACACTGAAGATAGTTCCTAATGACATTGGCTGTATGTTTGGGGTTGTTGTCCTGCTGCAGAATACATTTAGGACCAATCACACACCTCCCTGATGGTATAGCATGATGGATACGTATCTGCCTGTATTTCTCTGCATTGAGGACACCATTGATCGGGCAACATTGAGGACCATAGACGCAATGGTCGGCCAAGGAAAACTGTAAAAAAATGTAGCAGATCTGTAGCCACA
This sequence comes from Aquarana catesbeiana, assembly GCF_042186555.1. Classification (NCBI taxonomy): domain Eukaryota; kingdom Metazoa; phylum Chordata; class Amphibia; order Anura; family Ranidae; genus Aquarana; species Aquarana catesbeiana. The sequence continues at coordinate 650,030,209 of NC_133327.1, forward strand.
CCAACTATTGATTTGATTTAGATTTTTCTTCTGTTCGCTCATATTGCATTTTGTAAATTGATAAAAATAAAAAATTTAAATTATATATTTTTGAAAGCATTCTTACTTTAGAGCATTTCTTCATACCTGCCTAAAATCTTTGCACAGTACTGTATATACCAGTGTGATCTCTTTGAGGCTTTACAAAGAAAACTTTGAACTATCTGGAGTGTTTTCCAGAGGATAGGACAGTTTGTGAAGACTTGCAATACACAAGTCAATGTAGACTCATGGACACAAGCCTTTTTTATGTTTTTAAAACAATATGGTCATCTAGGCCATTATATACAATTATATATAGTACATTTAATAAAGATATTTGTATTTTGCTATATACTGTATATATATGTTTGTGATACAGTGTTACCTAAGGTCCCATATGAATATTAGAGATGAAAACAAGATGTCCTCCAAATACCATTTTTTCTGATTAACTTTTAAAACATTTGTTGCTCAGAGGATAGAAACTTTACCTACCTTCTGGTTTATCCAGTTCTACTGTACCTCTGGTTGACACTTTTTCTGACATGTCATCTGTGCGTGGGAAGCAGTCACAGAAGTATATTTATATATTTATTTTTTACTGGCAGGAAATACTATTGAAAGGGATAGAATCTTCTCTAAGATACAGACAAGTTCAATTCAAGATAAAGATAAGAAAAACTACAAGAGAACAATCACAGTTTTTTCATACAGGTTACACAAAAGAAAATTCAAACTCTGGTGGAACATTGCATCATTTAAAAGATATCCTGTATGAGAGAAAACATCTGTCCATAAGGATTGCATGTACAGATTTTCCCACATATGTCACGCATAAATGAAACCTTGAAACAATGTTGGGAAAGTAATTTGGAATCTTGTTGCAAACAAATGGTGCAAACCTTATGTCATTTTTATACACATATTGAGCAAGAAGAAGTTCAAAAAACCTTCTTTGAAATGGACCACCTGAATGAATCTCCTGGGACTTTAAACGAACCTCCTTGGGTATAATAAACACTAATCAGAAAATTATTGTAAAAATAAACGCTTTTCTTGAGATATCACAAGATCTTAAAAAGGTTTGTTTAAAAACATACCCGTAAAACCATCTTCCAGGGTGATGTTTGTCCTGGCTTTGGGATTCAATTTACTGGGCCAACGTGTTTCGTGGGATAACCTGCTTTATCAGGGCCTCAGATCCTGTTACATAATACTGTAGTAATATAAAGAAAACATGTGTAAAACAACAATCACTGAGCAACATATTACATCACTTATTATGTGGCATATTATCTCAAAGACATTTTAACAGATAATATGAAACGTCATATACATTATGAATACTCACAGGAGGAGTGAATTAAATCTTTATAATGTAGTATAGTTAATGACTATAACATTGGGAAATAATTATGTTTATAGTATAAATACTTGACAGTTGTAGCAATAAAAACGTAGTGGTCACCTGTAAAATAATACATGGTATCACCAACATACCTTAAGAGTATTATTTCACAGGTGACCACTACTTTTTTATTGCTACAACTGACAAGTATTTATGCTATAAAGATAATTATTTCCCAATGTTATAGCCTTTAACTATACTACATTATAAAGATTGAATTCACCCCTATTGTGAGTATTCATAATGGATATGACTTTTCATGATATTATCTCTTAAAATGTCTTTGAGATAATATTGCAAAGTAGGTGTAGTTCTATTACAATATAACTGGCTGACAAGGGTGGTAACGTGTTGATCATGGCCAAAAGTAAATCTATGTGAAAAAATATTGAAAAACAAAGAATGGTATGTTAGAATACCACAACGAACTACTATGAAATATTAAAAAATTGTTCACTTAACTAAAAAAGTTATAGGTAAGGATACAGTCTCCATTTTAAAAGTTAAAACCCCAACCTGACTATTTCTATGGCTTGCCAAAGGTGTATAAGCCTATAACTATCTCACCTGGGAGGCAAATACTCTCAGGATGTAGATCACTTACCAAAAAAAATACTCAATATGTGAAATTCTTCACTTAACATATAATCACTCAACTTGCAGCTCGGACGTTCTTCCTGGTGGTTTTCTTTGCGGCCCCCTCTGCTGGTCGGCTGGGATCTGTGTCAATTGGCTGCACACTGGACTACCTTTAGGACTGCCTATTGCTAAACTTTACTATGATGGATATGATGAGCCTTTTCCCTTCTTACTTCTAGTAAGTGTGTTTTTATCCTTGGGCAATAAAATAGTCTTGTGTTACTGCACATAGAAGCGCCTTCTGTTTGTTTTTTATTGCCAGAGATTTGCTTCCCTCTTGGAGTGCTGCTCAAGCGCCATCCTAGTCACCTGTTTGCCTGATCCACACTACCATCCCTGCGGACATTTATCTCTGGCTAGTCCTGTCATCCAGAGCGCCCTTCTTCTCACCACTTTGTTTAAAAAAAGTGATTACTTGGTGCATAGCCACTTTTAGAAACATAAACTTTGATAACTTTAATCTTGTAAAGTTGGAATCCTTGATCATGGCTCTAACTCAGGGTTTCTCAACCAGGGTTCCTTTAGAGTTTGCCAGGGGTTCCTTGAGTAATGAGCTATTTCTGCCTCTCAGATAAGTTCCCACTGACACCATTGATCTTTTTAGCTATTATTATTATACAGAATTTATATAGCGCCAACAGTTTACGCAGCACTTTACAACATGAGGGCAGACAGTACACATACAATACAAATCCATACAGGAGGGATCAGAGGGCCTTGCTCATTAGAGCTTACAATCTATAAGGGAGGGTCAAGTGCAAACAAAATGTAATACCTGTGGGGGGTGAGCTGATGGAGAAAATGAAAAAACAGATGTTGTTAGGTGTGGGTAGGGAAGGCTTCTCTGAAGAGCACGGTTTTCAGGGATCATCTAAAAGCTAATAGAGTAGGAGATAAGCGGACATATTGGGGTAAGGCATTCTATAGGATTGGAGAGGCTTTGGAAAAGTCCTGGAGGCGAGCATGGGAGGAGGTGATGAGGGAGCTAGAGAGCAGAAGGTCTTGAGAGGAACAAAGAGAACGAGTAGGTTGGTATTTAGAGACTAGGCTAGTGGTGCAGCTGGGGGCTAAATTGTGGATGGCTTTGCCCGTAGTTGTTAGTATTTTGAATTTAATTCTTTGGCCGACCGGAAGCCAGTGGAGGGATTGACAGAGAGGGGTAGCAGAGACAGAGCAATTGGTAAGGTGGATGAGTCTGGCAGCAGCATTCATGATGGATTGAAGAGGTGATAGACTATGTAGAGGTAAGCCAATGAGAAGGGAGTTGCAGTAGTCGAGGCGAGAGATGACCAGCTATCTATAAGGGGGTAATTCTTCCCAATGACCACAAGTATAAGGGGCATTCTTCCCACTGACCAACACACTAATGTATCATAAGTTGTAGATATTTTAGCAGAAGTTCCCTGAGCCCAGAAAGTTATTTCAAGGGTTTCTCTGTGTTGAAAAGGTTGAGAAAGGCTCTAACATAACTGCTAGAAAATTCTGATCTCTAATAGCTAGCTGCATTGGGTGACACACTGCACAATTGTTCATTTGGGTCCTGGATAGAATCCATAAAAATTAGAGAAGAAGCAATAGTAACAAGAGTTTATTAAAACTGGAAAGCAACTGGTTCTATAGATTAAGATCATATGTTCCACTAAGCCTGAATAATAAATTCAATACATTGTGCCTGTTTTTTGTTTGTGAGGCGGGCATTCTCAAATAATTTAAACATTTTTTTGACATGACTCAACACTTTTTCATTGCTTGGCCTAGTTTTTTTTTTCATGTTGTTTATGATGCTTCTATAGGATTCTAGCAGTTTCTACATTGTAAAAAAGTATATTACAGAGATTACTCCATAGTGTATTGTAAACATACAGTAGCATTTATTGTTTGTTATATCATTTTTGACATTGTTATAGTCTATAGTAATTTTCAAATGCTAAATCATTATCATTAAAATAACAGAAATATTTCATAACCACTTGACTGTATTTTGCATCCCCACACATTGAACTCCTATTGAGATATGTTTTGAGTATAGGAGATGTCTCTAATGTATCGAAATTCTCGGATAAGGTGATATTACCAATTTGCACCTATTACCCAGAAAAAATACCTAACCTAAAAGCCTAAAGCACGCACCATGCCATTGCTGCTTTTCATTTGAGAAAGTTACCATACAAGGGATGCAAAGTGTCACGGACGTGGTTGCTGCCACATAGGAGACCCTTTTACTTGGCTGCCCATTCAACACCCATCTAGGATGGGGATTTATATGATGGATGATACACAAGGCTGCATTTTCTTAGTTCAATAAACTGTATTATATCTGCAGGACATTTATCTGGATGAGGCATAAAAATCTTGGAAGACATACATGGATCCAGTTGATGTACAATGTGGGTGTTGTAGTCCTGGGGGTGCAGCACTTACTGCCTGCTCCTGCATGGACCGGACTGTCATTGCTGCTGCCCACACAGTTTCCCTTCCTTTGCTCGGTTGCCTGTGGGCTGTGGAGAGACCTATGTGGATTGAGAGCGAGAGATGACAGGGCTGTACTTGCAGCTGACTGAAATCTCATCCACCACCTGGGATAGCAGGAGAACACTAATTGGCCGCTGTGAAAGTTGGGAAAGGAAAACAGACTACTGGGAGCCACTTGGAGAGACTTGGAATCACATGGAATAATGGGGGATGTAGTCTCCAGGAGACAGCTTCTGGTACTAGATGGGGTTATATGTCCCAGGAGGGCCGGAAGCTACAGGAGGAGGAAAAGGCTTACATGGGATGTAAGAGGTGACCAGAGATTGGGCTGCTGAGTTGGAGAGCTACCAGTCACCAGTGCTCTTCACAGTGTCAGAGAGAATTTGGACTGCCATATCTGTACATAGATCAACACTGCTGGAGTTACCCAGTGAGCTTGATGAAAGGGGCATCACTTGATCTTAGAGATCGCTATTACTGGGTCTTCAGTTGCCACCAACACTGTCGGTTCCAGATGCCAAATAGCAGGAGGAGTCTTAGGTACTGACTGCAATGTGGTAATAAGCCACAGCTTTGTTACACATTTCACAGATTGCATAGTGGTGAGAGACTGTGGGCCACAGCGTCCTTGCATACTTCTTAAAGGAACAGTATCATCTTGCCTTGGGATACAATTTGAGTATTTACGCCCTGTAATGTGGGATTCTCTTAAGGCTGAGCACTCCAATGCAGAAACTTTGGCCCCAACATTTAATACAATGTACAACAGTACAATGGTCAGTGGAAGAGACTTGGGAGACTGAAGGACCTGTTAGCTAGGACCTCTCTAGATTCAGGGCTGAGACACTTAGAGGTCTTATCATTGTTTATGATGTTGACATTGTGTATGTTACTTTGTAGGGAGCATTTCCCAAAATAAAAACTCTTTCTTTAGCCTTATGCCCTGTACACACGATTGGACATTGATCGGACATTCCGACAACAAAATCCATGCATTTTTTCCGACGGATGTTGGCTCAAACTTGTCTTGCATACACACGGTCGCACAAAGTTGTCGGAAAATCCGATCGTTCTGAACGCGGTGACGTAAAACACGTACGTCGGGACTATAAACGGGGCAGTAGCCAATAGCTTTCGGTTTTTAATTTATTCTGAGCATGCGTGGCACTTTGTGCGTCAGATTTGTGTACACACGATCAGAATTTAACCGATCGGATTTTGTTGTCGGAAAATTTTATATCCTGCTCTCAAACTTTGTGTGTAGGAAATTCCGACGGAAAAAAGTCCGGTGGAGCCCACACACGATCGGAATTTCCGACAACACATTCCGATCGCACTTTTTCCGTCGGAAAACCTGACTGTGTGTCAGATGGTGGGGCATTGCCGGAACGGTCGTTATCATTAGGAATCCAGGGACCAATTCATTAGCAGTTCCTTTAGGGGTAATAACTACACTGTTTTACAGATTATATATCAGTCTTTCTGAATATGTTAGACATTTCTATGCCATCTATATCACCGTAAGACACCACTGAGATTGCATGGTGCAACAGCCAATTAGGTGCAATGATTTAAGGATTGAATTTGCAAAAATGTATTTATGCACAGAAAAGAACCTTGGATTTTATGATGCTAAATGGCTTGAATATATGTTCTGCTGATGTGTGGTTACTGTCTTGTAATTGGATTATATGGTAATTGTCTGGGGATTGATTTGTAACTTATGACACATGATGTATGTCTGCTATATCCAGTCCTCAAACAAGGCCAAAGTTCAGAGTTCTAAAGTCACTTAATTTGTTATACTACATATAAAAATCTTCCTTATTGACGTATATCATAAAATTAGTACTTCCCTACAGCTGGACTGCGGACTACATTTCTGTGATCTCTATAAGACTTAAAGCCTAACTCAAGTTCTCCTGTAATTTTAAATCATTTGGACCAAGCTGGTCTAAATTAACTCTTTTGCGCCCACTGGGAGTGTTGGATATGTAGAATCAGCTACATACCGTATACAGTGATGTGTTCCGATGGGAACTTCCCGTCCCGCCCTCGGTACAAAATTGAGTCGGGCTGAGCATTGCTCAGCCATTAACGGGAAGCTTTGTGTGTCATCATCGAAAACAAGGCTGCCTCTGATTGATTGAGGTGGAGATTGTGACATTATCCCCCGTCTCTCCACCTCAGCCAACTAAAGCCCTGTATTCATTGATAAAACACACCTTACCACCCATATACACTGGCTTGAAAAAGTATTCATGCTTCTTGAAATTTTCCACATTTTGTCATGTTACAACCAAAAACTTGAATGTATTTTATTGGGATTTCATGTGATAGACCAACACAAAGTGGCACACAATTGTGAAGTGGAAGGAAAATGATAAATGGTTTTCAAAATATTTTACAAATAAATATCTGAAAAGTGTGGTGTGCATTTGTATTCAGCCCCCTTTACTCCGATACCCCTAACTAAAATCGAGTGGAGCCAATTGCCTTCAGAAGTCACCTAATTAGTAACTAGAGTCCACCTGTGTGTGATTTAATGTCAGTATAAATACAGCTGTTCTGTGAAACCGTCAGAGGTTTGTTAGGGAACCTCAGTGAACAAACAGCATCGTGAAGGCCAAGGAACACACCAGACAGGTCAGGGATAAAGTTGTGGAGAAGTTTAAAGCAGGGTTAGGTTATAAAAAACTCTCCCCAGCTTTGAACATCTCACAAAGCACTGTTCAATCCATCATCTTAAAATGGAAAGAGTATGGCACAATTGCAAACCTACCAAGACATGGCCGTCAAGCTTAACTGATGGGCTGGGGAAGAAGAGCATTAATCAGAGAAGCAGCCAAGAGGCCCATGGTAACTCTGGAGGAGCTGCAGAGATCCACAGCTCAGGTGGGGGAATCTGTCCACAGGACAACTATTAGTCGTGCACTCCACAAATCTGGCCATTATGGAAGAGTGGCAAGAAGAAAGCTATTGTTGAAAGAAAGGCATAAGACGTCCCATTTGCAGTTTGGGAAAAGCCATTTGGGGGACACAGCAAACATGTGGAAGAAGGTGCTCTGGACAGATAAGGCCATAGCAAACGCTATGTGTGGCGGAAAACTAATGCCGCGTACACACGAGCAGACTGTCCGACAGAAAAAGTCAGACCAAAGCTTTTCATCATATATATCGATCGTGTGTAGGCCTCATCTGACTTTTCTTTTTGAAAAATCTGACCGACCTAGAAATAGAACATGTTCTAAATCTTTCCGATGGACCCAATACCTGTCGGGAAAACCGATCGTCTGTATGCTGGTCTGATGGACCAATAAAGACGCATGCTCTGAAGCAAGTACGAGATGGAAGCTATTGGCTACTGGCTATTGAACTTCCTTTTTCTAGTCCCGTCGTAAGTGTTGTACATCAGCACGTTCTGGACGGTCGGACTTCGGTCGGACTTTGGGTTGACCGTGTGTAGGCAAGATCGCTTAAATGGAATTCCGTCGGCGTTACGTCGGAGAAACCGTCAGAGTTTATTACGACGGCTAAACCGGTCGTCTGTACGCGGCATAACACTGCACATCACCCTGAACACACCATCCCCCGTGAAACATGGTGGTGGCAGCATCATGTTGTGGGGATGCTTTTCCTCAGAAGGGACAGGGAAGCTAATCAGAGTGGATGGGAAGAAGGATGGAGCCAAATACAGGGCAATCTTAGAAGAAAACCTGTTATCTGCAAAAGACTTGAGATTGGGGCGGAGGTTCACCTTCCAGCAGGACAACGGCCCTAAACATAGAGCCAGAGCTACAATGGAATGGTTTAGATCAAAGCATATTCATGTGTTAGAATGGCCCAGGCAAAGTCCAGACCTAAATCCATATGAGAATCTGTGGCAAAACTTGAAAAATGCTGTGCACAGACGCTCTCTATCCAATCTGACGGAGCTCGAGCTATTTTGCAAAGAAGAATTGGCAAAAAATTTTACTCTCTAGATGTGTAAAGCTGGTAGAGACATCCCCAAAAAGACTTGCAGCTGTAATTGCAGAGAAAGGTGGTTCTACAAAGTATTGACTCAGGGGGGCTGAATACAAATGCACGCCACACTTTTCATATATTTATTTGTTTAAAATTTTGAAAACCATTTATCATTTTCCTTCCACTTCACAATTATGTGCCACTATGTGTTGGTCTATACATTTACGTTTTTAGTTAAAACAAGACAAAATATGGAAATTTTCAAGCGGTAGGAACACTTTTTCAAGGCACCATATAGGTTTATATTTATATTAGTTCTCGCAACCATGATCACCAAGCCACAAAGTTATGGGAAAATACATTTACCTACTCAATCAAAAAGATATGGCTGTACATACACATGCAATGAATATTTGAAGCAGTGTACTAAATCTTGCTACAACACAGATTTGGTTGTTCATTTTTAATATATATCTCTTGCAGTCCATTTTAAAGACTTATTTTGCACCACACATGAGTTAGTGGGTCATTCATTTTGAATTTCACCCCAACAGACTAGAGAAACACACTTCTGGATTGCAACAATCTGCAAGCAGGTGGCAATGCACTGCTGTCCAGTGAGTTGCCACAAAAAAGGTCACTAGGATGCTTGTATTTTAGACTCAACCAAACAACAAAAGGAGAGAGAGACCTTTATAGGTTGCCACACATAACCCCTAAATAAAGGAGATGAGTACTAGAGTATTGTGTATAAAAGTATACAAAGTTTATTCATAATCCAAAATTAAATCATTAAAATCAGTATAAAAACTTCATACATCCATTCTGGATGTCGACTATAATTCCAAGTGGGGTGACAGTTCATATAACCCATTCAGATCTAGCCCAGAAATGTATACAAGATAACTACACCTAAGTAACATTACCCAAACAAATTATACTGAGCCAGGTAGTAGCAATCCAGTTGTTAATATTCATTTCTACGTGTTTTTCGCCAAAGTTGGCTTCTTCGGGAGATCACATAAAGAGTTGAAAGGGCTCAGAGATGCTCAGCCCCAAAAGAGGAGTGCAGTCTACCCCAAAAAACAGAGAGTGGTGTATTAGGGCCAAACACAGCTGTCAGGAGAACCTTCAAAGGGCAGTACACAGCTCAACTTTATGGGGTCACTCCAAGCACATATGGTTTCACATTTGGTCGTCCATTGTATCTTGGGGTGGTAAATAAAGTTCATATGATGAAAAACATGCTCAAGTGACCATCCACAAAAAGTCTCAAAGACCGGTCCCCATGTCTGTATGACCACACTGACCCCAGGACTCTGCGGCCAATTTTAAACCTCATGTGGACAAGATAAGCGAGAGAAAAACACACTGGGGTGGCTGGGCAAGAAATAGAAAAACGCTTCTATTTATTATGAAAAGTGAAATTCTGCCCAAAAAGGTAAACTTTAACCACTTCCCGCCCGGCCTATAGCAAAATGATGGCCGGGCGGTGGTTCAGTTATCCTGACCGGACATCATATGACGTAATCAGGATAACAAGTCAGCGTGCACTCGTGGGGGCGCACAGCACGGTGATTGTTGTTGCGGCATATCAGTCTGCCAAAACCGCAACTATGATCTAGGCAAAGAGTCTCTGATGGAGACTCTTTATCACGTGATCAGCTGTGTCCAATCACAGCTGATCATGATGTAAACAGGAAGAGCCGTTTATCGACTTTTCCTCACTCGCATCTGACAGACGCGAGTAGAGGAGAGCCGATGGGATGCTCTTCTGACAGGGGGGGTCTGTGCTGATTAATTATCAGCGCAGCCCGCCCGAGGATGCCCACTTCAGACCACCAGGGATGCCACCTGGGATGCCCACTACAAATTACCACCAGGTATGCCACCCATGGCCACCAGGGATGCGAATCTGTGCTCAAAACTATGCCAATCAGTACCCACAAATAATTCCAATGAGTGCCCATCAATAAAGCCTGCCAGTGCCTCCTTTTCATTGATCCCTATCAGTGCCATCTATCAGTGTCCATCAGTGCCACTCATCAGTGTCCATCAGTGCCACCTATCAGTGCCCATCAGTGCCGCCTATCAGTGCCCATCAGTGCCACCCATAAGTGACCATCAGTGTTGCCTATCAGTGCCCATCACTGTCGCCTATCAGTGCCCATTAGTGCCACCTATGAGTGCCAATCAGTGCCGCCTAGCAATGCTCATCAGTGCCATTTATCAGTGCCGCCTAATACTCACAATATCCTCTCCCATTATGCTGCAATGGTCTAAAGTTCAGACGTCATCAAGCCCTGCACTGGGCATGATGACATTGACAGGAAGTCCACTGTTGGAGTATGGGGGTGCGCCATCTGCTGGGAGAGCAGAGGATTAGGTGAGTTAAAGAATACGTTCACCTTTTAAAAAAATAAATGCAGGTAAAAAAATGTGCATTTATTATTTTTTTTTTTACTTGGAGCCTGTAAAACATTGCAACCATGATCAGCAGGTCGGTGCCTTGTCAGTGTATCTGTCTGCTCATACCTCATACGGGCAGGCAGATACACACTGACAGGAAGAGACGATGAACTACCAGAGCACGCAATGGCGCCATGGTAGTTCATTGAAAACTACAAGGTGACAGCCACAAAGGATGTCGGTATGTCGGCACTTGTGGTTTCCCATTCACAGAACTCTGTAAGCCCCGGTTCACATCTATGCGAATTAGATGCGGCTTAAACCGCATCCAATTCGCAGGACATTTTAAAATACATTCATTTGAATGTATCTGGTCCACATATGTGCATTGCATTCGCACTGCGCATTGCACAAAAAACGTGTGCGTTTTTTGGGCATTGCGGTGCTAATTACAAGCCCATTATCTCCTATGGGAACGCATCTGATTCGCAGATGCATTGCGTTCTGAACATGGATTTTCTCCTTCTCCTCACTACACCTCCCCCTCTCCCTGCTCACTGATCTGCAGCTAAAACGCAGAGAAACCTTTGAACAACTGATTTTTATCTTCCCAGTGAAACCTGAGCTTCAATTCACACCGCACATGTGTGAACCCAGGCTGAATGAATGATGCAGCCAGGCATCCAGCTCTTTTTTTTAAATAGTGACAGTGAGCAGGGGGAAATTCCACCCTAAAAAAACAGGTGGAACACTTAACATGTTCCTTAGACCCATTTCACACTGGGGCTCGTTTTAGTGGCGCTTTACCGCTGTTTAAGTTTTCAGGCGCTTTACAGGTGCTATTTCTAGCGCTAAAACGCCTAAAAACTGCCTCAGTGTGAAAGGGGTCTAAAGGGGAACTTACCGTTTAAAAGTGTCTACCGCCCCTTATGCAGAAACAAGCAGCAAACCCTTGCAGGGCGGGTAGTATTTTCAAATCTCCTGGAGTTAGTGCCGGTTCACACTAGATGCGGCACGACTTGCAGGTCGCCTCACCGAGGCGACCTGCACACGACTGCCGGGGCGACTTGCAAGACGACTTCTGTATAGAAGTCTATGCAAGTCGCCCCCAAAGTAGTACAGGAACCTTTCTTCTAAGTCGGAGCGACTTGCGTCGCTCCGATTAGAACGGTTCCATTGTACAGAACGGGAGGCGACTTGTCAATCGGCTGGGTCGCCTGACAAGTCGCCCCCGTGTGAACCGAGCCTTAGACTTTGACTTTTTCCTACGCTATCCAAAACTAAAAAAAAGTTTGACTTGAGATATACTTTAATTATTGGAGCTAAATGAATTTGAGGACAAAAGGTGAAGCCAACCAGCAGGTTGGTCATGTCCCCACAGTCAGTTAGTATGGGAAATGTTTGCTAGTGTTGAATACCATATGAATTCATTAGAGCAGAAAATAACAGCGTTCATTAACAAATTTAGTACAGCGTATTCCTTCGTGTCCTCAGCACTCTCACTGCCAACTCTTTCCCATTTCTACCCTTTGCTGTTTTCCATCTGAAGTGTAACATTTCCAAGAATACGGCAACACTAACAGTTGGTTCCCAAAGTGTTTTCTTGTGAGTGAAGCAAAATAAAGATAGTGAAGTTACCATGTGAAAACGTCACACTGACAGAGGAAGCTTTATGCAGATTCCTGAGCACCGTCTTTCCTTTTTGTAAGTCCCATGTGAACAAGGAAAGCTAAAAATGTGGCACTACGGTGGCAACAGGCACCGGTGATGTGCTAACATTCCAGTTCCGTAAGTGTGCCTAAATGAACTTGTGTTTTTTTCCTTGCAGTCTACTCAAATTGTCTTTGACTGATCTTTTTTTCTCTAATATGATTAGCTCTTATTTTAGATCAACAGTTGAAATATATATATGTGTCAATTGTCTTACCTGATTTTTAATTTGTTCAGCCAGCCTTGTGATCCAGGTGCCCATACCACGCGGCATAGCCAGTTCGGTAACCTCACCTTTCATCATTGCAGTTAAAGGCAAACTACAGCTGGGGTAAAAAAAATATATACAGTATTACCCACTAGTTTATTTTAAAAACTAAAATAGATACAGTGAGTGATCGTTGTCATCCTAGGACAGGAAGTGAAAATAAAGGGAAGCCTGAAAAGGAAAACTAACACAGTCATCATATCAAAGGGCTATAATATATTACATTTTTGTCTTGGGTTTAGATCCTAGATCTGCGACATAAGAGTGCTTTCTTCTGAGTTCAATCCAGAAAAAAAAGACTATGTATTTGTAAGCCATTGTGGTTGTCAACAGCACACTGGATAATATACAAAGATATATTTAACCCCTTCACGCTGATCGTACGCAAATTTACATTCATGGATTGAAGGGGATAAACCAGGGTGATGTCTGCAGCTGCAGGCATCACCCTAGTACTGTTTTTTAGGGCTAGCGGTTGGCTTTTTAGTGATAACAACCCACCTCCCTCCTGCTCTTCCCAGGCCTCCCGTCCCACCGGGAGACCTGAGCCACCGGGAGACCTGAGCCACCAGTCGGCGCGTCCGCGCCTAGGCTGAGACTCAGACAAAGCCAGATTCGGCTTTGATCGGGTCTCCGATGTAAAATCCCGGAAGTGACATCACAACGTCACTTCCGGTTTACTCGGCTCCCAATGGCCGCTGGTGTGGTCAGGCCATGGAGCAGAAGGGAGAGATATCTAAAATCTATGTGTCACTTGCGAGGAACACTAACAAACTACCTTATATGCTGGCTTGGGAAAAAGACATCCAAGACACATGGGATTTGGAGGATTGGCACCTTGTCCCCACTAGATTAGCATCCATATTCCTTTCCTCTTCCACATTATGCTTCAGGGGCTGTCAGAACTTGGGCTCTATGCTACATGTCTGGTGGGAATGCCCTAAACTCAGAGGGTTCTGGAATAATATTTTCCACCTCATTTGCAAGGTCACGAGCTGCGCTATCCCTGAAACCCCGTCCATAGCTTTGCTTAATGGATTCATCCCGAGTATCCCCAAACTCACTCACAAATTGATTCTGTTTATCCTAACTGAGGCAAAAATTCATCCCGAGTATCCCCAAACTCACTCGCAAATTGATTCTGTTTATCCTAACTGGGGCAAAAATTTGTATAGCCAAGGCCTGGAAACGACCCAAAGTTTCAATATTATCCACGAAAAGCAAAATTCCCTGGATAATGGCCCAACAAAGAATAGTAAGTGTCATCTTGGACACAACCAAACAATTCAAAGTGACATGGGAACCCTGGGCCCAATACATGGGCATCTCTCTGCTACCCGGAAACAACGGTCCCTAAACACTGGGGCTGACATCTCAAAGGTTGGCAACTCTCTCTTCTCTTATCTATTCTCTCCCTACTCTTTTCCCTCTTCCTCTCGTGTACTCTACACTCCACAATATCTGTTAATGGATCACACGACAGGGTCCATATGACCTAAAAAGGTCCTAAACACAACCAGGATCAGAATTACACCCAAGGTCGAGGTGCCTAATGGGACCCAAAGCACCTAAGCATCCACACGACGAAAGCTTCTATAGGATTTAGAATGGTATGGGCCGGTGGTGCATCCACCTCACCCCGGGCACAGTTTGATCCCATTGGATGTGTCTGGAGCAAGGCGGAACACCCACGAACTCCTAATTTATATTACACACAAACCACCAGATAGATGCTAACAGAAAGCCAAGTTGGCTTTTACCTTAGCCTTTCAAACCTGGATGATCCAACCCTATGTCAATATGCTGATCAATGTTTTGTACTATGACCTCTATTTTGATATCTCTGTTTTGTTGATTTATTGAAAACCAATAAAAAGCTTTAAAATATAAAAAACAAAAAAATGACAGTATTCAGAATCGCCAATTTTGGCCATTTGAATACTTTTAAGTGCAAAGAAGGGATTTTAAGACCCCTGATCCCTCCATAAAGAGTACCTGTCACCACCTATTACTGTCACAAGGGATGTTTACATTCCTTGTGACAGCAATAAAAGTGATCATATTTTTTTTTTTTTAAAGGGAAAATGTAAAAAAAAAAAAAATAAAATAAATAAAAGTCCCCTCGTGCTCGCGCAATAAAGAAAACGCATATGTAAGTCACACACTCAAATGTAAACTGTGTTCAAGTCAGAGTGGTATCGCCTTGATCATCAGAGTGAGAGCAATAATTATAGCAAAAGACCTCCTCTGTAACGCAAATCTGGTAACCGTTAAATTTGTATAAAGTGTTGCCTATGAAGATTTTAAGGTACCGTCATTTTTCGCCATTCCACGAGTGTGCGCAATTTCAAAGCATGACATGTTGGGAATCTTTTTACTCTGCGTAACATCATCTTTCACATTATACCAAAAAAAGCTAACTTTACTGCTTTTTTTTTAATTCATGAAAGTGTCTTTTTTCCCCAAAAATTGCGTTTGAAAGACCGCTGCGCAAATACAGTGTGACATAAAATATTGCAACGATTGCCATTTTATTTTTCTCTAGGGTCTCTGCTATATATAAAAAAAAAAAAAATATATATATATATATATATATATATATATATATATATATATATATATATATAAATAATCAGAAGGGTGAGGTGCACTACAGTCTCAGATGGCCATGCTTAGCAATCATGCCCTCCCACAGGCTTCGAAAAAATCCAAAAACAAGGGATTGCTGCACAAACCGTATTTATTTTGAAATCTTCAAAAGGACATCACCACGACATCCATAAAATCAGGCATCCATAATAAACGTTTTTGGGCTATTGTAGATAACGCCCTTCATCAGAAGATCATGCCTATCATATATATATATAAAAATGTTTGGGGGTTCTAAGTAATTTTCTAGTAAAAAATACGGATTTTAACTTGTAAGCAACAAATGTCAGAAATAGGCTTAGGCATGAAAGGGTTAAAACTGAAGATTGTCTATTGTTCCTGCAAATCCTGAATATATATCCATCCATCAATGTCTAGAGTCCCAGAGCAAAACAAGGAGTCCAGGTATTTCAGCACAGGACATTTCTATTGTTCTAGTGAAGGTGCAAACTGGCTGGTTATGGCTTCCCAGTGATGTCTCTGTACTGCCAGAAGGGACAGTCAGTCTAACTGCTGACAGCATCATGATGACTTAGATAACAACTTATCTGAAATTAACTATTTCTGTCTCCTGTCAGCACTGCTTTTTGTTTAAATAAGTTAGTATATAGATGTGTATGACACACCAGTATATACTCCTGCGCTAATGGATAGGTTAATTTAAATTCTTATTTTTTTTTTCCCCATCTCATTACATGGCTGGGTTGTATGTTGTTTGTTATTTTTTTTTTGTCTGTATGAAAAAGTAATAATAAAAAATGAAATGATTTAAAAAAAAAATGTCATTCAAAATATGGGTTGCCGCTATCAAAGGTGAACGTGCCTTTAAATGTGAAAGTCAATATAAAAGCGCTACCTGATGCTAAATGTACTAACACAGTTGTCATCGTGCAATAACGAATAAATAAACCAATAATATTCAATGCAAAAACAGTAGCACATTAAATAAAGTCCATAGAAGGATTTATAAATCCTTATACTGTATAGTTCAAAAGTTTCACAATCTTCATAGTGCAACTTAACATTTTCATTGTGCATGTGCAGTATAAAGTGCCAAGTGCTGAAAAAACCATCAAATAATTTGTGCAGTCTGTGCTCCCCTCTGTGTGCCCTCTCACTCACCAGATACTATGGACTCCCATGACAGAAGTCACAAGCGCTTGTGTAGATGGCTGGGCTCTGTTGTCCCACGGGCTATATCCCAGACTGTAGTGTAGATAGCTCTCAGTATACCGTCATGAGATGTAAATGAATTGCAGAGAAAAGCAATATAGCGTAATTCCGTTTAACATCCATAAAAAAAAAGACAATATCCACTCACATGTTAAAAACGCTGTAACAAGTATAAAACCCCTAACCGGAAGTAACCATCGACTTGCGTCTCACCGGCCGGAAATTACGTCACCACCGGCGGTCAACTGATGCGTTTTGTCCCTCTCACGAGACGTTTTGTCTTAAATGGTCAGATAATATTTTTTTTTTGTTTTGTTATTTATTATGATTTTTGTTGAAGTTTTGCATCAATTTTAACACAAACACAATCTTTCACAAGATCTTCAGTTACGTGTCTCTCTATTCCTAAATAAATCAACCACAATCTACATTATCATAGATGAATGGATAAAAAAGAAGGCGCCTCTAAGTGCAGAACCACTAAAACTGGTGGACCCTTCCAGGACTGCCACCACTGCTGGACTATCCCTCACACATGATGAGTCTTTTAACTTCAGCCCTTTAATAAGTGTTTTTTATCCTTTGGCAATAAAGGTTTTAGTGGTTCTGCACTTTGAGGCGCCTTCCTTTTTATCCTTTCTTTTAGAGTTGTTGCTTTCCTCTTGAAGTGCTGCCTCAGTGCTCTGAATTAACGTTTACCAGTCGGATTTACACTTGCTCATTTGGGGACACCTCCTCTGGTCAGATGCTGCTATCCACAAACGCCCTTCATGCTCTTATCCTGGTACATTATCATAGAAAGGCACGCATATACATTTAGGCTTCATGTACACGGGCGTTTTAAAACGTCTCCTGAGTGATGGAACTTGACAGCTAGTAATCAACGGTCAAAAACGTCCGTTTTGCCACGTTTACATGCCGCGTTAGTGTATAGAAGCGTTTTTGCATTGTAAATGGTCAGAAATGTACAGTATCTCACAAAAGTGAGTACACCCCTCACATTTTTGTAAATATTTTATTATATCTTTTCATGTGACAACACTGAAGAAATGACACTTTGCTACAATGTAAAGTAGTGAGTGTACAGCTTGTATAACAGTGTAAATTTGGTGTCCCCTCAAAATAACTCAACACACAGCCATTAATGTCTAAACCGCTGGCTACAAAAGTGAGTACACCCCTAAGTGAAAATGTCCAAATTGGGACCAAAGTGGCAATATTTTTTAATTTTTATTTTTTTAGAGGGGCTCCTCTCCCACCGCCAATAAAAGTGATCTTGCAGCGAATCCACCGTAGAGACCAGTTTTATCTTGAAGCGGACCGCCCACTGAGAAGACGATACTGGGGTTATGGCAGCTAGGTGCTGCCATAACAATGATAATCCTCTTCAATCTACCGACGTATAACAACGGTGGGCGGTCCGGAAGTGGTTCAAAAAGCCTATAAACGAAACGCAGCTAAATCGATTTACCGCATTTATATGCGTTTGCACACTGTTACAAGCATTTTGCGTTTCAAATGCCAATAAATTTTATTTGCTTTAAAAAAAATGCCACTAAACTCAGCTGCCTCTAAACGACTATAAACTACTCAGTGTACATTTACAGATGAGATAACAGAAGAGAGTTCAGGGGCTGCTGAAAAAAAATGCCCAACTGCCCCTAATCGTCCGTTTATCAGCAGCATTGTACATGAGGCCTTATAGTCTCCCATAAGGGGAAACATTTTTAAAACATCTCCTCCTCCATGAACCCAACCCCCAGCCCAGGAATAGAAAAAAAGCGGGAAGGGATAATAATTCTCTGTCCCATCATCTCCCCCCCCCACACTTTCAACAACTCCCACATTTTTAAGGATGCACAGAAAGATTACCATGTGGACCGTACTGCGAGAAATTTCTTAGAGGGAATCCATGGCAAAGACAGAGGGGCAAAGACATCTGGGCTTCTATCAGGGCCCATTGCTTATCCTTGAAGCAAAATATACTGTCTATGAGTCTGGCCATAAGTACTGTTTTATGGTAAAGTGATAAATTTGGTAATCCCGATCCTCCTTTTTGCTTCCTCCTTAGGTCCCTTTCACACGATCGGACCGTTCAGGTCCGCCTGTCAATTTTGACGGCGGACCTGAACGGGTGTTCCATGTTAGCCTATGGAGCGACGGATGACATGTCCGCTGACATCCGACGCCGTCCGATCCGCTAAAAGCAGACGGATGGCCCTATGTCCAGATCCGTCGCTGACAAATCGGATCAGGTGAGATCTGATGAAAACGGACATGCTGTCCGTTTTCATCCGATCCCTCCATAGGCAGCAGCGGCGCCTGACAAGCCCATCCCCGCTTAGTGAGCAGAGAGGGACCTATTTTAAAAGTGCAGAACTTTTCAGGGAGGCTTATTGGTATAGTCTGAAATATATACAAAAATCTTGGAAGAATATCCATTTTAAACAATACCACACATAGCCCCAATACTATTTAAAAAAAATTACAACTCTTTTTATGGCATTCCCATATTCCTACCCAAATTCTTTTTTTGTTTTGGAAGAAGTAAAGCTGGACATACACAGTCATTCTTCCATCCACACAAACAAGGTAAAAGGAGAATCCCCTCTGCCAAGACATTATTTTCTGACCGCGAGACCCGCTACTGTCAGAATACTGATCCGCGGCTGCAGCTGATTGGCTTTTGAACATAATATGGGGAGAGAGGCCATCTGCACATCTGGTAAAAAATATCCTAAGATGAACTTCTGCGCTACTAAAGTGAATGCTATGTGAATGCTGCAAAATCAAAAAAGTGAACACCACTCACTAACTGAGTAATTGTGCCTGTGATTTTGCGCAAAACAGAATAAACAATAAATAATCAATAAATTGACATAGGTGTTAAATCATATATAAATCAAATAGTCCATAGGTGAATATTTGTGACTGTAGTGCAAATCAATCAAGTGAATAAGATGCGTGAATAATCTATACAGTGATACATCAAAAGTGTAAAGTGCGTTGATGGTAGATCTCGTGACTTTCGTGGTGTTGGATACCCACTAGGGGCTCCCAGAACTCTCACCTTGTTGACATCAAAATAATGCCCTGAGGAAGTCATGTGATATGACGTAACGCGTAGGACGTAACCGGATACACAACAGCGCGGACCGGAAGTGACGTAGCGGGGATTGTAAACACACTGTTTGAATTGCTGTTTCAACGCTACCTCTATGTAAGCAGATAATTTTTAATAAAATCTTCAGCTTTAACGATATCACCCTATTGGAGTATCCTCCTTTTTGATTACCCCCCATATGTGGAGTCCATTCACCGGAGAGAACGCCATCTCCCCATAGACGCACCAGAGCGACTACACCGATTGGATTGGAACAAGTACAGTCCTAAATGGATACATAAAGGCATTATTTTGATGTCAACAAGGTGAGAGTTCTGGGAGCCCCTAGTGGGTATCCAACACCACGAAAGTCACGAGATCTACCATCAACGCACTTTACACTTTTGATGTATCACTGTATAGATTATTCACGCATCTTATTCACTTGATTGATTTGCACTACAGTCACGAATATTCACCTATGGACTATTTGATTTATATATGATTTAACACCTATGTAAATTTATTGATTATTTATTGTTTATTCTGTTTTGCGCAAAATCACAGGCACAATTACTGATTGTGGTATTTTCACATCTGCACATCTGGATCTTGGATATGAAGACCTTAAACATTTTTTATCAGTTTCCATACAGTGAATGAGGATCCCAAATTTGGGGAGATTGAAAATCAATATGGTTATATGATGCTTCATATCTACACACGAGCAACCTTAAAGTAGAAGTCCAGCCTAACACTAAAATCGCTACATCTATAGACATCCACAATCTAACACTAACCTATATAGCCCTGTAAAGAAGAATACAGAATACATATGTTTTCTGAAGCCGATCCTTCCTGACCCCACGCTGAGCTGTCATTTGCGGCTTCGCTGTGTAGGCGGGTGCAGAGGACACATCCAACAACGGAACCCCCATAGTAAGTCTATGGATGATGTCACTCCCCATTCATTTCACAGCCGTTGTTGGCTGTGACCTCTGCAGAGCTTCCTCCGCTGGAGACCAGACCGGAGCGGCTTCAAAAAAGGTATGTATACTGATTGTATTCTTCTTTACAGGGCTGCCATAGGTTAGCGTTAGATCGTGGATGTCTATAGATGTAGCGATTTTAGTGTTAGGGTGGGCTTCCACTTTAAAATACACCCCCTATATCAGTCTTTCTCAACCTTTTTAACAGTGGCGGCTCACCCATTAGGGTCGCCGGAGCACCATCCCCTCTATCCACCGCCGCCACCACCCCATATTCATGCTTCCGGCCCCTTTCAGGATGTCGGGTGCTTGAATTACAGTGGCGGGGTTGCTTTTTTAAGCACCTGATTAGAGGCTCTAATCGGCTTCAAAATAGGATGGGCTCGTGGTGCAGAGCATTGCGCTATGAGCCCACCCAGGTGTTATAACAGCGTATGAATATTCGCTATTGCAACACTGATCCTCCTCCTGGCTTATCGGGAAGCAGATCTGATACCCGTCACCCAATTGGCTGAAAGGACAGGCGTCCTATTGGGTGCCTAGGAGGAGGGGAGGAGATGCATGGCGGAAGCGAGGAGGAGGAGAAGACACAGGAGCCGCTACCCGATGCACGCCGCAGCCTGATGTCCGCCAATGCCCCGATCCCCACCACTCCTTGATGTTTGCTGCTGCCCGCCGCCTAGATGGGGTAAGTGGAATGACCGGCAGACAGCGAGCGTGGGGGGTGGGGGCTTTGAGCGACTTCAGGAACTTAATATGTACAGTCTAGAGGAAAGAAGGCAAAGGGGAGACATGATTGAAACATTTAAATACATCAAGGGGGTGAATAAGGTGAATAAGGTTCAGGAGGGCAGTTTTTCCAATATATAAAAGTGTAGCGCCCATAAGTGGAGTAAAATAATAAAATAAATTAATAAAATAATAATAATAAAATAATAAAACATTCAGAGCACTAATAAAAAGCAATCACATATCTACAATAAAAGCCACTTGGCTGAAGGTAAGTAATCCATAAATAGGGATTCCTTTATGACAAACAATAGTCCATAGCATAAATCACCATTCCAATGAGAAAGATGTGAAGCAATCATATCCAATCGAGTGAACCTGATTGCAAACTCACCGGATTCAATGGCTGCCACTACAGCAGCATGGAAGCTTCAAACACATTTGAAGATTCATCTGGGAACATCACATTGGATCACTACTGTCAAAAATACAGAACTGGATTTAGCTGGAAACAAGCTCAGCCAGTGCCCAGAAGGAGTCTCGTAGTGTAGTAGGTTTTATTCCAAAGGTTCAAAAAGCATAGCAAATACATAACTGTTAAAAACTCACATAAGGCAGCGGCTGGCGGCCTGGAATCGCTCAGCAACAAGACGTCATTGCCAAGTATGCCACCCGATGCATTACGTCCAAAGGGTCATTGTTGCCAACTGGGTCGGGTTCTGTATTTTTGATGGTAATGATCCAATGTGATGTTCCCAGAGGAATTGCCCAATGTGTTTATGCGCGTTTATGAGCGTTTACCAGCGTTTAGCAGTTTGTGTGGTCAGCATGTCCGCTCCTGAACGAGATTTTAGGGCATTCAGAAAAGAGCCTATGAACTCTTCTGCTTATAACCTGCTAAAAACGTCCATGTGTGCATGGACACATAGGATAACATAAAGGGGAGTTTAAAGGTAGAAAAAGTTTAACAGCAGCAGTGTGCATGAGGCCTTGAAGTGATTGTAAAGGCTGTTTTTTTTTGTTTTTTTTTTGTTTTTTTACATAACAAACATGTTGTACTTACCTCCTCTGTGCAGTTGGTTTTGCACAGAGCAGCCCCAATCCTCCTCTTCTCGGGTCCCTCTTTGCTGCTCCTAGCCCCTCCTCCTATTGAGTGCCCCTCAGCCAGCAGCTTGCTACAGAGGGCACCCGAGCCGAGTCTGAGCTCCTTGTATCCATCCAGACACTGAGCCCCAACCTGGCCCCGCCCACTCTCTCCCCTGATTGGCTGGCTGACTGACAGCTGCGGGAGCTAATGGCGCCGCTGCTGTGATTCAGCCAATCAGGAGGACTGTCTGGGACAGCTAAGACACTCGTGGACATCCCTGGAGAGAGATGGGGCTCAGGTAAATAATTAGGGGGTGCTGGGGGGCCTGCTACACACAGAAGATTTTTTATCTTACTGCATTGATAAAAAAAACCTTCTGCCTTTACAACACATTTAATGGCTTCAAACGTGCTTAGGACAAACATAGATCTACACTCAGCATAAGTCCAGAAATCCAAATGAGACAAGAAAAACACCACAGCTCCAGGTAGATCCACTGAGATGAATCCTTCGTCTCCAGAGAAAAAAGAGCCCCAGGTGCTGGCTAATGCATATCCAGATAGAAATGGACGGAAAAACTCTGGACACGCCCACTCCGAGAAAAGTTTCTTTATGCCTTTTATTGTAAACCAGGACCACAAAGTACAAGGTACAAACCACAGCAGAGTGTTAAAGGAAAGAAGCTGACGCGTTTCACACTTATACTAATGCCCCGTATTTTCCATCGGATTTTCAGACACACAAAGTTTGAGAGCAGGATATAAAATTTTCCGACAACAAAATCCGATCGTGTGTACACAAATCCGACGCACAAAGTGCCACGCATGCTCAGAATAAATAAAGAGATGAAAGCTATTGGCTACTGCCCCGTTTATAGTCCCGACGTACGTGTTTTACGTCACTGCATTCAGAATGATCGGATTTTCCGACAACTTTGTGTGACCCGTGTGTATGCAAGACAAGTTTGAGCCAACATCCGTCGGATTTTGTTGTTGGAATGTCCAATCAATGTCCGACCGTGTGTACGGGGCATAAGTGTTTAGTCAGATATGAGTGTGAAACGCATCAGATTCTTTCCTGTATCACTCTGCTGTGGTTTGTACCTTGTACTTTGCGGTCCTGGTTTACAATAAAAGGCATAAAGAAACTTTTCTCAGAGTGTCCAGAATTTTTCCGCCCATTTCTATCTATAGATCTACACATAGACAAAAAAGTTAACGAAAAAAAAAAAACAACAACCTGTTAACCTCTTCCCAGTCAGTGTCATTAGTACAGTGACAGTGCATATTTTTAGCACTGATCACTGTATTAGTGTCATCGGTCCCCAAAAAGTATCAGAATGTCTGCGTGCAATATCGCAGTTCCACTATAAGTCGCTGATCGCCACCATTACTAGTAAATAAACCATAGTTTAAAAACATTGTAACTCTTGCACAAACCAGTTAATATACGCCTATTGGGTTTTTTTTGTTTGTTTTACCAAAAACAAGTAGCAGAATACATCTTGGCCTAAACTGATAAAGAAATTTGATTTTTTTTTTCTATTTTTGTTTTATTGGATATGTTTTATAGCAGAGAGTAAAAAAAATTTATTCACAAAATTGTCTGCCTTTTTTGTTTAAAGCGCAAAAAAATAAAACTACAGAGGTGATCAAATACCACCAAAAGAAAGCTCCATTTGTGGGGAAGAAAGGACATCCATTTTATTTGGGTACAATTATCAGTTAAAGTAATGGAGTGCCGTATCGCAATGAGAGTTTTCATTTTTACTTGTTGAAATTTTTGCTCATAGACAGCTTTCAATGCGCTGCGCATTCTGCTCTCGATTAAAAGGAAAGAGGGGGGAAAAAAAAAGATACAAATGACCATTTATTCAGCCATGCTGACAGAGAGTTCTGTGTCATTTGAAATGTTTCTAGGATTTTATTAAAATATCTCAGGAAATCATTTACATTCCAGATGTACGGCCATTGCCTTTCATGAGAGTGATGTCTGATTTCAGATGCAACCAAACTGATTTGCATTGGAATGAAATCAGATGTTAAAAGAAAACACCATCATTAACCCTTCTTTTCCCTACAACCCCCCCCCCCCCCCTACACTTTTCTCCAGCCGTACGCCACAGCACAAGCAATACTGCCTCTAAGTGTTGGGTACCTTCTAAATCCCACAGCACTTTTGCTTGATAACTGTCAAGTGCATGCTCTGTCAATGACAGTTAGGAGATAAGCTGTGATATATTTAGAAAAGAAAGATCATTGTTAAGAGAGAACTCTGATCAGGTTAAATATTGCGAGACGACTTGACATGTCACAGGTATCAGATGATTGCCGGGCCAGTTGCAGCGCGCAGCATGGCTCGCGCATGCGCAGTGCGTGCCCGGCTGTGAAGCCACAGCTGGGCGCCCACAGTGACAATGCTGGAGCCGCAGAGAGAAGGGGGAGATGAGCGGGGCTTCGTTCCCCTGCATCACTGGACCCCGGGACAGGTAAGTGTCCGAATATTAAAGGATCACTAAAGCCATTTTTTTTTTTTTTTTAATAACAAACATGTTATACTTACCTCCACTGTGCAGCTAGTTTTGCACAGAGTGGCCCTGAACCTGGTCTTCTGGGGTCCCTCATGGCTGTCTCGGCTCCCCCCCCGCAAGGACTCAACACCTTCATGTGAGCTCCCTGAGTGCTTGCGGGCGTGCTCCCGTGATATAGCCGCTCACTGTATCACTTGGCCCCGCCCCCGGCGCGCCGCGTCATTGGATGTGATTGACAGCAGCGCGAGCCAATGGCAGCGCGAGCTTTCAATCCATCCACTCTAGCCAATCAACGGCCAGGCTGAGTGGCGAAAAGGATGTCGGGAGCGAGCGCGGGACTTTCGAGGGGTCAGGTAAGTAAAACGGGGGGGCTGGGGGGGCGGTATTGTCGGATGTTTTTTCATCTTAATGCATAGAATGCATTAAGGTGAAAAAACTTTTACTTTTACAACCCCTTTAAAAGTCAGCAGCTGCAGTATTTGTAGCTGCTGACTTTAATTTTTTTTTTTTTTGTTGGAACTCCGCAACAACTCTCAAAGTGATGGCGTTCCTCTTTCACATTTTAAAGGATTTTCCTCCGGGCTATGCCGTGGTGTCTCCTTCCTTTATCTTGTAATTTTTCCTGACCAATGGTCACTATACAGTCCAGTTTTTAGGGTCCCACTAAGGAGGATACCCATAAAGGTAAAATACTACATTTCTCTGTGTATGGTCCTCATTGTTCCCATGACTAACCTCCAACCACAACTCCAGCTCCCTGTGGCCCAACCCCTTCCTGCTTGAAGACACCAGCTACGGAAACCTCAACAGGCCAAATGGTGGGTACACTACAGCAAATTAAATCTTATATCACTACACAGTAACTTTGAATACAATACACAAATGGCAGTACTGGCACCAGCCTAATTGACTTGAATGGCTAAGTTTGGCAGGCAGTGCCACCTGTCAACTTGGCATGTCTTGTTAACTTAGCCACGGCTGCGACACAAAGAATGTGAAAAGCCTCCTCTGGCTGTTGTCTAGCCTTTAGGTGAGTGGCTGGGAGGTGGTAAAACTGCAATATCAGTTTTTACCACCCAGCAGACTCCCGTGTGAAAGAGGCCTAATGCCGCGTACACACGACCGGACTTTCCGTCAGAATAGACTCAGAAGGTCTTTTCGACGGAGTTCCATACGGAGTTCCACTGAAACGGACTTGCCTACACACAATCACACAAAAGTCTGATCGTTTAGAACACGATGACGTACGACGGGACTAGAAAAAGGAAGTTCAATAGCCAGTAGCCAATAGCTGCTATTGCGTTGTTTTTGGTCCGTCGGCATAGCATACAGACGAGTGGTTTTCCCGATAGGAACTGATTCCGTCGGAAAGATTTGAAACATGTTCTATTTCTAGGTCCGTCAGAATTTTAGAAAGAAGAAGTCCGATGAAGCCCACACACGATCGGAATGTCCGACGGAATGATTCCGTCGAACCTTTTCTGCCGGAAAGTCCAATCGTGTGTACGCGGCATAAGGGCCTGTGTGGATGAGCTTGGAGCTTATGTCAATGACATCAGTTTGAGATGCTTTGGGATAATTCGGAGTTCATGGACAAGTTCATTTGGCTTGCAGTTGACTTCCTTCTGATCTGCATTTGACTTACTTCAGGCAGGTTTTTGCACCTCAATAGACTTGTATGAGAATGCAAAATCTGCATTAGGCCTCATGCACACAGGGCGTTTTTACAGGTGCTTTTAACAACATCAGACGTTTTTTTTTTTTTTGCAGATTAAAAGCACATCTCCATGTTATTCTGTGTGTACATGCACACACAGGCTTTTAGGAGCTACAAGCGGCATAGGTGTTTTCAAGCTGAAAAACAGAACCCAGGGCCAGGGCGTTCTGAGGACCGGCGTTACAGCTGTAAAAACGTCTGACGCTGGTAAAAGCTGCTAAACATGGCTTAACGCTGGATACAGCCACGTTAAGCCTCGTCAAGTCTTTTTTTTTTTGACATGTCAAAATCAATGTTTCCCTATGAGAGCCCATTAATTTGAGTAGAAGTCGCACCAGAAGTTGGATCAAGATGATCCGAGTGACTTGCGGTGCGGCTTGTGTGCTGAGGATTGTGAAGGGGAACCCTTGCCAAAATGAAAAAAAAAAATTGCTGTTGGGTTCCCCCCCCCAGACCATACCAGACTGATTTTAAAGTGAACCCCCCACGTCAAAATAAATGGTGGGGCCCCTCAAAATCCATATCAGACCCTTACCTGAGCATGCAGCGGCAGGTCAGGAAAGGGGGGGTGAGCGAGCACCACTCCTGGACTATACCAGGCCTCATGCCCTCAACATGGGGGAGGATGGGTGCCCACCCAAAGCACCTTGTCCCCATGTTGATGGGACAATGGCCTCTTCTTGACAACCCTGGCCATTGGTTGTCGGGGTCTGCGGGCGGGGGGCTTATCGGAATCTGGAGAAACTGGAAGCCTCTCCTTTCTCCGCTGTCTTCTCTCTCTACCGGGTCTCCTCTCTCCGCTGTCTTCTCCCTCTGCTGGGTCAGCTCTCTCCATTGTCTTCTCCCTCTGTTCTTCCTCCGATGTACTTTTGACGCTCTCATCCCACTGTAATGCCAGGGCCGCAGTGGGCCATTACTTATATAGCCATGGGTCGGGGCCACCCGGTTATGTCATCTGAAGGTCCCGTCCCCTTGTGACACCACCGTCCCATCATGCTCTGGGCGGTGACGTCACAAGGGGCGAGGCCTCTGGATGATGTCACCGGGTGGCCCCGGGATGCCATTAAAGTTCATATGCGTGTAAACAGGGAGTGTAGGAG
The DNA here is from genome assembly GCF_042186555.1 of Aquarana catesbeiana. NCBI lineage: Eukaryota > Metazoa > Chordata > Amphibia > Anura > Ranidae > Aquarana > Aquarana catesbeiana. Next base: position 650,058,179 of record NC_133327.1, read on the forward strand.
CAAAAACTGAGCTACAGCGAATTATGAAGTGAAAAAAAAGGGAAGCAGCCAACACTCAAACATACAAAGTTCAAACTGAAAATAAAAGTGACAGCATGGCGCTAACCAAAACTTCTGTAAGTGTGTACCCTGGATGTGATACAGCTGTGACACAATGTGAGTGAGTGTACCACAACAAAGTAAAACAAAAGAAAAAACAAAAAAGTGAGCTAAACAATGAGTTGAGTCTGTGTAGCATAAATAATAAAGTCCACAGTGTTTGTGACAAGGTAAATCCCTCCCGTAAGGATGTCTTCGGTCATGTGAGGACAGTGAATTGCTTGTCTGCAGTTACTTTCCAGTAAACAAAAAATGGAGAAAAATTGGATACTCTTACCAGCTGTGGTGGACCCTAGGTGTCATGTGACAGAAGGGTCATACAGGCTTTAGATCATATGATGTATGGAGCAGGTGTGGAGGCCAAACGGGTCCTGATATGGTGTTCCCAACTCTCGGTCTGTGGACTTCAAATGTACTCAGCGGTCCGGACGGTGGTCTCAGGACCCACCTCTTCATAAGCTCCAAAGGACGAACACGTGGAGAAAGGAAGTGGAAGGAGAACTCCAAGTGGTGCAGGTCAAGCCGGATGGTTTATGAGTAATATCAAATCAAAAAGGAATAAAAGTGATCACAAGACAATAAAAGCAATGTGGGGTACAGAGAATGCTGGACCGACACGTTTCGACACTAGGAGGTCTTCAACTCGGCCAAAAAATGTGCGTGTAAAGGCAGGTGTCCCAATACTTTTGGTAATATAGTGTATTTGGGTCAATTTAGATGAGAGTCAATTGCCCTACCAGCATATCTTTGGAGTGTGGGGAGAAATCAGAGTTTCTAATAAAAGCCCATGCAAGCGCAGAGAGGACAAGCAAACTCCATGCAGTTATTGCCCTAGTTGGGCACTAGTACCCTAGTGCTGCAAGGCAGAAGTATATTGTTTATCTTTGTAGTAAATCTCCAGGCAACTATGCATTTCACATTCGGCAGCTTCTCTTCATTATTATCCCTGTATGAAATTTGCATGGCTAGAACAGGCTCAGATTTGTAAATTGTCTCTACAGCTGTGACAACAGCTGATGTAATAGCTTGAGAAATTTCTGCAGGCCAACTCTAAATGCAAGATAGAGCTTATCGCCTTCTCTGAGGTGCTGCTGATGGACGTCAGTCACATGATTCTTCTTGGCTGGAGTCCGTCTGCTGCAATATCCTTCCGTGTATACCTATGTGCTGAAGATAGTCAAAGATTCTGAGACGCCTACCCTGAAAATATAAATCACAACTTTATTTATATAAAAAAAGGCAATCAACATTTTTTAGGCTGCTTTTTTAGGCTGCATTCACACCTGAGCGTAGAGTGTTTTGCCGGTGTTTATTCACTTGTTTTTATGCGCGATTTTGGCACATTTTGTAGCATCTTTGAGCATTTTTATACAGCTTTTTTTTAGCTTTGGCATTTTTTTATTAGAGAAAACTATCATCTGTTGCATCATTTGTTGCTAGGTTGTTCAACTTTTTTTTAGCTTTTCCATCAGTTTTTATTTCTTTTATTATTATTATTTGTTTATTTATTTTTTGTTAGGGTAAGCGGTTAGAATTAAGCTTAGGATTAGGGGTTAGAGTTTGGGTTAGGGGTTAATATTTTATTTATTGTCTTATTATTATTTATTTATTTTATTTTTATTTTATTTCTTTTTCGGGTTAGGGTGTTAATACTACTACTACTACTACTATGACTAATAATAATAATAATAGCAATAATAATAATAATAATAATAATAATAATAATAATACATTTGTAAATAAATGTAAAATAAATGCACAAATAAATAAAAATAATCATAAATAAATAAATACAATAAATTAATGCTATGTAATAATAAATGAATACATAAATATATAAATAACTCCTAACCCTTAAATAAATAAAATAATAATAAATAGACTCCCTAACACAAAATAAAATATTATTATTATTATTATTATTATTATTATTATTATTATTATTATTATTATTATTAATAATAATAATAATAATAATAATAATAATAATGTATTTTAATATATGTTTATAGGTAGGGGTTAATTATTATTACATATTAATAATTTATTTTATTTATGTATTATTTATGACGATTTTTAGTTATTTGTGTATTTATTTTACATTTATTTATTCAAATATTATTAGTATTTTTTAATTTTTTTTTACATTGGAGCAGAAAATCACGCAAAAAACATGTGACAAAATGAGCAAACCTCCCGTATTTGAGCTGCAAAAAATGCTCCAGAACTTTTTTGAGCCTCAGGCATTTGGCTTCAGGCGACTTGGGAGTTGGAGATGTGAACCAACTCCATAGAAAATAATTGATTTTTTTCCCCTACAGCGTTTTGGAGCTTCAAGCTACAAAATGCCGACGTGTGAATGGGGTCTTAGGGCTTTAAGAGGCCACCAAAACTTTCCTTGAAAAAAAACATATTTTCTAGGTGGCCTATCCTGTGATGCAGACTGCAGCATCAAACATGCTAATAAATGATCATACTATGGAGCTGTAAGATATTTTTGAACGTTTGTATTGCTGGTTAGGGCACATTCACACCACAACACAGTGAACTTGCTTTTAACACACAATTTACTTGTCTTTAATGCCTGCTTTGTTTTTTAAAACATAGCGCACCAAAATAAATGGGAATACGCATGCATGCACTGTGTTGCACTAGAGTGTAATACCCTGTACACACGGTCGGATTTTCCGACGGAAAATGTGTGATAGGACCTTGTTGTCGGAAATTCCGACCGTGTGTAGGCTCCATCACACATTTTCCATCAGATTTTCTGACACACAAAGTTTGAGAGCTTGCTATAAAATTTTCCGACAACAAAATCCGTTGTCGGAATTTCCGATCGTGTGTACACAAATCCGACGGACAAAGTGCCACGCATGCTCAGAATAAATAAAGAGATGAAAGCTATTGGCCACTGCCCGTTTATAGTCCCGACGTACGTGTTTTACGTCACTGCATTCAGAACGATCGGATTTTCCGACAACTTTGTGTGACCGTGTGTATGCAAGACAAGTTTGAACCAACATCCGTCGGAAAAAATCCTAGGATTTTGTTGTCGGAATGTCTGATCAATGTCCGACCGTGTGTACGGGGCATAAGGGTGCAGCAAATTAAAACACATACAGTGCATTGCCATGTGTTACACATGTATCATGACCATGGGCATGGGCATCACTAATGCTGGGTACCTAAGGCATGTGACCTGCGTCTCTTGCGAGTGTCCCAAGCTCCAAAACTATGACCACTGATTTTTTTATTTTTTTATTTATAAGATTTGGCACTGCCTTTCCTGGTACACTAGATGGCTGGTACACCCCCCCCCCCCCCCCCCCCCGTTCTGTGTTTTGTGCACTCCTGGCCCCTGTGCCTTATGAATGCTGTGCACTGTTTACACTATGTTGTTCATTCTCCTGACCACTACATTCTATGTACATTATATACTCCTGACCACTATATTCCAAGTAAATTACATATTCCTGACCACTACATTTTATGTACTGTACATTATATACTCCTGACTACTACATTCTATATACATTATATACTCCTGACTACTACATTCTATATACATTATATACTCCTGACCACTACATTATATACTCCTGTCCATTATATTCCAAGTACATTATATACTCCTGACCACTACATTCTATGTACATTATATACTCCTGACCACTACATTATATACTCCTGACCACTACATTCTATGTACATTATATACTCCTGACCACTACATTATATACTCCTGACCACTACATTCTATGTACATTATATACTCCTGACCACTACACTCTATGTAGATTATATACTCCTAAACACTACATTCTATATACATCATATACTTCTGATCACTACATTCTATGTATACTATATTCTCCTGATCACTACATTCTATGTATATTATATACTCCTGACCACTACATTCCTAGTGTCAGGGCTGGGCCCAGCCCTTCCTTCTCTGAGCTGGCCGCTCAGCTGTCAGCTAATTGCCAGCTCCTATCTCTCCACATTGACTCACCTGTTGATGATCCTGCTCGTCAGTCCTGCCTACTTAAGCCGTCCAGTCCAGATGATCTCTGCCTTTGCCCTGGTCACATCTCTAGAGGCGCTCTCCTGCGTTTCTGTTAAAGACATGCTTCGCTGACATTCCTTCTGGATCCAGATCTTGCTTGCTGTTCTACTACTCTCATCTCTTTTGGCTTGTCTGACTATCCTGAGGCTGTAGTGTCCCAGCATTCCTCTTCCTCTCCTCCTGTTCTTTCACATGCTAATGTGTGGTCTCCTAATGTTAACATTTCTGTTCCAGCACAAACACCTGCCACACAATGCCTACCTGACATTTCTCCTTCAGCTGATTTATTTAAACATGCTGTTCCTGAAATGTCTGTTAGGGAAGTTCTACCCTGTGCATTGTCCCCCCTTGGTTTTCAATTACCTGTTTCTGTAAAGGAAAAAATATGGAAGGGGGAATTCATTGATATGCTATCATTACTTCAATCTTCCAAGGAATTTTTGCGTTCTGATAGAAAATCTGTAGAAAAAGCTGAGGATGATAGGTGAAGGCCTATTGCCAGGTCGTTTTTTAATTGGCTTCAGGCTTTTTGCATCTTTTCTATTGTCATGGGGAAAAAATTTCCTGACCAAAATAGCGGCCTTTTCAACATTTGGAAATCATCCTTGAGGCATATAAAAATTTTGGGGGTCTGGGTTGGTTTGTTTATGATGAATCCTTTCACCAAAAATTAGCGGTTTACCCTAACTTGCAGTGGGGCATGAAAGACGTTGGTCTTTGGCTGAACTTGATTGTTCCTCAAAAATCTTTTCCTCCTAAGCAATCACCTTCAGCTTCTGGCCTCCAATCCCCTTACAAAAAAGGGTATTGCTACACTTTTAATGAGAGTCAGTATAAGTGGGGTAGTTCTTGCTGCTATAGACATGAATGCTCTTTTTGTTCTGGCTCTCACCCCTTGGTTAGGTGCTTTAAAAAATCCAGTCTCAATGGATATTGTTTCCAAGTGAGGCTAGAAAATATGCTCCATTGGCTATCAATCAACCCAGACAAGGGAGGGCCAGTCTCTTAACCAAAGGTCTTAACTGTGGGTCTGTGGATAGGTTTTCAGATATTGTCCAGGAAAAAATCCAAAAAAGAGATTTGGGAAGGGCGGTTGGCTGACCCCTTCCTTTCTCCGCCTTTTCCGAGTCTCCCCTCTGGGCATCGTGCCCAAAAAGGAACCCAATTCTTTCAGATTAATACACCAGTTGTCTTTCCCAGAAGGTAACTCCTTGAATGACAATATAGGCTCTTCTCTCCCTTCGGTTTCCTATTCAACCTTTGAGGATGCGGTTCAGATTATCCGGCGCCTTGGGAAAGGCGCTTTGCTGTCTAAGGCGGATATTAAATCCACGTTTAGATTGTTTCTGATTTCCCCATTATCCTTTAACTCGCTTGGTTTCTGTTTTGATGATCTTTATTTTTTCGATATGTGTCTTCCTATGGGTTGTTCCTTATCTTGCGTTCATTTTGAATCCTTTGCATCCTTTCTACAATGGGTGGTGTCCTTTGAGTCCGGCTTTGATAGCATTATACAATACCTTGACGACTTCCTCTATAGGCTACAGGCATCATTCAGATATCTTTTTTTTCTCCCGGCAATTCACTGCACCGGAAAAACAATCATAGCAGCAGTTCCGCTTCCACCGCCCTCCAGTGCTTACCATAGAGCTGACCGAGGACCAGATGGTCCCCGGTCATCTCTATGACTCTCGGAGGGCCGGACGCGAAGTTATGACATCGGGTCCGGCCCTGGCAGTTGTAAACACTGCCGTGTGTTTGGCTGGAAAGGCTGAGATTGCAGGCTTTCCAGCATAGAGGAGAGATGTAGGGACTTATAGACCCCACATCTCTCCATAAAGAGGACCTGTCATTCCCTATTCCTATTACAAGTGATGTTTACATTCCTTGTAATAGGAATAAAAGTGATAAAAAAAACATTTTACAGGGAAAGTGTAAAAATTAAAAAATTAAAATAAACAATGAAAAAAATAAAAATGAAAGCCCCCCCCCCCGTCCCCTTGTGCTCACACGCAGAAGCGAACGCATACGTAGGTCACGTATACATACGTAAACAAAGTTCAAACCACACATGTGAGGTATTGCCGCAAACGTGAGAGCAATAATTCAAGCACAAGAATGATTGTAACTCTAAACTGGTAACATATAAAAAATTTGAAAGCGTAGCATATGGAGATTTCTAAATACCGAAGCTTGGCGCAATTCCACCAGTGTGCGCAATTTTAAAGCATGACAAGTTAGGTATCTATTTACTCGGTCTAACATCATCTTTCACATTATACAATCAAATTGGGCTAACTTTACTGTTTTTTTTTTTTTTTTTTTAATTCATGAAAAGGGTTTTTTCCAAAAATATTGCATTTGAAAAATTTCTGCGCAAATACCCTATGACATAAAAAATTGAAATAACCGCCATTTTATACCCTAGGCTATATATATAATGTTTGGGGGTTCTGAGTAATTTTCTGGCAAAAAAAATATGATTTTTACATGTAGGAGTGGAATGCTTGAATTCGCCCGGTATGGAAGCACAATTGTCAGCACCATTTCACCACATCCACCATTCCATTAGGTGTACTATGTGCACCACCTCATTCCCCTTTTTTTGGGTGCCCAAGGGTTCTCCAGGTCTTTCACAATCCTAGCAACATTCCTAGTTATGATGTACATTATAATGTGCATTATGGCTTAAATGTCTGTAACGGTGGGAATGGTGCTGCTTTAGTCCTCGTAATAATGGTTACAAAAGATATGGTACAGCACACAACCTAACATGTTGCGTCAAAAATTACTTTCAGATACACTTTATGGTAATAGCTAACAGTGAGTGCTCGCAGAAAATACACCGTAGTTTCCCATTAAAGGTGAATTCCCAATAACACAACGTTGGTTTCAATCAAAACAACCGTGGCCACAATACCGCTTTGTAATCACCATTTTTTAGGTAAATGAAACCACAACAGAAAATAGGATGACTTGCATGATAGTCACCTTTTTAAAGCCATTTTTGCCTTAGACTCATCCTTTGTGGCCATTTTTTCCTATGTCCTCTGTCATCTCAGCCAGGACTAAAGGGAAAAAAGACGACAACTAAAGACATTGTCGTGGAAAATAGCCTAGCAAGAAACATTGTGAAGGAAAACATCTACAGCATGAGACATCCAAAGGAGACATACTAAAACAACAACAAAAATTGAAAAGAAGAAAGGAGAAAATAAGTGACTTCTTGGAGAGGCAGTCTTGAATCATGACATGTCCAGTCCAATATACCCACAGTGCACAGGGCGATTTATGGTGAATGATCACATGAAAACCTGAATGCTCCCAGTATATGCAGCCTCATATTCAGCTTATCAGTATCCTAAAAAAAGACTATCCCAAACCTAAACAATTGAGATTAAAAAAGGAATAAATAGGCATAGATTACGAATGTTACATGATAAGTTGATAAGCAAATCCAGATATATAGGCTGCTGAAATTAAATGAAATCTTGACTTTTTTCTTTAAAAGTAAAAGCTATTGTTTAGTCTATTTTCCCCTATAGTGTGCATAATCATATACACTATATTACCAAAAGTACACGCCTGCCTTTACACGCACATGAACTTTAATGTCATCCCAGTCTTAGTCCGTAGGGTTCAAGATTGAGTTGCCCCACCCTTTGCAGCTATAACATCTTCGAGTCTTCTGGGAAGTCTGTCCACAAGGTTTAGGAGTGTGTCTATGGGAATGTTTGACCATTCTTCCAGAAGTACATTTGTGAGGTCAGGCACTGATGTTGGAGAGAAGGCCTGTCTCGCAGTCTGCACTCTAATTCATCCCAAGGGTGTACTATCGGGTTGAGGTCAGGACTCTGTGCAGGCTAGTCGAGTTCCTCCACCCAAAACTCGCTCATCCATGTCTTTATGGACCTTGCTTTGTGCACTGGTCCAAATCATTTGGTGGAGGGGGAATTATGGTGTGGGAGTGTCTTTCAGGGGTTGGGCTTGGCCCCTTAGTTCTAGTGAAGGGAACACTTAAGGCAGGGGTCATCAAACTATGGCCCTCCAGTTGTTCTGCAACTACAATTCCCATCATGCCTAGTTGTGTCTGTGAATCTCAGAGTTTTGCAATGCCTCATGGGATGTGTAGTTCTGCAACAGCTGGAGGGCTGTAGTTTGAAGATCCCTGACTTAAGGTGTCAGCATACCAAGACATTTTGGACAATTTCATGCTCCCAACTTTGTGGGAACAGTTTGGGGATGGCCCCTTCCTGTTCCAACATGACTTTGCATCATTGCACAAAGCAAGGTCCATAAAGACATAGATAAGTGAGTATGGGGTAGAGGAACTTGACTGGCCTATGCATTGCAATCCAGGGCTTCTGGTCCAACATCAGTGTCTGACCTCACAAATGCGCTTCTGGAAGAATGGTTAAACATTCCCATAGACACACTTCTAAACCTTTACTGCAGCAGGGGCAGCCCTTCAGCGCAAAACCACGTACCTGTATGTGATTTCGATTGCCTGGTCTGGGGCACATACGCATGCCGATGGGGACTCGCTACCACAGTGATTGGACACAGCAGGAGCCAATCAACAGGTTTGGCAGACCCAGTCTCTGCCGGGATCTGTCGATAATTCCCAAGGCAGACAGAACGGCGGTCAGCCTATGTAAACAAGGCAGATCGCTGTTCCATCAGAGGGGAAGATGGAGATCTTGTGTTAAGCAGGAACATGGATCTTCCCCCAGTCAAAGCACCACCCAGAGTTAGCAAGCGCTTCCAGGGAACACATTTAACCCTTTGATCGCCCCTGATGCTAACCCCCTCCCTGCCAGTGTCATTAGTACAGTGAGAGAGCATTTGTAAATGGTGTCACTGGTTCCCAAAAAGTGTCACTCATGCCGAGTACACACGAGCGGACTTTTCGACCAGACTGGCCCGACGGACCAAGTCTGGCGGACAATTTGACCGTGTGTGGGCTTCATCGGACCTGCAGCTGACTTTTTCTAAAATCTGACGGACTTTAGATTTGGAACATGTTTCAAATCTTTACGTCAGAACTCCGCCGGACCCAGTTCCTAATGAAAAATCAGCTCGTCTGTATGCTAGTCCGACGGACGAAAACCGACGCTAGGGCAACTATTGGCTACTGGCTATGAACTTCCTTATTATTATTTGGTGTGATCGTGTGTTGGCAAGTCCGTTCGTTGGGAAAGTCCGTCGGAAGTCCGTCGAAAGTCCGTCAAAAAGTCCGTCGGACCAGTCTGGTCGAAAAGTCCGCTTGTATGCACATGGCATTAGTGTCAAATTTGTCTGCCGTAATGTCGCAGTCCCGCTAAAAATCGCTGATCACCACCATTACTAGTAAAAAAAATAAAAACTCCTTAAATCTATCCCATCGTTTGTAGACACTATAACTTTTGCGCAAACCAATCAATATACGCTTATTGGGATTTTTTTACCCAAAACATCTAGCAGAATACATATTGGCCTAAATTGATGAAGAATTGTTTTTTTATTGGATGTGTTTTATAGCAGAAAGTAAAAAATGTTGTTTTTTTTTTTTTCAAAATTGTCGGTCTTATTTTTTTTTGTTTATAGCGCAAAAATTAAAAACGCAGAAGTGATCAAATACCAGTAAAAAAAAAAAAACTCTATTTGTGGGAAAAAAAAGGACATCAATTTAATTTGGGTACATCATCGCACGACCGTGCAATTGTCAGTTAAAATGAACGCAAAAAAAATGACCTGGTCGTGAAAGGGGGTAAACTTTCCAGAGCTGAAGAGGTTAAAGACTAAGCCCAGCCAGCTAACCTCCTCCAGTAGGAAAAATTTTTCTCTTGTAAATAAAACTGGTTTCAGAGAAATGCACAGAAGAGGATTTTCTGTCTAATAAAAATAAAATATTTAATGACTTTTTTTTTTTAACCGGCTTATCAGTTTTTATATTGCATTTCTACATGCCAGCTGAAAGCTTTTATCAGGCTTGCAATGGGAGTGTCTGTTCTGGGAACAGGCAGGAAGGGGAGGGACTAAGATGAGTACAGTGATGTTTAGATCAGTGGTATTCGGTCAGAAATGTAGGCTCTGCAAAATGCATTACTGGATAAATATTTTTACAGCTAAAACGGTTTCAGTGTATGTATATTAACGTTATATTTAGCCATCTGGCTGCAGCCGCCCTTTAATAAGGATACTATCAGTAAATCTGCGGCTTGTTTTTCTATGAGATATTTACTTGGGTAACACAATATTGCTGAGACAGACATCCCCTGCTGGATATGAAGGGCCGTTTAGTGTTTTTTTAATACATTTAGGGAAGTTTTCTGAAAAGCAAAAATGACTTGGGAGCAATTCCAACAACTTGGGGAAGTTCTAAATAGCTGTGCACTTCTACATATACATAGCCTGCCACAGAGGGCTGCCAGCTGTGAATAAACAGCATTTATTACACTGCCAAAAGCTTCAGGATCTGCATGGGTACGTTGGACTGTTTTCACGCTAAGAAAGACCCGCTTTCATTAGCCCGAAAAAAACAAAAAAAGTGGGCTCCCACATCCTAGCTGCTCAGAAGGCCAAGCAGCAATTTGCAAGGGTGCAAAAAAAAAAAAAAATTAAAAGGGGGGTCCTGAATATCAGAGGAACGACCTGTGACATCATTCCAGCATTTTGAGAAGGTCCCTTATAAAAGAGCGATCTGTGCTGCGATGGAGGTGTGAAATCTGCAGAGGCATTATGGGTAGGCATTAGAAATAATGCATTCTATATTGATAGGACGGATGTGTTTTCCATTGGAGGTGTTAATGAGCTAACCTTTTCCCCTGCAAGAAACCTTTTATCTGCAACGTGGCGAAACTGCGATCAGTGAAAAACACTTGACGGTTTGTCTGGTTAAAAAAAAAAAAATACATTCATGAACTTGCACTTCAATTACAGACAATGTTAAAGAGAAAATAAAGTGTACAGTATATTCAATAATAACTTATTTTAAAGCTTAACTCCATGTTATAAAAGATACAAATTAATGCCGTGTGATACTACCAGGTATATGACAAGAAGGGGCTTCAGATTAGAGCAGCCTTTCTCAATCTTTTTACCCTATAGGAACCCTTAAAATGGTTTTCAGGTCTTGGGGAACCCCTTTAAAACCAATTCATCTGAGATCCAGTGGCGGCTGCTCCATTAGGGGCGCCACCCCCCTGAACCATGCGCCTGGCCCCTAAACTACAAGCAGGGCGCCAGCCGCATGGATTTCAATAGGTTTTTGTTTGTTGTCTAAGCACATGATTAGAGTTTGAGGCTCTAATTGGCTTCAAAAAGGGTGGGCTAGGGGCGCAGAGCACTGCGCTCTGAGCCCACCCAGTTGTGTGACAATAGCGAATTAATATTGGTTATTGTCTTCCTGCTTCTCAATCAGGAAGCGGGTCTTAAGACCCGATTGGCCAAGAGGAGAAGCGACCGCATTGGCCGCCGAGGAGGAGACGCAGGGGGAAGATGCAGAGGACAAGCCGCAGGGGGGAAATGCCGAGTACAAGACACAGGGGGAAGATGCCAAGGACAAGACACAGGGGGAAAATGCCGAGTACAAGACGCAGGGGGAAGATGCCGAGTACAAGACGTAGGGGGAAGATGCCGAGGACAAGACGCAGGGGGAAGATGCCGAGGACAAGACGCAGGGGGAAGATGCCGAGGACAAGACGCAGGGGGGAAATGCCGAGTACAAGACGCAGGGGGAAGATGCCGAGGACAAGACGCAGGGGGAAGATGCCGAGTACAAGACGCAGGGGGGAAATGCCGAGTACAAGACGCAGGGGGAAGATGCCGAGGACAAGACGCAGGGGGAAGATGCCGAGTACAAGCCGCAGGGGGGAAATGCCGAGTACAAGACGCAGGGGGAAGATGCCGAGTACAAGCCGCAGGGGGGAAATGCCGAGTACAAGACGCAGGGGGAAGATGCCGAGGACAAGACGCAGGGGGAAGATGCCGAGGACAAGACGCAGGGGGAAGATGCCGAGGACAAGACGCAGGGGGGAAATGCCGAGTACAAGACGCAGGGGGAAGATGCCGAGGACAAGACGCAGGGGGAAGATGCCGAGTACAAGACGCAGGGGGGAAATGCCGAGTACAAGACGCAGGGGGAAGATGCCGAGGACAAGACGCAGGGGGAAGATGCCGAGTACAAGCCGCAGGGGGGAAATGCCGAGTACAAGACGCAGGGGGAAGATGCCGAGGACAAGACGCAGGGGGAAGCCGTCTGAAGTTGCCCGTGACCTGGGGGGCATTGATTGGCGGTTTGCCAATCGACTGAGCGACGGGGGGGGTGGGGGATTTTGACTGACCGACTGAACGGGGGGGGGGGGGGTTACTGATGGACTGACTGAATGACTGAATCAGTCACAGCTCAAGGAATCCCTGGACAACTTGGGAGGAACCCTGGTTCAGAATGACTGGATTAGACCATATGTTATCATAATATAAATAAAAAATAATCTTTATTGAATATCAGTAGCATATCTATGGTCAAAATGTAAAATCATATATTCTATTTCACATTGTATTTCAATTATTTCTAGCCTACTCCTATAAATCTGATCAATCTTGAAGTTTTTAAACTTACTTTGTGAAGATCCCCACACATTTACTTCCTCTAATTCTGTGACACTATGCCCTGTGAGTAGGCACTGCTGTGTCACACATTTCAAAAAGCCTGCCTTCTCAATTACAGAGGGGCTGAGAGGTGTAGTAAGTACAGGAATCACTGTTTGTAGGCAGCAAGGTACCATGGGATATGTAGTCCTTAGAAATGGAAAGTAAACAGCAGAGGTGCCAGAGGCGTCACCTTCTCCCTAGCTTCTTCTAGGTGCCTGCCTTCGGCCATCTTGATTGGCTGAGCCAGGGTAGGTTTATTTTCATTAAAAAGGTTTTTTTTTACCTTAAAGTGATTGTAAAGTCTTGTTTTTTTTTTCCCTATAAAAATAACAATCATGTTATACTTACCTCCTCTGTGCAGTAAATTTGCACAGAGCAGCCCAGTTCCCCCTGCTTTTTGGTGCCTCTTCTGTGACCCTGGTTCCTCCCTTCTGTTCAGTGCCCCCACAGCAAGCAGCTTGCTATGGGGGCACCTGAGCCGAGTCACAGCTCCCTGTGTCCATTCAGACACAGTGCTCTGACCTAGCCCCTTCCCCTCTCTCCCCAGATTGGCTAGCTGACTTTGATTGACAGCAGAAGCAGCCAATGGCGCCGCTGCTGTGTCTCAGCCAATCAGAAAGAAGAATCTTAGGAGCTGAGCCACTCATGGACATCGCTGGACAGAGAGGGACTTCAGGTGTTGGGGGGCTGAGGGGGGCTGCTGCACACAGAAGGATTTTTATCTTAAAGCATAGAATGCATTAAGATAAAAAAACCTTTTACCTTTACAACTCCTTTAAAGTGGTTGTAAAGGCACAAGGTTTTTTACCTTCATGCATTCTATGCATAAAGCAGTGGCGGCCCGTCCATGTGAAGGGGCGCCGCCTCTCAATCCATGCGCCCAGCCCCTAATCTACAAGCAAGGCGCTGGATTTTTTTTTTAAGCATGATGAGAGCCTGAGGCTCTAATTGGCTTCAAAAAAGGGCAAGGGAGTCTTAGGATTCCCAATCGTGTCTCAGGACACACTGGCCAATCATGTCTCAGGAGGAGAATGGAGAGGAGAACGGCCCAGCTCTTCGTTTCCCCTGCCTGCTATGTTAATCTTAGTCTTCTCCGCCTCCTTCTTGTCCATCTAATGCCTGGAGGGGGGGATTATTGGTGTGCTCAAGGCGATCGCCGCATTCCCGTTCGTCTCCCGTGGAGGGGGGTGGTGGCTTGTGGCGATCTTTGCCTTCCGATCCGTCCAGGGGATGGATGGCGTTTAGCACCAGCCGCCACTGGCGTAAAGGTAAAAAACCTTCTCTGTGCAGCAGCCCCCCCAATCCTTACCCAAGCCCCCTCTCGATCCAGCGATGTCCAGGAGAGCCATGCCTCTCTGGGGATTCGCTCTCGCCATTGGCTCCCGCTGCTGTCGATCACAGCCAGTGAGCCGGAGACAGAGGGGGCAGGCCGAACTGCGGCTCCGTGTGTGAATAGCAAGCTGCTTGCTGTGGGGGCACCCGACAAGAGGGAGGAGCGCCAGCGGGGGACCCGAGAAGAGAAGGATCCAGGCCACACTGTGCAAAACCACTGCACAGAGCAGGTAAGTATAAAATGTTTATTATTTTAATGAAAAAAAAAATTAAAGCTTTACAATCACTTTAATACATTCTCTGCATTCATGTAAAAAACCTTTCACTGCCTGTTTTTTTTTTTTTTTTTTTTTTTACTAAACTTAGGCTTTAAGAAACGGAAAAAATGTGTTGGAGTGCCTGAGTTTTTTAAATGTTCCCCTTTTTTAAAAATGTGTTTTTTTTAAAAATGTGTAACTACAATTTTTAGCGCAATTGTGGGCAATTTATGCTGGTTCTTGTTTGTATTAAAAACAAAAAGTCACAACTAAGTTTCAAGCCAACATTTTTAAGCTCCATAAATGGTTTAGTCTACGAGAGTGACAGGTTGACAATTTCAGTTTTCCATAGTTTTCCATTTTTCTATAGTCAGAGACTAGAGAAGACACTGACTGTAGGGCATCCTAGTTTCAACACGTCTGAATCATCGTTACGTGTAAGTGGTTTCAAACTAATAATTGTATATTTTGATGACGTCTGATTTTTAAGATGTATGTAAATTGAATGCCCCAAGGGTTGCCGTTTACACTTTGCAGTACACTGTATTCTGTTTTCATAGTATGCATGTCATTTATATCTTACATTTTGAATTTATTAAAGTTTTTTTGGCCATGCCACCATGCTGCCCATTTCTGATGTCCGCAGAACTAACCACAGGAATCAAAATGATGCTTTATCATTGTTTAACGTGCCTTAAAGAAATCTTATGTTCATTTTAACAACAATTTTACCATAAGATTGCATGTGCATTTAACATATTTTGGGCAATTTACCTGTAAAGGCTTCCCTTGTGTAGACATCCAAAAGCCTGAGATTGATGCTGGGTACCACCCAGGGGCGGACTGACCATTGAGCCACTTCGGCACTGCCCGAGGGCCCTGGGCCACTAGGGGGCCCCATCAGGGTTGCCAGCCTCAGTAAAACCAGGGACAGTGTGTATAAATCTGTGTGTGTATACTGTGTGTGTGTATACTGTGTGGCCCCATAATCTCTGATTGCCTGGGGGCCCCATAATCTCCTATTGCCCGGGGGCCCCATGAGTTATCAGTCCGCCTCTGGTACCACCACCTTGGCTGTGATGTTAGCACCCCCAAATGACTCATAGCAGTCCCTCAAGTGAAACTCTAAAGCAGCCTTTCCCATCCTTTTTAACACAGTGAAACCCTTGAAATAACTTTCTGGTCTCAGGGAACCCCTTCTAAAAATAGCTATACAGTAAAACCTTGGATTGAGAGTAACTTGGTTTGAGAGCATTTTGCAAGACAAGCAAAAATTATTTAATACATTTTGACTTGATATACAAGGGATGTCTTGATATACAAGTAGCGTCAAGTCACAACTTAGTATTTAAGAGAAGAGAGGCGCTACGTGTAGCAATATGGTTGCATTTAATGAAGGTACAAAATTTAGCAACATATTGCATTATTTCTTATGGGGAAATTCGCTTTGATATACAAGTGCTTTGGATTACAAGCATGTTTCTGGAACGAATTATGCTCGCAATCCAAGGTTTTACTGTATATACAACTCATTATATGTTAGTGTGATGGTCAGTGGAAAGAATGCTCCTTACACTTCATACTTGGCTCTGTATTCTCTGAATGAGACGGTGCTAGGAGGTGGGTAGGGGGTGGAACCAAGAGATGTTGCTCAGAGGTGGATAGGGAGCAGAGATAATGCCGCGTACACACGGTCGGACTTTTCAGCTGCAAAAGTCCGACAGCCCGTCCGACAGACTTTCGACAAATTTTCGACTGACTTTTGGCGGACTTTCAACAGACTTTCTAACGACCGGACTTGCCTACACACGATCACACAAAAGTCCGACGGATTTGTACATGATGACGTACACCGGACTAAAATAAGGAAGTTGATAACCAGTAGCCAATAGCTGCCCTAGTGTTGGTTTTTGTCCGTCGGACTAGCATACAGACGAGCGGATTTCTGGGTCCGGCGGAGTTACGACGTAAAGATTTAAAGCATGTTCCAAATCTAAAGTCCATCAGATTTGCGGCTGGAAAAGTCCGCTGAAGGTCCGGTGAAGCCCACACACAATCGGATTGTCCGTTGGATTTGGTCCGTCGGCGTCCGTCGGACAAGTCCGGTCGAAAAGTCCAACCGTGTGTACGCGGCATAAGAAGTGACTCAGTAGGTGGGCGTTCCAGCACCTGTTCTCTGAGAAAAAAAGCCCTGGCTAGGAAGATCAATGGTGTCAGTGGGAACTTATCTGAGAGGCAAAATTTGCTCACTGCTCAAGGAACCCCTAACAACCTCTGGAGGAACCCTGGTTGAGAAACCCTGTTTTATAATATTCCCCTTTACCTCTTCCCCTTTATTGCAGCCACATAAAATGTTATTAGAGGAGGCGAGGATGGGGATCGGAGTTGTTGGGCCAGCACAGAGACCTGCAAAGAGGGATAATGCTGTGCTAGGGAGTTAAAAAAAGTTCAAAAGCACATTGAAAATGAATAAAAAATGTTAACTGAAAGGAAAAATGCCACAAGTAAATATTTAAAATACTTGATTTTTCTGTGCTTTAACCTGTTATTTTTTTATGTTGGTGGAAAGATATCTTTAAGTGATACTGAATTTTTATGAAACAGGTCCTAAGTGCACAAATACCTTGCCATGTTATCTGAGATGTCTTGTCAGACAGTTCTTTGCCACAAAGATTCCAAAGGAACTGGTGAGGGCAGTGAAACTTCTTCTCCAGATCACAAGACTCTCAATGTGTTAAATTCGTGTTGTCATGTAGTCTGTCACATAACGAGTGGCAGGGTACACATAGGGAAGAATATTGACACTCCTTTCCAGCATTAATACCATCAATGAGATACTCTGCAATGGAGGATCTCCACCTGGCATGCTTTTTTTCACTATTTGAAGCACAATGCAGCACAGTGGCTTAGTGGTTACAGGGTACAGCCCTAGGGTCCTTGATTTAAATCCCAACCAGGACAAATCCCAACCAGGACACTATATGCATGAAGTTTACAAGTTCTCCCTGTGCTTGACTGGGTTTCCTCCCACACTCCAAAGACATGCGGCTAGGTTAATTGACTCCTGTCTAAATTGGCCCCAGTATACTGTATGTATGTATGAATGTAAGATAGGGACCTTAAGGCCCGTACACACGATAGGAAAACCGGAAGTAAAATTCCGTCCGACGAACGATCTTAGTTGTTAGTACGGTTAGTACTAGTACGGTGTTAGTACGGTGCTTTCGACAGCCGATTCTGGTTTTTTTTGTCAGACAAAAGCTGGATGTGCAGGCTATAAAACTTTTGTCGGATGTGAACTCAACGTCCAATTTTCGTTTAATCAGTACGGTTTTCGTACGAAAAAAATCGCAAGAGCAAGACGACGCATGATCAGAAATGAAAGAATACATACAAATCTATTCAACTCATTACGTCACTTCTGAAGTTGTATTCTGTCGTACGAGAATTTCCATATGGTGAGTAACCTCTTCACTTTCGACGTGAGACTAGCATGCAACAAAAAATGGACAAACGGTCGTCCAAAAATCTGATCGTGTGTACGAGGCTTTAGATTGTAACCTCCTTGAATGCAGGGATTGATGGGATTGTACAGTAAAAAGTAAAAGTACTGCATAAATTGTCAACGCTATATAATTATTTATAATAGCTAAATACATTGTAGAGTAATAAAAGGAAGGGCACAGGCAGAGGCAGATTAAAGCAGTAGTAAAGTCTGCTTTTTCATTTGTACCTACAGGTCTTCCTATAAGAAGGCTTACCTGTAGGTACAGTGAATATCTCCTAAACATGCACCGTTTAGGAGATGCTCACGTTTATAGCGGCCGGTGACAATGCATGCGCACTGAATAGACAGCACACTCAAGTGTGCTGTCCATTCAGAGCACTGCATGTCATCTTTACACGGCCATCCAAAGCATGCAAACCTGGAAGGAAGGAAGACCGGGTGAAGATGGCAGCTTCGTCAACCGTGACAGAGCGCCGCTGGAGGGAACTGCTTTACAGGTAAGTCTTGCACAATGTCATTATGATATTAACCTGCAGGAGGACCATTTTATTTTAACTACTTGCTTACTGAGCACTTATAACCCCTTCCGGCCCAGGCCAATTTTCAGCTTTCAGTGCTGTCGCGCTTTGAATGACAATTGCGCGGTCATGCAATACAATACCCATATGAAATTTGTCTTTTTTTTTGAGACAGATAGAGTTTTCTTTTGGTGGTATTTAATCACCACTGGGTTTTTTATTTTTTGCTTAACAAACGAAAAGATGGAACATTTTGAAAAAAATAAAAATCTTTTTCTGTTATAAAATTTAACAATCAGTAATTTTTCTCCTTCACTGATGTGCACTGATGAGGCTGCACTGATATGTGGCACTGCTAGGCAGCATTGATAGGTGGCACTGATGGGTGGCACTTATGGGTACTGATAGGCACTGATGGACAGCACTGATGAGAACTGATGGGCAGCATTGATAGCACGGATGGGAAGCACTGAAGGGCAGCATTGATGGCACTGATAATCAGGGCACTGATTATCTTTGTGCATGTCTCCTGTCAGGTTTGCCAGTTACCGGCTCTCCTCTCCCCACGTTGTGACAGCGCACGAGGAAAGTACAGCTGATAACCAGCAACTCTGTTTACGCTGTGATCAGCTGTGATTGGACACAGCTGATCACGTGGTAAAGGGCTGCTGTGATTGGACAAATTGATCGCAGAATGCATTGGATGCTAGCCCCAGGTGGTTTCAGGAGGACGTCCATGGATGCCCCCCCTTAACTAGAGAGCCGCGCTGTAGCCGTCTTTCGGCTATAGTGTAGTAAGGAAGTAAAGACACTTTACTACCACTTTAAGGCAGAATGGGGTCGTAGGCAAGGTATAATAGCAGCCTGGGTCATCCATGCCTTCAGATGTCACTAATAAGGATTACAATAGGCACAGAGAAGCCAATCCTTTTACGTTGTCTGAACAGGCATAACCCTATCAGACACTGACTACTTTGAAGTCTATCTTCCTTTGCAAACTGACAGGAACTCAGGAAGATATTTTATCCAGTTGCATTCTCCCCCTGGTTTACTACATGATTGTTGTAGTTGGGCTCCCTGGACATTCACCAGGCCCTGTCCAAAGTAGGCCATAGATAGAGCTATTTTCTTTGGTTGCAGGATAGAAAACTGCTTGATTCACCCACCAACACAGTCAGTGTTGATGGGGGAACCCTCCCATGAAGCTATTGTGTTCTCCTGGTGGGGGGCGCGGGGGACGCTGTCCTGGCCGGAAGAACAGACAGTGATTATTGCTATATCACATGAAACATCCAACAGGCTGGTTGTACCCAAGTTGATTGATCAATCAACTTAGGTACAATAAGCCTGCCCATGCATGGTTCGAATCTCGGCCAGTTACCGATGAATCGGCAGAGATTTGAACGGTCTATGGCCTGCTTAAGTTGCCTAGTGAATGAACCACCTCTGGGTAACGAAGGATGGGTGGTTTACAATTTGCATAGATGTAACTACATCACATTGTTATATTCAATGCAATTATTTCTCTTCATAAATACTCTGAATTATGCAGTCCTGCAATCATTTATCTATTTCAGTGCTTGTCTTCACATTATTGTATTTTTCACCAAGATTCAGCTACACTTTAAAAGTTGCATCACAGACGACACAAGCTCCCAACCTCTGTCTTGATCCAGATAAACATTTTTCTGATCCTCACAAGTCTTTCCAAGTCTGTAAATAATAGATTTCATGATTTAGTAGCTTTCTGTTTCTCTGCCATCAGAGACAAAGATGTTGGACAAGCCTAAACCAGTAAAGTAGGTTATGGTGCAGAAGCACATTTGCTCTCCAGGCATTTTCTGCTCTTCTGTTTCCTAGAACCAACTTTCTTCTGGCACAGTGTAGTCGCAGAGGGACATCATGGAATGTATTCCTGTGGCAATCATCTGAAACTCAGCCCGGCAAATTGTTCCAAATTATAGGATACATAGCCAAAATTCTACTGTGATATCTTATGCTGTATATCTGGGAGCAGAAGGGTGTGTTCTGTGGATCATTCATCCTGCAGGAACACCTCAATCCCCAGGTAACAAAGGAATTGGTGATAGAACCTCTTTCCCTGATCTCTCATTTGTAAGCCGTTTCTCTTTTGGGTTTGGCAGTCTTTACTTGTCTTCCTTAGATATTCATTGAGTCATACCGCAGAAGTGCTGAGGCTTTACTATTTGGAAGAACTGAATGCTCATTGTTTTTAATCTATCTTCAAATGTATTGGTTTATCCTGTGCCCAGTCTGGGCAATACAACTGGAGCACATGAAAAAAAAGAGTAAAGCCTCGTACACACGATCGGATTGCTGGCCAACAAAACCGTGGAATTTTTGTGCGAAGGGCGTTGGCCCAAACTTGTCTTGCATACACACGGCCACAAAATTGTTGGCCAACAAT
Source organism: Aquarana catesbeiana (assembly GCF_042186555.1). Taxonomy (NCBI): domain Eukaryota; kingdom Metazoa; phylum Chordata; class Amphibia; order Anura; family Ranidae; genus Aquarana; species Aquarana catesbeiana. The sequence goes on from NC_133327.1 coordinate 650,079,027, forward strand.
TACAAACGTAGTGATGTACTACGTTGTTTTTCAGCTTTTTAGCGCCACCCTTTGGGCTCCTTCTGCTAATTTCGTGTTAGTAGAAGTTTGGTGAGTGTTGATTCGCGCTTTTCATTTCACACTTTTCAGTTCGTTTCTGAACGGCCGTTCGTCAACCAGCCATGTTGCGGAATCGGAGGAGATAACGTGTTATTTATTATTGGCCTTGGAGTTATTGCTTTGACATTATTTTTTTGGGTGAATAATGATTTGATTTGGTATATTTTCTATATTTTTGGATGCATAGAATGCACTTTTTGGTTGAATTCTATTGGCAGATAGCATGTCTAATTTCATTTGTTTTCTTTTTTTAATGCACAATAAAAAAATTGTGGAGAATAATACTTGGCTATGTGTTTTACTTCAAATGACAGTTTGGGAGTAGGCAGTTACATTTAAAAAAATATGTAAAATTGACAAAGGACACCAACATAGTTGTATCTTTGATCTTAAAAACTACAGGATAATGGTGCTGTGGTAACTTGCCCAAATTTAAAAAAAAAAGCATAATATTATTTTTGATATCACTAGAAAAAAAAACTCTTTGAAAATTCGTTTGCAATAACTCCATCAGTATCACCAGCAAAGCAGCTTCATTATTATCCCATTAAAGAAGAAGAGAATTGTGCGCTGCATTTCGAGATTTCATAATTTGCCACGTCACGTATGTTAATTCTTCATTACAAATGCTGGTTTACAAGACCGACCGCTTCTGGCTCGTCCTTGCTTCCGAGCATGCATGTTTGTACTTTGGATTTTTGTCCGACGGACTTGTGTACACTCGCTCGGAAAATCCAACAACACACCTTTGTCCGCGGAAAATTTTAAAACCTGCTAGCCAACATTTGTCTGCGGAAAGTCCGACAACAATTGTCCGATTGTCATCGAACATTTCCCGTCGGAAAGTCTGATCGCGTGTACGAGGCTTAACAGCTTAGGCTATGTTCACTGAAAATGGTCAAGGAATATATTTTTATCTGGACTTTTTGCACACAAATCTAGCTTTTTTAACCCAATCATGAGCCTTGCATGTTGGTTGGTTGGTTGGTTAATGTGATGGGTGGCCTCAAAGAAAATCTCAGGAAATCTCAGGAGGGTCAAAGTCAGCTTAAAAAAAAAAAGTCAGGATGAGCATGTAACATCAGCCTTCACCTTGTATGCCTGTGTCATTACCTCCTGTACATAAACCCCCACCCCTGTAACCCCTTCTTCACACCTAACCTCTTTACTCCTTCAATCCCATTGCAAAGTATGTCTCTTCTCCTCCAGGGTGAGTCATTCACCTGCACACTTGTTCAAGTTGTTAACAATGGAGAGGGTATTTTTATTTGGCTGGGTAAGCCCTTGCCACTGCAAGCTTTGTCACCCTTGTTTCTGTATGGTGATACTACCTTGAGCTCCTTCCCTTCCACCTAACAACTTGCAGACCGAGGCTGGTTTTTATTTTTTGCGCTATAAACAAAAAAGATGGACAATTTTGAAAAAAAAACAATATTTTTTACTTTCTGCTATAAAACATATCCAATAAAAAAATGTGAAAAATCAAATTTCTTCATCAATTTAGGCCAATATGTATTCTGCTACATATTTTTGATAAAACAATCCCAATAAGCGTATATTGATTGGTTTGCACAAAATTTATAGCGTCTACAAACTATGGGATATACTGTGCCTTGCAAAAGTATTTGAGGCTAGGATGGAGGTTCACCTTCCAGCAGGACAATGACCCCAAACACACTGCTAAAGCAACACTTGAGTGGTTTAAGTGGAAACATGTAAATGTGTTGGAATGGCCTAGTCAAAGCCCAGACCTCAATCCAATAGAACATCTGAGGTCAGACTTAAAGATTGCTGTTCACAAGAGCAAACCATCCAACTTGAAGGAGCTGGAGCAGTTTTGCAAGGAGGAATGGGCAAAAATCCCAGTGGTAAGATGTGGCAACCTCATAGAGACTTATCCAAAGTGACTTGGAGCTGTGATAGCCGGAAAAGGTGGCTCTACAAAGTATTGACTTTAGAGGGGTGAATAGTTATTCACATTGACTTTTTCTGTTATTTTGTCCTATTTGTTTGTTTGCTTCACAATAAAAAAAAAAAAAAAAATACATCTTCAAAGTTGTGAGCATGTTCTGTAAATTAAATGATGCAATCCTCAAACAATCCATGTTAATTCCAGGTTGTGAGGCAACAAAACATGAAAAATGTCAAGGGGGTGAATACTTTTGCAAGGCACTGTGTTTAGGGAATTTTTATTTATTTAATTTTTTTACTAATAATGGCGGCAATCCGCGACTTATAACGCGACTGCGATATTGCAGCGGATAAATCAGACATAAAGTGACATTTTTGACACTTTTTTTGGAACCAGTGACAGTAATACAGTGATCAGTGCTAAAAAAAATGTACTGTCACTGTACTAATGACACTGACAGGGAAGGAGTTACCATCGGGGTGATCAAAGGGTTAACTGTGTTCCTAGGGAGTGCTTGCTAACTGTTGTAGAGGTGCTTGTACTGTGGGAAGGCAGAGATCCATGTTCCTGCTTAGCAAAAACACAAGATCACTGCCTTCCCTTGTCACAGAACGGCGATCTGCCTTGTTTTCATAGGCAAATCGCTGTTCTGCCTGTGCATCGAATGATCGGCGGGTCCGATCACAGCGGAAGTGCAGAATCATGTACCTGTAGGTGATTCTGCGCACAGGAGCTGCCACCCTGCTGTAAATGTACGTGGGGCAGTCAGCAAGAGGTTAAAAGTTCCTCAGTAGCTTAAAGTGGATGTAAACCCCAATTTTTTTTTTTTTTATAATATCATAATGTAGAGTATAAGATTTCCTATCATTTGAGCCCAGTCTTGCCACACAGAGTTAATCCAGCTCTGAGCAATCCTCTTTTATTGTTCAGTGAGATAAAAGTTGACAAACAGAGAAAAACTTTGTCAAATCCTCCCCCTTGCTGTGAGTGACAGGTGATTTACATATCTCGTGCACTAGCCTAAGACATGCATTATTTTTTAATTCCCACCCCCACTCATTTCTTCAGCAGCTCTGCAAGTATTGGCTGTTCCACACCTCACCATGATTTGGCATGCTGAAGTCATGTGGTTACTTTCCTGTCTTTTCACTGGATGTTAGAGATCATAGCAGAAGTTCAGTGTAAGAAATACACAGGAGAAAATGCGTATTGACAAGGGAAGTGTAGAGGTGGGCGGAGAGTCTACTGACATCACGACTCCACCCACCGAGCTCCAGACAACAGACCCCGCCCACAGAATCTGCAGTTTTTTGGCTCTCATAACAGACAGAGGGGAGACATTTGACAGGTAAAGATACATGCAGGATGCATATATATCCTTATAGAGAACCCCTATGGCAGTAGTTTAGAAAGGATGTTATTGGGTTTACATCCACTTTAATATATATATGTATAACTAAAAGCAAAACTTTTTTTTTAGTTTTGGATAGAGTAGATATGGATTCGAATTTTCAGCAGTTTCTATTGCTGTCTGTGCCCCTGTTAAGGAGATTCAACCTCTCTATTTGTCCTGTTTTCCATTATCATTGAATGTAAAAGTAAAGTAAAATCCCAAATTTTAGGTTGTCCCCAGAAAAGTAAGAGAGGGGACATTTTCCAATTTGGACACTGGTTCTGGTGACCTGGGGGGTCCCCAATGATTTCTCTTAATTTGCAGGGATTTCATCTCACTTCCTGTTTTGTTGTAGGACAGGAAGTAAAGGGAAATCTCCGCAATGGGACAAAGATGGCAAAAATAAATCTGACGGAAGTTATAACAAAATCTATCCAAAATGAAAAAAAGTTTTGCCTATAAGTCTACTTTAAATTGGTTGTAAAGGCTGAATGTTTTTTACCTTCATGCATTCTATTCTACCTTAAGGCCCCTTTCACACTGGGGCAGTTTGCAGGTGCTATTGCGCTAAAAATAGCGCCTGCAAACCGACTTGAAAGTGCCGCTGCCGTGTCTCCAATGTGAAAGCCCCGAGGGCTTTCACACTGGAGCGGTGCACTGGCAGGACTGGAAAAAAAGTCCTGCTAGCAGCATCTTTGGAGCGGAGAAGGAGCGGAGTGTATACACCGCTCCTTCCCCACTCCTGCCCATTGAAATCAATGGGGCACCGCGGATCTGCAGAGGCGCTTTGCTGTGGTTTTTAACCCCTTCTCGGCCGCTTGCGGGGGGTAAAACTTCCCCGCAAGCGGCCAAATACCACCGCTAAAACGATGGTAAAGCGCCGCTAGATATAGCGGCGCTTTACTGCCGAAGCTCCTCGCGCACCAGTGTGAAAGGGGCCTAAGTGTGCAGCTCCCCCTTCAGCCCCCCCAATACTTACCCGATATAAGCCTAATTTCCATCCAGGCTCTCCCGGGTCTCTCACTACTCATTGTGATGCAGCATTAGGAGCATTGGCCAGTGAGGCGGGAGTGGGGGGCGGGGCTGAGCCGCGCTCTCTGTGTCTTATGGACACAAAGAACTGACTCGGGAGCAAGCTTGCTATGGGAGCAAGAGGAAGGGGCCAGGAGCGCCGGCAGGGGGGACCCAAGAAGAGAAGGATCGGAGTTACTCTGTGCAAAACTATTGCATAGAGCAGGTAAGTATGACATGCTTGTTTTTTTTTCTTTTCTTAATTTTATCTTTACAAACGTTTCAAAAGATATGTTCACCGTTTACATAAACTAGCCCATTGCAGACACACCACAAATACACTGTACCATGAAAAAAGTGGTTAAAGCGGGATTCCGTCATCAAAAAAAAAAATTTTAAGTCACTAGCTACAAACACTGTAGCTGCTGACTTTAAATAAGTACTTACCTGTCCTGGGTGCCCGCGATGTCGGCCGCCCGAGGCCGACCCGTCCCTTGGCTCTCGGGTCCCGGCACCGCCATCCTAGGTAAGGGAAACAGGCAGTGGAGCCTTGCGGCTTCACTGCCAGTTTCCTACTGCGCATGCGCGAGCGGCGCTTTATGAATGGGATGCGATGTGTTGTGGGACACACACAGTTCCCATAACACACCACGCCCCATTTCCCAGAAAACAACGCGGGAAGCAGAAGACTGAAGATCACCGCGGTGTAGGAAGAGGCAGATTAGGAAGACTGCCTAGCAACAGCCATTTCACGTAAGTAAAAAAAAAAATTTTTTTCTTTTCCTCTATTTTTTAGGTATGTTTTGGTGCATTTTTTTTTTCAGGGTGGACCTCCACTTTAATGCAAATGCACAACCTAAAGGCCAATTCTATCAACCTTTGAAGCCTGGCCAAAATACTCCCAAAGTTTACATCCTGGCATATTTCAGTGACATGGACTACAACAGAAAGGACCCTGAGCTTCCTTCTTTGAGGACAAATAAAGTTATAATCCTTTTAAAGAAGAAGACTTTTTTTGTTGTAGCCCAGAGCATGGGATGGAAAGGGGCTACAGCAGTGTGAGAATCCTGGGTGGGGATGTGCAACTGGAGACTTTTGGAAATAAGCGTGTGGGCGGGGCAAAGTGTGCGGTACCCAGAGAGGAGAGAATGCACACGGAGACCACAGATTGCAGTAACATGTATTAACATAAAAGTTCCGATAAGGTGGTAACAGCGTCTGTGTAACACAGCTAGGGGTTGCCACCTTTTCTATACATATATTCTGCTACTAAATAACATTTCTAATCATATGAAGTTCATAACAAGAGTCCCCCTTTACACCAGAGTCCACAGCATTCCTCTTTTACATCTGAACTCGTAGAGCTCCCTTTCACTGTAAGGGGGGACTCTGCAGACTGATGTAAGGGGTGCTCTGAGAACCCTGATTTGCCTTAGTGTACTTACTCAGAGGAAAGAGAGAGAAGGGGGAGACTTCTGTCACAGATGGATGGATGGATGGTGAGCTCACTCACCCCTTGGCAATCAGCACCTCTCATCCAGATGGATCTGAGGCTGCTGGACTTAAAATTTCCGGCCCCCACTTTCCTTTTCTGAGGCACACTACTGGGGATTGGAGTGTGGGCAGAAAAAGAGGGGTAGGGGTGGGGGGAAGAGGTGCAGATCGAGCCCTCACTCCTCTCCCGTCTGTATGTGTTTGGGGGGGGGGTTAATATTGTTAGTGCTGGCTTTGGGCAGTGTGAAAGAGTGTGACAGACACTCTCAGCTGAGACAACTGCAGCCAGCATCCTTGCTGGGAAGCCATAGTCCAGTCTAAATAATGTGTCCGGGTTGCAGGCAGTCTGAAACCCGGACATGATTCCAAACCCGAACTGTCCAGGTGAATCCTGGACAGGTGGCAACCCTAAACACGGCTGAACTGGTATGGCAGCACTTACAGAGAGTTTTGCAGAGGATTCCCGAAAACAACTTATGACACCAACAACTATCTGACAGAGGAGGTGGCTGAAAGGCAATCTGGCAACAAGGCACCTGGATGCAGAAAGGCTCCTAGCTGGTGGCACAGGTGAGCGGTGCCCATTCTGTCCCTCCTCCACTGGAACCTTTCTCTGCGCTAGACACACTCTCCCTGACCAGCAGGTTCCTGTCCCTGACCTGGCCGCTTTGCAAAATGCATGCCAACTGAAGGGTGGCAGTGCTCTTTATTAGCACTGCCCACACTGAAGATGGCTAAGGTCAGCCAGGGCAGCAGTGTTCAATCAGACAGCTGCTCTCCTGGTGACACCTAAGGGGGCCTCGGAGGAACATGAGTTGCCCCCTTTCTTCCACTCTCTCTGCATGGCAGCTGCCAAACAGCGCCACCTGTGCAGGGAGGCCAAACTGCACCTGTCCACAAGTGCACTGCGCAGCTTTTGATTCAGGAAGTGTGCCCACTCCTAGGGTTGCCACCTCATCCCTTTAAACCCAAACACATGTGAATTAGACAGGTTCTGAGGATAATTTATTGCAGGCAAGACACCAATTGAGATTAATTACCACCTTAATCACCCTCAGAACCTGTGTAATTAATATGTGTTCGGGTTTAAAGGGATGAGGTGGCAACTCTACTCACTGCTGCGATGGTGGGAGTAAGAACCTAACCTAAGAACCCAGACATCTCAAGTCTCCTGGAAGGTGCGGAAGACTCCCGCATTTCTGCGGCGGCTCCTGCACACCCGCAAATGTCACCCGATCTCCCGGGAATGAGCGGTGCAGCGGGGATCAGCTGTGATCACCGATCTCCTTTGTATAGATTTTTAGCTGACAGCCGCTTCTCCTTCTCTCCCTCCCGCGGCTGTCAGCTAAAAAGCTATACAGGGAGATCGGTGATCACAGCTTTCCCTCCAGCCGCACCGATCATCCCCAGCTGCTCTGTGTGCTCCTCCCCCAGTCCCCTCCATGTCCTTCTCTGCCTCCGTTCTCCTCCAGCCCCCTCCATGTCCTCCACCCCCGTTTTCCTCCGGCCTCCTCCATGTCCTTCTCCGCCCCCTTTCTCCTCCGGCCCCCTCCATGTCCTTCTCCGCCCTGTTCACCTCCAGCCCCCTCCATGTCCTTCTCCACCTCGTTCACCTCCGGCCCCCTCCATGTCCTTCTCCGCCCCCTTTCTCCTCCAGCCCCCTCAATGTCCTTCTCCACCCCTGTTCTCCTCCGGCCCCCTCCATGTCCTTCTCCACCCCGTTCACCTCCAGCCCCCTCCATGTCCTTCTCCACCCCCGTTCACCTCCGGCCCCCTCCATGTCCTTCTCCGCCCCCATTCACCTCCGGCCCCTCCATGTCCTTCTCCACCCCCTGTTTTCCTCCGGCCTCCTCCATGTCCTTCTCCGCCCCCTTTCTCCTCCAGCCCCCTCAATGTCCTTCTCCACCCCTGTTCTCCTCCGGCCCCCTCCATGTCCTTCTCCGCCCCCGTTCACCTCCAGCCCCCCTCCATGTCCTTCTCCGCCCCCGTTCACCTCCGGCCCCCTCCATGTCCTTCTCCGCCCCCGTTCACCTCCAGCCCCCCTCCATGTCCTTCTCCGCCCCCGTTCACCTCCGACCCCCTCCATGTCCTTCTCCACCCCCGTTCTCCTCCGGCCCCCTCCATGTCCTTCTCCGCCCCCGTTCTCCTCCGGCCCCTCCATGTCCTTCTCCGCCCCCGTTCTCCTCCGGCCCCTCCATGTCCTTCTCCGCCCCCGTTCTCCTCCGGCCCCTCCATGTCCTTCTCCGCCCCCGCTCTCCTCTGGTTCCCTCCATGTCCTTCTCCACCCCCGTTTTCCTCTGGCCCCCCTTGTCCCCCGCAGCCGGATCCCCTCCTCTCCTCTCCTGCCGGCTGCGGGGGGAACTAGTTAATGGACACAGCTAGCAAGATCGCTCCTGTGTCCTGTGATTACTGAGCAGAGTAAACTGTGTTTACTCTGCTCAGTTTATGAATGGACAGCAGCCTCTGTCTCCTGTGCATTCATCTTTAGTGCTGAGAAAGGGACTGGGGAATGTGTGTTCTCAGTCCCTTTGTCTGTCTCAAAGGGGAGATGTCAGGGGTCTGTTTAGACCCCTGACATTTCACCAAAGCCCACCAAAAAATATAAAAAAAATTGTAAAAAAATGAAAAAGTGTAAAAAAATTAAATAAAAAAACTACTGACACCACTCTCCCCTGCCCTACCAACACTGTCCACTGCCCCAACCCCCTCCCCCCAAAAAGCATTGTGGAAAAAAAAATTAAAAACAAATTAAATTGTAAAAAAATCAATTATTAAAAATAAAAAAAACTACGGACACCATCCACATACCACCCAACCCCACCCCCTTCCCAGAAGCACTGTGAAAAAATATTGAAAAAGTTATTTAAATCATATTTTGCCACGGGGGGTGGGGGGGGGGGGGGGCGTTTGCAAGCGCGAATTGCCACCTCCCTGAAATGAGTTTCTGCAAGTTGGGATGTCTGAGAACCTAACTGCTGTGTCTTGGAAACAAGCCAGGATATAGGAAAGTAAACACTGGGAGTATTTAGGCCAGGCTTAAGAGGTGACAGAAAAGGCTTACACTTATGGCATTTGCATTGCCCCCCCACCAAAAAAAGCAGCTTTTTCTGTAAAACTCACATTCTATTAGGTGCTGTCTCTGCAGTAATTCTTTTCCACTGGATTTCCTATGTCTTCTTATGGTTTTCATTCAATGGGGAACTCTGTGAATGCAGGGTGTCATGGACCCACCACCATGGCCATCTGCATTTGGTATAATCCATTATGCGCACCGGTGAAGACTGCCCAACGCTGTCAAGAAGTGTCATGTGACCTGCCTAAAAACATCTGTAAAAGGTACAGCTTGGGGAGGAGAGTTTAGTCTTTTAGGTGGGGTGCGGGGTGATGGGGTGGCAAGTGGGAGCCCAGAGTTGGCCCTTTTTACAACAGTACCTCAAAGCATGTGTGCTATTGGTTGTTTTAAACCGCATGTGAGCAAATTTCTGATGAATTTCCACATATCATAGAAACTCTTTCTTAGCTATACAGGTTTCCTAAATAGATCTGATATATTTCTAGGCAGCAAGACACTGAAATGATAATTATTTGCTTAAGCGTGATGATGATGTCCTGAGATACCGTCGTCCCCTCGGCTATGAAGTGCTGTTATTTGTGTTTCCTGTGGAACATACGTACCGGCCCTCCGATTTATTCTCAATGCCCCCTTGTAGCTCCTATTCCTCTGTGCCAACGCCGAGAGCCCCATGGTAGTATCAGGTTCACCCATCTATTTGTGGCTTGTTTTGACAGGTCACACAGCTGACAATGATGCAAGGCTGTTTTTCACAAATCCTGGCACATCTGGGTGCCACAAATATGTGCGAGATGGAATTAAGAAATGTCAAATACAGCTAAATCCAGCGGGACAGAATTTCATTCAATGGGCTCTGACATTAAGCCGATTGTGAGTGACTTCAGCAGGATCTGTCGCTTTTTTGAATAACATATTCATCACTCATCAGTCAACAAGTTGTTACATTTTCAAGTCTTCGTTATTTGTCATATATGGACACACTTTACCATCGGATCCCCTTTAGATCTAGCAGTAATTATATACTGCAGGAGCCTTCCTGATTGAATACAAATTGAATGGATGATTTAGGTAGGTCCTCATATTGCATAGTTTTGGTAAATTAAAAGCAGATTTTACGAAGGTTGAATGAGGGCTGGGACAAGGGGTGGGCCGGAGGGGAGGCTGCCCTGGGCACTATGGTATCATGTGAGGTGGGGGATCCCACAAGTAGATTGGGGGGAGGGGGTTTGTGTTGGAAGGGGGAATTAGGGGTTCAGCAGGTGGCAAGTATTGTTCTAGAAAGGGAAATCAGGGAGGGGGGGATATGTGCAATAAGGGGGGGGGGGGGGCTGGGAGGGAGGGATTTGAAGTGGGGGTAGAATATGTGTACTTTTAAATGTTTAAAAAAAAAAAAGAATATGTGTACTAGAAAGAGAAATTTTAGAGGTAGAGTATTTGTGCTAGGAAGGGTTGGGGGGGGGGATTTCAGCAAATGGACGGATTTGTACTGGGGGGGGGGGGGGGATTTATGCTTAGGAGGTAAGAATGCAGATTAGTGCTCAGTGATTTCGTGGGGGGAATTTTGCTGACACATAATGCTTATACATCCTGGGGGGGGGGGGCGCGCAGTTTGGCGTGTTCACCCTGGGCTCTAGATGACCTTGTCCCGCCACTGGGTTGAATAATCACATGTATGATAAAGTTAACCACCTCCCGCTGGCCATAAAGTAAAAAGATGGGCACAAAATGGCTCCTTTGTTCTGGGACAGCGTCATATGATGTCGTCCCACTCTCGCTGTCACTGACAGAGTGTGAGGTGAGGACTGCCAATCAGTGGCATTTCCTCACAGGGGAGACCTGCACAGATAATCAGGGCGCTGATTATCAATGCAGCCCCAACAGTGCCCAGCAGTGATGCCAGTCAATGCCCAGCAGCGATGCCAATCATTGCCCATCAGTGATGCCAATCAGTAACCATCAGTGATGCCAACCAGTGCCCATCAGTGATGCCAATCAGTGCCCATCAGTGATGCCAGTCAGTTCCAGTGTCCAGAGGGGGTGCACGGGTGCCGCCTCCCCATACATGCATCTGTTCCCCTAATCTGCATGCAGGCCGCCGGACGCATGGATTCCAATGTGAGATTTTTTTTTTTTTAAGCACGTGATTAAAGCCAGGTGGGCTCGGGGCGCAGAGCAGTTGTGTCACAATAGCAAATGAATATTCACTATTGTCACACTGATTCTCCTCCCGGCCAATCAGGAAGGAGGTCCTGAGACCCGTTTCCCGACTGGCTGAAAGGGGAAGCTACCCTATTGACCGAGGGAGGAGGAGAGAGGAGGACATTGCTGCGATGCAGAGGAGGAGAGGGGAGACGCATGGCGAGGATACTGCTGTGATGCGGAGGAGGAGGAGAGGTGCAGGAGAGGGAAGCAATGCCGGGGTAAGTGTTGCGGGTGACTGACCGACCGGGGGGGTGGCTATGCACTGTTTGCCGTCCTCTCAAAAAAATATACCACTGGTAAGTGCTACCTTTCAGTACCCATCAGTGCCTGCTCATCAGTGCTGCCCATCAGTGAACTTGTTTTTGAAGGGTGGAGATCACGCTGGACTGACTTGGTTGGTCACTGGTTGTGGGTGAAAGGTCAAAGGGGCAGAATAGGAAAGGTTTCTTTCCAGAGCTTGATGCCCGTCTGTTTTGTGGAGATGGTGAGCCCTGTTATGGGCCTGGGCTGGTACCTCAGGGTGTGGCCTGGTGGTCGCTCCCGTAGTGAGGAGGTAAATGTAAAGGAGCGTCCAGACTGCAGTAGTTGTGAATTAAACCGCTTTAATGAGAGTACAAATGATAGAAAAATGTCAACGTGTTTCGGGGGGTGAAGAACCCCCCCCTTCCTCAGGGCTGCTATTTGAATAAGGATCCTGATAGCGTCTGTCTGGGACCTGAGCATCGGATCTGGGATTGTCTGACCATCAGCTAAAGCTTAAGAGGCAGATTTAGCTGATGGTCGGACAATCCCAGATCCGATGCTCAGGTCCCAATTGTTGTCTGCATGTCACATGAGAATTATATTTTGAGGCACAGGCTTCTTTTTTTACTTCAAGCAATATTAAACCCAATATGGAAAATGTAATATATTGCAGCTTACCAATCATTAGATGTGGTGCCTACATTTGTTTTCTTTTCTTTGGCTTTTTTCCCCTCTATTTTCACCTGGTGATCTGGTCAGTAACACTCCTGTATTTAGAGTCCCTCCTCTCTGGATGAAGGAGAACAGAAGACACAACAGACAGCAGCATCATTTTCAGTCTGGGGGGGGGGGGGAGGGTAAAGTGTATTAGCAAATTTAGATGCACTAAAAAATTGAAGTCAAGCTCCAGCTCACACTTTATAATTAGCTACAGCAAACAGTTTTTCCTTTTGGTATAAAGGTTTTGAATGAATAAATAAGAGCAAATCATTGTAAGCACCACTGGCAGTGTTAAATGGTTTCTCTCATCCATGTAAGCTGATACATTCTGCTGGGGAGCTTGTGCTTTTGAAAAATAACAGGCTTGTTGGCTAGATCACCGGATGAAAATATAAGAAAGAAAACCTAAAAAAGAAAACAAATGCAACCATCACATCTAAGACATGCTTGGCTGCAACATGATAAAAGTTTGCTTCTGGGTTTAATACTGCTAAAGATTTACAACTTTTCTGCTTTGAAAAGTGCATCCAGAACCAGAAAAGCAAAGCTAAATACATGAAGATATCTACTTTTCAAGCTGTATTTATTGCTGAATGTGTTTTCTTTAATAAACTTCAGTCAAATAAGTAAACTATTATCTTGCTCCTAAACCCCTTAAAGCAACATAAACTGAGTTTAAGGTAAAATCACACAGGCAAGTAACACCTTGTCAGGAATGCATAATACCCTCAACAATAATGTTTTACTGATGCAACGAGCTTCCAGCTATAGAATCCAACCTACCTTATGGGGAAATGAAATGAACAACATCTCATCTACAATCTTGCCAAACTTTTTTTTTCCTTTATTTTTAATGTTTGTCTGCAGACAGAGTTATTTGGCAACTGACCATTCCTTTCCTCGAGGACTGTCAATGATTCACCTGTGGTCATTCAGGGACATTTGTATGCTGGGGAAATGTGTACTGACATCTCTTACCACCTTGTTGTAAAAAACAGATGGATGACATCACAGCACCAATAAAAACAGCCATTTAAAGTGACACTTTAGGTTTGGCAAACCAGAGTGGCCGGGCATTGGATGGTTTTGCTCTTCATTATCTACCTATCTGACCAATTACGTTTGTCTTACTTGGTTTAAACCTTTGTGATCTATGGAGATGGGTGGCCTGATCAAACGCCCTTTATTTGGATAGACTGTCCTTTTTTTTTAAACCAAATTCCTGTGTTGCTCATTCCTTCTTAGTTCCCTCTTTTAAAGAAGAAGTATAGCCAAAGCTCGTTTGCCTCTACTTCTCCTATGGATCACAAGAGTGATGGTGCTGAAGTCACCAATGTCATTCCAGGCACCATTTCATCCCAACCCCGGAGTCTGGATCCGCCAGGTGCCTGGACTGACACCCGTCTCAGCCTGAGAGCCTGAGACGGCCACTCCGCCCCCTCTACAGCTCAGCGCTCCAATGAGCGAGGAGGGGACAGAGCAGAGAGCTGTGACTGACAGTCTGCAGCTCTCTGCTCACGGAGCTGTGAAAAACGAGCGATAGGCGTTTTTTTTTTTTTAGGGGCGCCAGGGGACAGATGCTGCATCCACCTAGGTACTGTAAGAATTAATCAGGAAAAATAGTTTTTTTCCTTTACTTCGCTTTTAAGTCTGATGTGTAGCCCTCTCTAAAAAATATTATAATATTAACTATATATATACAGGCATACCCCACTTTTAAGTACACAATGGGGTTTATTTACTAAAGCTGGAAAGTTCAAAATCAGGCTCACTTCTGCTTAGAAACCAATGAGCTTCCAGGTTTTATTACCAAAGCTTAATTGAACAAGCTGGGGTTAGAAGCTCATTGGTTTTTATGCAGAAGTGAGCCTGATTTTGTACTTTCCAGCTTTAGTAAATAAACCCCATTGTGTACTTAAAAGTGGGGTATGCCTGTATATGGTCTTGGCCACCGTGCTGCAGCTCAATTTCAGGGTCTTGGCAATCTTCTTATAGTCTAGGCCATCTTTATGTAGAGCAACAATTCTTTTTTTTTAGATCCTCAGAGAGTTCTTTGCCATGAGGTGCCATGTTGAACTTCCAGTGACCAGTATGAGAGAGTGAGAGCGATAACACCAAATTTAACACACCTGCTCCCCATTCACACCTGAGACCTTGTAACACTAACGAGTCATGGCTAATTGGGTCCAATTTGGAAATTTTCACTTAGGGGTGTACTAATTTTTGTTGCCAGTGGTTTAGACATTAATGTCTGTGTGTTGAGTTATTTTGAGGGGACAGCAAATTTACACTGTTATACAAGCTGTACACTCACTACTTTACATTGTAGCAAAGTGTCATTTCTTCAGTGTTGTCACTTGAAAAGATAGAATAAAATATGTACAAAAATATGAGGGGTGTACTCACTTTTGTAAGATACACACACATATATATATATATATATATATATATATATATATATATATATATATACATATATATATATATATATATATATATATATATATATATATATATAGTTATATATAGTTATATATAGTTATATATATATATATATAGTTATATGTTTATGAATATATAACTATGTTCATCCAACCTTAAAGTTACAGTGCCTTGAAAAAGTATTCATACTCCTTGAAATTTTCCACATTTTGTCATGTTACAACCAAAAACGTAAATGTATTTTATTGGGATTTTATGTAATAGACCAACACAAAGTGACACATAATTGTGAAGTGGAAGGAAAATGATAAATGGTTTTCAAATTGTTTTACAAATAAATATGTAAAAAGTGTAACATGCAATTGTATTCAGCCCCCCTGAGTCAATACTTTGTAGAACCAACTTTCACTGCAATTATTTTTTGGGGATGTCTCTACCAGCTGTGCACATCTAGAGAGTGACTTTTTTGCCCATTCTTCTTTGCAAAATAGCTTGAGCTCTGTCAGATTGGATGAAGAGCGTCTGTGAACAGCAATTTTCAAGTCTTGCCACAGATTCTCAATTGGATTTAGGTCTGGACTTTGACTGGGCCATTCTAACACATGAATATGCTTTGATCCAAACCATTCCATTGTAGCTCTGGCTGTAGGGCCGTTGTCCTTCTGGAAGGTGAACCTCCGCCCCGTCTCAAGTCTTTTGCCGACTCTAACTGATTTTCTTCTAAGATTGCCGCTCCATCCATCTTTCCATCAACTCTGACCAGCTTCCCTGTACTTGCTGAAGAAAAACATCCCCACAACATGATGCTGCCACCACCATGTTTCACGGTGGGGATGGTGTGTTCAGGGTGATGTGCAGTGTTAGTTTACCACCACACATAGTGTTTTGCTTTTAGGCCAAAAGGTTAAATTTTGGTATCATCTGATCAGAGCACCTTCTTACACATGTTTGCTGTGTCCCCCACATGGCTTCTTGCAACTGCAAACGGGACTTCTTATGGCTTTCTTTCAACAATGGCTTTCTTCTTGCCACTCTTCCATAAAGGCCAGATTTGTGGAGTGCACGACTAATAGTTGTCCTGTGGACAGATTCTCCCGCCTGAGCTGTGGATCTCTGCAGCTCCTCCAGAGTTACCATGGTCTGCTTCTCTGATTTATGCTCTCCTTGCCCGGCCTGATGGTTTAGGTGGACGGCCATGTCTTGGTAGGTTTGCAGTTGTGCCATACTCTTTCCATTTTCGGATGATGGATTGAACAGTGCTCTGTGAGATGTTCAAAGCTTGGGATTTTTTTTATAACCTAACCCTGCTTTAAACTTCTCAACAACTTTATCCCTGACCTGTCTGGTGTCTTCCTTGCCCTTCATGATGCTGTTTGTTCACCAAGGTTCTCTAACAAACCTCTGTTGGCTTCACAGAACAGCTGCATTTATACTGAAATTAAATTACACACAGGTGGACTCTATTTACTAATTAGGTGACTTCTGAAGGCAATCGGTTTCACTAGATTTTAGTTAGGGGTATCAGAGTAAACAGGGCTGAATACAAATACATGACACACTTTTAAGATATTTATCTGTAAAGAGATTTGAAAAGCATTTAGCATTTTCCTCCCACTTCACAATTATGTGCCACTTTGTGTTGGTCTATCACATAAAATCCCAATAAAATACATTTACGTTTTTGGTTGTAACATGACAAAATGTAGAAAATGTCAGGGGGTCTGAATACTTATTTAAGGCACTGTATATGAAATCCAAAAATGTAATACTTTGCAGTCTATCAATCATCAGGTGACCTGGCCAGTGATACACTTCTTGTCTTAAGCCTCGTACACACGATCGAATTTTCCGAAGGGAAATGTGTGATGACAGGCTGTTGGCGGAAAATCCGACCATTTGTATGGTCCACCAGACAATTGTTGGCCAACTTTCCGTGGACAAATGTTGGATGGCAGGTTTATAAATTTTCCGTGAACAATGGTCTGTTGTCGGATTTTTTGAGCGCGTGTACACAAGTCCGTCAGACAAAAGTCATGCTCATAAGGAAGGAAGAACCAGAAGCAGTAGGTCTTGTAAACTCGCGTTTGTAATGGAGAATTAACATCCATGACGCGGCAAATTATGAAATCTAGAAATGCAGCGCACAATTCTCTTCTTCTTTAATAGGATAATAATGAAGCTGCTTTGCTGGTGATACTGATGGAGTTCTGCCAAACGTATTTTAAATGGCGTTTATTTTCTAGTGATATCAAGAATAATATTATTATGCTTGTTTTTTTTTGTTTTTTTTTGGGCAAGTTACCACAACACCATTATCCCGTAGTTTTTAAGATCAAGGGTACAACTATGTTGGTGTCCCTTACATTGTATTTTTTAAACTGTAACTGTCATTTGAAGTAAAACACAAGCCAAGTATTATTCTCCACAATTTTTTTATTGTGCATTAAAAAAAAAAAAATAGACATGCTGTCTTCCAATAGAACTTAACCAAAAAGTGCATTCTGTGCATCCAAAAATATAGAAAATATACCAAATCAAATCATTATTCAACCAAAAAAATAATGTCAAAGCAATAACTCCAAGGCCAATAATAAATAACACGTTATCTCCTCCGATTCTGCAACATGGCTGGTTGATGAACGGCCGTTCAGAAACGAACTGAAAAGCGCAAACTGAAAAGCGCTAAACGAAAAACACGAAAAGAAAAGCGCGAATCAACACTCACCAAACTTCTACTAACACAAAATTAGCAGAAGGAGCCCAAAGGGTGGTGCTAAAGAGCTGAAAAACCACGTAGTACGTCACTGCGTTCGTAATTGTTGGCCAACATTTGTGTGGCCGTGTGTATGCAAGACAAGTTTGAGCCAACAACCTTCGGACAAAATTCCACGGTTTTGTTGTCGGAAAGTCCAATCGTGTGTACGAGGCATTAGGGCTAAAGCATATATACATACTGAAAATAAATACGTAGTATATTTGCAGCTTACTAATTCTTAGATGTGGCGACTGCATCAGTTTAACTTATTCAGGCTTTACATTGGTGATCCTGCCAATTAGATACTTCCTGTCCTAGGGTGACAATGCTCGCTTAATGTACTGTATCTGTGAAAAGCATTGTTGTCACCCTAAAACGGGAGAGTGTTAGAAGTACAGAACAGTTCTAACATGGAGGTAGGTTTCTTTAGTCCAGAAAGAAAAGTAGGAGAGTCAGCAAGCTATGATTAAGCACTCCTCGTAGTGTGAAACGCGTAAGCTTTGTTCCATTCTGCTGTGACTTGTATCTTGGATGACACTTCATTGAATAAAAGGCTAACATACATTTTTTTGGAGTGCTGCTGTCCAGAATTTCTTTTGATGTCTAACTACCTCGGCATTACCAGTACCTGGGCTTCTAGACTGGAGGAAAAGCCCTTTACCTTGGTTTGACCCACCTGGGGCGGTGACACCCCCTCTCTATCTAGAGTCAGCAAGGGCCAAGACACATGCACAGGAAATGATCAGCTCACTTGATTTTTGGCAGGATCAACAGGTATTTTTTGCACCTACAAAACAGATATAATAAAACATTTTTAATGGTATATTCAATGAACCAACAGTGAGTAACTTACAGATCCTGCTCGACATTTATGGTGTACCAAAACCTTGGCAGAAGAATCTGATTGGTCTTTATACTGTATATGTCTGTCTTAGAGATTTTAGATAGGTAAAATCCACTAAATCAGAGGAAGAGTGGATAGTTCCATGTACTCTATAAGACCTACAGAAAAAAATATACTATAAAAAAAATAACGTTTAACAGAAAAAATACAGTTAGGGAAGCATTTTCAAACTACAGATGAATCATATCCTAACTTCTATGAGAAAACAAAAAAACATGTAAGTGAAAAATGTGACCCTCAGACCCCCATCTATCAAGCTGATCCCACAGGAAAAAAGCGGATGGAAACCACACACCTCGATAATGTGCCCCACCACCTGGCATAGGACAGCTGGCAGCGTCTCAAAGTAGTAGGTTCAAAATATTACTGGAAATAAGATATGAGCCTCTGATGCTCAGACACACTGCATATAGGATAACTGTACAGTATCAAGTACGGTAATATAAAACATTTGATGCAGGTCAATTTTTCTGCTTCTGTGTCACAAATGTCATGCTGACTGTTCCTGTCTGGAAATAAGGAAGCAACAAGCTTCATATTCCAAAATGTTTCTTGGTGATCCATTTTCACTAGGTAATCATCCTAAAACTGGAAAGGTCTGGGACACTTTGTAAAGAACCAGTACACATGAGTAGGTGACTGGGTCATATAAATTTGAAGTTGATATACGGTTCATATAAATAGAAATTAGTGGTCACAGATATACTGTATATTAAAAAGTCCAGGCAGCATCTCAAAACCAAAGGTAAACTGTAACATTTTAATCTCAGGAAGGGACATTTTCCTGCATAAATGTCATAGACAGGTGGTTCTCCACCATGAAATCAGATATGAAGACAGATAGCTCTTATCCTCTGGACCAAGCACCACCTGAGCTTTCTTCCCTTACATGACTGAACTCAAAGGAGTCAAAGACCCAGCTTTTCCTTTTCTTTTCCTTTCCTTCCTCCACGTGTCTCTCTCTCCCCTTCATCTTTCTTTCTCTTTCTTTCTTTCTCTTTCTTTCTCTTTCTTTCTTTCTTTCTCTTTCTTTCTCTTTCTTTCTTTCTCTTTCTTTCTTTCTTTCTCTTTCTCTTTCTTTCTTTCTTTCTTTCTTTCTTTCTTTCTTTCTTTCTTTCTTTCTTTCTTTCTTTCTTTCTTTCTTTTTCCTGCCTTTCTTCCTTCAATTTCCTCTTTCCTTCCTTGTTTCCTTTTCTTCCCTTCCCTTTCTTCCTTCCTTCCTTCCTTCCTCTCCTCCTTCCCTCTCTTTCTTTCTTCCTTCCTTTACTTATTTCCTTTCTACCATTCTTGTTTCCTTTTTTCCTCCCTCTCTTCCATCTTTCGTACCATCTACAGTCAGGTCCATAAACATTGGGACATCGACACAATTCTAATCTTTTTGGCTCTATACACCACCACAATGGATTCGAAATGAAACAAACAAGATGTGCTTTAACTGCAGACTTTCAGCTTTAATTTGAGGGTATTTACATCCAAATCAGGTGAACGGTGTAGGAATTGCAACAGTCTGTATATGTGCCTCCCCCTTTTTAAGGGACCAAAAGTAATGGGACAATTGGCTGCTCAGCTGTTCCATGGCCAGGTGTGTGTTATTCCCTCATTATCCCATTTACAAGGAGCAGATAAAATGTCCAGAGTTCATTTCAAGTGTGCTATTTGCATTTGGAATCTGTTGCTGTCAACTCTCAATATGAGACCCAAAGAGCTGTCACTATCAGTGAAGCAAGCCATCATTAGGCTGAAAAAACAAAACAAACCCATCAGAGAGATAGCAAAAACATTAGGTGTTGCCAAATCAACTGTTTGGAACATCCTTAAAAAGAAAGAACGCACCGGTGAGTTTAGCAACACCAAGAGACCCGGAAGACCACAGAAAACAACTGTGGTGGATAAATGAAGAATTCTTTCCCTGGTGAAGAAAACACCCTTGGCAACAGTTGGCCAGATCAAGAACACTCTCCAGGAGGTAGGTGTATGTGTGTCAAAGTCAACAATCAAGAGAAGACTTCACCAGAGTAAATACAGAGGGTTCACCACAAGATGTAAACCATTGGTGAGCCTCAAAAACAGGAAGGCCTGATTAGAGTTTGCCAAACAACATCTAAAAAGGACCACGATCAACTTGTACCAGAGTGATGGGAAGAGAAGAGTATGGAGAAGGAAAGGAACTGCTCATGATCCAAAGCATACCACCTCATCAGTGAAGCATGGTGGTGGTAGTGTCATGGCGTGGGCATGTATGGCTGTCAATGAAACTGGTTCTCTTGTATTTATTGATGATGTGACTGCTGACAAAAGCAGCAGGATGAATTCTGAAGTGTTTCGGGCAATATTATCTGCTCATATTCAGCAAAATGCTTCAGAACTCATTGGACGGCGCTTCACAGTGCAGATGGACAATGACCCGAAGCATACTGCGAAAGCAACCAAAGAGTTTTTTAAGGGAAAGAAGTGGAATGTTATGCAATGGCCAAGTCAATCACCTGACCTGAATCCAATTGAGCATGCATTTCACTTGCTGAAGACAAAACTGAAGGGAAAATGCCCCAAGAACAAGCAGGAACTGAAGACAGTTGCAGTAGAGGCCTGGCAGAGCATCACCAGTTATGAAACCCAGCGTCTGGTGATGTCTATGCGTTCCAGACTGCAGGCTGTAATTGACTGCAAAGGATTTGCAACCAAGTATTAAAAAGTGAAAGTTTGATGGATGATTGGTAATCTGTCCCATTACTTTGGTCCCTTAAAAAGTGGGAGGCACATATACAAACTGTTGTAATCCCTACACCGTTCACCTGATTTGGATGTAAATACCCTCAAATTAAAGCTGAAAGTCTGCAGTTAAAGCACATCTTGTTCGTTTCATTTCAAATCCATTGTGGTGGTGTATAGAGCCAAAAAAATTAGACTTGTGTCGATGTCCCAATATTTATGGACCTGACTGTATCTTGGTTTCCTTCTCTCCTTTCTTTCATTTTTTATCCCTTCATCCTTTCTTTTGTTCCTTCCTCAATGCTTCTTTACTCCCTTCATCTCTCCTTTGCTTCCTTCCTTTACTTCTTTCCTTTCTTTCCTGCTTCCTTTCTTTTCTTCTTTTCTCCCTCTCTCTCGACCTTCTTTCATTCCTCCTTTATTTCCTTTCCTGCTCCCTTCCTTCCTTGCTCACTCTCTCTACCTTTCCTTCTTTCTTTCTTTCTTTCTTTCTTTCTTTCTTTCTTTCTTTCTTTCTTTCTTTCTTTCTTTCTTTCTTTCTTTCTTTCTTTCTTTCTTTCTTTCTCTCTCTCTCTCTCTCTCCCTTTCTCTTTCTCTCTTTCTTTCTTCCTTCATCGACCTCCCTTCCTCTCTTCTTCTCTCTCTTCCTTTGCTTCCTTTAATTTTTTCCTTCTTTCCTTTCCCTCCCTCCCTCCCTTCCTTCCTTCCTATACTGGATGTGACCTCTCAATTTCTTTCCAGTTGAGATGAAAGAGGATGGGGAGAAGGAAAACACCTGCCTTCTATGTCTCTTAAGCCTCGTACACACGATTGGATTTTCCGCAGACAAGACCTCAGGCTTTTGTCCGAAGGCGTGTGCCTGGATTTCGTCTTGCATATAAACGGCAAGGAATTTTCGGATAACAAACACAAATGTAGAGACATACTACGTGGTTTTTCAGATCTTTAGCGCCACCCTTTGGGCTCCTTCTACTAATTGCAGGTTGCGGAGTTGGAGAAGATAACGTGTTATTTATTATTGGCCTTGGAGTTATTGCTTTGACCCAAGTCCAGTCCAGGAACAGGAGGAGGAGGCGTTCTTGGACCAAAAATTGATTGCTTTATTAATCGTGACCAATTATGTCATATGCCTTTGCTGCGGGAGCTCCAGAAGAATGATTTTTGGAATTATCTCCTGATGACGGACCCCTGCTTTCACCAACTCTTGGCATTGGTGACTCCCTATATTAAGAAGCAGGACACATGCATGAGACGTTTATTTCATTTTTTGGTTGAATATTATTGATTTGTTTTGTTATATTTTCTATATTTTTGGATGCATAGATTGCACTTTTTGGTTAAGTTCTATTGGCATGTCTAATTATATTTGTTTTCTTTTTTTAATGCACAATAAAAAAAATTGTAGGGAATAATACTTGGCTATGTGTTTTACTTCAAATGACAGTTTGGGAGTAGGCAGTTACATTTAAAAAAATACAATGTAAAATTGACAAGGGACACCAACATACAGTGGGGAGAACAAGTATTTGATACACTGCTGATTTTGCACGTTTTCCTATTTACAAAGCATGTAGAGGTCTGTAATGTTTATCATAGGTACTCTTCAACTGCGAGAGACGGAATCTAAAACAAAAATCCAGAAAATCACATTGTATTTGCATTTTATTGCATGACATAAGTATTTGATCACCTACCAACCAGTAAGAATTCTGGCTCTCACAGACCTGTTATTTTTTCTTTAAGAATCCCTCCTGTTCTCCACTTATTACCTGTATTAACTGCACCTGTTTGAATCTGTTACCTGTATAAAAGACACCTGTCCACACACTCAATCAAACAGACTCCAACCTCTCCACAATGGCTAAGACCAGAGAGCTGTGTAAGGACATCAGGGATAAAATTGTAGACCTGCACAAGGCTGGGATGGGCTAAAGGACAATAGGCAAGCAGCTTGGAGAGAAGGCAACAACTGTTGACGCAATTATTAGAAAATGGAAGAAGTTCAAGATGACGGTCAATCTCCCTCCATCTGGGGCTCCATGCAGGATCTCACCTCGTGGGGCATCAATGATCATGAGGAAGGTGAGGGATCAGCCCAGAACTTCACAGCAGGATCTGGTCAATGACCTGAAGAGAGCTGGGACCACAGTCTCAAAGAAAACCATTAGTAACACACTATGCCGTAATGGATTAAAATCCTGCAGCGCACGCAAGGTCCCCCTGCTCAAGCCAGCGCATGTCCAGGCCCGTCTGAAGTTTGCCAATGACCATCTGGATGATCCAGAGGAGGAATGGAAGAAGGTCATGTGGTCTGATGAGACAAAAATAGAGCTTTTTGGTCTAAACACCACTCGCCGTGTTTGGAGGAAGAAGAAGGATGAGTACAACCCCAAGAACACCATCTCAACCGTGAAGCATGGAGGTGGAAACATCATTCTTTGGGGCTGCTTTTCTGCAAAGGGGACAGGACAACTGCACTGTATTGAGGGGAGGATGGATGGGGCCATGTATCGCAAGATCTTATCCAACAACCACCTTCCCTCAGTAAGAGCATTGAAGATGGGTCATGGCTGGGTCTTCCAGCATGACAACGACCTGAAACACACAGCCAGGGCAACTTAGGAGTGGCTCCTTAAGAAGCATCTCAAGGTCCTGGAGTGGCCTAGCCAGTCTCCAGACCTGAACTCAATGGAAAATCTTTGGGGGGAGCTGAAAGTCCGTATTGCCCAGTGACAGCACCAAAACCTGAAGGATCTGGAGAGGAGTGGACCAAAATCCCTGCTGCAGTGTGTGCAAACCTGGTCAAGAACTACAGGAAACGTATGATCTCTGTAATTGCAAACTAAGATTTCTGTACCAAATATTAAGTTCTGCTTTTCTGATGTATCAAATACTTATGTCATGCAATAAAATGCAAATTAATTACTTAAAAATAATACAATGGGATTTTCTGGATTTTTGTTTTAGATTCCGTCTCTTACAGTTGAAGAGTACCTATGATAAAAATTACAGACCTCTAAATGCTTTGTAAGTAGGGGAACCTGCAAAATCGGCAGTGTATCAAATACTTGTTCTCCCCATTGTAGTTGTATCTTTGATCTTAAAAACTACAGGATAATGGTGTTGTGGTAACTTGCCCAGAAAAAAAGCATAATAATATTATTTTTTATATCACTAGAAAAAAAAAACCTTTGAAAATTAATTCACGATTGCTAGTTTACAAGACTCGTCCTTGCTTCCGAGCATTCGTTTTTGTACTTTGGACTTTTGTCCAACGGACTTATGTACACACGCTCGGAAAATCCGACAATAGACATTTGTCCGCGGAAAATTTTAAAACCTTATATCCAACATTTGTCCGCGGAAAATCCAACAATTGTCCGATGGAGCATACACACGGTCGGATTTTCCGCCAACAGCCTGACATCACACAATTCCCGTCGGAAAATCCAATCGTGTGTACGCGGCTTAAAGGTGTGTAATAGCAGGTTATGCGGATCATAGCAACTGGATACTCCAGATTCTGTGGCATTAAAATGAATATTGATGCCTGTTTGTTCCTTTTGTTGGGGATTTATATTATTCCACCTCAATTTCCCCAGTAATCTTCTTTATTTCTAAAGTATGTAGAACAGCTAATCTGTTTTATAATGTAAATACTCCCAGCATTAAAGCCTTCTGTCCGGTGAACAGGGCTATTCATTCAGCTATTCAACACATCAAAACCTCCACTGAAATTGAAATTATCTATAAAAAGAGGAAAATGTCATGAATAAAACAACATTTAATAACAGCACTTAGAAATAAAGTGTGATTCCACTTGCAGTACATTTTTGAGTTTCCATTGTAATATTTTCCATATTGTAAATGTTTGTGTGCTTTATTTATTGTGTTTCTTTTGTCATTTTTCATGATTTGCAATTACAAAACCCCATTGTAAATTATTTCTTTATTGGTTATTTATTATATGTTTCCCTTTATTAACCCTGGGAATGTTTAAAGAAACCAGAAAAAAATTGGAGCAAAGGTAATCAATTTTTTTTACATATTTCGTATTTCTGTATATTTCTTATATACTCACCGGCCACTTTATTAGGTACACCTTGCTAGTACCGGGTTTGACCCCCTTTTGCCTTCAGAACTGCCTTAATTCTTCATGTCCAGGTGTTAGAAATATTCCTCAGAGATTTTGATCCATATTAACATGATAGCATCACGAAGTTGCTGCAGATTTGTCGTCTGCACATCCATGATGTGAACCTCCCGTTCCACCACATCCGAAAGGTGCTCTATAGGATGAGATTTGGTGACTGTGGAGGCCATTGGAGTACAGTGACCTCATTGTCATGTTCAAGAAACCAGTGGTGAGATGATTTGAGCTTTGTGACATGGTGCATTATCCTACTGGAAGGAGCCATCAGAAGATGGGTACACTGTAGTCATAAAGGGATGGACATGGTCAGCAACAATACTCAGGTGGGCCGTGGCGTATAAGCAAATGCTCAATTGGTACTAAGGGGCCCAAAGTGTGCCAAGAAAATATCCCCCCACACCATTACACCACCACCAGCCTGAACTGTTGATACAAGGCAGGATGGATCCATGATTTCATGTTGTTTACGCCAAATTCTGACACTACCATCTGAATGTCGCAGCTAAAATCGGGACTCATCAGCCCAGACAACGTTTTTCCAATCTTCTATTGTCCAATTTTGGTGAGCCTGTGCGAATTGTAGCCTCAGTCTCCTGTTCTTAGCTGACAGGAGTGGAACCCAGTGTGGTCTATTGCTTCTGTAGCCCATCTACTTCAAGGTTCGATGTGTTGTGCATTCAGAGATGGTATTCTCCATACCTTGGTTGTAACGAGTTGTTCTTTGAGTTACTGTTGCCTTTCTATCATCTTGAACCAGTCTGCCCATTCTCCTCTGACCTCAACAAGGCACTTTCCTCTACACAACTGCCGCTCACTGGATATTTTTTTCTTTTTTGGACCATTCTCTGTAAACTGGAGAGATGGTTGTGCGTGAAAATCCCAGTGGATCAGTTGAAATACTCAGACCAGCCCGTCTGGCACCAACAACCATGCCAATTTTATAGTCACTTAAATCCCCTTTTCTCCCCCATTCTGATGTTCGCTGGCTTGGATTGGACTCAAATGTTTGGTGGTTTGAAAGAAAACAGCTGCCGCGGGACCATGTTTGAAAAAAAATGTTTTAAAGTCCAAATTTGAAGTGGATGACGTTCGAAGCTTGAGGGTTGGAAAAAAAAAGGTTATAACATTGTTCCTGCCTGTAGGATGCTCGTCCTCTGTGGATTGCTCCCTTTTTAAAAAAAAACTTTTTTCCAATTTAATTTGGTTACATAACAATACATTTTTCCAAAGTGTCATTTAAAAACCCATGCCCTTTTTCCTCATTGAGAAGGTGGATTTGCCCTAAAAAGGGACCGAACTGGGGAAGTTATGTTCTCAAATCATTCCCTAGATTTAATCGTGATTTTAGGTCGTGTTTCCTCAATTGGAAAAGGTTGGTATTCCGCCCTTCTCCTAACCCAAAGTCATCCTGTTTTTTCCACTAACCCTCTCCTCTCTCTCCCTGTACAACTTATATAGCACTAATAGATACAGCCACAGCTACGTTAGCACCTACATATCTGATCTTTACAACTTTACTTCCTAATCCTCTTCCTCTCTGTACTGTTATATTTCTTCATAGAGATTGTATTGATGTGTCTCCTCAGCAACCATAACACTATGGCTGCTCTTGTCCTAACTCCTGCTTTCCTAATACTTAACAGCAAACAATTGATGTTTTTCCTGTTTCTTTGCCACAGTCCTCGCCAATGCAATATTTCTGAAGAAAGCCTAATGCCTAAAGCATCCTTTATATATATATATATATATATATATATATATATATATATATATATATATAGTGATGGTTCTGTTGTGTCAATGGGGATGAATACTAGACCTTAATTTCAGCCTTGGGGGAATACTAGTCCACATTGCAAACATGAATGTGACTCCCCTAAGCCTGGAAAGGTCAGGCTGCAGAGAACCAGGTTAATTACTGACGACCCAACTCTCCTCCTCCTTAACTTCCACCAGAATCTTGAAGAATCATCTGAGCCAATGACCAGAAGAGGCGAGAGATAGATCAGGAGCCGCGGGTTAGGCAGTCTTAGAGAGCACAAATGACGAGGGAGATAAAATCCCCTAGTGGGGAGTTTACTAATTGAAGTGCCTATCATAAGGCCTACCCGGTCACATGGCCTACCCCGTCTTCCAACTGCCATGTTGTTGGCTAACCATATCAGCATGAAAGGCTCCTGCCATGGTGTTCACTTAGTACCCATACTATGGATTTTTGCTGGGACCTGATTAGCATTAATATCTTATTCCTAATCAAAAGAATAAGCCACGAAAGTTCAAACCTTCAGTGATGCCATTCATGATAATGCTAGGGGCCTATTTATAAAGCTTAACATGTTCTAATTCAAAAAAGGGAATGGGAGTGTTTCCCTCCAAATGGCATCAATTGTATTTCTTTATTTTTCCCACTTTTGTTTATCAGATTTGTCTAATTTTCACTTGAAAGCTGAACTCTGGGCATAAAAAAATGTAATTTAAATATATTCTGTACTAATCTCTAAGATATATGTCCACTGTGTACATCAATTGGTGGTGTCAGCGGGGAGTATTGATATTTTTAAAAGAATCTTGGACGTGCATCTTAGTGGACACAATATACAGGGATATGGGAAATGATTATCAACAGTGACACACGTACACCTACACAGGTTGAACTGGATGGACTATCATCTTTATTCAACCTCATCTACTATGAAACTATGAAACTAGGTCATCTTCACTACATCTGGATGCCTAAATGCATTGAGTTGCTGCCATGTGATTGGCTGATTAGCAATTTGTGTTACCAAGCAATTGAACAGGTGTACCTAATAAAGTGTCTGGTGAATGTATATATATATATATATATATATATTTTTACACACATACACTATTCCTACCCACCAGTTATTCGTTGGTCAACAACTGCGCTACATGGTTTTCAACTGTAAAAAAACAAATGTGCCAGGGTGAAGAAAAGCTACATACCATGGAGCATACTTACAAAATTAAGAATTTCTAATTCTGAAAAACTATCTTATATGCATAAGTGGGAACAAGATCTCAATTAAAACATTTTGACTGATGAATGGTTCAAGTTGGCACAATATGCCTCTAAATCCTTGATTAATACTCACCTGATAGAGGCTAATTATAAGGTATTACTTAGGTGGCATATGGTTCCAATTAGCAAAATATATCCTTGAAGCATCATCATTATGTTTCAGAGAATGTGGAATGGATGGCACTATGTTCCATATTTGGTGGACGTGTCCAAGAATAAAAATTATTTTGGATACGGATTTATGAGTTGATGTATTCCTTGACCAATATTACCCTAATAAAATCTCCTAAACAAGCATTATTAGGATACCCTATTGAACATTCTCGGAAACATATAAAAAAACTTATAGCATTCATTTTTACTGCTGCTGGAATTGAAATAGCCAAACCTTGGAAATCTCCCTATGTTCCCATCCAGTTGGTTAAAAATAAATTGTCATTTACATTTGGTTAATGAACGTCTTACAGCAATTTTACAGGACAAACAAAATTCTTTTGATGAGATATGGAAACCTTGGATAGATTATTTATCGAATTGTTTATAAATCGATACTATGTTGCTTACATATAGTGTACTCCGTCTCTCCCCCCCCCCCCATTTTTCTTTTTTTTCTATTATCTCTTTTTTACATTTTTCTTTATTCCTTTAACTTTTTGAGTTTTTTTTTCTCAAAGTTATATTATCCTAAGTTGAATCATTTGTAACAGTCATTTAGTTACGCTCTGTATGTGTAATATTTGTGATTGTTTTTTTTGTCCATTATTAACAATCTTATATTTCAATGTATGTAATTCTTCCTTTCTATTTGAAATATCAATAAAAACTATTGAAATAGAAGAATGGATTGTATAGGACATGCTGTAATACTGTCTGTGAAAATAACAACACAAAAGTTATCTTGTTCCCATGCCTCTATCAGGAGGCATGTCATTAGAGTACAGAGAAGGAGGCTAAATAACAGCCATTGAACAAGGTTTTCCAATCTATCCATTCAATCATATCTGCTGCAGCTGTCTAAATATATTATATACTTGGTAACCCATTACAGCCAAGACAACCGTCAGTTGACCCCCTAAATGAACAGGTCAGGACTGCCCAGTTGATGTAACACTCACCCCCGCAGGAGCCACTTGGTAAGATGGGTTCTCTGTTCTGCCACAACCCTGTAAATCACTCCCCTCTGACACACCTGGTTGTAACTTCAAGCAGAACTTCACTCACTCAATCAACATTGATTCCTTACAATGCTAGCATTAGGAAATCAATAGGAAGGTACAGTATATTATAGTTACTGAAATTATGTCAAATGATGTCATACATCCCAGGAATCTTCAGAAGGGGAGTTTTCTCAGCTAAGCACATCCTCCTGCCTGCATGCCTGCGCTAAGGGCAGATGGGTTCCAGGAAGTGAATGCTTAATGAATCATCCGCCCTTACCCAAAATGGCCATGGCCAGAAATGCTAGGGGGGTGTTTTTCAATGTGATTTCTTAGCAAAACAAACCATGGAGCCATGGATGGATGGGGGAGTTTGCTTTGAATAATAAAAATAAAACAAATAGCGTTTTTCGTTTTTTGTTTGTCGTGCTCAGATTCAGTGTAGTTCCACTTTAATTATTAGTATACCACCACACTATATTAGCACACTAGAAATACCAAGCTACTGGACGGTAGTTGAAGTGAATATATTGTTGCAAGGCAATGCACAAAAGCAATAAACAGGTAACTGAATATGTTTGAATGTTTTAAACTAAGTGACCTGAATACTAGACTATAATATGGCAATTAACCTCGTCCACAATAATACTAAAGCAAATTAGCCTGGTATACACAGCACTGATAAAGTAAACATCATAAACAGTGAAAGGATATGAATGGCAATGTCAGAGAAATAGTGTTCAGACAATAGGCCGTAGAAGTACTGGCAATCTTGCCAGTAGGGATGGGCTTTATGTATGGGTCGAACATGAGTTCGACTCGAACATTGGCTGTTCGCCGAATAGCGAACAATTTGGGGTGTTCACGGCAAATTCAAAAGCGCGGAACACCCTTTAAAAGTCTAAAGGAGAAATCAAAAGTGCTAATTTTAAAGGCTTATATGCATGGTATTGTCATAAAAAGTGTTTGGGGACCTGGGTCCTGCCCCAGGGGAAATGTATCAATGCAAAAAAAAGTTTTAAAAACAGCCGTTTTTTCGGGAGCAGTGATTTTAATAATGCTTAAAGTGAAACAATAAAAGCGTAATATTCCTTTAAATTTTGTACCTGGGGGGTATCTATAGTATGCCTGTAAAGGGGAGCATGTTTCCCGTGTTTAGAACAGTCTGACAGCAAAATTAAATTTCTAAAGGAAAAAAGTCATGTAAAACTACTATCGCTAGCGCCGGCTATAAAGAATTGTCGGTACGGCAATACACATAAAAATTCATTGATAAAAACGGCATGGAATTTCCCCACAGAGGAACCCCAAACCAAAATTTTTTAAAAAAATGCGTGGGGGTCCCCCTAAATTCCATACCAGGTCCTTCAGGTCTGGTATGGATATTAAGGGGAACCCCGCGCCAAAATTTAAAAAAAAATGGCGTGGGGGTCCCCCTCAAAATCCATACCAGACCCTTGAGGTCTGGTATGGATTTTAAGGGGAACCCCACGCCAAAATGTTTTTTTAAATGGCGTGGGGTCCCCCCAAAAATCCATACCAGACCCTTATCCGAGCAGGCAACCTGGCAGGCCGCAGGAAAAGAGGGGGGGACAAGAGAGTGCCCCCCTTCCTGAACCGTACCAGGCCACATGCCCTAAACATTGGGAGGGTGCTTTTTGGGTAGCCCCCAAAGCACCTTGTCCCCATGTTGATGGGGAGAAGGGCCTCATCCCCACAACCCTTGCCCAGTGGTTGTGGGGGTTTGCGGGTGGGGGGCTTATCGGAATCTGGAAGCCCCCTTTAACAAGGGGACCCCCAGATCCCAGCCACCACCCTGTGTGAATTGGTAATGGGGTACAAATGTACCCCTACCATTTCACAAAAAATGTGTCAAAAAGGTTAAAAAACACAAGAGACGGTTTTTGACAAGTCCTTTTTTAATTTCTTCTTCTTCCATCTTCTTTCTTCTGGTCTTCCTTCGGTGTTCTTCTTCTTCTCCATCTTCTTCTTCTCCATCTTCTTCTTCCTCCGCACTTCTCGTCCCGCATCTTCCTCCGGCTTCTTCTCTGCTCCGTCCGCACGATCTGCCTCAGTGGGAGTCTTCAGCCGTGTGACGCTTCGGTTGGGGTACCAATTCACACAGGGGGGCCGGGATCTGGGGGTCCCCTTGTTAAAGGGGGCTTCCAGATTCCAATAAGCCCCCCGCCCGCAGACCCCCATAACCACTGGGCAAGGGTTGTGGGGATGAGGCCCTTCTCCCCATCAACATGGGGACAAGGTGCTTTGGGGGCTACCCCAAAGCACCCTCCCAATTTTGAGGTCATGTGGCCTGGTACGGTTCAGGAGGGGGGGCGCTCTCTCGTTCCCCCCTCTTTTCCTGCAGCCTGCCAGGTTGTATGCTCGGATAAGGGTCTGGTATGGATTTTGAGGGGGACCCACACGCCATTTTTTTTTTAAATTTGGGTGCGGGGTTCCCCTTAATATTCATACCAGACCTGAAGGGCCTGGTATCGAATTTAGGGGAACCCCCACACATTTTTTTAAAAAAATTTTGGTTTGGGGTTCCCCTGTGGGGAAATTCCATGCCGTTTTTATCAATGAACTTTTAAGTGTATTGCCGGACCGACAATTCATTATAGCTGGCGCTAGTGATAGTAGTTTTACATGACTTTTTTTCCTTTAGAAATGTAATTTTGCTGTCAGACTGTTCTAAACATGGGAAACATGCGCCCCTTTACAGGCATACTATAGATACCCCCTAGGTACGAAATTTAAAGGAATATTACACTTTTATTGTTTCACTTTAAGCATTATTAAAATCACTGTTCCCGAAAAAACGTCCGTTTTTGAAAACTTCTTTTTGCATTGATACATGTCCCCTGGGGCAGGACCCAGGTCCCCAAACACTTTTTATAACAATAACTTACATATAAGCTTTTAAAATTAGCACTTTTGTTTATTCATGTTCGTGTCCCATAGACTTTAACGGTGTTCGCGTGTTTGAACAAATTTTTTGCCTGTTTGCATGTTCTGGATGTGAACCGAACCGGGGGGGTGTTTGGCTCATCCCTACTTGCCAGTAGAAGAAATGGGCACAATAATCTGATCTCCTCTGCAGTGTTTGACCCCCAGCTTGACTTGCACCTGCCTGATTACCAGTGTTTGACCCTCGACTTGGCTCACAGACTTGCTATACTTGCACCTGCCAGATTACCAGCGTTTGCCCCCCCGGCTTGGCTTATCACTTACCTGTGATTGACCCTTAGCTGGCCTCACCAAAGCTTCCAATCTGCTCTCCTGTGTTTTAACCTCAGACAGGCTTTTGCTAGTGTCTGGACTAGTGTACTCCTTGTCTTCTTCTCAAGCAAAGTCTCCAAGTGATCAGCAGCTCAAGCCTTCTCAACCTGCTGGCAACCCGTGCTTCTTTGAGCCCTATACCTCCTGTATCACCTTCAGGGGTATACTGCGCTTAGCCGCAAGAGGAGCCTCTCTCAGCATCTTCAGAAAAGGTACCTGACAGGCAATGATCTCACAGTAACTCTTTGCAATAGCCCATTTAAAAGTCTCCTAGAGTGCACTCTGTGATTATACCCCTGGATGTGGGCCTGAGTAGATGTAATAACACAATTGCAGCGCTCGATGGGACCGGCAGTAAAAAAGTAATGGATGAAGTGAACAGTCAAGTTCATTTATTAGGGTACACATAAAAATTAGAAACAACAGCTGGCAATGGAAAACTAAAAACACACTTGTTAAAAACAAACCATTGCCAGAAATAAAGTACTCCGAATATTTGTATTTGTAGTTTTCATTGCCAGCTGTTGTTTTTAATTTTTATGTGCACCCTAATAAATGAACTTGACTGTTCACTTCATCCATTACTTTTTTACTGCCGGTCCCATCGAGCGATGCAATTGTGTTATTTTGTTGCCCACTTCCTCCAGGAGTTAGCAGCTACACTGGGTTCCAGCCATTTTATACATCATTATGGCATGACAATATTTTTTAATATATGTGAGTCTTAGTGCTTAAGGACCTATTATGAATAGATGTTCCTGAACGGGCACCCCTGAATTGTGTTTGTATAATACCTGGCATCAAATTTGCAAATTTAGACCGGCTAACGTTGGGGCCCAGCTTCTGCCTCTATAAACTGCATGTAGTGAATTACTTTTTGACTGCTAAGTGATAGGCAGTTTCTACTGGTATTAAACTGCTGACAATGATGGGAAAAGCACAGTTGATTTCGCTCACCAATCCTGGCACATATCAATCTTGTCCTGAATGGTTGGCGACATGCTGATCTCAAGAACCCGGCCCTGGTAACTCATGATCAGGGCCTCTAGTTCTGGCTTTCCGGGTTCTTAGCTGCTCTAACTGAGGTAGGCAAGGACACACAAGCAGACAGCATATCTGCACCTCTTTGGTCTCCAACAGCAGGAAGCTCTTATGGCCCAGTCCTCAGCACTGTGGCCCTCACAAGGCTCTCTCCTGGTGTAGGCACACACTGGAACAGGTCTGCACACTCTGGTTTACCGTACTGCTCTGCCCAGACCTCTGCCTAATTTCCTGGGAAAACTCTGCTCACCCCTCCCATATCAAGGTGTCTCTCTGGATCTAGTAGTTCGCTGCTTGATGGACCTCACAGAGCAGTTCCTCTCCAGAACTATAAATCCCAGTGTGCTGAGTGGCAGCATCACCTTCAGGTGAGGAGAGGGGGAGAATGCGGCAGAAGGGCGGGCGGAGGATTCCTCATTTAGCTGCCTGGTCCTCACTGCAGCAGTTGGGGAAATGGGAGACAGAAAGGCTGGGACACACAGCCCACTCTGTAGTACAGCTGGCAACACCATGGTGGAAGGGGGACCCGAGTGCTCCTCTAGCTGGAAGGCATCCTGTTACATTGACAACCACAGACTCATTTTAAGACTGCCCATAGGTCCATAAGGGTAACTGGACATGCATGTGCTATCCAGGCCTCAGGCACTGGCACTGGGAGAAGGTGGTAGGTGGAACAGGAACAGTTTACTTCTTGACCCATCAATTCTGCTCACCAGATGGAAGCTAATGGGTTTGGAGCCTCTCATAGAAATGATGCTATCACTTGATATTGCAATTGTCATCTCAAGGATACCCTTAGGCCCCTTTCACACCAGCAGACCGATCGGGTCTGCCTGTCCATTTTTCAGGTGGACCTGATTGGACCAGCCATTGTTCTTGTGGACATGTGTCCGCTGACACCTGTCGGCATCTGATCCAGTCCACTAAAAACAGATGAATGGGGATCCATTCCCTATCCATCCAGTGGATCAAATTGGATGACAATCGGATGGAAATGGACAGACAGTCCGTTTCCATCTGACCACCCCCACTTAGCAGGTGGATCCACTTGACAGACGCCGGCAGCGGATCTGCCTGCTCAGCAGGGAATCTCTTCGCTGATCCTTGCTGAGCAGGCGAATTACAGAGTGAACACGGACACAGCCCACTGTTCTCAATGGGGTAGTCGGATGGAAACTGACCGTCTGTCCGTTTCCATCCAAATGTCACCCGAGTCGCCGACACATGGGGAACGGATCATAGAGAAGAATGTAGGTTTCTGATTGGGTCTGCCTGAAAAACTGACAGGCAGACCCAATCGGAACGTTCATTTGAAAGGGGCCTTAAGCTTACTGAGCTTATTACAAAAACTACTATGCAGGGGTCCAAGTAGACAAATGACCAGGATCTGTATCTTAGATACAATATCTAAAACAGGACAGCAAGCAAGTGGGAATGTGAAAACGACTCCAAAAATGTATTTCTGCTAAAGTTTCAATAATACGTTTAAATACACTGAAGTTGCCCTTTGAAATATATAGTATGGTAGTCAGTTGCGCTTATATTATCCTCACATTCCCATTAAGATAGTGAAAGGTAAAAAGAGTGAAAGATGCTTCTAAAAATACCTCCAGATATTCTTAATAAAAAATGGAATATAAATCAAGCTTATTCCACCAATATAAACGTGATGTGCTCACAACAATGCATTTAGTGATAAAATATACTATAATGTGCACGTGCTCTAAAACATATCTGATAGTAGAAAAAATAAATATATATTTTCCGTGCCTCTTAATACTTCAAAAATAAATAAATAAATAAAATTGTGCAAAGATATACAAAAATATCCTTCTTTTCCTGAAAAAATCCTTCATATATAGTGTTCACAGTTCATCGGGTGTTTGTAACCAAATCAATCAGTGTCAGTTATATTGTGACAATATTAAAGCAAAAATAGTGTCAAACAAGTTTCTTTACTTTTACTTCTTTCACTTCTTCTCTAATTATGATCGTTCCTCCACTCAAATCCCGGACATGTAAAGAGAAAATGTATATATCCATTGCGCAGAGATTAAAACACCCTTTGGATGCTATATACCAGATTAAAAGCTGTTTCACTCACATACTCTCCTGAATGGGATCGCTTTTCATTGATGAGCTGCAACAAGAGCTCAGCGGCAAGGCGCTTCACTCACCACCGCTATCCTACACACTGCAGATGCTGGGGATGTCTCAGGCTCCTCCTACGTGTTACGTCACTGCCACGTCACATAGTATGTTTTATCACTAAATGCATTGTTGTGAGCACATCACGTTTATATTGGTGGAATAAGCTTGATTTATATTCCATTTTTTATTAAGAATATCTGGAGGTATTTTTAGAAGCATCTTTCACTCTTTTTACCTTTCACTATCTTAATGGGAATGTGAGGATAATATAAGCGCAACTGACTACCATACTATTTATTGATTTTATCACACAATTTAGTTGCAGCTATATTATTTGGTTATCTCATATTAACCATTTGATTTCCGGAGTAGTAATTTTAACCACGTCAGCGCTTGAGCCTTTTTTATATTCCCTTTGAAATATGTTTTTATTAAATCAGAATTCTCAGGTAATATGAAAATATGAACAAAATTGACTGTTGCAAATGTTATTCATGAAAACTTCATATTTGAACCACTATAATGTAGATGTAGCATATACTTTGTTTTAGGTCTAATCTGAACCTGACATGGCTGCATCAAATAGCGCGGCAAATCTTACAGATAATATTTATTACTGTACATTGTGCTTTTACAGCAGATGGGAATCAGCTGGTCTTTAGCCTGGCACTAGGAAAATAATCATAAAACAGGAAAGTAGTAAAAGAAAGCCTCATTTTCTGCTTTATGGTGGGATGGGACAAATATGTCTCTCCCTCTTATCATGCAATGGAGTGCGGAATGGTTATTTTATCTTGAATAAGTCACTACATGCAGTGTCACCACAACCACACCATCCGCAATAAAAGATGTAATAGTATAAAACAGCCAAAGGTCATCTGTTTGTTCCCATCATGGTGTTGGT
The DNA here is from genome assembly GCF_042186555.1 of Aquarana catesbeiana. Classification (NCBI taxonomy): domain Eukaryota; kingdom Metazoa; phylum Chordata; class Amphibia; order Anura; family Ranidae; genus Aquarana; species Aquarana catesbeiana. The sequence goes on from NC_133327.1 coordinate 650,115,712, forward strand.
TTATATGCACTTTGCTTTATGTTGCCTTGTTAATGATTTCTGTGTAACTAATGTTTCTACTTTTACAGTGGAAACCTCTACTAGAATGGAAACCTCCAAAAGAGTATGGGCTTAAAGGAACACTGCATAAAATACCAATCAGCTTCCATTTTTTTTTTCAAAGTTTAATTGATCAGCTAAAACTTATTGGCTACCATTCAGAGCTGCACCCAAATATGCACTCTCCAGTTTTAGCAAATCAGCTCCTGTATGTCCAAACCCATGTGGACCTTCCTGCAAATTATTGAGTTCAGGAGTTTCCAGTGAAGAGTACTGGTAATGCTTCAGTAAACAAAGGAATTTTAGTCAATGATGCACTGCCAACCTTGCAGCAACAAGTTGGAGAAGGTATTTTTCTGTTCCAGCATGACTGTACCCCTGCGCACAGATCCAGCTCCATAAAGAAATTAGTTTGATGAATTTGGAATGGAGGAACTCTTTAGGTATAAATTGGAATACCAATTGCAAGCCAGATCTTCTTATCCAACATTGGTAGTCAAAAATGGGCTTTTGGCTGAACGGGCACGTTTCTATAGACCAGTGATGGCAAACCTTGGCACCCCAGATGTTTTGGAACTACATTTCCCATGATGCTCAACTACACTGCTGAGTGCATGAGCATCATGGGAAATGTAGTTCCAAAACATCTGGGGTGCCAAGGTTCACCATCACTGCCATAGACAGACTCCAAAATCTTGTGGAAAGACCCAAAAGAATGGAGGCTGTTATAACTGCAAAGGGAGGAAGCAACTTCATAGTAATGCCCATAGGGAAGTCCTGCAAGCTCATGGAGCTGTGATGGCCACATTTATATATTATAAATATTGTTCTCTGCCATCTTTGAAGTGGTTCTAAAACCTAAACATGTTTTACATTAAAGCAGTGATTCTCAAACTGTGTTCCGCAAGAGTTTTGAAAAATATTTTAAATTGCTAGCGTTTTGAAACCTCGAACATATCGAAAAATCAAATGGTAAATCAATCTCGCAAAAGTAAAAAAGTAACATATATAAAAACGCAATCTCTGTCAGTCTGTCATTCATTGGTTCCTTTCGTAACGCGAGACTTGTGCGAGATCTCGGGAGAACTCGATCACTCTAATTATATTATAATATTAGAGACTGTTCCATTCCAACTTTAATTCTTATAAATAAAGTTTGTTCATTGTTTAGTGATAGAGAAATACTTAATCAAGTCTGGAACTCTGAAAGAGAAACTGTTAAATAAAAAACAAGGAAGCAAGTGAAAGTAAAACTAAATATATATGTAAAAATAAATAAGTTCTTCACCACAAAAATTGTCAAATCTTTTCAGGTGTGCCGTGAACATTTTTAGATCTTTTTGGTGTGCCGCAAGGCAAAACAGTTTGAGAAACACTGCCTTAAAGTGTTACTAAACCCACAACAGTAAAATCAGTCTGTATATGCAGAAAATCATGCTTGTTATAGTCACTGTGGAACTTAAGGGTTAATCCTCCATATTGTGTAAAAAGGCTGTTTGATCCTGTATGCACAGATCCTTCCCTTCTTGCATTGTCTCCAAAACATGTCCGGATAAGACAGAGTTACTGGAGTCAGGCTGCACATGCTCAGTTTGTTGTGTATTGCTAGAGAGTTCTTTTTTTCTTGGGCGGGTGCATGTGATAAGCCCAGGGCCAATCAGCGCTGTCCAGACAGAGGGTCAGGGGTCCTGCATCCTGATAGGACAGCCAGTGCAGTATGAAAACTCCTTCTAAAAGCTTTACCAGACACTGATAGAAGTCACAAGACTGCTATACACTGCTGATGAGAAAATGTATTTAATAGTTTATATTTACTAAAATGATTTCATTTCCATGTTCTGTGTACTGTGGGAAACCAGATATGGTGAATGCAGGGTCCTGGGTTTAGTAATACTTTAATGCATTCCCAGATTTAAAGGAGAAGTATGGCAAAAGCTATTTTGGCTATACTTCTATGGATCACAGGAGTGCAGGTTGTGCTGAAGCCTGCTGTTGGCTGACCTCACAGAGCTGACCCCGACAGCTGGCTCAGTCTTGCTGAGAGCCTGACACAGCTACCCCCCCCCCTTCTCCCTCCACAACTCAGCACTCCAGTGAGCACTGTAGGGGAGAGCAGAGAGCCGGTGACTGACAATCACGTCTCTTGTTCAGAGTGAAGGGGGAGAACTGAGTGATCAGCTGTGTTTGATCGCTCAGTTCTCACTACAGAGCCGGCAGGGGACAGATGCAGCATCGGATCAATTCTACATCCACCTAGGTGAGTATAAATGTTTGTTTTTTTCCAAATTCTGATCTTCTATTTTAATGTAAACAATGTTTCAGTACCCATATCGCCCCCCTCACCCTTATATTTACCTGAGTCCTCACTCAAACTGCTCTCACAGGCTTTGGAGCCATTGGCGCCTGCTGCTGTCAGTTAAATCCTGTGACGAGGGAACAAACCGGGGCTAAGCCACGCTGTCAGTATCTATGGAAGCAGGCAGCGCAGCTCAGGATCGAGGAGGTGTACCACCACAGGAAGCAGCTTGCTATGTTGTTCTTGGTTGGCACACCGAGAACAAGAGGAGCCAAGAGCCAAGAACACTGGCGGGGAACCCTAGAAGGGGAGGATCAGACCACTCTGTGCAATTCTTTTCCAGTGAGTAGGTAAGTATAACATGTTTGTTATTTTAAAAAAACAATTGGACTTTGCAATCACTTTAAAAAGGAAATCTTAAGAGCCCAATGGGTGATACATGCATCAAGATCTTAAAAGACCAATGGGTGATACACGCATCTTTCCTGTTGTCTCCCATTCCAAAAATGTTTTATTGAACAAAATCAACAGATACTTCAATGAATAATCTCGTCAGTAGATTAAGGAACAAAACTTACAGTGCATCTTCTTTGACAATGTACACAAAAATAACAATGAGAAGTTTGGCATGAATATTTGTAATAAAACAATATAATGTGGTATTTCTTCAGGGAATTATCATCATTCTATAAAATTACTGAAGATGTTAACCTAAGAGAGAAGGGGACTCAATCACAGTATCGGGTTAGATAGTAGTTTTCCTCAGCGATAATGGGAGAAAATGACCGTAAGCTGGTTTCGATCAGCTAGTAATCGTACAGTAGCAGAGATTATGGATGGGAATACCTGGGTATAGGTAAGGGGGGAAAGATCAGGGTTGGGGAAAGAATATAGGAGAAGAAAGAAAAAGAAGAAAAGTAGGAGGAGCGGTTTGCGGGATCACACAGATCCCCAAAGGAGCACAAGATAAGACTATAAAATCAACCACATGACTATGGTTCAAGTAAATGGCTATCAAAGTCTGAGGGGAGGAAATGGTCCACCCATGGCGCCCATGTTTTGCGGTGTGGGGGGATTTGGTCTAGAATGGTGGCTTCAATCTTACTATGAATCATAGCTTGAGTGACTCTGTTTTTCACTTCTTTTGTCTCCCATTTTTATATGAAGTAGCCAGTTTCAGATATCTGCATACAAGACCATACACAACCTTGCCCCCAGCTACATCACCAACCACATCTGCAGATATCGCCCAAATCATCCTTTCTTCTCCTCCCAAGTCCTCCTGCTCTCTAGGTCCCTTGTAACCTCCTCCCATGTTCACCTCCAGGACTTCTCCAGAGCCTCTCCCAACCTCTGGAACTCCCTGCCCCAGTATGTCCGGTCAGCCCCCTTCCCTGTCCGCCTCTAGGTGATCCTTGAAAACGCATTTATTCAGGGAAACCTATCCCATCTCCACCTAAGAACTGTACTTGAGTCACCTCCCCCAGATTATCCCCTGCAGCTATTTCCTTTTGTACTACCTCCCCCTCCTTTTAGATTTCAAGCTCCGTGAGCAGGACCTTCCTATTCCTTCCATATTGAACTGTATTGTAATTGTACTGTCCCCCTTTACACTGCGAAAACTGTTGGCACTATATAAATCCTGTCTAATAATAATAATAGTAATAATTTCCGTTCAGCCTTAAATCATTGCACCCTGGAGATCCACCATGGTTTTTACCTAGAGGTAAAAAAATTTATATATAACACTAATTAATTAGTATTATTTTTTGTATTATTATTATTATTCAGAATTTACAAAATGGAAGAAGACAGTACAGTTACTATACAATTCAATACAATTGCATTCAACTCAAACAGAGGGCCCTTTTCCTTAGAGTTCATAATCTAAAAGGGAGGGTCAGAAGGTAATAACTGTGGGAATGAACTGATAGAGAAAGTGCAGTCCAGGCAGGGTAGGCCTCTCTGGAGAGATGGGTTTCAGGGATCGCCTAAAAGTAGACAGAGTAGGACATAGTTGGACAAACGGGGATAAGGAAATCCAGAGGATGAGAGAGGTTCTGGAGAAGATCTGGAGGTGAGCATGGGGAGGAGTTGAAAAGGGAGCTAGAGAGCAGGAGATCTTGGGAGGAGCAAAGAGAACAGTTTGGTTGGAATTTTGAGACAAGGCTGGTGATGTAGTTGAGGGCAGAGTTGTGGATGGCTTTGTAGGTGGTTATATATATTTTGAATAATGGAATGGAAAAAAAGTTGGAAAATCTCTTTGTGCAGAAACATTTTTCTGTGACTTCTGGAGATGCACTACATTCCTCCCTTAAATAATAATAAAATTAATGTTCACTAATCACGAGTTAGGCCTGAAATCCGGAGTGTTAATAGTCAGCCGTCCATAACGCTTCCTAGAAATGGTTTACTTCCAAAAAAATGTATTTTCAGATCACTTGGATAACATTGTATGCTTTCAGATTGCCAGATTTCCTTCCAGACAGAGGCAGTGAATGCCTGCACCTGGGGAAATGAAAGCACATTGTGTATGCCACTAGATGGGGAGTTTTGTTCAGTTTACAAACACACCTGTATCAGTACAATGGAATGTCTGTAGATTCTGCTCATACTGAACAATGGCCCAGTGGCACCCAGCCTCTGTTCTCTTGTATTGTGCTGTTCTCTTTTGTTTACTCGCGGCTAGGATTGGTAACATAAGTATGTCATGTGCAAAATATTCTGTTTATTTAGCAGTGAAGACAGTATAGTAAAAAGCAGGCTGAAGAAGTTAGTATTTTTTCCAAATTTTCATTCTGAACATATTATTATATTTTTATTATACAGGATTTGTATAGCACCAAACAGTTTACGCTGTGCTTTACAATATAGACAGTACAGTTACAATACAATAAAAGAGGGTTAAGAGGGTCCTGCTTATAAGAGCTTACAATCTAAGAGGGTGGGTGCAAGCGGTACAAAAAGTTACAACTGTGGGGGATTAGCTGATGGATGGATAAAAGATTAGTTGGAGGCGTGATAGGCTTCCCCGAAGAGCAGAGTTTTCAGGGATCGCCTAAAGGCAGCCAGAGTAGGAGATAGTCGGACAGATTGGGGTAGGAAGTTCCAGAGGATGGGAGAGGCTCTGGAGAAGTCCTGGAGATGAACATGGGAGGAGGAGACAAGGGAACTTGAGAGCAGGAGGTCTTGGGAGGACCGGAGAGGATGGTTTGGGTGATATGTGGAGACAAGATTGGTGATGTAGCTGGGGGCAGAGTTTTGGATGGATTTGTATGTTGTTGTTTTTTTTGTTTTATTCCAAGAACTTTATTAAGTTTTCAAGGAACTACACAGACGTTAACTGTATAATCCTAACAATACAATTATGAAGATGTCAAATGGGGCTCATACCCCCGCAGAAAAGGTAATACAATATACAGATAAATTAATATATAGAGGAATATAATAACCAAATTAACAGTAATAAATATTGTTGTTAGTATTTTGAATTTAATTTGCTTGGCAATCGGAAGCCAATGTAGAGATTGGCAGCGAGGGGTAGCAGACACTGAGAAGTCAGTAAGATAGATGGGTCTGGCAGCGGCATTGATGATAGACTGAAGAGGGAATAGCCTATGTTTTTATCCATTATTACTGTTATATGCAATAGTAGTATGTCAACTAATGTCATTTAAGTCAACTAGTGTAAAGCCGGCCATACATGGATCGAAATTTGGCCAGTTCAGCAGGGACTAGCCAAATTTTTATCCCATGTATGGGTGAAGTGGTTGTACAGAAGTCGATCTACTGATCAACTTCTGTACAGCTGCTCTGTCAGATTTTTGCTGCTCGATCTGTTTAGCCGGCAATAGCGGGCGGCGCTGATCAGTGTATTCTGGTGGCAGGCAAGTCTCCCCTCCGTCTGAATACAAAAGACACAGCAGGGAGGATTCCCCGATTCCCCCATCCACCTCGAATGTATGAAGGGGGATGTCGAGTATTTATTTATTTTTTGTTCAACCTGCTGGCAAATGATTGTCCTTTTTTTTTTTTGCTTGCTAATCTCACATGGAAAATGAAGAGTTTACTAAAGTTACGAAAATTCTCCTACAACAGAAAAAAAATTCAGAAGTGATGTATTGTATTGTATTTGTATTTTCAAACGACAACTGTACTGATTAACCGCTTGCCGACCAGCCGCCGTCATTATACAGCGGCAGGTCGGCACGTTCTTTTACGAACCGTCATAGCTGTACGTCGGCCCTTTAAGCGGGGATAGGAGGCACGCGCCCGATGCACTGCGGGGGTGCCGATGCGCATGGCCGGCAGTTGCGATGACCACCGGCCACAAGCGATTGTGGGCACAAGAGCCAGAACAGGGACGTGTGTGTGTAAACACACAAATCCCTGTTCTGTGAAGAGAGGAGAGACAGATCATATGTTCCTACTAGCTAGGAACAACAATCTGTCATTTCCTCTAGTCAGTCCCATCCCCCTACAGTTAGAACACACACAAAGGAACACAGTTAACCCCCTTGATCGCCACCTAGTGTTAACCCCTTCCCTGTCATTTACACAGTAATCAGTGCATTTTTATAGCACTGATCACTGCATAAATGTCAATGGTCCCAAAAATATGTCAAAAGTGTCCGATCTGTCTGCCATAATGTCGCAGTCCTGATAAAAATCGCTGATCACCGCCATTACTAGTAAAAAACAATAATAATAAAAATGCCATAAATCTTTCCCCTATTTTGTAGACACTATAACTTTTGAGCAAACCAATTAATATACGCTTATTGCGATTTTATTACCAAAAATATGTAGAAGAATACGTATCGGCTTAAACTGAGGAAAAAATTAGCTTTTTAAAAAAAAAATTGGGGATATTTATTATAGCAAAAAGTACAAAATGTGTTTATTTTCAAAATTGTCGCTCTTTTTTTATAGCGCAAAAAGTAAAAACCGCAGAGGTGATCAAATACCACCAAAGGAAAGCTCTGTTTGTGGGAAAAAAAGGATGTCAATTTTGTTTGGGTACAGCGTCGTACGACCGCGCAATTGTCAGTTAAATCGATGCAGTGCCGTATTGCAAAAAATGGCCTGGTCATTCAGCTGCCAAATCTTCCGGGGCTGAAGTGGTTAAACGAAAGTCGTACGATCTGTACGATCTGGTATTTCATGCTTGTCCCATAGGATAATATCGGATGAACTGTTGCGATCGGTTCTCGAAAGCTGTTTACTAACGATCAGATTGTGGTATGATCGCTTTGAAAAAAAGCAGTATTTTATAAGGGCTTTCAAAAGAAAATAGTTGACTAAATGATGGATAGAACAAATGCACTGATTAACAATTTTCATAATCTCTTTCAAAACATTTCAACTCAATTTTACTGGTGTAAGGCCAGATTAACATTTACAGCAGAAACTGGCCATGGACCAGCGCTCCCATTGGGGAATGGGAGAACGAACAAACCTCCACTGATCAGCTTTTCACCAGGTTTTGTTGTCCTGGGGTTATCTGTTGCAATCCTTTGTGTGGTTATGTGTGTTTAGTTAACTCAAGTTTGACTCTTTGTGACCCCACTTTGGACTGTGGCACTTCAGGCCTGTCTGTCAGCAGTTGTCTCTCTGAGCTATTGCAGGCTTATATACATTTTTCATGCTGTCTATCCACTTCAGTCTCTGTCATCCCCTTCACCATTTGCCTTGAATCTCCTAGTACTGAGGCCTTCTACAATGAGCCCTGTCTTCACATTAGGGTCACCAGAATATTGGAGCTTTAGTGTCTATGAGCAATTCAGACTTCCTAATTGGTAGTATGTAAGATACACATTTTTAGGAAATAGATTTTGTTTTTGTAGGGACCCTACCATAAGCTATATTGTCCCGTTCCAAATTTAGTGGGCAGGTAAGCCAAGGACATTGTTTACTTCTGCTTGCTTCTGGAAAATGCTCTCTAGTAGATAAAGTGAGAAGATACAACAAGATGAATTATGAATATTTAGCTGCTCTGGCCAATTTCTAAGTTGTTAAGTACCATTGATGTAGGCCGATCAAGGAGATAAATATTTAGGGAGCTATTCTAGAATGGTCCTTTTGCTTCTTAGGCTTTACCTGGAAAGACTGCAGCTAAAGAGTGGGTTTTTTTGCATCCCAGGCTTTGCCCGGAGTGGAGAGGATGCAGCTAAAGAGAAGCCCTTTCACTCCTAGGCCTGCTGCCTGGAAAGGGAAGCCAGGTTCGAAAGATTGGGAATGGGTCTACACTAGGGACTTGAAAAAAGGAAGGTGACTATTAAAGAAGAACACCTTCAGGAAAGATTGCTCAATCCATTGCTCGACTCGGCTTAAAGACAGATAGCGGAAGCTTGCCGATCTTGACTTGAAGAAACCATTAGCCTGTGAGAGGAGCTAAAGTAATTGGCATGGAGTGAATGCTTCATCCTAATTTTGGGGTATTCTGTAATTCCTAACTCTCTCTCCCCAGACACTGAACCAAAAAAAACTAAAAAAAACAGCAAGGTAAGACAGAGTGGACGTTGGTCATTGGTGGGTCGGTGAGTGGTTTGGGTCAGCTGTAGGCCAGATCACCACTAGAAAGGCTAGAGAGGGCCCATGAAATCCAGCAGTTCCTTTGGGGGGGGGGGGGGGGGGTGTACATATTTATTTACCCTAATTACACATAATTTTACTTTTTCAATTCTGTAATTTACGATGAAGCAATGGAAATATCTTCCCCTAAGTGGTGACTGATTGGTCCTTCTTTTGGTATTATTCTTCGTCCTTCGTTTTTTGAATGGCGCCCATGTGGTCAACCTCCTGTGTTCAGAATGTGTCAGGTCAGCCGCTCAGCACAGGACTGGAAACTAGTGGAGATCACTGGAGTAGCAGTGTCTACTTCAGAAATTTCCAGCTTCCAGGGGCATCGACACAGGCTGGAGGACATTTCTAAAAATTTGCCTAGAGTTGTATATAAAAACACAAGTTGACTGGATGTCATGGCATTCCTCTTGCTTCAATTCTTCGAGTCACTCATTTAGAAAAGTAGCTTGTTACAGGCCATTGACATTAATACGGCTGAAGACTGAGGATCAGCATAACAGCCAATAGAAAAGTATTTTCAGAAAGTGGGTATCTTCCAAAACAATTATCTGTGAATATTATCCCATTTCAGTAACATATAATTACACAGCAGATTTCCTAATAGCATTGCCTGTACAACGCATCCTGTTTTCTCTCTCTGTACAAATTGTTTTTTGGAGCTCCCATTTAAAAATATCCAAGGAGTCCATAAACAGAGCTTACTTACTGGTTTCATGTTGTCGTCACTATGCCTCATGAGACTTCAGACACACAGAGATCAGTGAAAAGTCAAGGCTGAGGAAGTAAAATAATGCAGACATCACACATTACATAACCAGCATAGAAATAAGTCTATCAGCACTGGGCTGTCATTTCAGTTCAGCATTGTCCAAATGCCACAGCAGCATGGTGTGAGTTTAGCTGGACTTTAGCTGTTGATATACACTATATTACCGAAAGTATTGGGACGTCTGCCTTTACACGCACATGAACTTTAAAGGCATCTCAGTCTAATGCCCCGAACACACGGTCAAATTCTCAGACGGAAAATGTTCGATGGGAGCTTGTTGACGGAAATTCCGACCGTGTGTAGGCTCCATCGGACATTTCCTATCGGAATTTCCGTCACACAAAATTTGAGATCTGGATCTCAAATTTTCCGACAACAAAATCTGTTCTCCCATTCCAATTCGTGTGTACACAATTCCGACGCACAAACTTCCACGCATGCTCGGAATCAAGCAGAAGAGCCGCACTGGCCATTGAACTTCATTTTTCTCGGCTCGTCGTACGTGTTGTACGTCACCGCGTTTTTGACGTTCGGAATTTCCGACAAGATTTGTGTGACCGTGTGTATGCAAGACAAGTTTGAGCCAACATACGTCGGAAAAAAACATGGATTTTGTTGTCGGAATGTCCGATGGTGTGTACGGGGCATTAGTCTGTAGGGTTTAATATTGAGCTGGTTCACCCTTTGCAGCTATAACAGCTTCAGGAGTGTGTCTATGGAAATGTTTGGTCATTCTTCCAGAAGCACATTTGTGAAGTCAGGTGGGGGGGGGTTATGGCGTGGGGGTTGTTTTTCAGGGGTTGGGTTTGGCGCCTTAGTTCCAGTGAAGGGAACTGTTAAGGCATCAGCATATCAATACATTTTGGACAATTTCATGCTCCCAACTTTTTTGGAACCTTTTTTGGCCCCTTCCTGTTCCAACAAATCTGCCCACCAGTGGACAAAGCAAGGTCCATAAAGACATGGATGAGAAAATTTGGGGTGGTGGAACTTGCCAGTCCTGACCTCAACCTGATAGAACACTTTTGGGATGAATTAACGCAGAGACTGTGGGCCAGGCCTTCTCGTCCACATCAGTGCTTGACCTCACAAATGCTCTTCTGGAAGAATGGTCAAACAATCCCATAGACACACTCCTAAACCTTGTGGACAGCCTTTCCAGAAGAATTGAAGCTGTCATAGCTGCAAAGGGTGGGCCAACTCAATATTGAACCCTACCGACTTAAGCCTTATACACACAATCAAATTTTCCAACGGGAAATGTGTGACGACAGGCTGTTGGCGGAAAATCTGACCGTTTGTACGCTCCATCTGACAATTGTTGTTGGATTTTCCGCGGACAAATGTTGGATGGCAGGCTTTAAAATTTTCCACCGACAAATGTCTTGTTGGATTTTCCGAGTGTGTGTACACAAGTCCGTCGGACAAAAGTCCAAAGTACAAACACGCATGCTCGGAAGCAAGGACGAGCCAGAAGCAGTCGGTCTTGTAAACTAGCGTTCGTAATGGAGAATTAACATTCGTGACGTGGCTAATTATGAAATCTCGAAATGCAGCGCACATTCTCTTTTTTTTTTAATGGGATAATAATGAAGCTGCTTTGCTGGTGATACTGATGGAGTTATTGCAAACAAATTTTCAAAGGCTTTTTTTTTCTAGTGATATCAAGAATAATATTATTATGCTTTTTTTTTTGTTGCAAGTTACCACAGCACCATTATCCTGTAGTTTTTAAGATCAAAAATACAACTATGTTGGTGTCCCTTGTCAATTTTACATTGTATTTTTTAAAATGTAACTGCCTACTCCCAAACTGTCATTGGAAGTAAAACACATAGCCAAGTATTATTCTCCACAATTTTTTTATTGTGCATTAAAAAAAGAAAACAAATAAAATTAGACATGCTATCTGCCAATAGAACTTAACCAAAAAGTGCATTCTATGCATCCAAAAATATAGAAAATATACAAAATCAAATCATATTCAACCAAAAAATAAAATAAAAGCCTCATGCATGTGTCCTGCTTCTTAATATAGGGCAGGGATATGCAATTAGCGGACCTCCAGCTGTTGCAAAACTACAGCTCCCATCATGCCTCTGCCTCTGGGTGTCATGCTTGTGGCTGTCAGAGTCCTGCTATGCCTTATGGGACTTGTAGTTCTGGAACAGCTGGAGGTCCGCTAATTGCATATCCCTGATATAGGGGGTCAACAATGCCAAGAGTTGGTGAAAGCAGGGGTCCGTCATCCGGAGATAATTCCGAAAAACATCCGGATTATTCTCCTGGAGCTCCCGCAGTAAAGGCATTAGACATAATTGGTCACGATTAATAAAGCAACCAATTTTTGGTCCAAGAACTCCTCCTCCTCCTGTTTCTTGACCGGACTTGGGTCAAACCAATAACTCCAAGGCCAATAATAAATAACACGTTATCTCCACCGATTCCACAACATGGCTGGTTGACGAAAAGCGCAAATCAACACTCACCAAACTTCTACTAACATGAAATTAGCAGAAGGAGCCCAAAGGATGGCGCTAAAGAGCTGAAAAACCATGTAGTACATCACTAAGTTTGTGTTTGTTGGTCGACAATTGTGTGCCGTTTGTATGAAGACAAGTTTGGGGCCAACGCCCTTCGGACAAAAGTCAGAGGTTTTGTCTTCGGAAAATCCAGTCATGTGTACGAGGCTTTAGACTGGGATGCCATCAAAGCTCATGTGTATGTAATGGCAGGCGTCACAATACTTTTGGTAATAAAGTGTATTTTGCTTACTCTAAAAAACTAAATGTGCAGTGTCGATTACACTGTAAAATAGCCATGAAAACTCTGCTTTGACTTAAATTACAAATAACAGTAGCAAATAAAAATAACAGCACATTTTCACAATTTTGATAGTTAATTTCCATGTTCCACATGCAAATCTCATGGTTGTTTAAACATAGTGAGGTTCTTGGCACTGAATAGCTTCTCTACAGTAAAGTAAAACTGTATTTTTCTTCTACACTGAACACATGAATAAGCCATATTTGTTTAATTCTTGTCAAATGGCTCTACACAGCTGTATCCAATCCACTGGCTGGTACCAAGGCCTTTCTCATAGCATCAAGGGCACTTCGGTAATTGGTCATTTGACAATTTACAGATGAAAATATGTGCATGTGGTTCTAATTTAAACTGAATCAAAACTAAGACATAGCTTGAAAATGCGCTAGGCATGTTTTATTTGCGTGCTACAATAGGGGTATAAAATGATCTGAGGGTTATTGTAAACTGCTATCCTGCAATGGAAAAAAATGATATATTGATATAAAAGTTGCGTCCAAATAACATTGAAGGGCTACAATGTTGACATTTTTAATGCTAAAAAGGAATAAAAGTCTACTTTATTAAAGTGTTACTAAACCTACAACAGTAAAATCGGTCTGTATATGCAGTAAAGCATGCTTGTTATACTCACTGTGGAACCTAAGTGGTTAAACCTCTGCATTGTGTAAAAAGGCTATTTGATCCTGTATGCACAGATCCTCCTCTTCTTCCACTGACTCCAAAACAGGTCCGGATAAGACAGAGAGTGGAGTCAGGCTGCACATGCTCAGTTTGGTGTGTATTGCTAGAGAGTTTTTTTTTTCCTTGGGCGGGTGCATGTGATCAGCCCAGGGCCAATCAGCACTATCCAGACAAGGGGGTCAGGGGTCCTGCATCCTGATAGGACAGCCAGTGCAGTATGAAAACTCCTACAAGCTTTAACCAGACACTGACAGAAGTCACAAGACTGCTATATACTACTAATGAGAAAATGCATTTAGCAGTTTATATTTACGAAAAATGATTGCATTTCCTTGTTCTGTGTACTGTGGGAGACCTGATATAGTGAATGCAGGGTCCTGGGTTTAGTAACACTTTAACAGTCAAAAGGTAATCTTTCAAAACTTCAGCAGTGCTAAAGATTTTAAATAGAAGCTCAAAAATCTGTATATTCAGCCAAAAACTGGAGAAGCCATAGTGCTTTGCAAATAAATGTTCATAAGTGATTCATCAGTTGTTTAAAAACTTTAACAATCGATACATTTAGTGCTTGATATCCTTCTAGGGATTGCACTCACCAGAAAGAAGATCAATCAAAAGCCTTGTGGTGTATGTGAAGTGGCTGTGATCACTGCCAAACGAACATCAATCCAATCCACAGTGACCGATCAGCAAATAGGGAGGCCAGCACTCTTGTCTTCTAATTCACCCAGATCCAGTCAGCTGAAAGCTATCCTTAGTACTCAGGCAAATAAGGAAAGAGGAAGCCTCATTATTTGGCCCTGTGCTGATCGTTTGTCTGAGAACTTTTGTGTAGTAACACTTTAACAGTGTTGCTGGGATGGTAATACTCAGGGTCGGTGCTACCACTAGGCGAACTAAGCAGCCGCCTAAGGTGCACTGCCGTCTAGGGCGCAGCCAAGTCCACTGTAGAAGAACAGAGCCCACACAGCACATGCACACTGACATGCTCTCACCTCGCCGCAGCCACATAAACAGGAAGATGATCCCTGGCCTCACTGACACCATTTACAGTTAAACCCAACTGTCCCTGATTTCGAGGGACTGTCCCTGATTTGGAGCAATGTCCCTCTGTCCCTCTTTCCCCCTCATTTGTCCCTCATTTTGGTCTGATCTATATAGTTGTATATAAAATGCACTTTTTTTATCTTTCACAGTGCTAAATCTTTCATCCAAATTCTAAATAGCTGCATTTGCAAATTTTAAAAGCCAACATAAAGGAATAGTATTGGTAAAAAAAAAAGCCGTTGTGGATTTAATTAACTTTTTTGGGTTAATTCTCCTTTAAGGGGATGTAACAGGAGGCATGTCCTGTGCCTGCATACGTTTGCTAGTAGGTGTCCCTCATTCCCATCTCAAAATGCTGGGAGGTGTGCATTCACAGGTGCAGATGTCAGTAGTGGGTGGGCTGTGGTTACCTTTCACCCCCCGGAGAGCCATGCGGCATGGATGGCCGGGGCTTGGCACTTGTAGTGTCTTCTTCCCCCATGGAGTTGTGAGTGAGGTCCAGTGTGCCAGGCCTAGCCTTCTCTTCCAGTCATGGAGCCGGGATGCCGGGCAGTGTGGATGCACTATGCTGGTCCTTGGGGGACTTGTATGGCAGCAGTGCAGACTCTGGCTAAGGTGACCTGGGTGATGTGTGTCGGAGATCCCCCTAATCCCCCCCCCCCCCAGGCCCATGGATCAGAAGGCTGTGTGTGAGCAGCCAGAGCCACCGGTGCTGGAGCTGTTAGTGTCATGTCAGCAGATCAGAGCTTTCTGCCAATCACTGCAACCTCCAGATCACACCAAGGATTACTTCTATATCCTGCACTGGTAAAAGAACCAACTAACACCATCTGGACACCACCTTCCCAGATAGCAAGGATAACTTGCCACACATTTGTGGTAGTGTTGAATTGTAAGTCTGTTAACTTGCTGCACATCTTCCCTGGCACGTTGTACATTTGCAGAGCACTTGAAGCACAAGTTCTAGTTGACCCTTTTCCAATTTGTAGCAAATTTGCATAGCAAGTCTCTAGCAAGAGTGAATTTGCAGTGGTGAGTCTACAGCAAGAGCCCCACAAGTCTATAGCCAGAGATATGCGAGTCTCCATTTTTGGCAAGAAAAAAGAAACAGGCAGCGCAAATCTATAATCCCACAATCTGGTGATAGTGAACCCACTGCTTGAACCCACTGCTTGAACCCACTGCTTGAACCCACTGCTGGAACCCACTGCTTGAACCCACTGCTATTAACCTAATCCCTTACTGTACATGTGTGAAATACTTTCAATCCAACAAGCGTATATAATGATAAACCCTGTGTCATTGCATAAAAAAATTTATCCATCATACAAAAAATGATTTCTTTCTATGAAACAACTAAGATAGTAAGCAATTGTGCTGCAAGTTTGAAAATGACTTGCTAAGCTATTGCTAGACTTGCCACACTTCACAAGTGTGTTGTACAATTGCAGTAAGTCCGCATTGCATGACTCCAGATCAACTTTCTTTGCAAACATTCCCGCAAGTCTGCTGCAAGTTCTGGTTCAGTTATGTTGTGCAATAGTCCTCCCACCACAGGAGGTCACTGTGGCTGTATTTTCATCATTCACAGCTCCCTGCTGTGTGTAGGGTTTTTCTTTAATTGGTGCTGGGGCACAGGGCCATCTTAATAGCATCATGGGCCCCTGGGCAAGGTAATGCTCTGGGGCCCCTACAATGGAGGCAGCGCAGGTAAACAGACATCAAGTAGGTTAGGTAGGAGGCAGACAAGTGGAGCTTCCCCTTTTGGGTGGAGCTCCGCATTAACTACATCAACAATCATTCTGTACAGCAAAGAAACAGTGGGAAAATACTACATACATAAAGTACCAAAGCTGCCCTGTGCATATAATATATCTGGTAGATTGATGTCTCCCCAGAACTCTGACCCCTCTACACCCCAGATATCCCCCCAGCACTCTCACCCCTCTATACCCTAGATATCCCCACAGCACTCTGACCCCTCTACATCTCAGATATCCCCCCAGCACTCTGACCCCTCTACACCCTAGATATCCCCCCAGAACTCTGACCCCTCTACACCCTAGATATCCCCCAGCACTCTGACCCCTCTACATCTCAGATATCCCCCTAGAACTCTGACCCCTCTACACCTTAGATATCCCCCCAGCACTCTGACCCCTCTACACCCCAGATATCCCCCCAGCACTCTGACCCCTCTACACCCCAGATATCCCCCCAGCATTCTGACCCCTCTACACCCCAGATATCCCCCCAGCACTCTGAACCCTCTAAACCCCAGATATCCCCCCCAGCACTCTGACCCCTCTACATCTCAGATATCCCCCCAGCACTCTGACCCCTCTACACCCCAGATATCCCCCCAATACTCTGACCCCTCTACACCCCAGATATCCCCCCAGCACTCTGACCCCTCTACACCCCAGATATCCCCCCAGCACTCTGACCCTTCTACACCCCAGATATCCCCCCAGCACTCTGACCCCTGATAAGGTCAGGGATTTAATTTAGAGTTCTCACTTAATATGATCCCTACATGTAAATCTGTTTTGAATGTAACTTTTTGGCTGTTGAACTCAATTGAAGCTGCTTTTGTTTTCTTGTAACTGTATTGCCATGGTGTTGAAGCTTGTGTTCGTAGCCCAGGTGACTCCTGTTGTTGTTTACCCTTGCCCTTTGTGGGGGGGCTGTGCTGATGCTATTGTTTGTATAATTGCCTATAAAAGGCCTTTGAAAGAAGTAAAGAGCAGCAGTCCATTATGCTCAAGAACTGATACACGGATTTCTGACTCTGTGTCTTAATTCCTATATGAAGCAATAATTTGACAAAGCAATATAAACTTAAAGCAACTTATTTAACAGTTGCATCTAACATTTTGGCGCCCGAACAGGGACTCACCGATGATACTACAAGAGGTGGACGAACGCGGCTGACGGAACAAAAAGGAATAGGCATTCCAGGAACCACAGATCAAAAAACCTGCGCAGGTAAGAAAAAGCTTTATTTTTCTTATATTCTGTGCTCCCCTGATTTGTGCCTATCCGTTCTGTCAGTTACGGTTCTCCTGGTTTTAAAACACCAGCCTCTGTAGTGGTGAGTCTAGAATTACTGCATATTTTAGTTTATATTGCTGGAATTATTTGTTTGTTTGTTATCTGTGTTTGTCTTGTCTGTCTTGTTGAGAAAGTGAATGAGCCTTGTCAAGGATGGTATGAGTTAGAAGGGGATTGCCGAACTAAGCAACGGAATGCGCCTTACCTCACATGATTGGGAACCTGAGGGCTTGTGAGCTTGGGGGTCTGACGCTTATGCTTAACCTCACATCTAACTCATAAACCATAGACGGGTTGAGAGTATAAGCCCTGTCTGCTCCATAAAGTAGGGATAAGAGTGTATGAGAGGGATTCCCAGATACGGGGAGGGTAATGAGGTCTCCATAAAGCCCGGAGATCTAGTCGGATACCTGGCCACTTAAAGGAATGCTTGTATATGTTGTAGCCGCATTTTTGTATATGTTGTAGCCGCATTCTGGTTTGTTATTGGGCTAGCATATAAAGTAATTATTTGTTATTGGGCTAGCATATAAAGTAATTCGGTTTCAGAAATCTCATTCCGGAAGAGGTTTCTAGTATTCTAGCACCCTAGGAGGAAGGCAACGAGGAACTAGTGTAACTTAGCTGGTTTGTTATTGGGCTAGCATATAAAGTAATTATTCATTCTTGTATATGTTGTAGCCGCATTATATTGTACACTAAGTGTCCCAAACGCTACCTAGGCAGGACTGTTAGAATGGGCCAGAGGAACACAAAACCCCGTCAGGGAATTGTGGCGCACTATACGGTGCCACAGATAATTAAGAACATTTATGGGAAAACCGAAGCACAGGACTTAAAGGATGTCCTTCGTAAATTTAAGGTGAAAGGAGCAGCGGGTTTAGACCCGGATGTATGGAGTGAAATAAAAAGGGACAGACAAGGAGAGGTGTTAGAGAAGCAATGGATGCGTCAGGTTCAATGCTTAATAAAGGTTTCAAATAGAGCAAAAGAAGAGGGGCGGAAGTATAATCCAGACTGTGATGGTTGGGATATGAAAGACAGAAGAACAAAAAATGTTGAAATTTTTAATAATCTTAGTTCAACCATCCCACCCCCATATACTGACATAGAACGTAAACCACACAAGATATATCCTGTACTTAAAGGTAGAGAATGTTTTTTTTTTTTTTTTTTTCAGGTTTGTGGAGTATAAGAATTTCATTCAGAAACTGTAGCCCCCGTACGCATTGATACATGCATTATAGTAAAGACAGCTGTTTTCTGTAGATTTGTGACACAGTTAATGAATACACATGAAGCAACCTGGCAGGATGGGGAGGATTTATGCAGACATAAAATGACTCTGACCCTGTTTAACCAGTTTTTTTGACTGACCTGCAGACCGAGCTGAGGGGGATGGCAATACTGGAGACAGGACATGTCAGACATATAGACTCAAGGGCTCCTTTTATTGCTAGATTAGAAGCTTTCTGTCAGGCAAAACAACAAGAGGGGGGGTCAATATCACCCATGAAACAAATGCCAGGACAGACTGTATCAGAATTTTACTTGTCTATGGAAAGTATGATGGCAGATGAGAGAATGGATTTAGAGCTGCCAGTCACGATCCGAGCCTTCAATAGACAGTTTATGGAAGGATTAATTCCACAGATAAGTGAAAGACTGAAAGCTTGCACACCACCCTTAATTTGTTGCGATTTTTGGCAGAAAAAGGTTGCAAGGTTAATAAGAAAAAGTTACAAGTGTGTCAGGAAAAAGTTTACTTTTTGGGACATTGTATATCACAGGGTACAAGACATCTCACTGAGGAGAGGGTTCAAGTGATAAAGGGAATGTTACCCCCACGGAATTTCAAACAATTGCGTATGTTTTTAGGTATCGTGTCATATTGTAGACAGTGGATACCACATGCTAGCGCTTTGATGCAGCCATTATACGATTGTTTGAAAATTGTACCGTATATGCTTACAGAAGTAGCTTATGAGTCGTTTATCACTTTGAAAAAGCTGATTTCTGCCCTGGCTATTGGTATACCAGATTACACCAAGATATTTAATCTGTACATTGCTGAGATCACTGGACATGCCACAGGTGTTCTGACACAGGCACATGTAAAACAAAGACCAGTCGCTTACTTTTCAGCAGCATTAGATCCAGTATCTAGAGGTTCACCGTCCTGTGTACGGGCGGTAGCTGCAGTGTCAATTATCATAGATAAGTCATCAGAGATTGTTCTAGACAATCCAGTCGTAGTGCATACCACACATGACATACATGCAATCTTGTCTCAGGTACAGCCCAAACACATTTCAATGGCTAGGCAATTAAGGTTACAGTGTACTTTACTCTTACCTCCAAATGTCACTTTTCAGCGCTGTACAACTTTAAATTTGGCCACCTTTTTGCCTCTTCAGTCACCAGATTTGGCAAGGGGGAATGATAGTGCTAATAGTACTAGTGAGAAAGGAAATTAGGTACCTGACACTCTTTTGTTTAAAGAAGTAAATGAACGATTGTTTTCAGCTCATGGAACAGGAGACAATGGGATTCCCACACGTTACAGATACACCAATTTTAAACGCTGAGCACACTTTGTACATAGAAGGCAGTAGGTTTGCTGATGACAAGGGTAAATATCACACAGGTTATGCCGTAGTGACTGATACACAGGTGATTGACGCACAGCCCTTACCAGCCCACATGTCAGCACAGGAAGCAGAATTAAAAGCTTTAGAACAAGCCCTAGAATACTTAAAAGAACGAGAAGGGAATATTTACACTGACTCTGCCTACGCTTATGGTGTAGCGCATGATTATGGCCATATATGGAAGGCTAGAGGTTATCTGACAGCAGCAGGTACACCTGTAAAACATGGTGAAGGGATTAAGAGAGTCCTGAACAATCTTCAAAAGGTTAAACAAGTGGCCATCATGAAGATAGCGGCACACACGAGCGCAAAAACAATTGAGGCAAAAGGAAATGCATTTGCAGATTTGACTGCAAAACAGGCAGCTCTAGGGGAAGGAAGCCCTGAGACCTTAGCAGCGGTAGAGGTGAGTATCCCAGAACCAACATGGCAGCAGCTGAGTAAATTACAGGAGCAAGCAGGGGAGAGCGAGAAAGATAAGTGGGTCAGAATGGGAGCAGCACCAGACCTTGACAATGTATGGAGGGAAGGGGGCAAAATATGCCTACCTGCCTCTCTGTACCCAGCAATGGCAGCGGCAGTTCACCTACCCACACACGTCAGTTCCAATTCCATGTATAGGATTGTGAACCAAGGATGGCTCGCCCCCGGATTCAGTAGCACTGCAAGAAACTACTGTGCAGCCTGCCAAATCTGTCTCCTGAATAACCCAGGACAGAGAGTAAAAACCCCACGAAAACACCAGGTCCGGGCCCAATACCCCTTCCAGAGACTGCAAATTGATTACATACAAATGCCTAAGAGCGGCCCTTTTGAATTTGTCCTCGTGTGTATCGATTTATTCTCAGGTTGGCCCGAAAGTTATCCAGTAAAATCGGCTACAGCTAAAGCCACAGCTAAGAAACTGATCACTGAGTTAATACCTAGGTTTGGTCTTCCTGAAACCATAGAATCAGATAGGGGGACACACTTTACAGGAGAAATCATGCAGAATGTGATGACCATGTTAGGGGTTCAACAAAGTTTTCACACCCCTTACCACCCACAGAGTTCAGGATCAGTGGAGAGAGTAAATGGGACAATAAAGTTAAAAATACAAAAGGCAATGCAAGGGTTAAACAAGCCATGGCCTGAATGTCTGCTTTTGGTTTTATTCTCTATAAGGTACACTCCAACAGGAAAAACAGGATTGTCCCCATATGAGATACTTTTTGGTAATGCGCCTAGATTAGGTCTATACTTTCCACAGAGTATGCAATTGCAATGTGACAGTTTGACTGCATATGTAATACAATTACAACAACGTCTAACTAAGATCCACAAAAGTGGGTATTCTTCTCTTCCAGACCCTAATTCAATAACAGGTACACATACGCTGCTACCAGGGGATTATGTATATGTAAAGAAACACACCAGAAAGACATTGGAACCCAGGTTTGAAGGTCCTTACCAAGTACTCTTGACCACAGCCACCTCAGTAAAGCTGGAAGGAAAACTTACCTGGATACACGCATCACATTGCAAGAAACAACCCGAGAAAACAACATGATGAAATATCTACTTACATATTTTTTGTTGAAGATTGTTGTTTTACAAATATATGCATGGACTCCTGGTATTAATGTACTTGAAGTAGAGGAAACAATGACTTTCGAATGGAGCATAGATGACCCTAAAGTGGCAAATGTATCAGGATATGAGATAAATAAGGATTACACTGTGGGTAATTATACTGTTGAAGGACATAGGCGACCGTTTCATGTAGATGTAGGTATAGCATGGATACAGGCAGACCCCCTCTCAGAAGTAACTGTAACTTTCCAGTGGAACGATAATATGGGTTTCCCCTTTAACAATAGTAAGAACCATAGGTGTCATAAAATATCCCTTTCACAGACATGGAAACAAGCCCGGGAACGGGTAGTGGGACAAATGTACCAAATATTAACAGTCATGGCAGAAGGAGGGAATATAACCGAAGGGATGTTTAATCTGACAGATATTACCGTTAATCAATCAAGTACTTTCCTCTGTGCCTCTTGGTGGAGGGAAGAGAGAAATGATGGGTGGTATTGGAGTGCAGAGGCCTATGGATTTCACATACAAATGGAGGAAGAAGTAACGCCAATAATTGAATCTTCCATATTAACACCCGTACCAAACACTTGCATAAATGTATCAACATCACAACAGAAAACAAAAATAAAATTCAATATCACCTTTCCCTCTATACCGGAGTGTAGGTATAAGCCAGAATGGTACGACACACTATTGGGACTGACAGGTACAGGGATGGGAATTTTAAACTCGGTCGAGATAGAAGAAATGAACAACAGATGGAAGCATGCAGGGGGACACATAGCTGACAGCTTGACTATCACAAGCAAATGGTTACCCACCACTTTTGAAACCCAACTGCAAGAAATACCCCTATTACAATTTTTGGGAGGGTTAATAAATCACACGATAGGAGCAGAGCTCCAGCTGTGGAATCAAAGTCAACAGTTTGTAAATTTCACACAGTGCTCTTTTAACCTCTTATCCTATCATATACAAATAAATAGGGCCAGGACTGAACTACAGTTGGGAAATTATCATACCTGGATGAAATATTTTAAGGGTCTAACTGACGATGGTGTATGGTTCCAAGTAAAAGGGGATAAGATAGAATGTGAGGAGAAATGGTGTGTAGGAAGGTTCGAAGCATACCGGGTAGCAGATGTAATGGAAATGTGTAAAATAGTGGTCATGCCACTGGTAATTAATGACGAGTTTTGGTATCCAGAAATATATGGGAAATATGTAGATAAAGGAAACAGAACCCATGATTTAACTCTATGTGAAGGAACTAATAAGGGAATGGTATGTGGCAGAAGTTCCCCAGTATATGAACCTTGCTTGTTAAAATACCAAACTAGCATATGCAAAATGCAAAGAACACCGATAAATGTGAACAATAGATTCATAGAAATAGGACCCCAGCATATTTGTATCATTACTAATGACAACTGCACCATGTTAGCATTAAATAGATCGGCGCCGTTTGCGGGATGTATAAAAAAGATTAAAATATTACAATGGGGTAACGATACCTACCTTTTTGAACCAGACGCCGATAAGGTATTCTCTTCAGTTTATGAGGTACATAATCTCACTGACACTACACCCTTTATAATTTCTTTAGACCCACTAAAACAGGTTTTGGAACAATCAGAGTTGTTAAGACAACACATAGAAACACTAGAACATACCCTACAGAATAACCTTGTATCCGCAATTATTGACAAAGGTAGACTAGTACATCTTTCCTCACAGATACAACAGGATACTGCACCACATTGGTGGGATATATTTAGTGGAATGTCCTATACAGCAACCAATACCTTTCACTGGTTGTTAAGTCCAATGGTAATTATTATTCTAATATTAATATCACTTACAATCACGAATATATGTGTATACAGGAAAATAAATAGGAAAATTAGGAGAATAGACAGGGCATACCGATAAACGTGTATTGACATCACCCTACTCCTATAAAACTCCTCTTCTTGAATTTTAAGATGTTGGTAATACCTAGGGGGATGGGTTCTACCCCTCTGACAACTCGCGGTCAGGGAAAGGACTCTGGGGAAAAACTGACTAGAACTTATTCATGAGGACCCAGGGGGAAGGAGAGGATGATGTCAAAGGGGGAAATTGATAAGGTCAGGGATTTAATTTAGAGTTCTCACTTAATATGATCCCTACATGTAAATCTGTTTTGAATGTAACTTTTTGGCTGTTGAACTCAATTGAAGCTGCTTTTGTTTTCTTGTAACTGTATTGCCATGGTGTTGAAGCTTGTGTTCGTAGCCCAGGTGACTCCTGTTGTTGTTTACCCTTGCCCTTTGTGGGGGGGCTGTGCTGATGCTATTGTTTGTATAATTGCCTATAAAAGGCCTTTGAAAGAAGTAAAGAGCAGCAGTCCATTATGCTCAAGAACTGATACACGGATTTCTGACTCTGTGTCTTAATTCCTATATGAAGCAATAATTTGACAAAGCAATATAAACTTAAAGCAACTTATTTAACAGTTGCATCTAACACCCCTCTACATCCCAGATATCCCCCCAGCACTCTGACCTCTCTACACCCCAGATATCCCCCCAGCACTCCAACCCCTCTACACCCCAGATATCCCCCCAGCACTCTGACCCCATCTACACCCCAGATATCCCCCCAGAACTCTGACCCCTCTACATCCCAGATATCCCTACAGCACTCTGACCCCTCTACACCCCAGATATCCCCCCAGCACTCTGACCCCTCTACACCCCAGATATCCCCCCAGCACTCTGACCACTCTACATCCAAGATATCCCCCCAGCACTGTGAACCCTCTACACCCCAGATATCCCCCCAGCACTCTGAGCCCTCTACACCCCAGATATCCCCCCAGCACTCCGACCCCTCTACATCCCAGATATCCCCCCAGCACTCTGACCCCTCTACATCCCAGATATCCCCCCCAGCACTCTGAACCCTCCACACCCTAGATATCCCCCCAGCACTCTGTTCCCTCTACACCCCAGTTATCCCCCCAGCACTCTGACCCCTCTAGATCCCAGATATCCCCCCAGCACTCTGACCCCTCTACATCCCAGATATCCCCCCAGCACTCTGTTCCCTCTACGCCCCCTTGCAGCTGGGGCCCCTGGGCAGAGCCCAGGTGTGCCCACTCATTAAGACAGCCCTGCTGGGGCACCATAGGTTATCAAAATGATTTGCTAACCTATTGCTAAACTTTCCAGGTTTTACAAGTTTGTTGCACAATTGTAGCAAGTCCGCATTACAAGACTCCAGATCAACTTTCTTTGCAAACATTCTGCAAGTCTGCTGCAAGTTCTGGTTCAGTTCTGTTGTGCAATAGTCATCCCACCACAGGGGTCACTGTGACTTGCAGAGCTCTTGCTGTAGACTCACCACTGCAACTTTGCTCTTGCTAGAAACTTGCCAGGCAAATTTGCTACAAAGTGGAAAAGTGTCAACTAGAACTTGTGCTTCAAGTGTACAACTTGCCAGTGAAAGTGTGCAGAAAGTTAACAAGACTTACAAATCAACACTGCCACAAATTTGTGGCAAGTTATGCTTGCAATCTGGGTTGTTTTCCATGTATTCCAAAGGCCCTAGTTCATACCAGTGCAGTCAGTTTTAGTGCAGTCAACAAAAGTAGAACCTGCTGCATTTTTGCTTTATGGAATGCATCTGGAATACAGCAAAACGCATGTAAACGTATCTAAAAAATGCACCAGAAGTGCATGTAAATGCACCAGAAATGCATATTGTCCTGGGGTTTTCAAGTGTAGAAAATACAAAATTGTGGTGTGAATCAGTCTTAAGGCTAGCCAATCAACTGCCTCTGAAGAAGACAGCACAATACAGTTGGCCTCAGAGGGTTGGGAGGTTGGAAATTAATTAAAAATTAGGCCAATGAATGTGAATGTGAATATCCCTCTGCTGAACTGCTATTGACCAACTTATCAATAGAGTTTCAACGAGGCTCAACCATTGCAGGAAGCCAATACTTGTGTTCTGATGATGACAACATGGCAATCATTTCATATTGATTAAAAAGATAAAGTAAACTCTGGGCAACACAAAGATTGTCTAAATATAGGAGGCATGTTTATTCTTTCCGCCAAAGTTCCGCCAAAATAGTTTTTTTTTTAAGTCAGCAGCTACAAATACTGCAGCTGCTGACTTTTAAAATAAGGATACTTACCTGTCCAGGGCGCCCGCGATGTCCTCACCCGAAGCTGATCTGTCCCTCGGCTCCGGGAGGCGCCGCCATCTTTGGTAAGGGAATCAGGAAGTGAAGCCTTGCAACTTCACAGCCTGGATCCCTACTGCGCATGCACGAGTCGCGCTGCGTGTCCTCACTGGTCCCTGCTGTCTTCGGGGGGGGCGAAGGAGGGGCCGGACATGGTGTAGATTGCCGCGGAGATCTATGCCCGGAAGTGGGAGCAAATACCTGGATTAGAAAGGTGCCAAATGTGACACCGGAGGGGGTGGAACTCTGCTTTAATGTTTTTCTACAAGATCTGTACAGTAATCCAGCATGAAACACTTTCTTCACTTTACATCTGTGCAGGAGCTTTCTTTAAAGTGATAGTAGAGTCCACATTTTAAATTTTTACCTACAAATCGTGCACCGTTTAGGAGAAATTCTAAGGAGCAACAGCCGGTGACGCCACCCGAGCATGCACTCTGAAGGAACGGTATACCCATACCATTCCTTCAGAGCTGAGTGCCGTGGCCAAGCGCAGGAGTGACGTCATCGCCGGTCGGCCATTCAAGTGGCTGCTGCACCACAAAGCCGGAAGAAAGACTGGGTGAAGATGGAAGCCCTGTCAGCGGTGAAAGAGTATCGCTGGAGGGCTTTGTTTCAACATAAGTCTTTCATAATGTGCTAGTATGCAATGATATTGGCTTGCAAGAAGAAACCTTTTTTTTTTTTCAAGCGTTTACTACCTCTTTAATAAAGATCGGTCACTATTTCTCTCCTTGTGTAGGGTAACTGGTCTTGACTCCACCCTTTCCTGTAGTTCCTCATAGGCAGCCTGTAGTGGGAGGTACCCACTACTGTTTGTGGAAGCTATGTACAGCAAAGTGATGTCATCACCGCTACTTTTACAAGCTAATATTTGGATTTTCAAAGGCAATTTGTGTGCACAAAAAGTATTTAAGTGTGTCAGAGGTTTTCGTCTTCTTAAGTGTGTCAGACGTGTTTTGTCTGATAAGACGTCATCTGGGGTAGGTCTAAGCAGATTAAACGCGTCGGATCGACCTCTGCCAACCTTACTGTGCCTCTTCATGTCCTTCTATGAGCTCTGTATGCACTTCCTAAACGTGAGTATTCCATTGTTACTTTTTAAAATATATAAAATGCAATTTTTAAACTATATCACACTATGTGGAACCTTTTTTTGATTTTTGGTTTCAACGTGTGAGCGAAGAATACTGTCTGGCTCTCCCTCCATCCATTTTGAGAATCATGTGCCTGTATGCTGTGGATTTGATGTTAACCAACACTATTCAAAGATCCGTCCATGAGTTCTGATGGTTTTCCATATACGGTGTTTATCGCCATAAGCCTGTTTGACTTAGGAGGTATAAGCCCCTTTAAGTCCATTACTTCCGGTAAGCCTTTATGCAATTGGTGGTGGTGTCTTCTATAAACTTCTCCTCACTGAGTCTCTTCACATTGGATGTCACTTACCTTATCAATGCTTTTTAGACGTTTATTTTTCTGATATTATTCACTGATACCAGGATTTTTTGAATTTCAATATTCATCATTTTTTCGCTTGATGGATATCATTTTACATTTATATTTACACAATTTTTTTTCACTTGGTTGACTATTTATATATTTCAGTGTGTGTTTTACTGGTCACAGCATACATTATATATTACATTATACATGATATATTGTCATCTTTTATATATATATATATATATATGTATATAAATGTGTATATATATATATATATATATATATATATATATATATATATATATATATATATATATATAGATATATGTATATAGATATAGATATAGATATAGATATAGATATAGATATAGATAGATATAGATAGATATATATGCGCTGTATTTTATTACATGATTTAACTTTTTGCTGTTGTCTCCGGCCGTGCTGGCTGCTGTATATATAGATATATAGATAGATAGATAGATAGATAGATAGATAGATAGATAGATAGATAGATAGATAGATAGATAGATAGATAGATTGATAGATAGATAGATATAGATATAGATATATACCTTTTCTTCTTTCACAGCGCGATAATCCCCCCCCCCCCCCCCCTGTTTGTCTTAAGTGGTTAACAAATTTGATTTAACCGATCTGTGCATGGCGCTCAGCAAAATTATGTGAATTAAATAAATAAATATAAAAGAAAAGAATTAGCATTATTATTGGTAAATGATCTTCTTTTTGACAATGATAAATGCAATAAATAAAATAATAATTAAAATAACAACAACAATAATAATAGTTGGGTTGGTAGTGTGTTGGCTGTCTAGCACCTCTCTGGCCCTTTTCTTTCCAGTATCAGTTTTTTCCACATCACGATATAAATCAGGTATACACCTGCTCCCTCAAGACTAACTAACAAATAAAGGATCACACACATAAACTTGTCAGAGTAGCAAAATGTTCTGTTGTAGAACAGCGACTTGTATTGTTCTCGGAGTTGTCCTTTGATGTTTGCAGAATCAATGTTTGACAAGCCATAAATCCAGTTTTCACCAGAAAACTTTGTCTCTAACCTTTGCCCCATTGCCATACACAGCATATCATCAGATTTCAAGTCTCTAGTTAAAGTGCACTAGGAGGTCTAGGTGTTATGTAAGCCAAAGAGTTATGACAGGCTGTATAACTAGATGTAAAGCAAATATGGATTCCCCTTCACCCATCCTTCACCCATCCCCCTTGGAAAGCCAATACAATGGCCATCATTCTCCTAGAATTCTCCTGGAATCATGTGAATGCCATGTATTCAACGCTCTAAGCAAATTTGTCAATAAAGTTAAAGTAAAAGGTAATATAAAGGGAATTCTTTTTTAAAGAGTAAAGGAGGGTTATAACCCCCCCCCCAAGTTTGTTTGTTTTTTTTCTGTGTCCATCTGTGCCCCATTGGAGAGATTTCCTTTCACTTCCAGCCCAATAGCCAAAACAGGAAGCGAGAGTAAAGCAGCCCGTAGGTGACTCAGTGCTATTGTGTTCTGCCAGTGGGGTTGGGCACAGGGAGCCTTCCTGGCCAGCAGAACACAATGGTTACTGCTAGCAGCTACAGCCACCGACAGTAGTCAAATGTAAAAAAAAAATCGGATCGACTTGGGTACAATCAGTATATTGGAGAAGTAAGCTGAGTGTCTAAAAGTCACGAGCAACACATCTCTTATAATTGAGAAAATTAAGCAAATATGGGTACAATCAGCCTTCCCACACATTGATCGAATCTTAGCCAGTCCATCCAAACTGAGTATTAATATTATTATTATTATACAGGATTTATATAGCGCCCACAGTTTGCTCAGCGCTTTACAACATGAGGGCAGACAGTACAGTTAAAATACAATTTAATACAGGAGGAGTCAGAGGGCCCTGCTCGTTAGAGCTTACATTCTAGGAGGGAGGGTCAAGTGACACAAAAGGTAATAACTGTGGGGGATGAGCTGATGGAGAAAATAAAAGTACAGTTGTTACAGTAGGTGAGGTCTGGATAGGCTTCTCTGAAGAGAAAGGTTTTCAAGGATCATCTAAAAGCAAACAGAGTAGGAGATATTTGGACAGAATGGGGTAGGGAGTTCAATAGGATAGGAGTGGCTCAGGAGAAGTCCTGGAGGGGAGCATGGGAGGAGGGGACAAGGGAGTTAGAGAGCAGGAGGTACTGGGAGGAGCAAAGAGAACGATTAGGTTGGTATTTAGAGACTAGGTTATTGATGTAGCTGGGAGAAGAGTTGTGGATGGTTTTGTAAGTTGTTAGTATTTTGAATTTAATTTGTTGGGTGATCGGAAGCCAATGAAGGGATTGACTGAGCGTTGTCACCAGGGTCACCAGAAGAGTGTCCCCATTGGAGGATTTCCCCCCTATTCCTGTAATGGTGATAACCCAATATTTAAGATTTTCTTTCACTTTCTTTGTTTTTTTTTTTCACTGATAACATTAAACAAGACAAATAGAGAGGGTGACATTCCCAAATAGGGGCCCAGACAGCAATAAAAATCTGATAGTTGTTCTAATTCCTCTCCACTCAATCTAAAACTAAAGTTTTAACTAAAGTTATATATTTTTTCTTGTTATTTTGCAACTTCCTTCCTTCAACAGACCAAGTTGTCAAATAATAATGACAGTTAGAAATGTGAGACAAACTATTTAACATTGATACAGGTTTTCACAATGGTCAGCTTTTATTCATTTAGTTACACAATCCACAAACTTCGAGTTCCTGTTCACACTAAACAGCACGATGGATGAATCTGCAATTTCGGCTATTGTATCCTGACAGCTGACACCAGCGGCTGTCAAAACAGTGACAACATCTGATTGGTTGCAGGCTCTGTTCAGCCAAGAATTTTCCACTTGGTTCCTTTGACAAAATCAACGGAAAACATTTTTTGTCGAGCTAGGTTGCACTGACAGGGTCACCCATGGAACAAATTTTGTCAGATTCAGCAGGAATTGGCTGATATTCAATCTGTGTCTGACCAGTTCTAGGATAATAGATTCCTCTATCTAATAGATTTCTGCTGGTGGGGTCACGGCGGCTTGAATACCCAAATAAGGACTGCATCTGATACCACGCAGTTACAGCTCGACCAACAATTCTCCACCCAGAAAAACTATGTTGGGCCACTCAAGACAGTTAAAGTGGAATTCTGGTTAAAAATCTAAATCTGCCCTTTGCTTAGTATGTGTAATAAACATGACTTTTATATTATGCATTATCTTAATTGCTGATTGTTTAGATTAGAAACAAGTTTAATGTAGACAATCAGTAATCTCCCGAGCCTCACTGACAACTAATGTGGCTGCTCAATTTATAACTAGAATCGTCCATGTCCTCAGCCGCGCCCCAACCAGCTTGAGGACATTACAAACTCACACGTTCTTACTCTTTTGTCCACAGGACCTCCTGGGAGAAACCTCTAATGACCAATGAAGTGGAAGTGCCATAACCTAGATGGGCCCCCCAGTTTTAATTAATACTTCCCCTCAACCCTTCATTTACAATCAACAGCAAGGCTAGAATGAGTGGGTGGGTGGGGAAACCTCTTCGCCTAAACTTTCCAGAATGAACACCAAGCATCCTTTACACCAGTGGTCTCCAAACTTTCTAAACAAAGGGCCAATTTACTGTCCTTCAGACTTTGAGGGCTAGACTGTGTCCAGTGTTAGTAGAAAATGCCCTGGCATCAATGTGAGTAAACATACCCCATCATTTTTGTATAGATGGATGGTGCCGCGCTAATCCTATTGTATGAGCTTCTAATTAATAAATTAAGTAAAGAAACCGGCCTGGAGGGCCACTGATATATAAAAACAAGTGCTATATCCCACTGTGCAAACTAAAAAATACAAATAAAAATAAATATGTGGATGTGGGTAATAAATAAACAGCCTAATTAATAAATAAATAACCACCGTGACTAACCATAAATATGACTGTTCTAAAAAAACAGTGAAATAAATACTGAAATTACATAATCATCAATCACAGATCAACAAAGTGCATAGTGCCAACACTGTGCAACCTAGATATCTGAACTAAATGATGTGAAACAACAAGTTTTCCATAAAGTGCAGACGTGCAGACAAATGTAAAAATAATGTGCAAATGATAACTCCAAAAATAAACGGTAATTAAATGTCCCAATAAATTAAAAATGAAAAACGAGGGAGAATCACACAAGAAAAACGTCCATAGTCTTAAATATAATCTTGTGACATAAGGTGCTGTCATGCGCATGTAGCAGTTAAAGTGCCTGGTGATTCAAAATTCCATGCAGCTTCGTGTGTAAACACTCCAGTGAGCAGTGGCCCCTTACCTCACAGGAATGGGGCAACAGCATATGACCAAACTGGTTCTTTAGTTTTTTTCACCTAGCGGCTCCTACGTGTTCCTCACCGTCCTGGGGTGGGATTCCCTCAGGTATGGTCCAGGAGATGTTTAAAAACAGGAATAAAGGAACCCAATAGTGTAACTCCGTTTTACAAGGTAACAACGTTTATTAGGCAAAAAACAGCAGGTACTCACATTTAAAATGAACGGTGAGGTATTTGTATCCGACGAGCGGCGAGCTCGTAGCTTTCTTTCAGTGTATCCAGCCTATCCTGTCCCTACGCGTGACGTCACACCACACGTGACTTCTTCAGGGTTTCTTTACTTAATTTATTAATTAGAAGCTCATACAATAGGATTAGCGCGGCACCATCCATCTATACAACATTCATTTAGGCCAAGTGACACCTAATAGGTGCGTGCAGCTGTTCCACTTTTAGCCAACTCCATATCTGATAGCGCAGGAATATTCTTCTGTACAAATACCCCATCATTGGTAATAGTGAGAGGAAGAGTGATCATTGTTGGTATCAGGGGAAGGAATAGTGCCCCATTGTTGGTATTAGGGGATGGAATAGTACCCCCTTAATGGTATAAGGGGAAGGAATAGTGTTCTATTGTTGAATTTATTGGGATGAATAGTGCCTCATTGTTAGTATCAGGGAAATGAATAGTGCCCCATTGCAGTCAAGCAAAGGGTGACATCCAGCCACTGCTTTAACCCATTTCCATGGATGTCCTCCCATGATCACGCTTCCCACATGCCCCCTGCAGTGTGCTCTGTGATTGCTGAGTCCTTCAGACTGTGTCCAATGACAGCTGATCACGGATGTAAACACAAGCCGGATAAGAAGAGAAGAAGAAGAGAAGAGAGCCGATAATCGGCTTGTGTTAAAGGGACATTGGCATTGATTATCAGTGTCTTGTTTATCAGTGCAGTGCCAACAGTGCCCACCGGTGCTGCCAATCAGTGCCCACCAGGGCTGCCAGTCAGTGCCCACTAGTGCTGCCCATCATTGCCCATCAGTGCAGCCTCATCAGTGTTACCTATCAGTGCTGCCGATCAGTGCCCATCAGTGCCTCCTTCTAGTGCCTATCAGTACCAATCAGTGTCCATGACTGCCACCTATCAGTGCCCATCAGTGACACCTACCAGTGCTGCCTATCAGTGCCGCCTTTCAGTGCCCATCAGTGCAGCCTCATCAGTGCCCACCAGTGCCAGCTCATCAGTGCCACCTATCAGTGTCCATCAGTACCACCTATCAGGGGCTATCAGTGCTGCCCCATCAGTGCCACCTCACAATTTTTTCCAAATCTTCTGAGTTTTTTCATTTATTTAGCAAAAAATAAAAAACCCAGTGGTGATTAAATACCACCAAAAGAAAGCTCTATTTGTGTGAAAAAAATGATACAAATTTTATTTGGGTACAGTGTTGCATGACTGTGCAATTGTCATTCAAAGTGTGACAGCGCTGAAAGCTGATAATTGGCCTGGGCAGGAAGGGGGTATAAGTGCCCAGTAGGCGAGTGGTTAAAGCGGAGTTCCACACAAAAATGGAACTTCCGCTTTTCGGAACCCTCCCCCCCTCCGGTGTCACATTTGGCACCTTTCAGGGGGGAGGCGGGTGCAGATACCTGTCTAAGACAGGTATTTTCACCCACTTCTGGCATAGACTCCCATGGGAGTCTATGCCTCTTCCTGTCCCTCCACGCTGTCTCCTGGGAAACACACAGCTCCCAGGAGATAGCGGGGACCAGTTACGATGCTCAGCGCGACTCGCGCATGCGCAGTAGGGAACTGGGAAGTGAAGCAGCAACGCTTCACTTCCTGATTCCCTCACCTAGGATGGCGGCGGCAGCTGCCGAGAACCGAGCGGGTTCTCGGCGTCGCCTGCCGACATCACTGGTCCCTGGGACAGGTAAGTGGCCATTTATTAAAAGTCAGCAGCTGCAGTATTTGTAGCTGCTGGCTTTTAATATTTTTTTTTTTTGGCGGTTTAGGTGGACCCCCGCTTTAAACAACAAACCCCTGCTGCTCCACCCTGCCCATCTGACCTCCGACTTCCAATCAGGTAAGATTTACACCCCCTTCACATTGAACACACATTTTTAACCAGTTTCTGACCTGTTCCTCCCTTTAGTCCTGCAGACCCTCCCTCCATTCCATCTTCTTCAGGCCTCACTTTTTTTTTTAGTTGGATGAATAAAATTCTCCACCTAGCTTCTGCAATTTTCCATTTGAGGTTTGTCAACCCAGGTGATGCCGACAGAGCCACTCATGCCTCAAATTTCTGCCATTTAGAGGATTCAAAACTCCGAGCTGTGTATGGCTACCTTTACGGGGGAACTCAGAAAAACAAAAAATGCTGTGTTTATGTTAATGACCGACCACATCATATGCCCATCATTCCACTTTAAGTGGTAAACCCCTTTGAAGAAAACAGACATCACAGAAAAATACAATTGCTGACGATGTCTGGGGATATTTGAAGAAGGAATCTGGGTGTGAAGAAGTCTTTGGAGTCACTAATGGAATTTAAAATGCTTGTTGAATAACACAAGCAGATGTTTAATTTGGAGAAAACATTATCTTCCGTTAGGAGCAAATGTTCTTCCTGACTATTCAAGGTTTGTTTGCTGTTGATTTATGTTCCACAGACTTTGTCATGTCATTGATTTGAACAGGCCTTTTTACGCTTGTATGTTAGGGTATTGCTCAATGCGTACAGGTCCCGTCATGTCCTACTCAAAGTCAGAACGGCTTAATCGCAGAGCCTTGCGGAAAGGAATCAGCATGTTCAGTCATTTCTCATTATGTGTATTGGTTTTCTGTTCCTATAAAGAACAACTCCAGGCAAGAAGTAAGTCAATCAAGGGACTGTTGACACTGTCCAGGAAAATGTACAGCTGTGCTAAACTCAGAGACACCCCAGTATACCTGTAAAAAAAAAAAAATAGAACGCCATCTCTTAAAATGTCATTAACCAGTTAGGGACCAGGCCTTTTTCTGACATTTCTGACATTTGTTGTTTACAAGTTTAAATTACCAGGAAGTCCCCGAGTTACGAACACAATAGGGACTGTAGGTTTGTTCGTAAGTCGAAGTTGTTCATAAGTCGCAACACTGCATTTGTAAATGTAACTTCCGGTGGGAACACTGCATTCGTAAGTGTAACGTCCGCCTGTGCATGGATGTGGGATGTTCCAGGAGCTTGTTATGTTATCTGGGGATCTTCTGGCCACCTAGTACATCTAGTACTGCAGTATGGGATGTGTCCGGAGGTATCCAGAGCACAAGTGGCCGGTATTTGAGGCCATTCGTAAGTAGGAGTCGTTCCTAACTCGGGGACTGCCTGTAGTATTATTTGCTACAAAATTACTTAGAATATTTTGGGGAAAAAATACACTTTCATGAATAAAAAAAAATAAAACAGTAAAGTTAGCCCAATTTTTTCGTATAATGTAAAAGATGATGTTATGTCGGGTAAATAGATACCTAACATGTCATGCTTCAAAATTGTGCAGGCTTGTGGAATGGAGACAAGCTACAGTACTTAAAAATCTCCATAGGCAAAACTTTAAAAATTTTTACAGGTTACCTGCGTAGAGTTGCAGAGGAGGTGTCAGGAAATGCCTTACAGAAGTAATATTGCTGCTGGTGAACATCTGCGAGCTCCGGGTGCGCGTGCGCAAGTTTTGGTACCAGATGTCCTATTTAAACTGGGCTTGTAAACAGAGTCAGTGCTGTCTGATCTGCAGCTTCCTGTGACCCCTGCTACCTGTAACCTGCTTTGAGATCCTGTGTTCTGATCCGGCTTGCCTCTGACTATTCCTGCCTGCTGCCTGTACACGACCCCAGCTTGTCCCTGACTTTGATCCTGCCTGCTCCCCTTGTAATAGAAATAAGCATGACAAATCCTCTTTATTGTGAGATCTGGGGTCAAAAAAGACCTCAGATCTCACATTTACATTTAAATGCAAAAAAAAAAGTGATTTTAAATATTCTAATAAAAAAAAATGGGCGGGTGGGTGGAAGTGACGTTTGACGTCGCTCCTGTCCTCCAAGGGCAAAAAGTGGGGGCCATCTTGCCCTCACTCAACTTCCTACCCATCGCTCCACGGGATTGGATCGTAAGCAGGGGAAACGACCAGCAAGCGGCGGGAAGGGGGCACCTGTCCCGCTGTCCATAAAAGTGATCCCGTGGCGAATCCATTGCCGGGACCACTTTTATGTGAAAGAGAATCGGCCACTGTTTAAAAAAATACCAGGGTTATGGCAGATAGCTGCTTCCAAAACCACGGTATATAACGTATGTACCTTATGTACAGTATACAGTGGGCGGTCCAGAACCCACATCATTAAAAACTATCAATACATGGTGTATTACATGCTGCTCATACTCACTCAGTCACTAAGAGATACGTTTTCTGTATTCTACAAAAAAACCTGCTTGATCCTGCTGCTCTTTATCTCCCTCTTCTGTCCATGTCCCCTCTGCAGTTGGGGATTTTGCAGAGCAGTGGTGGCAACTCTGCACATGCTCAGTTTTCGGTGAGTTTCTATGCTGAGCATTTCCTCCCTATCACATATGGGCAGCCCACTATAGAGGCATACATGTGGGTGTATACACAGTGCTAATTGAAAGGCCCACTCCCTCCCTCCTCCTCCTCCATCACCACTAACCAGCTAAACACAATGGGGGTGGGATATTACATCTTGATTGATAGAGGCTTCACCTCCCTCTTTTTTTAAGCGACAGGCTGGAGGGGCATGACACAGCCTGTGACTGGCAGAAATCCACCCACACCATGTTATTGCCAAAAAAATAATAAAGATTTGATTTCAAATATATATATTTTTATGACAATTTAAAACAGTTTATTGATATTAACTATTTATACTCTGTATTCCGAGGCCTGTTTTTTTTTTTTTTTTTAACATGTGACCAGTAGCAGAGGACTTAGAAGCCCCTCCTGCTTATGTTTCCCTGCAGACAGGCTGGGGAAGATCTGAGTCATGTGACAGCTGTAAATCAATTAGGAAAAAGGTACTTAGATGTTTTTTAAATTTTTTTTATGAACCACTTTACCCCCCTTCATGACCAGGCAATTCTTTGCGATGCGTTAGTTTAACTGACAATTGAGCGGTCATGTACCGCTGTAACCAAAAAAAACTCATGTAATTTTTTTCCAACAAATAGAGCTTTCTTTTGGTGGTATTTGATCACCTTTGTGTTTTTATTCTTTTGCGCTATGAACAAAAAAAAAGACCAACAAATTTGAAAAAAAAAAATATATTTTTTACTTTCTGCTATAAAACATATCCAATAATAAAAAAAAAATTGAATTTCTTCATAAATTTAGGGCAATATGTATTCTGATACGTTTTTGGGTAAAGAAAAAATAAAAAATCCCAATAAGCGTATATTGATTGGTTTACATAAAAGTTATAGCTTCTACAAACTATGGTATGTATTTATGGAATTTCTTTTTTTCTATACTAGTAATGGTGGCGATCAGCAACTTGTAGTGGGACTGCGAAATTACGGTGGACAATTGGACACTAAATTATACTTTTGACATTGAACGCCTTCTGACCTCTGGAGTGATGGGGAAACCCTTATCCTTCCTTTATTTATACCTGACTGTGGCCTATGACACTAAACCGACTAGATCCCTAGACAAATGGAGGGAGGATATCCTGGCCCTTAGCGAAGAAGTACGGGAGGAATGTTTTTCTTCCTACCTGCCCTCTATGATACGAAGGACAGGTTTATACAACTAAAGTTCCTTCACAGGGCTTACTATACCCCACAGAGACTGTCCCAAATATATCCTCAGGTTAATCCAGGGTGCACCAGATGTAGTCTGGAGACTGGCTCCTGGCACATGGTCTGGTCCTGTCCTAAACTCCACTCTTACTGGGAGGAGGTGGCTACGACTCTGAGTACTGTCTGTAATACTAATGTACATCTCTAGACCCTCTTGTTCTGCTGTTGAGTCCTTCGGAGGATGTTGAGGGAGATAGGTATACTAAACTATGCTTGACCTTCACTCTCTATTACGCAAGAAGAGAGATTCTGCTGAGATGGAAATCTGCGGAACCCCCCCCCCTGCACCTCTTGGTTACACACCTTTAACTCTGTCCTACCCCTATACAGACTTACGTAGGAGAGTAGACACTGCCCAAGGAAATTTGATAACGTTTGGTCAAAATGGATAGATGCACGTGGTTAACTTTCAACACTAAAGTGTAAGCTACTGAGATGGTGGCTTCGTAGCCTGGAACTATGATTTAGTGGTAAAATTTATCAAATTGGTATTGGAGCTGGGAGACTCTAATAAATGCACCACCTCCTTTAAATATGACAAAACAATATATAACCAGAGAGCACAAAATTGGAGTTTTAAGGTGCAGAAAAATCAATCAAAAGCAAAATTTACAAAAAATATAGAAAATTGTTTTACATAGATATTGTAAAACAATTTATAAAATTTAGGCCATAACAAACAAGTGGTCAAGATACAAAAGTGTGATTGCCTCTACATGTTTCACCACAGACGTGGCTTCTTCTGGAGCTTTTGTAGAACCTTGTTATTTAATATTTGCCACCTTTAATAAATGGTCTTGGTTCCAAATGATCCCCTGGACCCATCAAGAGGTTTTATGGGGACCGTCTGTGCCAAAAAAGAGGAAAAAGAGCCATTGCCCTATAGTAGCACCTAGTGTTTCAAGGGATTTTAATGAATCGATCGATCAAATAATAAGATAACAAGGGATTTTTTCAGCAAGGCACTGGATACTTTTTGTTATTGCACCTGATGTGAAAATTATTGGTTTTATTACTTTACATCATACTTATATATATATATACCCTCTTTTCACTGTTCCCACAATGTTGTTTATAACATTAATAGCATCTGTTATATAGATCTACAGGGCGTCAAACCCCTCTGGATTCAACATCTGCAGTACGACTAGCAGGAGTGATAATATCTAGAGGTTGTTATTAATGTAGCGCTGGTAGATTTTCATCTATCGCTTATAGGTAAATTTAGTGGGTTATCTGTTTTATACATAGTCAGATTTAGCCTCTGTTCCAGCTTGGCTGAGTTGCATGTAGTTTCACAGTGTGCCTGTGGGTGTCGTTGTCGCCATGGGTCGGTGTTGCAAAGGCAACGCGCTGAAGCGTATGGGTGCTCTTCTGTCCCGGAGATAACTCGGTGGAGGTGGTCCTCCGAGTTGCATTCTGGGAGAGGGTATTTATGGGAGAGACGCCATGTTTTAGGGGTCTTTCGTTCCACCTGCTGGCCCTCCTGGCCGACAGGAATGTGTTAGGAGTACTACCTCGTGGTCCTCCGACCGGGAGGACCACGTTGCTGCAGTGTGTGGGTGGGCCCAGAAGCCTGTCTGGGGCCTAACACAGCGGCGAGCGAATGGTGCTGTGCTGTCGGTCCTACAGGAAGAAGCTGGACAACTGAGAAGATCCCAGGGGAGGACCCGTCATGGAAGGATCATGCAGAGTGCTGGTCTGGAGAGGGGCCTGGTGACTCAGTTGGAGGACACATCCTAAAGTTAACCTACCGCATAGTACTGCCGGGTTGGCTTTAAAGGTTCTAGTGCTGTGTTTGCTGTCCGTCATAAACCATTACATCCTGTGGCAGAGGATCGTACGGGTTTCTATTCCATTCAAGTCTGTGGCAGAGACTTTTGTTCGTGCTGCGTGCCGGTTGCTAGGTTAGTGAGAGAAACCTATCCGGGCGGGCAAAGATTCAACTCTAGAAAGAGTACATTCATCTACAAGATTTCAATTCATAATTCTGCATCAAGAAAAGGTATTTGAACTTCCCTGCAACTCTTCTTCTACCTCTTTCCTGCTACTTCCTTCAGTTACTCTTTATTAAAGCATTGGAAAAGATATCCAAGTGTCTGGTGTCTACAGTGTCTGGTATTAAACTCAACGGGACCCTAGACCCGGTTCTGGTGAAATTGAGGTAACAAAGGTGACGGTAACAGCCCGCTTTAAACCAGCAGCTCCACCGTAAGTTAGTGCTACATTAATATATCAGCAACTAGGTTTTGACTGCAATTATACTTTTAGGGTTGCACCCAGCAGAGGGTGCAACACACTAGCACGAGTCACTTTAATTCTAATTTTTATTTCAATTTAGGTGTTATACACATTAATATATTGGTTTATTAGATCACAAACTTTATCAGCACATATTACCATTAAACCTTAAGGCACATATACCCTCTAGTACTGCACCCTACAGAAGGTGTAGCACAAGTCACCTTCTAATAAGGCTAAAGTGGCAATAATTAAACATTTGTTTATTGGGAATTTAATATCAATAATTAAGGCACCTTAAGGCATATGTATCCTTCAATGTTGCACCCTGCAGAGGGTGTAAAACACTAGCACAAGTCACTTCAATATAGGCTTAAAGCGGTGTTCCAGCTGAAATTTTTTTTTTTTAAAAGTCAGCTGCTACAAACACTGTAGCGGCTGACTTTTAATAAGCACACTTACCTGTCCAGGGTGCCTGCGATGTCGGCCGCCCCTGATACGTCCATTGGATCGGGTCCCGGCGCCACCATTCGAACTAAGGGAAACAGGCAGTGGAGCCTTCACTGTGTTTTGGGACACACACAGGTCCCAGAACACAGCGAGCCCCATTCCCCAGAAGACAACACGAGAAGGAGAGGAATGAAGACTACCGCGGAATAGGAAGTGGCAGATTAGGACGATCTGCCTAGCAACATCCATTTCTGGTAAGTAAAAAAAATAATTTTTTTCAATTTTTTTTTCACATTTTTAGGAGCCTTTTATGTATTTTTTTTTTTTAGGGTGGATCTCCCCTTTAAGTTGCCATACATTTAAACATTTGTTTATTGGGATTTATTATCATTAATTATTGAATGCAATCACACCCTTCAGTGTTATACTCTGCAGAGGGTTAAACACACTAACACTAGTCACTTTAATTATAGGTGTTGCACATATCAATACACGTGTATATCAAATAATTCTCTTTATATGCTTCAAGCATTCTAAACATTATATACATAAGTTCTCCAAGTAGAACAGAGCCACACCTACACCTTTCCCAATTTAACATATATAAATATATAGCTGGGTATACACCAGTAGAATCCCTTTTGTGAACTTTTATTTTCAGAAAGTTTGTTTGACTTTCTAATAGTTAATGGGGAGAAATTGATGATCGACTTTGACAGGAGAAATTAAAGGCGAAAGATGAAAAATGTTCTGGTTTCTTTTCTCAAAGAACAAGATTGTGCTAATGTGATCTACAGTATAATATTATGGCTGTTACTGATTCAAATTTTCATGTTCGATTAATCGATTTTTTAAAAAATCGATTAATCGACTAATTTCGATTAATTTTAACGCACATACAGATCCAACTACTTTTAGCGGATGTCATGTGTAGCTGCTCCCCTGTACACGTTACCTTCAATCAGAACTTCCTCAGAACTTCCTCAGTGGGGCTACGGCGTCACCCTACAGTCTATTTAAATAGCATCGTTGTGCATCAGGGGGACCGATGGAGAGACAGAGACATCCATCACCTGCTGAGACAGCAAAGTGTCAGCTCTTTGGAAAAAAAGTGCCCTCATCATAAATGTTTCTTGATTGCTGGATAACCAATCAATGTCAGTTCATCGTCAAACTGACTTAAAACCAGGAAAGCCCTCATGTTGATTTTCATAGCCAAGTCCAGGATTTTCTAATATGTTTATCTGAATACTTCGACCAGTGAGATCAATCAAATCGTTAGGATCTGTCTTCCTCAATATATGATTTCACGGACATTGACGTCACCGGAACTCCTCCCCCCTTCCCTTCGTTAGCAGACAGAGGCACTTGGGGAAGGGGGGAGGAGTCTGATGGAACGCCCTGAAGACCCGGAAGCTGGAGGAGAGGTGAGTACTGATCAAAAGAATTTTGATCGATCAAAAAAATTAACGATTAATCGAGGAATTAATCTTTAATTTTCCCAGCTATATATATAATATATATATATATATAGATATATATCTATATATATCTATATATATATAGATATATATAGATATATCTATATATATATAGATATATATAGATATAGATATATAGATAGATATATCTATCTATATATCTATAGATATATATATAGATCTATATATATCCACTACAACTCCACTGCCTGATGAACACATAACGTATAGATAAATAGTTTACACTAAATATTCAATATACTTATTAATTTTAATAAAACTCTGATTTGCATTTCTGATTTGCATTAGTCTTTTGTTGGTTTTATAAACAATAAAAAATACTATTTATTAAATCTGAGAATCTATTCAAGAAGCTGGTCTTTAGGACATTTTAAAGGACCTTTGAATGAAATTAGTAGACCCATTGATGGCATCATTGAATGCTCTCATGAACAATTTTCCGGAATTTCAAAAAAACAATCAAACTAAAATCTATGCAAGGCCAGCTTTATTTGCATCAAGTCACTTTGGGGACTGCCTGTCTCCTTTGATTTTCTGCAGCGTGATCTGAGAGCTTCAAATACCAGGCTATGTGATATGCCAATAGTGATCACATGGTCACCAACTATGAACCACTCCTGTCAGCCTCCTAAGACATACTATTGGTTAATAACTGTGATGGGTGGGCTCATTAAACAATAGTATGGCACAGGGGGTGGCAGGGGTTGGGCAAGAGCTGGCAACAATAGGAGCTCGTTGCTATTTGAATAACATCATATATGAATCATAGAAGAATGCCCAAAGTCGACTTGGTAAAAAGGTAAACAATCTTGTAGCTTGGATAAAGTAGTTGCTATCTGTGTCTATTTGGGGAGATTTCTCATGACTTTCTACCCCTAATGCCACGTGCACACAATCGGAAATGCCGCCAGCAAAACTCCGATGGGAGCTCTTTGTCGGAAAATGCGACCATGTGTATGCTCCATCGGTCTTTTGCTGGCGGAATTCCAGCCAGCAAAAGATTGAGAGCATGTTCTCTATTTTTCGGTCGGGAAAAGTCCCTATCCGAAAATGCGATCGTCTGTATGCAATTTGGACACGCAAAAAACGACGCATGCTCGGAAACAATTTGACGCATGCTCAGAAGCATTGAACTTCATTTTCTCGGCTCGTCGTAGTGTTGTACGTCACCGCGTTCTTGATGGTCGAAAGTTCACTTTTGTGTGACTGTGTGTATGCAAGACAAGCTTGAGCAGAATTCCGTCGGACAAACCATCCAAGTTTTTTCTGACGGAAATTCCGATGGTGTGTACGCGGCATTTTTAGATGCAACAGGAAATGAAGGAAAATCAATTGTTAAACTAGGTGTACACCAGTAGAATTTTATTTGGAAATTTTTGTTCTCTGCGCATTAGTGGGGTCAAATCAATATTTCTTTTTTTGACCATAGTAATGAGAAAATTTGAAGCAGAATTGAAAAAATTCTTGAGTGAAATTCTAACTGCCAATGTGGTTTTCACTCAGTGAAAATTAACGAAACCTGTTTAATACATCTAGGATTCCATTCAAAACAGCAGGTCTAGATGACATTTTAATGGTCTTCAAACAAAATTAGTTGGCTAAGTGATGGCAAGAAAGAACTTTCTGACACATTATTTTTCCGAATTTCCATACAAATATTTGAATGGAAGTTAATGAGCCACTTTAGATAACTGTCACCAAAACAGATGTCCCTTTTGAAATACCCTTTAACTTCTATTTCAATGACAACAAACAGTTTGGATATCCAGTGACAATGGTCACTGAAAGGAATCGAAGGGGTGAATCTCTGCCAAAGGTAATAAAAACCTGACTGGGGTTATACGCCCTCAAAACTCTAGGCCCAAAAGCAACCCTCTAGCGACGCCACTGGCCAGGGGTCTCCAAACTATGGCAGACGGGCCACATCTGACTCTCTACAAGATTTTATCTGGCCCACAGCTAGGGTCATTGGCCTATCTTTAATATAAACAGATTAAGGATTCAGGTCAGCAGAGGCTTTGAGACCTATAGGGACTGAGGCCCGGTTCACACTGGTGTGATGTGAGAACCCTGATCGCACTGACTCGCATGGCAAAGCGCGCCGCGGTGAAAAATGGGCGTGGCTTACATGAAATAGTGGGCGTGGCTCAAGAGGGTGTGGTTAGAGTCTGAGGTGAATGAGGAGGGGGAGAAGGAAAGGGGGAGAGGGGAATGACGGGACAGCAGCCCCAGATCCTACACAATAAAAATATGTGTATTCTAGAAAGTTTAACAATCGGCAGATAAAGATACTCCAAACACGTGGTGTTAACGCTTCAATCATCCCGGCACCATGGTTGTTATGGTGTCAGGATGATTGAAGCGCATTATTTCTA
Organism: Aquarana catesbeiana; assembly: GCF_042186555.1. Classification (NCBI taxonomy): domain Eukaryota; kingdom Metazoa; phylum Chordata; class Amphibia; order Anura; family Ranidae; genus Aquarana; species Aquarana catesbeiana. The sequence goes on from NC_133327.1 coordinate 650,159,699, forward strand.
TTATTACATTGTAATATAAAATTAAATCATTCAACTCACCATAATGCCGAATCAGTGGGATCCCTTAGCGTGTCACTAGCCACGTCGCCTGCCACCAGCAGAGTCTGTCCTTGCATCAGGTGCCCCCAGCAGAATCAGTATAGACCCCCTCAGTGCAGACCCCCCTCCATCAGTGCAGACCCCCTCAGTGCAGACCCCCTCCATCAGTGTAGACCCCCTCCATTAGGGCAGACCCCCTCCATCAGTGAAGACCCCCTCAGTGCAGACCCCCTCCATCAGTGCAGACCCCCTCAGTGCAGACCCCCTCCATCAGTACAGACCCCCTACATCAGTGCAGACCCCCTACATCAGTGCAGACCCCCTACATCAGTGCAGACCCCCTCAGTGCAGACCCTCTCCATCAGTGCAGACCCCCACCATCAGTGCAGACCCCCCCCTCCTCTATTAGTGCAGACCCCCCCTCCTCTATTAGTGCAGACCCCCCCTCAGTGCAGCCCCCCCTCTATTAGTGCAGCACCCTCCTCAGTGCAGCCCCCCTCTATTAGTGCAGACCCCCTCAATTAGTGCAGCCCCCCTCTATTAGTGCAGACCCCCCTCAGTGCAGCCCCCCCTCAGTGCAGACCCTGCCCTCGTCCAGGAGCGGCCGGTGTTATGCCGAGAAAGTTCCCCTCGGCAAGTAAGGACCCCCTGTACTGCGCAGGCGCAGCGCTTGCGCAGTACGAGCCAGCAGAAATAGCCGAGCTGGGGAACTTTTTGGCAAGACACGGCGGCGCCGTGTGTTCAGTGGAGAGGGGAGTGGCCGTGCAGCTAAAGAAGCCAATTCATTGGCTACACGGATCGAGCCACCTTCCTCTCTCCACTGAACACTAGGGGGAAGATCGAGAGGCGGCGCCTGCCGCCATTTTGCTGGAGCCAGCTGCTCCAAAAATTTAAAAAAAAAACAACATTCCCGATTTTCCTGATGGAAATCCCTATTTGGGACAGCCTCCAATCGTGACAAGGGTCCCAAAATCGGGATTGTCCCTGGAAAATCGGGACTGTTGGCAACTATGCCAGTGTGAACCAGGCCTTATGGTCTCTGCTTCTGCTCCCTTCCTGCAGTCTCCAGCGCAAGTTCCTGCCAGCGTTGTACCAACAAAATGTGCTTGCCCCAGCATTCGCAGGGGTATGGAACATCCTCAATTCAGGCTTGCTCCGCTTCCCAGCTTACACCCTGCTGCTACAGCACACTGCAGCCTTACAGTGGTAAGATAGACTCTGATGAGACCCTGATGAAGGGCGGACTCTGATAGGGACACTGATGTAAGGTGGACTCTGCTGGGAACCCTGATGTAGGAAAGGACTCTGATGAAAGGAGGACTGTGGTGGCAACCCTGATGCAAGGGGGGACTTTGATGGGGACCCTGATGCAAGGGTGACTCTGATGGAGACCCTTATGTATGAGAGAGTCTGATGGAGAACTTGATGTAAGTTGGAACTCTGATGTGTTGGGGACCCTGATTGTGGGGGGACATTGATGTTATCGGGACCCTGATGTAACAGCGTACGCTGATGGGGATCCTGATGTAAGGGGTGACTGACAGGCATGCCGACGTAAGGGGTGACTCATTCATTTATATAACAGATTTTTTTTGGCCCACACATATTTGTCAAATGGCCTTTACATCGAAGAGTTTGGAGAACCCCGCTCTAAGCAACACAAAAAAAGTTTTGTCCAAAGATACACTATAATATTAGCATAATAAAAATACAAACTTACCTTCCTAGTATACTTAACATACAAAAACCCAATTTATTTTATAGAAACCCAAAAAATGAAAAAAGTAAAGAATATTCAAAAGTGGAAAACACTCCCTTTTTTTTTTCCATAAAGAACAGTGATAATGACTGTATGATGATGTCATTGTGTAAATAATCTCAGGGTCACTTGATAGGGAAAGTTCTCAGCTACAGGTCAGTGATAAGAATTACAATTTCGGCATTGCGGCTATGTCCGAAGATTGCTTGAAAGGAAACACCTGTTTTCATATTTTTTCAAATCTTTGCTTTTTCCAAAGGAACTAACAAACCATAAGTAACAAAAAAAAGGGAAAGTCTTTGCTATATAATGGGTGCAAGCTTGAAATAGGTGTACAAACCAGCCTACCCACCTTTAGGAAGTAAAAATGGCTTTTTATTCCTCGTGGTGTCATTATTTATTTATCCTAGATTTTAGGTTCTAACAAGCAGGGCCCTCTGATTCCTCCTGTGTGTAATGGTTTTGTAACTGTACTGTCGGCCCTCATGTTGTTAAGCGGTATGCAAACTTTTGGCGCTATATAAATCCTGTATAATAACAATATTAATAATAATATTACAGGTAGTTATATAACGGCAACAATGTAGCGCTTTAGGTTCAGTTCACACTGCCGCTTGAGCAACTTGCTGTGCGACTTTGCCAGGCGACTTCCTGGCGACTTGAGTACTACTTTGATAGAAGTATAGAATAGAAGTCGGATAGAAGTCACCTTGAAGTAATACACGAACTTCACTAGTGCTAATTAAGACAGCTCTAAATTGAATAACATGGGATTTCACATGTCACGTGACTTGGGGTTTCACAAGTCGGATCCCAAGTTGCGGCAGTGTGAGCCGAGCCTGACATATTGTAAATTCAGCCCCTCCTCCTAAGCAGCTTACAATATAGGGTTGCTATTAAGGATGAGCTAAGGTTCAGGCCAAACTCACATAGCCATATTTGGTCAATGGTATTGTCCAAATGAAGCCAGGTGGCCATATTAGGTCATTGATGTCACCAGCGTCCTTGCACCATTGCAAGGAACTCCATGACCCCTAGATGATTAGGCTGGTAGCCTGCTATCATAAGACAGTTTCCCTCAGGTTTAGCATTAGCTCATCCCTATTCCCTACTAAGGTCAAGGCCTAGACCCCATATCATATGCATACATGCACATACTAAGGCCAATTTAGACAGAAGCCAATTCACCTACCACTAAAAGTCAAGGTCACGCTTACAACACTCACTGTATATACTCCATGCAAATAGTGTCCAAGCCAGGTTCGAAACTAAGAACCCTAGCTCTACAAGGCAAAAGAACCAACCACTAAGCCACTGGACTGCCCATTGTGGTCAATAAAGGTGCATCTTCATGACCTTGGCATATTTATGACATTTCTGCATATACTTTAAATATAGCTGAGTTCACCAGAGTTGATATTGCCCCAGTCTGCTGAAGGTCTTTTTCATTTAATCAACTTTAGTGCAGCAGTAGCATGGCTTACAATGTCCTGATGCACATACACTAACTCTTCCCTTGATGCGTTTTACCCTTGTTTAGGACTTAATCATAGGGAAGAGCCAAAAGAGCTGCTCCACTCCCAGAACTTCAAGATGTCTTTGCTTGTTTTTCTTTGTCAGAGGGATGCAGATGTCGTTAGACCCATTGTAATTTTGTAAAGTGATCAGGCAGATCAGTCCTGCCTGCAAGAATATTAGTCAACAATGGAATCTGAAATTAAAGTGCTATGCTAAAATATTTGAGTCCAAAATGAATTTTTATTCCAAACATTAATTGGGTATGAGAACCAACGCGTTTTGAGGGGCCAGGTGTCCCCTCCTTTATCAGGGCTTGTGGGGATGTGGTGTTGGAATGTGAGGATTCAGGTAGTGATTGATAATCTTAAATTGGTATGCTGTAGGAAAAAAAACACAGAAGTGTTCAGAAGCTGATCTGAGCTCCCCTAGCCTACTGAATGAATGATGAAAGGGCATCACTCTGCCATCTCCTCCTGTCACCATGCCCACTCTCAGCACATGTACACTGAAGCAGAGACTGAGTGCCTTTTTTTTAAAAAAAGTGTTTATTTTTTTAATGAATACAAAATTGGATTACTTATCTGCCCTTAAAGTGGACTTACACCTAAAAGTGAAAGTTGCCCTCATTGTTTTGCTCTCCTAGGCCTCTATCTTTTTTTTTGGAAGCTAGTACTTTTTCGATGGTACCCGCATCCACTTCTTAAATCCTTGCCCATTCTAGGATGACATTGCCTTGGCCCACTTGACCTTCACCTGCAGCCCCATTGGATAACATCACACATCCCAGGAGGCTAGAGGACCAGTCTCCCTGTGCCCCTCAAACTCTTGCATGTGCGGTGGGAAGCCAGCTGTGTGTCTATAGGAAGTCACAGCTGGCTCCTCAATCCAGGAGGGCAGTGCAGGAGATCCACAACCCTGAGAAGAATTGGCTGCGGGGAAGGCAAAACCGATATCTGTTTCTTACAAGTCAGCAGCTGTAGTATTTGTAATTTTCACAGGCTCAGAAAAAGTTCCTCTTTAAAGCGATTGTATTTTTTTTTTTAAATAATAAACATCTCTATGCTTACCTGCCCTATGCAATGGAATTGCACAGGGCATCCCCTGAACCTCCTCTTCTCGGGTCCCCCCACTGGCGCTCCTGGCTCCTCCTCTCTGTCCAGTGCCCCCTTGTGCGTGCTCGCTCCGGGGCCTTTCTGCTGTGACCATTGACACAGACAGTAAAAATTCATTGAAGACTACCTATTAGATTAGGGTCTGGAACCCAAGCCACATCCCATATCAAACTAGAGGGCAAAGAGAGAGGGTGCCCCCCAGGGATTTTATGGGCGAGGGTTGAAGCCAGACAGAGAAGTACAAGGCATATATAAAAGAGTATTACAAAAAAAGCATAATACTCTTTTATATATGCCTTCTACTTCTCTGTCTGGCTTCAACCCTCGCCCATAAAATCTCTGGGGCACCCTCTCTCTTTGTTCTCTCGTTTGACAAAGACAGTGGAACTCTGCCCCATCCCCCACTGCCTTGTCACTGGAGTTGTTGATTGACCGGAGGGGCAGCCAATAATTCTCACTCTTATCAATTCGCCCAATGAGGAGGGAGACAGCAGAAAGAGCCACCACTCTCGTGCACGTTGCTGGATCAGACTCAGGGAAGAATAAGGGGGTGGGGGGCTAGGGGATCCTGCAGCAGAGAAGGTTTTTTCTACCTTAAAGCGGTAGTAAACCGCACCGATTTTTTTTTTAAACCCTGCAAAGGTAAAGGCATAATGTGCTAGTATCAGGGGCGGACTGACCATTGAGCCACTCGGGCATTGCCCGAGGGCCCTGGGCCACTAGGGGGCCCCATCAGGGTTGCCAGCCTCAGTAAAACCAGGGACAGTATGTATAAATCTGTGTTTTTTTTACATCTGTCTGTGTATACTGTGTGTACATGTATGTGTATACTGTGTGATTGTATACTGTGTGTGTGTATACTGTGTAGCCCCATAATCTCTGATTGCCTGGGGGCCCCGTAATCTCCTATGGCCCGGGGCCCCATGAGTTATCAGTCCGCCCCTGGCTAGTATGCATCACATATTAGCATATTATGCAAGACTTACCTTAAACTGAAGCCCCCCAGCGCTGTGCTGTCACTGCTGACAGGCGCTTTCATCTCCACCTGGTCTTCCTTCCAGGTCATCCGGCTGTCTGATTGGCCACGCCGCAATGACGTCAGGGAGTCACGGACCGCGGCACAGAGCTTTGAAGGGACGGCAAGGTATGCCATCCCTTCAGGGAGCATGTGCCAGTGACATCGCCGGCTGTATGCAGTATGAATTTCTCGTAAACCGTGCAGGTTTAGGAGATATTCACTGTGCCTACAGGTAAGCCTTATTATAGGTTACCTGTAGGTCCAATGCCAAAAAAGGCTTTACTTCCACTTTAATGCATAGAATGCATTAAGGTAAAAACCCTTGAGGCTTTAGAACCACTTTAAAGCCCATCTCCGGGCAAAAAAAAAGCTTTTCCTTGGAGTGGGGCTGTGCCAGCAGTGCATGGGTCAGCTGCTCGGTTTTTCCAGGAGATTGGGGAAAGCTGTATACTCCCTGATCCTTTGCTCCACCGTCAAATGGTGCTTCCCCACAATCCAGTGGTGGACTGTTCCTGATGTCCTCACGTCCAGAGCAGGTCTATGGGCTTGATGACATCAGGAATAGTCCACTGCAGAAGACCGCTAGACCGCGTGCGGGGGAGGGGTGTCAGGTGCCATTAGGAGCAGTGTGGTGTGGGGAAGATCGGAGGATTAGGTAAGTATATCTCCGTTCTCCAATCTCCTAGATGAAAACGAGCAGTTGACTTATGCAGTGCGGCACAGCCCCACTGCATGGGAAACGTTTTTTTTGCCCGGAGATGGGCTTTAAGGTATGACTAAAAGGTAAATCTTTTACAGTTTTGGATAGGGAAAGTGGAAAGGGATTAGAACACGGGTTTCCGTTGTGTTTTTTGTTCCCGTTAGGATGATTCACCCTCTCTATTTGTCCTGTTTCCATTATCACCAAGAATGAAAGTGAGAGAAAATCCCAAATTTTGGGTTATTCCCAGAACAGTAGAAAAAGGTGAAATGTTTCAATGAGGACACTACTTCTTGTGACAACAGGGATTCTCTCACTTCCTGTTTTGTCTATAGGACAGGAAGTGAAGGGAAATCTCCCTAATGGGACACAAGTTTTGCCATCAGTTGTACTTTAAGTAGCTCTAACAGACTCAATGATGTCTCCCTTTAACATTGTGCTGTGTTGTTTTTCTGCCTTTCTTGGTTAACAAGCAGAAATGTAAGATATGTTTTAGTTTAGTTTCGCAAGAAAACATCCATAAATTTCCGAGTAATGATGGCCATACCCGAATGCCTGTGTCCTAATTACTAAACTTTGCAACTGAACTGTACAGAAAAATTACCAATAAATCAAAATGTCTTTGGAGACCAGATAATCGGAGAGTACTTTTTTTTAAAACATCTTTGTAGTTCCATCATGAGTGTTGTAACTTCCAGAGTCGGAGAAGGGGAGGAAACAAAACCAAAGAACAAGTTGTTCATTATGTAATGTTCAGGGAAGCTACAAAGACCAATTAAAAACCTCTGTTTCAGCAAACAACTCGGGCTGGTGTTTACATGGAGCTGTCAGAACCTATTTATTCCTGCACTTCAGCCAGGAGCCACAGTTTGTGACTCAGTTAAAAATGTTGTATTCAAATTTTCAAGTAGAACAAAAGGCAAAGTTTTTGTTTAATATTTTGAAAGGAGTAAGGGAGGGTTTTAACTCCTGTCAGGTTTTTTTTTTGCCAACTGTGTCCCACGGGGGAGTCATTTTCCTTCTTATCTTATAACTAAAATAGGAAGTATGAGGAGATCCAAAGTGAGGGAATCCCAGGGGGTCACTAGGATCCCCGGAAGTAGTGACCCCATTGAAAGACTTCCCCTCTATTCCTATTCTGATGGCAACCCAAATTTTGGGATTTTCATTGTCCCTATTCATTAGTGGCCTAACTAATCGATTGTTTCTCTCTCCAAATCCCTCCACTGGCTTCAACTAGCTCAATGTACAAAATTCAAAATACTACCTACAACATATAAAGCCACCGCCAACACTGGCCTGAGCTACATCACCAACCTCATTTCAACATATCACCCAAATTGTTTGCTCTCTAGCTTCCTTGTCACCTACTCACATGCTCGCGTCCAGGACTTCTCTAGAACCCCTCCCTTCCTTTGGAGCTCTTTATCCCCTACCTGTCCGACCATCTCCCACTCTGTTTGCTTTTAGGCAATGCATGAAAACTCATCTCTTCAGGAAACCCTATCCCCGTCTCCACCTAAAAACTGTTCTTTGACCATCTCCATCAGCTCATCCCCCACAGCTATTACCTTTTGTACCACCTCCACCTCCATTTCAGATTGTAAAATTCAGGACTGAGCAGGGCCTACCTCATTCTTACTTAACTGTACTGTACTGTCAACCTTTATATTGTAAAGTGCTGTACAACATGTTGGGGCTAGATAAATCCTGTATAATAATATGAATCTCCTGTAGCATATCTGTAGTCTCTGATTATCTCCTGTAGCATATCTGCGGTCTCTATATATCTCCCGTAGCATATCTGTGGTCTCTGACCATCTCCTGTAGCATGTGTGTAGTCTCTATCCATCTCCTGTAGCATGTGTGTAGTCTCTATCCATCTCCTGTAGCATGTGTGTAGTCTCTATCCATCTCCTGTAGCATATTTGTAGACTCTGACCATCTTCTGTAGCATGTTTTTAATCTCTGATCATCTCCTGTAGCATATCTGTAGTTTCTGCCCATGTCCTGTTTCCTATCTGTAGTCTCTGACCATCTTCTGTAGCACGTCTGTAGTCTCTGACCATCTCCTGTTGCATATCTGTAGTCTCTGACCATCTTCTGTAGCATGTCTGCCGTCTCTATCCATCTCCCGTAGAATGGCCATAGTCTCTGACCATCTCCTGTAGCATGTCTGTAGTGTCCATCAATCTCCTGTAGCATATTCGTAGTCCCTATCCATCTCCCGTAGCATGTCTATAGTCTCTGACCATCTCCTGTAGTATATTTGTAGTCTCTGACCTTCTCCTGTAGCATGTCTGTAGTCTCTGACCATCGCCTGTTGCATATCTGTAGTCTCTGATCATCTTGCGTAGCATATCTGTAGTCTCTGACATCTCCTGCAGCAGGTCTGCAGTCTCTGACCACCTCCTGTTGCATATCTGTAGTCTGCAACATCTTCTCTAGCATGTCTGTAGTCTCTGACCATCTCCTGAAGTATATTTGTAGTCTCTGACCTTCTCCTGTAGCATGTCTGTAGTCTCTGACCATCGCCTGTTGCATATCTGTAGTCTAAGATCATCTTGCGTAGCATATCTGTAGTCTCTGACATCTCCTGCAGAAGGTCTGCAGTCTCTGACCACCTCCTGTTGCATATCTGTAGTCTGCGACCATCTTCTCTAGCATGTCTGTAGTCACTGACCATCTCTTGTTGCATATCGGTAGTCTCTGGCCATCGCCTGTTATAAAAATGGAGTCTATGAACATCTCCTGTTGCATATCTGTAGTCTCTGACCATCTGCTGTAGCATATCTGTAGTCTCTGACCTTCTTCTGTTATAATGTAAATCTGTAGTCTCTGACCATCTCCTGTTGCATGCCTGTAGTCTCTGACAGCTTTCTGTAGCATTACATTCACTGAATATTACATGTGGCCCTTTGGTAATGTCAGGGGCCACCGTTGTGGCCCTCCTACATCACACAAGTGGCCTCCACTGCTTTAGACAATAGCCAGTGCTGAATTATCTCACCAAATGTTTGACAACTCCAGATCTACATTTCCACCAATAGTGTTAATTGGTCTGCAGGAAATACTCAATTCTACGGGACTTTCAAAGATTTTTTTTTTTTTTATTATTATTTCATGTTAACTCCTCAGACTGCAGATACAAAGGGTTTAGGAGATTGAGATGACTCAGATTTTACCAAGGCACAATGTTTGTTTTAATGTCTGCTGTCTGGTTCACTTATCATGATTGCGCTTGGATTTCTGTATGCTGTGCAATGTAAACATTCAAGTCGACTTTTGTGTACTTTCAGATCTGACAATGTTCAGCCTCCTCTTGTAAAAGCACTGGCACAATCAGCCTGGGGCATGAAATGTGTGGAGTTCCCTGTGATCCAGCTGGGGCCGGTCTGTTGCTCCCCCCTTCCCCAACCCAAAGTGTAATATTTGCTTCCTTTTGTTCTGTTAAATATGCCATTAAAAGCGTTTTGCTACAGTGCCTTGAAAAAGTATTCATACCCCTTCAAATTTTCCACATTTTGTCATGTTACAACCAAAAACGTAAATGTATTTTGTTGGGATTTTATGTGATAGACCAACACAAAGTGGCAAATAATTGTAAAGTGGAAGGAAAATGATAAATAGTTTTCAACATTTGTTACAAATAAATATGTGAAAAGTGTGTAATTTACTCTCAGTATAAATACAGCTGTTCTGTGAAGCCCTCAGAGGTTTGTTGGAGAACCTTAGTGAACAAACAGCATCATGAAGGCCAAGGAACACACCAGACAGGTCAGGGATAAAGTTGTGAAGCAGTTTAAAGCAGGGTTAGGTTATAACAAAATATCCCAAGTTTTGAACATCTCACAGAGCACTGTTCAATCCATCATGTGAAATTAGAAAGGGTATGGTACAACTGCAATCCTACCAAAAGATGGCCGCCCCCTTAAGCTGACAGGCCAGGCAAGGAGAGCATTAATCAGGTAACTCTGGAGGAGTTGCAGAGATCCACAGCTCAGGTGGGAGAATCTGTCCACAGGACAACTATTAGTCGTGCTCTCCATAAATCTGGCCTTTATGGAAGAGTGGCAAGAAGAAAGCCATTGTTGAAAGAAAGCCATAAGAAGTCCCATTTGCAGTTTGCGAGAAGCCATGTGGGGGACACAGCAAAACTTTTTGGCCTAAACTTTTTGGCCCTAAAGCAAAACGCTATGTGTGGCAGAAAACTAACACTGCACATCACCCTGAACACACCATCACCACCGTGAAACATGGTGGTGGCAGCATCATGTTGTGGGGATGCTTTTCTTCAGCAGAAACAGGGAAACTGGTCAGAGTTGATGGAAAGATGGATGGAGCCAAATACAGGGCAATCTTAGAAGAAAACCTGTTATGCCCCGTACACACGGTCAGATTTTCCGATGGAAAATGTCCGATCGGAGCGTGTTGTCGGAAATTCCGACCGTGTGTGGGCTCCATCGGACATTTTCCATCGGATTTTCCGACACACAAAGTTTGAGAGCAGGATATAAAATTTTCCGACAACAAAATCCGTTGTCGGAAATTCCGATCGTGTGTACACAAATCCGACGGACAAAGTGCCACGCATGCTCAGAATAAATAGAGAGATGAAAGCTATTGGCCACTGCCCCGTTTATAGTCCGTACGTGTTTTACATCACCGCGTTCAGAATGATCGGATTTTCCGACAACTTTGTGTGACCGTGTGTATGCAAGAAAAGTTTGAGCCAACATCCGTCGGAAAAAATCCTAGGATTTTGTTGTCGGAATGTTCGAACAAAGTCCGACCGTGTGTACGGGGCATAAGAGTCTGCAAAAGACTTGAGACTGGGGCGGAGGTTCACCTTCCAGCAGGACAACGACCCTAAACATACAGTCAGAGCTGCAATGCAATGGTTTAGATCAAAGCATATTTATGTGTTAGAATGGCCCAGTCAAAATCCAGACCTAAATCCAATTGAGAATCTTTGGCAAGACTTGAAAATTGCTGTTCACAGACGCTCTCCATCCAATCTGACAGAGCTTGAGCTATTTTGCAAAGAAGAATGGGCAAAAATGTCACTCTCTACATGTGCAAAGCTGGTAGAGACATCCCCAAAAAGACTTGCAGCTGTAATTGCAGCAAAAGGTGGTTCTACAAAGTATTGACTCAGGGGATACAAATGCACGCCACACTTTTCAGATATTTATTTGTAAACAATTTGGAAAACCATTTATCATTTTTCTTCCACTTCACAATTATGTGGCACTTTTTGTTGGTCTATCTCTATCATATAAACATATATGCAAGGTGAGGTAATGGACAATCGATCACCTCTCATGCGTTCTGTTGTAGGAGACTGAAGCAGAATCCGGCCCGGGTTTTTCCAGCCTCTGTGGCAGGCTTGGTTCCGGTCCGGATGTTGTGGTCTGTGTACAAAAATAGAGACTTTTTCTCCCCCTTACCCGGACTGACCAACGTGATCCAGCATGATATAGTGATGGAACCATGCATTCGCGTAAATATAAAGCCATACAGAATCCCAGAGGCCAGGCGAGAGGCAGTCATGAAGGAAATCAAAAATATGTTAGAGTTGGACGTGATAGGAGAGTCCCACCAGTGATTGGTCGAGCCCCAAACTCATGGACAGGTTGGGACAGGCCAGCTACATAACAACCCTAGACCTAACGAAAGACTAATGGCAAATACCCCCAACTGAATCAGCCAAGGAGAAGACTGCCTTTTCCACTTCTAAGGACTTGTTTCAGTACAAGCGGATGCCTTTTGGTCTGCATGGGGCCCCTACATTGTTCCAGCAAATGATGGACAAAACTTAGACCACATCGCCCGTACGCAGCCGCTTATTTGGACGATGTGGTCATCCACAGCCCAGATTGGGAATCACACCTGCCCCGAGTACAAACAGTGGTAGATTCCCTTAAGAAAGCAGGTCTCACGGCCAACCCAAAAAAGTGTGCCATAGGCATGGAGGAGGCCAAATACCTTAGGTAAAGAACTCAAGACCAATAAGATTGAGGCAATTCAAAAATGGCCCCAACCGGTAAACAAAAAAGGTAAACAAAAAATTTTGGGCCTTCCTGGGCATTACGGGGTATTACAGACGTTTTATACCCGACTTTGCCACCATTGCCACCCCTCTGACCGACCTGACGAGGGGTAGAGGGTCAGTCATGGTTAAATGGAATCCTGAAGCCGAGGAGGCATTTCAGAAGTTAAAGCAGGCCCTTTGTGTACTATCGGTGCTGGTGACCCCGGACTTCACAAAGGGGTTTGTGGTGCAGACAGACGCCTCTGAGGTGGGCCTAGGTGCTGTACTATCCCAGAACAGAGATGGTAAGGAGCACCCGGTTGTATACCTGAGCCGAAAACTGAACAGGCATGAAAAAAACTACACCATTGTTGAGAAGGCGTGTCCATTAAATGGGCCTTAGACTCCCTGAACTATTACTTGTTGGGGAGGTCATTTAAGCTGGTCACCAACCATGCTCCCCTAAAGTGCATGTGTGACAACAGGGAGAAAAATGGCCACGTGACAAGATCGTTCCTGGCTTTACAGCCCTTTAAGTTTACAGTAGAGCATAGGCCAGGCAAGCTCCAAAACAATGCGGACACCCTCTCCTGGTATGCGAGGTGAGGTAATAGACAATCAATATATTTAACCTCGCATGCGTTCTATTGTAAGACTGAAGTGGAATGCGGCCCAGGTTTTTCCAGCCTCTGTGGCAGGCTTGGTTCCGGCTCGGATGTTGTGGTCCACTAGAGCCCATGCTCAGGTGGACTTTAAATGAGCAGAAAGAGAGCACAGGATAGTTCTGGCCTGAGACTCAGAAGGGAATCTGAGAGAGATAGAGCTCTGTTTGGATTTAAAAAGAAGGTTTGCTTTATCACATGTTTTGTGGGTGACGGGGACCACCCCCATACTGTATAGAGAGGAGACTACTGTATAGTTTAGTACTAGACGGCAAGGATTTGCTTTACTATTTTTTGTTTGTTTTATCACTTTGCAAACCTCTACTAAATAAACCAGGCAACCCGCCAGATTGTAAAGAAATTGCCTGCACGCTGACCTTGTTTTCCAGAAAAGGTGATCCCAACTAGCTAATCTCTCACACATGACAAAATGTGGAAAATTTCAAGGGATATGAATACTTTTTCAAGGCACTGTATATCTGTTTAACCTCCCTGACGGTATTCCTGAGCGTGGCTCGGGGTTAAATTTCAGCACCATTAGCGGTAACCCCGAGCCACAATCGGGATTGCATTGCAGGATCCTGGTGTGGTGTACTTACCTTGTCCCCAGCATCCTGCGATGTCCCCCCGCTGTGTCCTCCTCCCGAAGCCTCTCTGTTCCGGGCTCCATTCCCTGTGAGCGTCGCTACGCACGGGGGGCGGAGCCTGGCGGCAAATTAAAAAAACTGTAAAAATCATAACACTTACATCTTACAGATTACAGTAGTGTATGAAATCATTTCACATCCCTTTTGTCCTCAATGCTTTGTCCAATGCCCTGCATGCACCTTTATATTATATTTATATTATTAACATTATATGTTCTTTCTGCCTGGAAACTTGTCCATAGCAACCAAAAAGTGTCCCTTGACGTCAAAAGTGGCTTTAGACCAGCTAGAAAACAGCAATAGTAAATTAGAATACTTGCAGAATTGAGCGATAGTGAATCGTGGGGAAATTTATTTTATTACTATTATTATATATATATTTTCTTTAATTATTTATATTTATTTATTATATTATAATTTAGGATTTTGTGTTTCAAACTTCATCATACCCGGGATGTCTACTAGACTCTTGGTGGACAGATTTAAGTGTGTTATTGCTAAGAATTACAGACCTACAATATAAAACGCCAAATTTCTATGCAAAATAATTGTACCGCTTCGGGACGCAAAAATCTGAAATAATCATACCGCCAAGGAGGTTAATAAGTTAAAAAAAATGCCAGTTGATCCTACCAGAAATCTTATGAGCTGATAAAATTCTGTGCTCTCTTCTGACCCCTATCAATTTAATTGCTTTCAGGAATCTTGGAGGACTACAGAACCACTCCCCTCTATGTTATGTAAACTAGCAGAGGGGTGCGGTTTCAGAGTCCCTATGTTTCTGTTGCCCTGGACTGGTAAGCTACTTTTTTTGGCGGGGTTTAGATATGCTTTAAAGCAGACCTTCACCCAAAAAAACAATATGCATCTGTCTCCTCCCCCACCCCTCTTCCACAATTAGTTTTTACTTTTTTTCTGTGTTTCAGACACTTTTGATGCTTTCCTTCTTTCTTGCCTAGGCAAGAATGATGCTGTACCCCCCCCCCCCCTCCCCCAGCACTGAAAGGTCTTGCACACCAAGGGATTCCACGCATGCACTGATGTGCTGCAGAACTTTAGGACCCACCAGAGACCTGCAGCACATACGGAGGATGACACAGGTATGGGCAGTGCCAGGACAAGGTCATCTAGAGCCCAGGGCGAACATGCCAAACTGTGCCCCTCCCCCTTCAAGATGTATTAGTATTATGTGTGGGGAAAATCCCCCCACAAAAACACTGAGCAATAATTTGCATGCTTACCCCCTATGCATAAATTCCCTCTCCTCCCAGAGTACAGATCTGCCCCCTGCTGAAATCCCCCCTCTCAGCACAAATCTTTGCCCCCACCATCTCCCAAATCCTCCCAGCTCAAATGCCCCCCCCCCCCCCAAAAAAAAGAAAATTCACCCCTCCTAGCACAATTCCTCTAACCCTAAAATGTCCTCTCCTAGTACACATCTTCTCCCCCCTACTTTAAATCCCCCCTCCCAGCACATATTCCCCCCCAGATCCCCCCTCCCAACATAAATCCCTCTAAATCACTACTCATACTCCCACCCCCCAAATTTTCCCTTCTAGAACAAATACTTACCCCCTGATGCCCCCTAAAATTCCTCCTTCCAACACAAATCCCCTCCCCTTCAATCTCCTTATGGCGCCCTCCCCCCCACCTCACTGTGCCCAGGGAAGCCGCCCCTTCTGCCTACCCCTTGTTTCGATCCTGGGTATGGGGTCCCAGATCTTATGATGCCTGCTCATGTGCGGGAAACCCACCATGATGTGCGGGGTCCTGAAAGCCAGGCAGAGCCCTTTAGTACATCTACACACGCACCAGATTTTCATCTTTACAGTATGTAAACCCAATCACTAAACTCTCATATTTATTTATTGCAGGTTTTTAGATAACACTGACCATGCACACAGTGCTTTACCTACTGTACATTCACATCAGTCCCTACCCTGATGGAGCTTACAACCTAAAGTCCCTAGCTCACATGCCTATATACACATAGTAAGGTCAATTCACCTACTAGCATATCTTTGAAGTGTGGGAGGGAACCAGAGTATTCAGAGGAAACCCATGCAAGTGCATGCCAACTCCCTGCAGATAGTGTCCTAACCAGAAATTTGAGCCAGGGAACCCAGAGCTGCAAGGTTGAAATTACATAGTTAGTCACGTTAAAAAAAAGACACCTACAAAAAAGTCCATCTACAATTTCTAAATGTCTGCATTTGTAAATTTCAAAAGCCAATATAAAGGAATAGTAATGAGAACCTCCAGGGCCAGAGCTAGCTGACATCCTTCTGTGTATGGTGGGTTGTGGGGCATGGTGGGTGCAAGATGATTAAAGTCATTGGGCGCCAGACACTTCTTTAATGCAAAAGAGTTTATTTCTCTTAACAAACTTTTTGGGGGAAAGAGGGTTAGGCCAGGACACCCTAAGGTAGTTGCAAGTTCAATTGGCAGACGCCGAGACTTCGATAGGAGGACAGCCATGCAGGAAAAGGCATCCAGCAAGACGCCACATCTGCATGTGCAGGAATGCTGTCTCCTATGGTAACAGTCTTTAACAGTTCCTAACACAAAGTTTAACAGTTCCTTTCGCTTCCACTACAATCACTCCTTGTAGTTCTTCAGCCCACTGAGCTCCTGGTCTCCCACTCGACCCGCTTATTCACTGTCACTGAATCCCTTGAGCTCCTCCAATCTTCACGGTAGTATCTTCCTTAAGCATCACCCCCGCTTCTCTGCTGGGTCCCTAGCTTGGCACTCAAGATACTTCTCAAGCATAAGCCCACTGGCCTGCTCGGATCCCTGACTTGACCTATAATGCCTCGTACACACGGTCGGACTTTGTTCGGACATTCCGACAACAAAATCCTAGGATTTTTTCCGACGGATGTTGGCTCAAACTTATCTTGCATTCACACGGTCACACAAAGTTGTCGGAAAATCCGATCGTTCTGAACGCGGTGACGTAAAACACGTACGTCGGGACTATAAACGGGGCAGTGGCCAATAGCTTTCATCTCTTTATTTATTCTGAGCATGCGTGGCACTTTGTCCGTTGAATTTGTGTACACACGATCGGAATTTCCGACAAAGGATTTTGTTGTCGGAAAATTTTATAGCCTGCTCTCAAACTTTGTGTGTCGGAAAATCCGATGGAAAATGTGTGATGGAGCCCACACATGGTCGGAATTTCCAACAACAAGGTCCTATCACACATTTTCCGTCGGAAAATCCGACCGTGTGTACGGGGCATAAGACTGTTCTACAAGCGGCACCTTCGCTGGCTGGGTCCCTGGCTTGATACCCACTGAAGTTTACAGATTCTTCACTGTCCCCGCTTGGTGAGAATACTGCTCCGGTACTTGCTCCAGTTACTCACTGTGGTCCCTGGTAACAAGGTGGTTAGTCCCTTAGTGGCAACAGCTTCCCTTCTACCTCCGACCATGACAGGTTCTCCGGCCGGCAGCACAGTCACTTTTGGTTGGACAGCAAGCCGCAGTCCCAGCCCTGTGCCGCTCCTTTGCTTCTGGATAGGTCCTCAGACAGCCTAGCAGCCAGATGTGCCCGGTATAGGCCCAATTTCCAGCCTAGCAGCCCGGGCAATACAACACACGTCCACCCAGACAGCCGTCCAGGTGGCACAGAACCTAGATCACCTGACTCCACCTGAATATACAGGCTCTCCCAGCAGGCCAGGGGATTCAAGAAAACCCCTGCCCATTAGCTGAGATACCCCATATACCTTGACCTTGCGTTGCCCTTCTCATATCTAGTACCACCAAGTACCCGGCCACCTAGTGGTAGAAAAGAAAAGTTAGGGAGAAATCAATAGATCTCTAACAATCAACCAGGACAACTATTTCTGACAAGTAAATTTGTGAGGAGCAACCCTGCCTAAACTCCAGGGTGCTACACTAAGATTTTTTTTTAAATAATTCTCCTGTAAGGGGCGTGGCAGGGGGTGTGTCCTATGCCTACATACTTTTGCTATTAGTTGTCCCTCATTCCCATCTCAAAAAGTTGGGAGGTATGCATCTAGTTCAACCAATAGAAAAAAACAAACAAATAGAAAACCTCCATAAACACAATCCTATAACCACAGCTGATCCAGAGGAAGGCAAAAAAAAAATTCAATAAAGCATGATCCAAATGGCACCAGCATAGGAAAAAAAATCCTTTCTGATCACTTAGAAATCAGTTTCAATGTTTTTAAATCTGACGCTTGCATTAAAATAATACTTTGTGATCCTGCTACAAATCTCCTAATTTGCACACTTCCTGTTATAAGGTAACAACTCTCTATCTCAGTCTCCAGATTGTGCTTGTGTGTTGTCACCCTGTCACATGGGTTTCTGAGGATGTTCCCTGCTAAAGTCTCTGCGCCCCAGATATATACCTACCTGCATATCACAGCTGTTGGCTGCTGCTGCTCTGTTCACATTCTACAGCCAAAATCTTTTATCCGTAGGCAATACCTGTTCAATTGATTCCCATGGACTTCTAAGGTGTCATCTCTCTGCGATCTGGCCAGGCGATTACGTAGAAATCTTAAAGTACATTTCCAGGAATTAGAAAAAAAATCTATCCTTGCAGGTTAAATACTCATTAAGTCTAGGGGTGCTGGTATAAGGAGAAATACTTACCTTTTTCTGTACTGCAGCAGGGTCCCTCCAGGGGGTGACTGGTCCTCTACAGCCTGTTCTGTGCGCATCTCACAGTCGAGGTTGCAATCCCTCTGGGCCCTCAGGGTAACTCAGATGTTTATGAATTCCCACTGAGGAAGGGAATCCTTGCCGGGCCCCGAAATGTTGACATGGCAGTTTGACTAATGTGACATGATACTTACACATTGTGAAAACATATCATCTGGAGTGCTAGGGACACAATTTCCTATCTCTGTTTGTCAATTTATATGCTTTTTCTTAGCCATTGGAAAGGCAAGTATATCTTGAAGCCTATCTTCAGGGACAGGAAAAATGCTCCCTCGCAGTGGGTCTGCCCCCTCACTCAATAGTTAAATGCTTGTTTAGGTCTAGAGAGATCTATACTCCCCTATCCTCTGGCAGTGGACTGTCTCTCAGCATCCTCATGTCTGAAGTAGGACAATGGGATTTGCATAGGACTTGATGATGCCAGAGGACATGCGACCACCAAATCATAAGGGAGAGGTGACTGAGTGGACCGGTCTTACAGCTTCGGGGAAGCCTATGGGAGAGAAGGATCAGGTAAAAAAAGTGCTTTTTGTGGTGGTGGTGGTGTGAACAACCCCATAGGAGTGGCCAGAATGACACCCTTGCAGTCATATCGCTGGATCTGCCAAGAGGCATTGGACCCCGGTTGAGAATGGCTACTCTAGATATAACAGGCATTCAAGCCTTGTATGGCAGAGGGGGCCCAACTTCAAGGGTATATATTTTTTTTCAAATTCCTTAGAGTTGACCTTTAAAATGTAACAGGCGTTGCCAAAATAACCCAGCGCCAAGATCACCACACCAGAAGATCATGCATATTTGACTGTTTCCAAAATATTTTTCTGATGCCGCAGTTTAGGTGACGGGCCCTCTTTCAAGAGGAAATATTGTGGAACACTCAGGAAAGTCTGTAGAGCACATGTTACTCTTATACATGCGAGCTGTCTGATAATATTTATAGTCAGAGCATAAAATCTGTTAATAGGGGCTGATAGAGAAGAGGCAGATTATGCGTGTAAAAGCAGTTCTTTACTTTGAGGTTGATAGGTCGTCCAAAACGTGTTTGGAAATACTTTAGTGTATGTAACGAAAACTTGGCAGAGTGTAATCATCTGTGAGCGTCCCAGAGGTTTAATGCAATCTAAAAAGAGATTCTTTTTATCGCTAGAGCTGCGTGGGGTGGGAGTAAAGCAATGCTAGAACATATAAATTATTTTGATGTTTTGAAGAAACGCATCCATAGGAGAGATAAAAGTGGGATTGATGTGAGCGGTTTAAAAGAACAGAACAAAAATGTTACAAGGGAACTAAAGTATAATTCGACTAAATCTGTGCTTAGGCCTCCATCCCCAACAGTTAAAGGTTCAGTACATGCTCACCTTCCTTTTGCTCCCCCAACTTTTCCATTTGGCCATTAAGCTGCCAGGAGGACTACATTTGGGCCCTGTGTTGAAAGGTTTTGGACTTGTGTCGATGGCAACAGTTTAACACTAATTTGAGATGCCTTTAAGCAGGGCCGATCCTAGGGTCACAGACGCCTGGGTGCAGAAATATTTCTGGCGCCCCCACGTGGGCGTGGTCATCTTTACCAACTCCTCCCCTTTACAAATGTTACTAAGGCAACGACTCAAACACAGAGATGCTCCCCTAAGAAGTCTTCGTTACCCTGGGATCCTCCCATGATCTTTTAACAATAAAGAAAATACTGGAAGAGAGTACACTAATGAGACCTGGAGGGGAGTCTCTCTGATGCACACAGAGAGGGCTTCTGTTAGAGAGTCTGTTAGAAAGAGCCCCCAGACATAGTACAGGAGATGGTCAGAGACTGCAGACATGATACAAGAGACGATCAGAGACTGCAATCATAGTACAGGAGATGGTCAGAGACTGCAGACATGATACAGTGGATGGTCAGAGACTGCAGACATGGTACAGGAGATGGTCAGAGACTGCAGACATAATACAAGAGGTGGTCAGAGACTGCAGACATGATACAAGAGATGGTCAGAGACTACAGACATGTTACAAGAGATGGTCAGAGACTGCAGACATTTTATAAGAGATAGTCAGAGACGGCAGACATAATACAGGAGATGGTCAGAGACAGGAGATATAATACAGGAGATGGTCAGAGACTGCAGACATGTTACAAAAGATGGTCAGAGACTGCAGACATAGTACAGGAGATGGTCAGAGACTGCAGACATAGTACAGGAGAGGGTCAGAGAATGCAGACATATTACAGGAGATGGTCAGAGATTGCAGACATAGTACAGGAGATGGTCAGAGACTGCAGACATGTTACAAAAGATGGTCAGAGACTGCAGACATAGTACAGGAAATGATCAGAGACTGCAGACATAGTACAGGAGATGGTCAGAGAATGTGGACATATTACAGGAGATGGTCAGAGATTGCAGAAATAGTACAGGAGATGGTCAGAGACTGCAGACATACTACAGGAGACGGTCAGAGACTACAGACATAATACAGGAGACGGTCAGAGACTGCAGACATGTTACAAGAGATGGTCAGAGACTGCAGACATTGATAGGGTTGAAATAATGACTTAGAGTTCCACTTTAATTGTTTCTGTTTTTTCTTACCTGTGTACGTATCAATTGTTCTATTTAAATTGTTTGTGCTCCTTTCTTACCTGTGTACGTATCAATTGTTCTATCAATCTGTATCTAGATGGAATTTGGAACTGCTGAATAATCATTACATGTTCGCTGATGAGAAACTCTTTGTACCTTAACCTCATTTGGTAATGCCGATAAGATTACTGCTTTTGTAACTGCCTATAAAAGAAGTAAAGGGAGCAGTCCTTTTTGGGGGGGATGCTCAGAACTTTGATACAGACATACCTGACTCTGTGTCTTAATTCCTATATGAAGCAATAATTTGGCAAAGCAATATAAACTATAAGCAACTTATTTAAAAGTTGAACCTAACATTTTGGCGCTCGGAACAGGGACTCACCGATGATACTACAAGAGGTGGACGAACGCGGCTGACGGAACAAAAAGGAATAGGCATTCCGGGAATCACAGATCAAAAAACCTGCGCAGGTAAGAAAAAGCTTTATTTTTCTTATATTCTGTGCTCCCCTGATTTGTGCCTATCCGTTCTGTCAGTTACGGTTCTCCTGGTTTTAAAACACCAGCCTCTGTAGTGGTGAGTCTAGAATTACTGGATATTTTAGTTTATATTGCTGGAATTATTTGTTTGTTTTGTCTGTCTTGTCTGTCTTGTCTGTCTTGTTGAGAAAGTGAATGAGCCTTGTCAAGGATGGTATGAGTTAGAAGGGGATTGCCGAACTAAGCAACGGAATGCGCCTTACCTCACACGATTGGGAACCTGAGGGCTTGTGAGCTTGGGGGTCTGACGCTTATGCTTAACCTCACATCTAACTCATAAACCATAGACGGGTTGAGAGTATAAGCCCTGTCTGCTCCATAAAGCAGGGATAAGAGTGTATGAGAGGGATTCCCAGATACGGGGAGGGAATAAGGTCTCAACAAAGTCCCGAGATCTAGTCGGATACCTGGCCACTTAAAGGAATGCTTGTATATGTTGTAGCCGCATTTTTGTATATGTTGTAGCCGCATTCTGGTTTGTTATTGGGCTAGCATATAAAGTAATTATTTATTATTGGGCTAGCATATAAAGTAATTCGGTTTCAGAAATCTCATTCCGGAGAGGTTTCTAGAATTCTAGCACCCTAGGAGGAAGGCAACGAGGAACTAGTGTAACTTAGCTGGTTTGCTATTGGGCTAGCATATAAAGTAATTATTCATTCTTGTATATGTTGTAGCCGCATTATATTGTACACTAAGTGTCCCACACGCTACCTAGGCAGGACTGTTAGAATGGGCCAGAGGAACACAAAACCCCGTCAGGGAATTGTGGCGCACTATACGGTGCCACAGATAATTAAGAACATTTATGGGAAAACTGAAGCACAGGACTTAAAGGATGTCCTTCGTAAATTTAAGGTGAAAGGAGCAGCGGGCTTAGACCCGGATGTATGGAGTGAAATAAAAAGGGACAGACAAGGAGAGGTGTTAGAGAAGCAATGGATGCGTCAGGTTCAATGCTTAATTAAGGTCTCAAATAGAGCGAAAGAAGAGGGGTGGAAGTATAATCCAGATTGTGATGGTTGGGATATGAAAGATAGAAGAACAAAAAATGTCGAGGCTCCCAGCTCAGCCATCCCACCCCCATACACTGACGTAGAACGCAAACCACACAAGATATATCCGGTACTTGAGGGGAGAGGATGGGTTTGTCAGGATTGTGGAGCACAAAACCCAGAATGGGCAGTAGAATGTGTGCATTGTGGGGCACAAAAACCTCATCCAGAAACTGTAGCTCCCGTACGCACTGATACACGCATTGTTCAGGTAAACAATCCAGAATTTGGACAAGCAGCCCATCCAAATGCCCCGCCTACTGTCACTCGTAGAATGCAAATAAGGACTTGGGCACCATGGTCGGCAGACACCCTTATGGCATTAATACAGAGCGCCCCAGACCCGGTAGCAAAGCCAGCTGCTTTTTGTAGATTTGTGACACAGTTAATGAATACACATGAAGCGACCTGGCAGGATGGGGAGGATCTATGCAGACACAAAATGACTCTGACCCTGTTTAACCAGTTTATGACAGAAATAGGTCCACACAGACCTGCAGGACAAGTTGATGGGGATGGCAATTTAGAGACAGGACATGTCAGACATATAGACTCAAGGGCCCCTTTTATTGCTAGATTAGAAGCTTTTTGTCAGGCAAAACAACAGGAGAGGGGGTCCATATCACCCATGAAGCAAATGCCAGGACAGACTGTATCGGAATTTTACTTATCTATGGAAAGTATGATGGCAGATGAGGGATTGGACTTGGCCCTGCCAGTCACAATCCGAGCCTTCAATAGACAATTTACGGAGGGATTAATTCCACAGATAAGTGAGAGACTGAAAGCCTGCACACCAGAGTGGAGGGCAACTAGAGATAGAGGGACGTTGTTACAAAAAGCGTAAGGCATAGAGGCGGACTTAGCAGAAACCAAAGGGAGGAAATCTCATGCTATCAACGCACTCGGGGGTCCCCAAGAGCAAGGTAGAGGTTCCTTTCGCAAACCCCTTACCTGTCACTACTGTAACAAGATTGGTCACATCAGATGCAACTGTAAGAAAAGAATAAGGGATGAAGGAGAGGAAGGTGTTGATTCTCCAGTTAATCAGAGAAGGAACCAGCCCAGGGACAACAAAAATAGTCATATCAGGCAGCAGGGAGATGGTCCACGAGCATGACTCACCCCGGTTTTAGAAAAATCCAAAACAACAATGCTTAAGACAAATATAACGGTTGGTAATAAGAAAATCTCTTGTTTAGTGGATACCGGAGCTTCACGCTCGTTACTTTCTGACTCTGAACTACTCCCTGGCCAAAAATCACCTGACACTTTACTAATAACTGGATATGATGGCATTTTAGCCGACGCCCCGCTTACAAAACCTCTGAAAGTTAAAGTAGGAAACCACATGTTCCTTTCACGCTTTCTGGTATCCAGAGGAGCCCCCACTAATTTGTTAGGAGCTGACATTTTGCAGAAAATAGGAGCTAACATTACCTATCACCCAGATGGCACTGTCACCTTAGCTATAGGGGATAATCAAGAACACATGGAGATGTGTAACCTAATACAATACCTAGAGGAGGAATCAGAATTGTCCGGCACACCTCCTTCAGACTTAGATCAGATTTTGTCGTCCCTTCCAGGAGAACTATGGGAAAAACATCCAGCTGATGTTGGACTTTTGCCCATACCTCCGGTTACCCTACAGCTGATTCCAGGAGCAGTGCTTCCCCAACAAAAGCAGTATCCACTTAGTGCACCCCAAGAGACGGCCATAGAAATGCAGGTCCAATCCTTCTTAAAAAGTGGAGTTCTAAAAGAGGTAAAATCACCGGCAAACACTCCCTTGTACCCGGTTAAAAAGAAATCAGTAGCCGGTAGTCCGGTTAAGTATAGAATGGTCCAAGACCTTAGAGCGGTCAACAAAATACTAGCCCCGATGACACCTTTAGTACCCAATCCACATACATTACTGTCACAAATACCATCAACCAGTATGTACTTTATGGTTATAGATTTAGCGAATGCTTTCTTTTCCGTCCCGCTTGCTGAAGAATGCCAACTTTGGTTCGCATTTTCAATAAAAAATCGGCAACTAACCTGGACACGCCTACCTCAGGGTATGGCGCATTCACCTACCTTGTATTCGCAAGCATTGCAAACGGTGTTGGGAGAATGGGTACCACCAGATTCCTGTGTATTGTTACAATATGTGGATGATTTATTGTTATGCTGCCCTGACAAGGAAACTTGTTTGGCCACCACCCTTAATTTGTTGCGATTTTTGGCAGAAAAAGGTTGCAAGGTTAATAAGAAAAAGTTACAAGTGTGTCAGGAAAAAGTTATCTTTTTGGGACATTGTATATCACAGGGTACGAGACATCTCACTGAGGAGAGGGTTCAAGTGATAAAGGGAATGTTACCCCCACGAAATTTCAAACAATTGCGTATGTTTTTAGGTATCGTGTCATATTGTAGACAGTGGATACCACATGCTAGCGCTTTGATGCAGCCATTATACGATTGTTTGAAAATTGTACCGTATGTGCTTACAGAAGTAGCTTATGAGTCGTTTATCACTTTGAAAAAGTTGTTGATTTCTTCCCCGGCTATTGGTATACCAGATTACACCAAGATATTTAATCTGTACATTGCTGAGATCACTGGACACGCCACAGGTGTTCTGACACAGGCACATGTAAAACAAAGACCAGTCGCTTACTTTTTCGGCAGCATTAGATCCAGTATCTAGAGGTTCACCGTCCTGTGTACGGGCGGTAGCTGCAGTGTCAATTATCATAGATAAGTCATCAGAGATTGTTCTAGACAATCCAGTCGTAGTGCATACCACACATGACATACATGCAATCTTGTCTCAGGTACAGCCCAAACACATTTCAATGGCTATGCAATTAAGATTACAGTGTACTTTACTCTTACCTCCAAATGTTACTTTTCAGCGCTGTACAACCTTAAATTTGGCCACCTTTTTGCCTCTTCAGTCACCAGATTTGGCAAGGGGGAATGATAGTACTAATAGTACTAGTGAGAAAAGAAATGAGGACACTGACACTCTTTTGTTTAAAGAAGTAGATCAGCACGATTGTTTTCAGCTCATGGAACAGGAGACAATGGGATTCCCACATGTTACAGATACACCGATTTTAAATGCTGAGCACACCTTGTATATAGATGGTAGTAGGTTTGCTGATGACAAGGGTAAATATCACACAGGGTATGCTGTAGTGACTGATACGCAGGTAATTGAAGCACAGGCCTTACCAGCCCACATGTCAGCACAGGAAGCAGAATTAAAAGCTTTAGAACAAGCCCTAGAATACTTAAAAGAACGAGAAGGGAATATTTACACTGACTCTGCCTACGCTTATGGTGTAGCGCACGATTATGGCCACATATGGAGGGCTAGAGGTTATCTGACAGCAGCAGGTACACCTGTAAAACATGGAGAAGGGATTAAGAGAGTCCTGAACAATCTTCAAAAGGTTAAACGAGTAGCCATTATGAAGATAGCGGCACACACGAGCGCAAAAACAATTGAGGCAAAAGGAAATGCATTTGCAGATTTGACTGCAAAACAGGCAGCTCTAGGGGAAGGAAGCCCTGAGACCTTAGCAGCGGTAGAGGTGAGTATCCCAGAACCAACATGGCAGCAGCTGAGTAAATTACAGGAGCAAGCAGGGGAGAGCGAGAAAGCAGCACCAGACCTTGACAATGTATGGAGGGAAGGAGGCAAAATATGCCTGCCTGCATCTCTGTACCCAGCAATGGCAGCGGCAGTTCACCTACCCACACACGTCAGTTCCAATTCCATGTATAGGATTGTGAACCAAGGATGGCTCGCCCCTGGATTCAGTAGCACTGCAAGAAACTACTGTGCAGCCTGCCAAATCTGTCTCCTGAATAACCCAGGACAGAGAGTAAAAACCCCACGAAAACACCAGGTCCGGGCCCAATACCCCTTCCAGAGACTGCAAATTGACTACATACAAATGCCCAAGAGCGGCCCCTTTGAGTTTGTCCTCGTGTGTATCGATTTATTCTCAGGTTGGCCCGAAAGTTATCCAGTAAAATCGGCTACAGCTAAAGCCACAGCTAAGAAACTGATCACTGAGTTAATACCTAGGTTTGGTCTTCCTGAAACCATAGAATCAGATAGGGGGACACACTTTACAGGAGAAATCATGCAGAATGTGATGACCATGTTAGGGGTTCAACAAAGTTTTCACACCCCTTACCACCCACAGAGTTCAGGATCAGTGGAGAGAGTAAATGGGACAATAAAGTTAAAAATACAAAAAGCCATGCAAGAGTTAAACAAGCCTTGGCCAGAATGCCTGCCTTTGGCTTTGTTCTCTATAAGGTACACTCCAACAGGAAAGACAGGATTATCCCCATATGAGATACTTTTTGGGAATGCACCTAGATTGGGTTTATACTTTCCACAGAGTATGCAATTGCAATGTGATAGTTTGACTGCATATGTGATACAATTACAACAACGTCTAACTAAGATCCACAAAAGTGTGTATTCTTCTCTTCCAGACCCTAATTCAATAACAGGTACACATACTCTGCTACCAGGGGATTATGTATATGTGAAGAAACACACCAGAAAGACATTGGAACCCAGGTTTGAAGGTCCTTACCAAGTACTCTTGACCACAGCCACCTCAGTAAAGCTGGAAGGAAAACCTACCTGGATACACGCATCACATTGCAAGAAACAACCCGAGAAAACAACATGATGAAATATCTACTTACAGATTTTTTGTTGAAGATTGTTGTTTTACAAATATATGCATGGACTCCTGGTATTAATGTACTTGAAGTAGAGGAAACAACAACTTTCGAATGGGCTATAGATGATCCTAAAGTAGCAAATGATTATTGACAAAGGTAGACTAGTACATCTTTCCTCACAGATACAACAGGATACTGCACCACATTGGTGGGATATATTTAGTGGAATGTCTTCTACAGCAACCAATACCTTTCACTGGTTGTTAAGTCCAATGGTAATTATTATTCTAATATTAATATCACTTACAATCACGAATAAATGTGTATATAGGAAAATAAATAGGAAAATTAGGAGAATAGACAGGGTATACTGATAAGTGTGTATTGACATCACCCTACTCCTATAAAACTCCTCTTCTTGAATTTTAAGATGTTGGTAATACCTAGGGGAATGGGTTCTACCCCTCTGACAACTCGCGGTCAGGGAAAGGTCTCTGGGGAAAAACTGACTAGAACTTATTCATGAGGACCCAGGGGGAAGGAGAGGATGATGTCAAAGGGGGAAATTGATAGGGTTGAAATAATGACTTAGAGTTCCACTTTAATTGTTTCTGTTTTTTCTTACCTGTGTACATATCAATTGTTCTATTTCAATTGTTTGTGCTCTTTTCTTACCTGTGTACGTATCAATTGTTCTATCAATCTGTATCTAGATGGAATTTGGAACTGCTGAATAATCATTACATGTTCGCTGATGAGAAACTCTTTGTACCTTAACCTCATTTGGTAATGCCGATAAGATTACTGCTTTTGTAACTGCCTATAAAAGAAGTAAAGGGAGCAGTCCTTTTTGGGAGGGATGCTCAGAACTTTGATACAGACATACCTGACTCTGTGTCTTAATTCCTATATGAAGCAATAATTTGGCAAAGCAATATAAACTATAAGCAACTTATTTAAAAGTTGAACCTAACAACATTTTATAAGAGATGGTTGGTCAGAGACGGCAGACATACTACAGGAGACGGTCAGAGACTGGAGATATAATACAGGAGATGGCCAGAGACTGCAGACATAGTACAGGAGATGGTCAGAGATTGCAGACATAGTACAGGAGATGGTCAGAGATTGCAGACATGATACAAGAGATGGTCAGAGACTGGAGATATAATACAGGAGATGGTCAGAGACTGCAGACATAGTACAGGAGACGGTCAAAGACTGCAAACATGATACAAGAGATGGTCAGAGACTGCAGATATGTTACAAGAGATGGTCAGAGACTGCAGTTCCTATGGACGTTAGTAGATAATGGCCGATCGGCCCTCTCACCTGACCCAGCGATACAGCAACAACGGTTCCTCTGATCAGGAGTCAGCTCACTCTGAATACTCCGCTGGGTAGCACCCAGATCTGTATTCTGGCAATGACTCCATTCCTTTCTCTGCCTGGGATGGCGCTAGGCTGTGTGGCTTTCCCTCTGGTGGCGCAGGGCAGCGGGGTTCTCTCTCTGATGGTGTTCCCTCAGCACTGATCTCTCCCTCTGGAGTTCTGGGTGTACTTCCCTGAAAGCTTTCCCAGGCTCCTGGCTCTCTCTCTCTCTCCCATTCAGCTGAGCATGCTGTGTGGGCTGCAGTTTCCGTGTTACAGTGGGGCTACCAGTCCTCGGGACTACATATCCCACAATCCTCTTATTTGCTCCATTTTTTTCTTCCCTGGCCGATATGAAGGCGGGGGGAAGAAACATAGTGCGCCGCTCACTAGTACAGCAGCGCGCGAGGAGAGGGAGAGGGGTGTCGCCCGATGCGGTAAAACATGGTATCATCCCCCCTCCACCAACTATAGTCACCCCTCAGTACAGACCCCCCCTCCACTAAGTATAGACCCCCCTCTGTCGGTGCAGATCCCCCACTAAGTATAAACCCCTCCCTCAGTACAGACCTCCCAGGACAAAACACCCCCCTCTATCAGTATAGACCCCCCTCAGGACAAACCAACCACCCCTCCATTAGTACAGACTCCCCCTCAGGACAAACCACCCCCCCTCCATTAGTACAGGACCACACCCCTCCATTAGTACAGACCCCCGCAGAACAAACCACCCCCCCTACATTAGTACAGAACCACCCCTCCTACATTAGTACAGACCCCCCAAAACAAACCACCCCCCTCCATTAGTACAGACCCCCCAGGACAAACCACCCCCCTCCATTAGTACAGACCCCCAGAACAAACTACCCCCTCCATTAGTACAGACCCCCCTGGACAAACCACCCCCCCTCCATTAGTACAGACCCCCCATTAGTACAGACCCCCCTGGACAAACCACCCCCCCCTACATTAGTACAGACCCCCCAGGGCAAACCACCCCCCCTCCATTAGTACAGACCCCCAGGACAAACCACCCCCCACCATTAGTACAGCCCCCCAGGACAAACCACCCCCCTCGACAAACCACCCCCTCACCATTAGTACAGACCCCCCAGGACAAACCACCCCCCCTCCATTAGTACAGCCCCCACAGGACAAACCACCCCCTTCATTAGTATAGACCCCCCTGGACAAACCACCCACCCCTTCATTAGTACCGACCCCCCCAGGACTAACCACCCCCCTCCATCAGTACAGACCCCCCCAAGGACAAACCACCCCCTCCATTAGTACAGACCCCCCTGGACAAACCACCCACCCCTTCATTAGTACCGACCCCCCCAGGACTAACCACTCCCCCTCTATTAGTACAGACTACCCAGGACAAACCACCCCCCTCCATTAGTACAGACCCCCCCAGGACAAACCACCCCCCTCCATTAGTGGAGACCCCCCCAGGACAAACCACCCCCCCTCCATTAGTATAGACCCCCCCTGGACACACCACCCCATTCCATTAGTACAGACCCCCCAGGACAAACCACCCCCCTCCATTAGTATAGACCCCCCTGGACAAACCACCCCCCCTCTATTAGTACAGACCCCCCTGGACAAACCACCCACCCCTTCATTAGTACCGACCCCCCCAGGACTAACCACCCCCCCTCCATTAGTACAGACCCCCCCAGGACAAACCACCCCCCCTCCATTAGTATAGACCCCCTGGACAAACCACCCCCCCTCTATTAGTACAGACCCCCCTGGACAAACCACCCACCCCTTCATTAGTACCGACCCCCCAGGGCTAACCACCCCCCCTCCATTAGTACAAACCCCCCCAGGACAAACCACCCCCCCTCCATTAGTATAGACCCCCCTGGACAAACCACCCACCCCTTCATTAGTACCGACCCCCCAGAACAAACCACCCCCCCTCCATTAGTACAGACCCCCCCACGACAAACCACCCCTCCATTAGTATAGACCCCCCTCCATTAGTATAGACCCCCAGGACAAACCCCCCTCCATTAGTATAGACCCCCCCAGGACAAACCACCCCCCCTCCATTAGTATAGACCCCCCAGGACAAACCACCCACCCTCCATTAGTATAGACCCCCCCAGGACAAACCCCCCCTCCATTAGTATAGACCCCCCCAGGACAACCCCCCCTCCATTAGTATAGACCCCCGACAAACCCCCCCCCCTCCATTGAGCTAATTAAAAAACACCCGGGTGGAGAACAGAGCGAGAGTGTGTCAGGCTTGGGCAGCAGGCGGGAGTTGCACACAGGATGAGGAGAGCTGGAACACGGGCACAGACCCCCCCCCCGTGACGTCACTGCGCGGCTGGTCTCTCTGCACACAGATACACAGCCGCTCTGATCTCCAGCTATCTCCGCTCTCCTCCTCTGACAGGAGGAGGGAGGGGGGATGGGCTTCGGCAAAAAACAAAGCGGCAGCGGCTGCGGTGACCAGCGGAGAGAGCTCGCCTACTACGGACAAGGAGAGGAGGAGGAGGAGGAGGGAGGGGAGCACTCTGGCGCTGCAGCGCCCCCCACCTCTGTGGCGCCCGGGTGCACTGCACCCCGTGCACCCCGTCCAGGATCGGCCCTGCCTTTAAGGCAGCCCATACATTAATCATTTTTTTTCATTCACACAACAGAAAGCATTGCTTTGATTCTGCATTGCATGCCGTATGCAGAATTCAGAATAGTAAATGACTGGCAGCTCGGTATCATCCAGTTTCAACAATGTTTACTGGCCGTGGCCATGAGGCCTTAAAGTGTGGAGCCTTCCCCACTGTCAGAATACAATGATCAATGTTGCCAGTTATAGACGGTGGCACTGATTGTTTGGAGAATTCCAACAGGCTGGTTGTACACAAGTCAATTGATACATCAACTTGTGTACAACCAGCCTGCCAATGCCTGAATCGAAATACGCTGGTACCTGCTGAACTGCCCGCATTTTGATCCACGTTTGGCCGACTTAAGTTCCACCAGAATATATAGCCAGATGTATTATATATCCTGTAGGCAGCCCCAATTCGCTCCTAGCTTCACCAAAGCTGGCCAGGGGCATCGCCCTGCTTCTTCTTAAGATGGGGTATGTAGTCAGATGCCTGTAAAGGGAGAAACCATGTGTTGGACTTATATACTTCCGAACTGTGGCCCACCTTCTTGAATAAAAGAATGTCCTCACAATGGCTCTTTAACAGTTATTTTACTGTAAGCAGCATCATTCAAACTCTGCATAGCGGCTTCTCCAATTCCACAATTTGCACCTCCAGTATAAAGTAAAGTAGAACACAAAACTAGCCATTTTCCCTTTTTCTCCAGTATGAGTCCCCTTACTATGAGTCCCTACCTTGAGTCTCTCTCTCTCTCTGGGCCCAGGCCTGGTAGGCCTTATTCTCTTCACATTTCAACCCTACATGGTGTAAGTTGGGGTAACCCTTTCCCATACCTCCTTCTGCCCAGGGCTCTGCCCAAACTAGATTATAGAGGGACATAGACCATTCAATGGGGTGCTAACACCTGCTTACAAACCTGCAGTTGAGCTCCCTGACCTGCATTTGACCTGATTCCAGCAGGTTTTGTATTCCCATAGTCTTGCATACACTTACAATAAAGTGTAGAAACGCATCTTCTGGAGTGCTGGGGACACTGCCAAGGCTTCCAATCTCTTTCCATTGGAAAGACAGGTATAGCTTAAAGCTCATCTCTGGGGAAAGAAAAGTGGCCTTTTGCAGCAGGGCTTGCCCCGTACTGCATGAGATAAATGTTTGTTTAGGTCTAGAAGGGGTGAAAAAAACGGTTTTACATACCTGATCATTCACTCCCCCAGCAGCCAACACTCCCCTATGCTTTGGCATTGGACGGTCCCTCTGGGTCTTTCTGTCTGTGGGTTCTGCATTGGACTGGATGATGTCAGAGGAACACCAGAGCATAGGGGAGAACCTGTGGGAGAGGCTGATCAGGTACGTAAAAAATATTTTTTAGAGCCCCTTAGACCTAAAGAAGCATTGATGCTTGCAGGGGCAGCTCCACTGCAAGGGAACAATTTTCCTTCCCCTGGAGCTCAGCTTTAAGAACCACATTGTCATAGATATATGAGAATTTGTGAATTTGTTCAACCCCTATGCACCCTAAGGAAGCTAATATATATATATATATATATATATATATATATATATATATACTAAACTAAAAGAAAGACACTTTTAGTTACCCAATAGAGATAGAAAAAAAACTGTACAGCCTACTAGTAGGTATATCATCTATAAATCATTGTGTATGTCAGAGGACTGTCCTTATCAATCTTGTCATCTAATGCTTCCAGGAATACAAAAGCTTAATACATTTTTTAGTAAAAACAAAACAAAAAAAAAACATAAAATGAAACATAACACTTTTAGTTACGTCATGCAGAGAGAAAAGAACAATTTATTAGGTATACTGTACCTGGAATATCAATAAATCATTGTGTATGTCAAAGAACTGTCCTTATCAATCTTGTCATCTAACCAGAAATGTTTCTCTTCAGAGGTGGCCTGGTATATTGTGTGTGATAATGTCACCTGTAATTGGACCAACTTGTCAAAGCAATCAGAAATGCTAATTTAGCTGCTAGGTGTATCCTATTTCACTATTTGTTTTCCTTGTATGATGACCAGACACAATTGTCAGGCAGATTTAACTACTTACAACCAGCTTTCAAATCACAAAAAAGAACGAATGGATAAATGCAACTTACCAACATCAGTGATGATTATCTAAAATCAAATTATCAAACTTAAAGTGTAAGGCCCGGCCATAGATGGAGCAAATTTCCGGGAGAACACAATGATTTTTACTAGAGGCTATAACAGCTGCTAGTGATAATCACATGTAAAGTCCGGCAGGCTGGTTGTACCCAAGTTGATCGATTGATCAACTTGGGTACATTCAGCCTGCCCATACATGGTTTGAATCTTGGCCAGTTCCTGATGAACTGCTTAGTTTTGGATAAGGTGATGAAGGGTTAGAACTTCATCTGGTTTTTACTGTTATCCAAGGTTTCATTAGATTTTCCCTCATTCCCTGTCCTGCTAACAATGTTTTACCAGGAAGAGGAAGTCAGAACAGAAAGGGCAACTCTATAGTAACAGCATACATAGTAGTAGAGTAGGGGGATGGCTAGAACCCCTGTAAAATTTTTATTTCTCTCTACATCCCTGTTGCAGATCTCCTCTAGCATTGAAAACCTAACAGAAGTTCTAATATTTTTCCACTATACCTAAAACCTGAAAATAAATGTTTGACTTGACATAAACTTTAAATGGAACAATGGGCCAACTGAGTGGAATGAATATTCAAGCAGTCACATTGGGGGGAGATTTATTAAAACTGGTGCACACAGAATCTGGTACAGCTGTGCATAGTAACCAATCAGCTTCCAGGTTTGAGCCCTCGTTCACACTGAACACGGCTTTGAAATCATGCGAGTTCATCACAATTTCAAAGCCTCATTTCAGTCCAACTTCGGGGGTGACTTGAAAGACATCTGTGCGGGTTCATGCACAGATGTCTATTGACCTGTCAAATTCCATGTCAAATCGTGCCGATGTGAACGAGGGCTTATTGTCCAAGCTAGGTTAAGCCTCGTACACACGATCAGATTTTCGGCAGGCAAAGCGTCAGACTTTGGTCCGAAGGGCGTGTGCCAGGAACTTGTCTTGCATACAAACGGTACACAATTGTCGGCCAACAAACACGAATGTAGTGACGTACTACATGAAATTTCAGCTTTTGAGCGCCACCCTTTGGGCACCTTCTGCTAATGTCGTGTTTGATGAGCATTGATTCGGAGCATGCGTGTTTGTACTTTGGACTTTTGTGTGACTGACTTGTGTACACACGATACAGAAATCTGACAATAGACCGTTGTCTGCCGAAGATTTACTAGCCTGCCATCCAACATTTGTTGGCAGAAAGTTGGACAACGATTGTCTGATGGAGCGCACTAACGGTCGGATTTTAGGCAGTCTGTCATCACATAATTCCCTGCCAAAAATCCGATCGTGTGTACAAGGCTTAAGAAGCTGATTGGTTACTCATTCTGTGTGCACCAGTTATAGTAAATCTCACACATTATGGCTACGGATGGTCATGTCTACTTAATTCCATGGAAAAGATTATAGCTCTTAAATAATATAGTAACAGTTGAAACCTGCAACATTTTAGAGAATAGGGCCTTAAAAGATAGGCCAGTGCCATGACATATATATATAGGCCCACCTGGGCTAAGAAATGTTAATTGGTTTTAATATCATTTCTTCTTAGAACAGCTTTAAATTACCCAATCACATTAAACATTTAATAAATGTAACATAAAGACAGTTCAAGCAATACGGCTGAAATCTCAACAGTAAAAAAAATAGGTCTCAAATTAAAGAACTGGCCCTCTTTAAAAAAAAAGGTGACACAGCCACATAATAAGGACTTAGCAAACAAAAGAAAAGGGGGGCTTAAGACAGAGAACCTACTAGTGCTTTCCTGCCAAACGACACTCGAAATTACCTTTGTGGTATACCCGGTAAGCCTAGCTTCCAGAAAGTTTTCCAACTAGAACCTTCTTTTGACCTTATGATACCACTGAACGTGATTCTATGAGCCAGAGCTCTTCACAATTTCTGATCTTTCACTGCTTCTTTGAGTTGATTCATGCTCTGACTGGTGTTGGCTTTTATGGTGTCTAACTATCATGTTCTTTGGTGGCCTGACTTCCTTTTGCCGATAACCAATCCCAGAATAATTGACTTCTCCAGTGAATTCAATTACATGCTCTGTCTGAAAAACTTGAACCTAATTTTGTAATTTTAACATTCAGAAAAGTGGCTGATATTTGTTGCTCCAATATTTGCTACTCTGCTGCTTTGATGTCTGTGCCGTCCATGGTGGACCTGCTGGAGTATTTTTATGATCTTTGCCATACTTTATTAAATATAATATTCTTGCTGCTTGGATTCTCTGTGTTTCTTGCCTTCATTTAATAAAGTAGTACAGTAGAAGGATTATAAATGAACACCAGCCCTACACTGCTCTTGCGTAGTTTAGTAGTATGGAAAACTAACAGAGGTCTAGCCGTTGGAGACTGTTGTCCCACAAGCTTGAAAGGTATGGAGGTAGAGGTAAATTTAAGTCTTGTGGAAGCCTTTTCCAGCACTATAGCTCAAATGTGTTGAAATTCCTCCTGTCTAGTTATTCATGGTCCAACTTTTTTGACCATAGGTAGCTATGGGGAGCGCAATAGCACAGACTCATCTGCATTTGGTTGCCAGGCTAACATCCTTGCTTTTCCATATTCGGTGTGACCCAGTGAAACACCATATGGTACCACCAGGTTCAGTGCCTTGAAAAAGTATTCATACCTCTTGAAATTTTCCACATTTTGTTCACGTTACAAACAAAAACATAAATATATTTTATTGGGATTTTATGTGATAGACCAACACAAAGTGGCACATAATTCTGAAGTGGAAGGAAAATGATAAATGGTTTTCAAGATTATTTACAAATAAATATCTAAAAAGTGTGGCGTGAATTTGTATTCAGCCCCCATGAGTCAATACTTTGTAGAACCACCTTTCACTGCAATTACAGCTGCAAGTCTTTTTGGGGATGTCTCTACCGGAAATACATTTTTGCCCATTCTTCTTTGCAAAAGAGCTCAAGCTCTTTTAGATTGGATGGAGAGTGTATGTGAAGAGCAATTTTCAAGTCTTGTCACAGATGTTCAATTGGATTTAGCTCTGGACTTTAACTGGACCATGCTAACACATGACTGTACTTTGATCTAAAATATTCCATTTTAGCTCTGGCTGTATGTTTAGGGTCGTTGTCCTACTAGAAGGTGAACCTTCATCCCAGTCTCAAGTCTTATGGAGACTCTAACATGTTTTCTTATAAGATTGCCCTGTATTTGGCTCCATACAGCTTCCCATCAACTCTGACCAGCTTCCCGTCCCTGCTGATGGTGTGTTCAGGGTGATGTGCAGTGTTAGTTTTCCGCCACACATAGTGTTTTGCTTTTAGGCAAAAAAGTTCTGGTTTTGGTCTCATCTGACCAGAGCACCTTATTCCACATGTTTGCTGTGTCCCCACATGGCTTCACGCAAACTGGCAACGGAACTTCTTATGGCTTTTTTTCAACAATGGCATTGCTTCTTGCCACTCTTCCATAAAGGCAAGATTTATGTGCACGACTAATAGTTGTCTTGTTGACAGATTCTCCCACCTGAGCTGTGGATCTCTGCAGCTCCTCCAGAGTTGCCATGGGCCTCTTGGCAGCTTCTCTGATTAAAGCTCTCATTGCCCAGCCTGTCAGTTTAGGTGGACGGCCATGTCTTGGTGGGTTTGCAGTTGTGCCATACTCTTTCCTTTTTGGATGATGGATTGAACATTGCTCTGTGAGATGTTCAAAGCTTGGGATATTTTTTTATAACCTAACCCTGCATTAAACTTCTCAACAACTTTATCTTCGAACTGTCTGGTGTTTTCATTGGCCTTCATGACGCTGTTTGTTCACTAAGGTTCTCTAACAAACCACTGAGGGCTTCACAGAACAACTGTATTTATAGTGAGATTAAATTACACACAGGTGGACTCCATTTACTATTTAGGTGACTTCTGAAGGCAATTGGTTCTACTAGATTTTAGTTATTGGGGTATCCGAAGGCTGAATACAAATGCACGTGGTTTTCACATATTTATTTGTAACAAATGTTGAAAAACATTTATAATTTTCCTTCAACTTCAAAATTATGTACCACTTTATGTTGGTGTATCACATAAAAACTCAATAAAATACATTCACGAGTTTTGGTTGTAACATGACAAAATGTGGAAAATTTCAAGGGGTATGAATAATTTTTCAAGGCACTGTACATATAAATTAGCACTACACTAATCACTTCTCTAGTAACATTCAGTAGTATCTTGAGCAATCCACAAGACATTACTGCTTGGCTTGAAAAATTTGCTCATACCCCCGTTACTGCTAAAGATGAAGCTAAGCCTGCAATGTCCAGTCTAACGCAGGGACCAGTCATGGAGGGAGCCTCTGTTGGACCAGCTACAGTGGAAGGTGAGGCAGCTTTGTGGAATCAGTCGGATGACACAGTGAGTAATGCTGCTTCAGAAAATGACTTGCATAATACTTCTGTTAAATCCTCAAATACACTAAATACTCCAAATAGTTCAAATACAGAGCATGTAACCACGTTGTAAACATGTTGACAGCTATAATGAAGGCTATTAACACATGCAATAGCTCTGTGAATACTATACCTCACAATCTAGAGGGGATGAGGGAAGATTTAAGTTTAATTAGACAAGATATGCGTACCTTTAAAGAAAGAATGTCAGCAGCGGAGGAAAGAATAAGTACACTTACTCCTTACAAATAGTTATGAAGTCTGACAAAAAGACCACACAAAAACTATCCATACATGACTCTCGTTTGGAGGATCTGGAGAACCGTCTTTGACGGAACAATGTTAGGATAGTAGGCCTTCCTGAACGGGTGGAAGGAAACACACCAGTTAAATTCATTGGTAAATGGCTCATAGCCATTATGGGAGCAGAACATTTTACTTCTCTCTTTTCCGTGGAGCGTGCACATAGAGACCCTGCTAGACCCCTTCCCTCGGGAAGGACATCAAGATCAAGAACTTTTATTCTGAAAAGGATGAATTATAAAGATAGGGATATCATATTGCAGAGAGCCAGACAACTATCAGACACATGGGTGGACGGTTCAAAAATATGTTTTTTTCTTGATTTCTCAGAAGCAGTGCAGCATCAAAGGGCAGGATTTATGGAGGTGAAGCGGAGATTGAGGCAGATGGAGTTGTCCTACTCTATATTATTTCCAGCCAGACTAAGAGAGAAGGGCCAGGATAATACATATTTTTTCACATCACCGGAATTGGCGGCCCAGTGGTTAGATAACTATAAGCGGCCAAACTAATTCCCCAAGACAGTTTGACTTTTTGATTTTTATTTGTTTTCTTTATTTTTTTGGGGGGAGGCTGTGTAGTGATTCTGGGATAAAGAAAAGGTAAACAAAAAAAGAAAGAAAAAAGAAAAGAGACAGAGAGAGCCCTATTTTTGAGGCCCTCTTGATCATATAGCCCCATGAATCACTCCACATATACATCATAATCCAGAGGAGTTTCTATACTTATATCTTATAGAATGGATTTCCAATGCAGACAAGTTAAGAAAGATAGTAAAGGCTGTTTCCTTTTTGTGTATTGTACATTGTTTGGGCGTTCATAAGTGATCGCAAATATCTATATTCCCCCGCCCTATTCTCTGGAAATATTTAAGGATTTTATTTGGTTTACATCTGATAAACCAGATAGTCCCCGGTTATTAATAGGGGATTTTAACAACTATATTGTCACCTCAATGGATAAACTTCATTTACCTGATAAGCAAACTTTGCCAGGGACTACGGCTTTTGCAAGATATATAGCGGAGACGGGGTTAATAGATTTTTGGAGACAGCGTAACCCCACAAGTAGGCAATTTTCATGTTTCTCAAGTACCAATAAAACTCTAATCTAGAATAGATCTGGCCTTGGGAACTCATTCCCTATTACCATATCTTTGTGTAATTAAATATGAGGCAAGAGGTATATCAGACCATCCTCCCTTGGTTCTATATTTCTCTTTCAGGATTAACCCAGGGTGCAAGTTATGTAAGGTGAATCCATATTGGCTGTCACTTTTTTCCACAGAAGGAATTAAGTCAGACCTAATCGCCTTTCAGAGTATTAATACATTTTCAGTTTCACCCCTAATATACTGGGATGCACTGAAAGCCTATGTTCATGGTCTCCTCATTGTACAGATATAAAAAAAAGAAACAATTCAGGCAGTGGGAAAAAACTCTAGCTGATAATATGACGCAGGCTGAACCTTTATATGTAGCTAATCCTAACAAAGATACCCAAACAGTATGGCTTCACTGTCAAGAACAATATGCAGAAGTGACTACAAAGAAGGCAGAAAATAAAAGATTTTTCTTACAACAACCATACTTTGAAGAGGGAGAAAGGACAGGACACCTACTGGCCTCTATTGTAAAAGCCCAGCAGCCGGCATCGTATATAACTGAAATACAATCTTCTCAATATAAGAGGATTGATACCACCCCAAAGATTCTGGAGGTGTTTCGGGAATTTTATCAGGATCTATAGAAAAGAAGGGCATCGTATTTAAAGGAGGCCCTGGTAAAATTCTTGGAAACCATTAATTTACCAACCTTATCAAATGATGAGAGAGAGATATTGGAGGAACCACTGACATTGGAAGACTTGCTGTACCTAAAAATAAAACACCAGGACCAGATGGCCTACCAGGGGAAACATACAAAAAATATGGGGATGTACTGTTACTCGTTTTGTTGGAAGTCTTTAATCAAGCCATGGAGGTGGGCTCTCTGCCCCCCTCCATGACTGAAGCAGTAATTATTGTGCTTTTGAAACCTCAATTAATCCTGATGCATACCATCCAATCTCTTTGTTAACATCAGACATCAAACTACTGGCAAAGATATTGGCGACTAGACTGTCAAAATATATTACAAAATAAATTAATTGTGATCAATCAGGATTTATTCCTAATAGATCCACAGCTAGTAATATTAAACATCTATTTTTAAATGTACAACTTCCCATTGATAATAGTGGAAACAGCCATATTGTCGCTGGACGCAGTTAAAGCATTCGATAGTATCGAATGGGTCTCCTTATGGAACTGTTTAAAGCGCTTTGGATTTAGTCCGAGATATATAAAATGGATACAACTTTTATATAATTCCCAGAGTGCAAGAGTACAGATAAACGGATCTATTTCGGCCCCCTTTTTTTTTAAATAGAGGAGCAAGGCAGGGCTGTCCCTTGTCTCCGCTCCTTTATGCACTGTCCGTAGAACCTTTGGCGGAGGCTATCCGTGGCTGCACAGATATTGTGGGGTTTTGGAGATCTACAGGCAAAGAAAAAATAGCACTCTATGCGGACGACACCTTAGTGTTCCTAGGGGATACATATACTTCTTTGTCCACAGCTATTTCATTAATAGACACCTATGAGATATTCTCAGGATTTAACCTTAATTAGGATAAATCGGTAGTACTGCCCATTGATCGAATATGTTTGGAGCTTCCACACCAGGCTCATCAGATGAAGCTAGTTACATCATTTAAATATTTGGGAGTGATAATTACCCCAAATGTTATTGAATATGTAGATAAGAATGTACTTCCTCTTGTTGTCAAATTTAGACAACAAAGTAAAGCCTGGAGTAGATTCCCGCTGACTATAATAGGGAGAGCGAATCTGGTGAAGATGGTGTGGATGCCACAAATGTTATACGTACTACATAATTGCCCTGTATAGTTGACATTAAAATTATTTAGGACTATTGACGCTGTTTTTAAGACTTTATATGGAAAGGTGGAAAACCTACTATTAGACTTGGAATATTGCAACAGGTGAAGGATAGAGGGGGAATTGCGATACCTAACTCAAGATTATATTTTATTGCAGCACAACTGCAACACTGGCATGGTTGGGACGAGGTTGACATGGAGGACCCTATACAGAAGATTATAATATCTCAATTTAAGATATCCCCAATAGTACAATGAGTAGTCGCTCACCATTTTTACAATAAGAGAACGTTTTCTACCTTTTATCTAACTCATAGGTTATGGGAAGCAGTACGTACTATTACTCAGCATAAGGGTTATACAAGACACGTACCTATACGGGATAATTACTGTCTATGTGAGTTAAATAAACTGCCAGAACTATTAGAATGGAAAAAAGCCAGCATAATATTTTTATATCAGTTATTTGAAAGGGATATCCTATTGCCTTTTAATATACTAAAAGATCGCTATCAATTAATCAAACAGTAATTTCTATCAGTATCTCCAAATACGCCACGCATTACAAAGTCAGATCTCAAAATTTCAACTACAATATAACCCCTCTAAGATATTATCAAAGGCAACTTCAGTACATTGTACGGAAGGAGGGTTAATAGGAGAACATTATCTTATCTTACAAACTGTAGAAAGTACAGAAAGACAGGTATTTAATTTTACCCATTGGCAAAGGGATATAGAAGATCTGAATGAAGAGCAATGGATACGGATGATGGAGGTTTTACCTGAGAAATCTCTCTCACCTTCTCAGAAACTGACTCAGCTTTTTATTTTACATAGGGTTCATTATACCCCACAAAAGCTCTAGGCCTGGGGGAAAAATACAACACCGTTATGCCCTCGTTGCTCTCTATCTAATGGTTTTCTTATCCAAATGCTTTGGCGTTGTCCAAAGCTTCATCGGTATTGGGAAGGAGTGTTCTCAACTCTGAACTCATTATGCTTAACAGAAATAATAGGAACCCCAAAATTTGCAATACTGGGAATAATCCCTGAGAGAGAATTACCAGTAAAGATGTCCGCCATGTGGACTAGGTCCTTATATTTAGCAAGTAAACTTATCCTACAAAATTGGATCCACCAACCCATTAACAATGGGGGGGGAGAAACTCAATTACATATTAAAAAGAGAAAGGTTAATGTATAAACATAGAGGAATACCCCAAACATTTTTAAAAATATGGTCCCATTGACTGGACTCTAATAACCCATTATATGATGGCTCACCTACTAGAGAGGAGGAGGGGGAGGGACAGGGGAAGAGAGGTGAGTTTGTAAGAGAAGGGATGTTGCTATAAGATCAAAGTAGACAACCAGGGTGGACAAAATCAGAGTGTAGCGGGTGTTTATGTCTCCGTGCAATATTATGTACTGTTTACCGTAATTAAGGTTATCTTAATATGAGAGGTGTTAGTTTTGTTTGTCTTGTTTTTATTTTGTTGTTAACTTTTATTTTTATCTTTGTGTTCCTTTTTCTTTGTGTGTTTTTATAAAGCAAGCATGTGAATGTATATCACAAGGTGATTTATTAATCTTTTCTTTTTTTTTAGGGGATATTCTCCCTATAATGTTTAAGATGTGGTTGCATTTATTATTTTGCTTCTTTTGTCTTATTTTTGTATGGAATGCGTAATGACAAAAATAAAAAAAAATATTTGATATAAAAAAAAAAGAAAAAAAGAAGTTGAGTAGTCTGGAAGTCTAACAGGGTCTTGCCACTAGAGACTGTTGTCCCACAAGCTGGAGAGGTATGGAGGTAGAGGTAAACTTAAGTCTTGTGTAAGTCTTCTCCAGCACCATTGCTCATATGTGTTGAAATTCCTCCTGTATAGTTTTTCGTCTTTCAATATGTTTATTGAGTTTTGGAAACAGAACAAAACATATGCAAACAGTCGTTTCATCGGCTCACATGGCCTTCGATCTTTGAGAGTAACATTTACAAACATTAAAGAATAGAACAGTTGACATTATCATTAATCCATAGGTTAGAAGACAACTTAGAGCAATAAAAAAAAAAGAAAGGAACACAGGCTCATGTGGTTCAGTGGGTATCATTGTGGGCATGTCATTTCACCACCTGGTCAAAGAAATAAGGACCCCAAACTGAGGCATCTTTTGAGGGTGCTCAGGGGGGACAGACACCCGCCCCGAGAGAGACCTGGCACATCACCTCTATGGGATCTAACTGTGGATGTGCCTAGCCCATCATGGGTCCCATATCTGCCGACCCCCGCCTCCCTGACCCTAACCCCATGGTGGACTGACTGTAGTTCAGTGCAGGGCCACCACAGCGGTGTATAATTAAGGGGGTTCAGTCTGGCAATATAGTACAAAAACTGTAGTTCTTATATACTCTTAACAAACTAGTCAACTTGATGCGTCTTCCACTTCCCATGTGAGGGGGGTAAGTTACCCCCCCTCAAAGCCAAAGCTTTTGAGTAGGGAGAACACAGAGAAGGGAGTAGAAGCAGGGAGTCCCTATGACCGAGAATGAGGAGAGAGTAAAAAAGAAGGCTAGAGTAGAAGTCCAGGAGTGTTTTATCCTCTATTTGAGATGCCCGGGCAAAGTGAAAAATTACAATACGCCCAGGGTTCCCATATTGCTTTGAATTTTCCTAGCTTGTCCTGCAGTTTCGCAACTATGTGCTCTTGAGACATGATCCAGGATATTTTCCTCTTGGCTGCCCCAAATGATAAGGTGTTTTTTTTTCCAAGCCCTTGCCAGTGTAATCTTAGCACCCAGGAGGATGAAAAAAGACAGAGCTTGCATGTGTTTGGGGCCATCGGGATTGTGCAATTTAAGAGTGCTATGGTGGGATCTTGGGAGATCATAATGCCTATTACCTTCCTCAACGTGTAAAAGACCTTGTTCCAGTAAGACTCAGGCACAGGTCCACCAGATGTGGAACATTGTGCCCTCCAGCTTGCATCCCCTAAAACATAGGGAGGAAGCCTCTGGGTAGATCAGTGCCAACCTGGAGGGAACA
Organism: Aquarana catesbeiana; assembly: GCF_042186555.1. Lineage (NCBI taxonomy): Eukaryota > Metazoa > Chordata > Amphibia > Anura > Ranidae > Aquarana > Aquarana catesbeiana. The sequence goes on from NC_133327.1 coordinate 650,203,635, forward strand.
TAGTACCACCTAGTTAGTAGCCTAACATTGGCTTTAATCAGGGAGATATTCAAGATACCTTTATAGGAACGCTGGAAGACTTGAGACCATACAGATTGGTCTCACGCTTGCCCTGTGTTTATCTCCCAGGCCCGGGCGTAGGGGGAGGATGCTTTACTTATTTGCCAAGGATGCGTAGATCAACGAGATACCTCCCCTCTGATCCATAATATTGGAACACCATTGTTCGTACGGTGTGGCTTTGGGGGGTTCGTTCTTATCTTTCCAGATAGAGTTGAGAAAGTGTACAAATTGAGAGAATCAGAATATCTCAGAGTCGGCATTTCTAGCTTATTCTTGCAATATCTCAGATTGATGGGGCCTGTCAGGGTGAAGAAGTGTTCAATGCGGAATAGGCCTTTGTTTATCCACCAGCGGAACGCTTGGATGTTCATGCCTGGGGGAAGGATGGGTTGTGGAAAATATGCGAGAGTGGACGCATAGAAGAGACCAGAGTATGTTGTTTGTGAAGTGTATTGCACAGAGCTACTGAGTGAAAGAGGGTAGGGGACATAATAAGCAGTCTGGATTTAGAGTCACACAGTAGGTAGTCCAGCATGTTCAAGGGGACTGTATAAAGGGGAAAAAAACTGCGCTATTAAATGGAAAGTCCATGCAATTGCTCGTGGATAAACGGTGACCAATTCAATCTAATGACGAACACCAGGGTGAATCAAAAGATATATCAAACGTGCCACCACCTTAAGAAAAGCCTGCTTACCAGCTGGCAGGCAAAATCGGGCAGTTGGCTTATACCCAGCCAGGGCCTTTACTTGTAAGGAAGATCCGCTGATGGACTGGAGGTTGGATGATTAGATGATTGGATGAATGCCCAGACCACTCCTGACACCACATGACCTTCAGCATACACTATTCACCCACCATAACTGTTTGCGTTCCAAAAGTTGCGTTCCAGCGCGCCGCTTCTCTGTCTTCCGCACGCACACCCCTCCGGCTTCCTATTCAAGGGGACTGCTCGCCTCTCCATGGAAATCCAGTCTGGTTTAGGTCCCCTAGAGTAAACTATTGAGAAATTGGCAGGTTGGGCCGCCTGGTAGTACCATCACAGGTTAGGAAGGCCTAGCCCCCCCTGTGATTTTACCCAGTAAAGAACCTCTTTGAACCTCACAAAATGGTGGCTGTTTCACTTCCTGCTAAGATCCTACCCAGAATTCCCTGCTTGCTGACAACTTCCTTATTTACACATACATTAAAAGAAATAAACAGAACTGCAGCAATACCAAAAAGGAACGCTAGATGGAGCCTGCACACCACATGTTCTCTTAAGTAAATTACACATTTTGCATGTAAATTTAACAACACAGGTACAAATAACCAGTATAAAACATCAGCAAGACATCTGGTGGACAGAACTTTTGGGAGGGACCTAAACAAATATAGCATTCGCGGAAGGAAGGTCATTTTTACCGCATTAATTCTGCCCAGCCAGGATAGACCACACTTCGATCACCCCACCAAGTCTTCGCCACATTTATGAATCATAGGAAGGTATGCTTATGTTATGTGAAAGTCTAATGCCTAGATATGGAATTGAGTCTGTGGCCCAAGTGAATGCAAAGTTGTGTTTTAGTTGAGCGACCACTTCAGGGGGGACTGATACATTCGGAGCTACAGATTTGGAAATGTTGACTTCCAGACCTGATACTAAGCCAAACTTCCGGAGTACTTTGTAGACGTTAGGGGTGGATGTTAAGGGGGAGGAAAGAAATAGAAGAAGATCATCCGCAAGCAACGGCATTTGTGCTCCTGTTCTCTGCAGAGAACTCCCTTGATATCAGCATTAGTTCTGATCGCGATAGCCAGAGTTTCAATGACTATCGCGAAAATCAAGGGGGAAAGTGGGCATGCTTGTCTGAGCCATTTGCTGATAGCAAAGGTCTCAGAGTATCAGCCTAGTAAGCGCACCTGGGCATTAGGCGATGACTAAAAAAAACGAATGATACTAAGAAAGTTTGGCACAAATCCCCATCTCGCTAAAATTTCATAGATATATGGCCAAGAAACTGAGTCAAAATCCTTTTGTAAGTGTATCGAGAGGAGAAAACCCCTCCGGGGAAGGCCGCCATCTCATTGGGAGTTGAGTAATGCGATAATAAAAGAAACAAAAGTGTGGCGCTATATATCACATCCACAGCCGTGTGTATTACAATAAAGACATATAAAAATAGTGAATACTACCAAAAAATGTATGATCATAAAATGGATAGTGTCAAATAATTAATCAGTGTTGATCACATATAAAGTAAATACACAATAATGCTTAATCATCAGATGTGCCAGTGATTAGTAGAAACCCGTGCTGGTTCCATGAGCCAGATACCAAACATAAAAAACATAAAACTTTAAAAGTCCATAAAAAATGTGTAGAAAAATAGTGAAGAAAACATCAACAGAGTTCAAAGGGGGTGATGCATGGCCAGATGGTATTCACAGAATTTTAGTTGCACCAAATCTGGCGAGTGGGTAGAAGTTGCACCAAAGTTGCACCAAATCTGGCGAGTGGGCAGAAGGGAAACCACAAGTGTGCATAGACTGTACATCAGTGCCGGGGCCAACACCAGGAGTAGAGGAGGCTTACCGGAAAAAATTGACCTGGATTACCTATGGGAGAGGAAGCCGTGCGGACCCCCCCTTTTTCTTTCCACCATCTGTTGATGACATCTGACAAGACGCATTTCCCAGAACCAGTGGTTATTATGCTTTTTTGACTTGTCTGGCGTACGCCATTTCAGGTCAATTTTTTCTGGTAAGCCTCCTCTACTCCTGGTGTTGGCCCCGGCACTGATGTACAATCTATGCACACTTGTGGTTTCCCTTCTGCCCACTCGCCAGATTTGGTGCGACTTTGGTGCGACTTCTGCCCACTCGCCAGATTTGGTGCCACTAAAATTCTGTGAATACCATCTGGCCATGCATCACTCCCTTTGAACTCTGTTGATGTTTTCTTCACTATTTTTCTACACATTTTTTATGGACTTTTAAAGTTTTATGTTTTTTATGTTTGGTATATGGCTCATGGAACCAGCACGGGTTTCTACTAATCACTGGCACATCTGATGATTAAGCATTATTGTGTATTTACTTTATATGTGATCAACACTGATTAATTATTTGACACTATCCATTTTATGATCATACATTTTTTGGTAGTATTCACTATTTTTATATGTCTTTATTGTAATACACACGGCTGTGGATGTGATATATAGCGCCACACTTTTGTTTCTTTTGTTTTTTTTCTGCCTTGAGTCTATAGGTGTGTTGGCTGCTTTTCACTTTCTTTCTAAACGTAGCGCTGTACTTAATTTTTATTTGAGTAATGCGATAATGTCAACCGCTCTCCTGATCTGGTCCGGACTCCCGGGGATGAAGCCCACCTGGTCTTTGTTTATGTAGGTAGCTATGAAACTCGCTAGTCTGTTTACTAAAACTTTAGTCATAATCTTTAGATCGTTATTGATAAGTGAAATTGGATGATAGTTACTGACTTTGCTCGCATCCTTCCCAGGTTTAGGGATGACAGAGACATATGCAGAATTGAGGTCTCTACCTAAGGGGGCTCCATCCCTGAGAGAGTTGAAAAACCATGATAGATAGGGTGCTAGACAGGTACGACATTTTTTGTAGTAACTGGTCCAGAAACCATCAGGCCCTGAGGATGAGCCTAATTTAAGGGACTTGATTGGTTCTAAGACCTCTCCAGAAGAGAGGGGGCCCTCTAGCAGGTCCTTGTGGCATTGGGCTATCGAAGGGATAGGCATGTTCGTGAAGAAAGCGTTCCTGATTTTAGGAGAGGGCAGGGTATTGGCTTCGTAAAGGTTTGAGTAAAACCCTAGGAAGGCGTCCATTATTTTAGTTGGGTTCTGAGTTAGGTTGCCTGATGGAGTTCGAATTTTCGGGAAAGGTTGTGAGGGGGACAAAAGTTTAGTGGCAAGTTTGGAGCCAATTCTATCTGTTTAGGAATAGAATCTAGCTCCACTCCACCTGAGATGTTTCTCTGCAGCGGTTGTGAGGGTTAGGTGAAGGTTAGTTCGGGCTATATCAAGCTGGGCCAATATTTTAGACGTAGGGTTTCGTTTGTGGGCCTTAGCTAGGGAGCGAAATTCCTCTGTGCGCCTCTGCAGGTCTGCTCTATGTTCCTGCTTTAGCTTGGAGGAGAGCTAAATGAGCTTACCTCTCAACACTGTTTTGTGAGCAGCCTACAGAATTGCGGGGGAAACTGAGTCGGTGTCGTTTTCAAGAAAATTGTCCTTCATGGTTTGTTCAAAATTTGTACACTGTATTAGGTCGCTGAGCAATGGTTCGTTAAGTCGCCATTTGAAAGGGCCTTCAGCTCCTGATGACCATTGGGTGACTAATGTTACAATAGAGTTGTCTGAAGGGAAGTATCTTTAATTTTAGACGTTAGAGTTAGCGGGATAGACGCGGATTGTGTGAATATGTGGTCTAACCTGGCATAAGTATTGTGGGGTGCTGAGAAGTGGGTATAATCCTTCGCGTGGGGATTGAGCTCCCTTCAGATATCTATCAGTCCTGTCGAATGCAGCAGGTGTGCAATTTTCAAACTCTGTTTAGAGGGGCATTTGGGTCTGGATGACCATTTAGTCATCTTGTCCAGGGAGAGGTGGAAGGCCAGATTGGAGTCACCCCCAATAATTAGCGTGCCCCTGAAATGCTGTCGCAGGGAGCATAACAGTGATTCAAAGAACTTTGCTTGGCCCTTGTTCGGGGTGAAGTAAGAGATAAAGGTGTAGGTCTATAGTACCTGACACTAAGATGTAGCGGCCTAGGGGATCTATGACTATCTCCGTCTGAGAGAAGTTTATGTGTTTGAAGAAGCAAATGGCTACTCTTTTGTTTTGTTGTTCGCCTTTGCGAGGAAGAATTGTAGCATTGGTGTAGGAAGGTGGGCCTAAATGTAGCAGGAAAGTGTGTTTCTTGTAGGAGTAAGATATCAGAATTCATGGTATGGTACAGTTGGAATAATTTCTGACGTTTGATCAGCGAGTTGAGTCCCTGTGTGTTACGAGAGATTATTTTTAAGGTGGGTGTTGGGGATTTTGTGTCAGAGGGGAAGAAATCTCAATGACATTGTGTAGCTCACCCATCGCAGAGATGAATCCGGACAGAGCGGCCATTCAGCAGTACGATCTATCGCCTGAGCCTTGGAGCGGAGCGTATGGAAACTCCTGGGGAACCTAAAGAGAGTCAAAGTGAAAGTAGAAAGGGAGAAAGAGAAGAAGGGATTAAGTATAAGCGGATAAAAGCAAACATCGTTTGGGAGCGGCCAAAAACGCATAGCCCCACCCGGGGTAGGAATGGACCTGCCGATTCCCACCCCATAACCGGAGAGATCTGAAGCACCCTGAAATCAGGGTCTTCATATCGTCTCTAAGAGGTGAACTCAGCTACCTCAGAGACTAGAGGAGGCGCACTGTGCCCACTCCGGTCCTCCTGCTGGGAAGAGACATTAACAGTGCAAACTAAACAAAACACCTAGCAAATAATTTTGTTAGAACTAGCAAACCCATACCAAGACCCCCATTGGAACTGAACTCCTTCGCCAGAGATCTCAGATTCTTGCAGATATCCCCTGAGAGAAGCCAGTCCCGCCTAGGAGAGTCCTCCCAAAACGTATAGCAGTGAGAACCTAAAATATACTAGTTCCAGCCGCAGGCCGTATATCACCTAATCATGCGGCAGGTTTCGATAGCTCCTGAAATAACAATATCTGCTCAATACACAATGGACGATGATATTCTCCGTATAGGAGAATTAGTGACATATTGTAATGAGGGAGAGAAAAAAAAAATAAGACGGCTAAAGGGTTAGCTACCAGTGAAAAACAGTGAAATATAAATGGGCTTTGTTCCAAGCCCCTTCTCCCTTGTCCCCCCCCCCATGAAGATGCCCAACAGAATCACCTTCCCATAATGGTAAAGGAAGAGGAGCTGATCACGGTTAGAGGGAAGTTACTGGGAGAAAAACAGGTGCAAAAGAGAAAAAGAAGAAATCGCACCAGGTCTCTGGCATGATAGTCAGAGCAGTCTGTTCATGGCGGTAGTGACTCCTTAGACCTTTTGGAGTGTTGCGTCAGCCAGGTGGGTTGCAGGGGGCTTGCTGGAGGAGGATGTTTTCATGATGAGTAGGGTCCCTTGTTGAGTGAGGTGGTTGGAGCTCTTGCAAGAGCAGACCCAGGTGCAGAATTTGGCCTTCTTTTTTCACGAAAAACGAGAATCCAAAGCCTTTATTGTGATAAGAAAAGTTCCAGCGGAGTGGGAATGACCATCTGTAGGATATCTCTTTGTTTTGCTGGACATGGAGGAGCGGTTTGAGTGATCTTCACATCTGCACCGTATAGGGTGAGAGGTCAGCAAAGACCTGAACTGTATGTCCCTATGCAGTGAGGGAATCGGCCGTTCTTGATAATCTCATCACTTCCTCTTTGACAGAGTAAAAATGAGGCTTAACTATAATGTCCCTGGGGAGGCCGTCTCAGTGAGGGGGTTGCAAGGCTCTATGGGATCTGTCAAGTTCCAGGCGGTGCTCGGGTATATGTGGAATGAGACCTTTGATGAGGGCCCTTATTGCTGGTTGAACATCTTTCACTGATTCGGGGAGACCCCTTACCCTGAAGTTATACCGTCTGGATCTATTCTCTGGGTCGTCAATTTTCGATAATGCGGTTTCTAGTTGGTCTTGGACATCTTGAATTCTGGCAGAGTTTTGATTGATTCTGGCCACAGATTGATCGGCCTTTTTTTCAATGACCTCAATCCTCATGCCTAGTTGCTGCAGGTCTGTGTGAATGGAAGAAGTGATTTGGGCAGCGTTTAGTGCTAGACTTCGGGACAGCATCTGGGAGAAGGCTGCCATCATAGAGAGAAAGTCAGTTGGTACAAGAGAGGTGTTGTAGGCCTCCCCCTCACAATTATTCAGGCCTGCTAAGGGATCATGCATTGGTGTCATAGGGAGCCCATCTATCGCCCTCCCTATCAGCGATTCTGTGGCTGTGGGGGAGGGCACCACCATATGCGGGAGACTCACTGTGCCCAGCTGGGACAAAGGAGCTGTATCCTGGTCAGCTATGGACTCATCTGCCTCAGCATATTTCCCTCATGGAGCAGCGGCCACCATCTTGGCATAGCTGAGCGGGCCAGCTGCGGAATTCAGCTGGCGGTAGAGGTCTCTCCTGACCACACCAGAGGTCATCGGAGCAGTCCTGGTATGTGCCCCTCGCGAATAGGCGTGGAGCGAGTGTCCTGAAGGCTACAGCGGGCTTTAGTGGATCAGAGCGGCGCGTAGCTCTAGAGGGTCGCGGCCATTTTGGGAGCTGTCGCGCATGCGCCTTCTCCTGTCTAGTTTTTCATGGTCCAACGTTCAATACTGTATGTAGCTATGGGGAACACTGTGGGGGACTGGTCTGCATTTGGTTTCCAGGCTAACATCCTTGCTTTTCTTTATTTGATGGGACCCAGTGAGATACAATATGGTACCACCAGGTACATATAGATTAGGAGAGAGAAAGAGGAGGTGGCATAACAAAAGTGGAACTGCTGTGAATGTGGACACAGGAATGGCCAGAAAAAAAAAATTGGGACATGAGTCTCCAGCAGAGCCACACATAACTGTAAAGAAGAAGAAATCCCCTTTAAATATATATTAGGATATGAAATGATTGATGGTTTGAGGTGCACATGATGAATCTCTGTTAGCCCAAAGCATGCTCTTGGCATGAAATAGTTGTTACCTCAGTGAAATGTCTGTTTTGTAGTAAGAAAGTAGGCCTCCCTCCCACGTCTTCAGGAATTCATATGAAGAACGTTTTATCGTCACTGTTTCTTTATGACAGAAAATACTTTCGGCCTGTTATGAAGTGTTTGTCAGGCTGGCCCGGGGGCTGCTTGCAGATGAATATCTAATTGTGATTTATTTGGTAGGAGGAGAAATTACCTGAGTACAAGGAGAAAAAAAAAACACGTATTTACCCCACAGGCATAATGAAACATGAGGATAATGCATACTGTGCACAGAATGTCTGTTTACTGGCTGTAATGTACATGTGTAGATAATAAATGATGATACTGCTACAAGGAGGGATCTGAAGAAGGGGTCCAGGTTTGATTTAAAGTGGAACTCTACAAAGAAAAAAATATTGTAGATGCCTCTGACATCCTCATAAAATGTATTTTGTTATTTACTTTGCATTAGGATTATAAAAGAGTTGTAAGTATGTATGTATGTATGTATTTATAGATCCATTCCTGCGATTTTATTGCCATGTTCTGCTTGAAAGCTTTTTTACCTATCGAATTTTCTTTGCAGTTTTTATTTTTTACCAGGTAGATTGATAGGCATTTGCTCAACCCTCCACAATTGCTCTGCTAGGGTAAAATTTGCTAGAAAATGTGCATAGCCAGTACCCAGAGGAAACCCACACAAATACAGGGGTAACAAGCAAACTCCATGCGTTAAAAAATTGTATAATTTCTGTGATTTTGATTTTATGCGGTGAAGATGCTGACTTGCTGCTGACTTGCACTGTGCACTTGCCAGCCACAATTATGTTACATATGGCGGGACTTGGAACAGAAATATGTGATCTGGCAAAAGGATCCAGGCTTATTCACACTGAGTTCACACTAGGGTTGCCACCTTTTCTTCAAGCCAAACCCAAACACTGCAGTTTTTTTTTGGGGGGGGGGGGGGGGTTTAAGAGGGGGATGTTGTGGACTCTGGTATAAAATGGAACTCTCATGTAAGGGGATTTCACCAAAGCCCCCACTTACATAAGAATTCTCAGAATTCCCTCGTAATTCATGGTTCCCATGGGGGAGCATAGGTGTGTACAACCCAGGCAGCAGAGGAAATCTGTACCACACTGGATGATTAGGGTATGCAGCCTCCTATATGTAGGCTGTACCACACGTCCTTTGAGAGCCCGTATAGGGGAACATTACTGTGACACAATTAACCCAAATGCTAGAAATAATTTGAATGCAACATGTCACTTTAGGGAATGTCACCAGGGCGATCTCTCCTCTTTCCGCCTTAGAGGAATAGAACAGTTGTCTCACTCACCCAAAGGAGGTGACAGGGAGATGAGGCTACAGGGGAGAGAAGCATGGTGGATTTTTAGATTAAAAACTAGATCGCCTCAGGGGTTATTTTTAAAGTTTCATGTCTGTAATGTGGTTATGACTAAGGCCTTATAGGCTGAAATGCGTCAACTGTTCTTATTTGTGTTTGGTCACTGTGACTTGTCAATAAATATTATACTTTTTAAGAGCAATCACCGGATCCTCTTTTTCTGATTAGGGTATGCCCTTAGTTAGTGGCCACAGTCCAGTCTGAATAATGTGTCCAGGTTTCAGGGAGTCTGAATCCTGGACACATGAATCAAAACCCGGACTGCCCAGGTGAATCCTGGATGGGTAGCAACCTTAGTTCACACATGTGCGGCTGTGGGTCCGTACTTGGGGTCCGGTGAGTGTCTGTTCACCGGTTCAGGTGCAATTCAGGTCCGAATTTTTGCCTGAATTTGCACCTGAATCAGACCCAAACATGCACAGGACCCTTTTTCAATCTGAACTGCAGCCGCCCCGGATATGTGTGACCGGCTCCATTGAGAGCCGGTCACACTTGCCTATCATGCGAATTGGATGCAGGAAAACCCTGCATCCAATTTGAATATGATTGAACCCAGCCTAAGTCTAAAAGGGTATTTTTTTTAATTAAAAAACAAATAGACAAACAAAAAAAGTGCTGAGAATTAGGCTGTATTTGCTGCCTTTTTGACAGCAATGGCAGAAACAGGACTATTGAACCAACACAAAATTTGTATCAGTGGAACCACTTGAAGGTCCTCAGCCACAGAACACCTGCTCAAGGACAATACCAAATTTCAGCTGACACCTCCATCTCTCCAAATTCCTGTTAAACCACCGTTGACTGGGAAATATGATATTTGGCGTACATGGTTGGCTGAACCTGACACGGCCTAATGGATACGGGACTGTATGCAGACAACATGCTGTGATATTCATTATTACCCCGGGTTAGTTTGAGGTGTTAAGCTTTGATATCCTTAGATACATCTGGTAGAAGACGTCTGGCACTTTCTCAAGGCCATGTCTTAGGCAGGGAGAAGCGTACTCCATTATTGTTTTATTTTTAGTTATACAACCCATACCTGCAGAAATGTAATGTATCACCTCAATTGTTATACATGTGTACTGTAGGCAGTTAAGTTTGTATGTGTATTTGTTTGTACCAAAAACTTGCAATAAAAATAATTTTCAAAAAAAAAAAAACACCGTTGACTGGGGATAACCATAGGATACCATACCATAGATGAGTACTTACTCTGATCTTGCACAGCAACATTTGGACGCTTCCAAGGACCCCAACCGCCATAACACAACAACCACCCAACAAGTCCAATATCCACAGAGCGGGAGGGTGGGAAGCTTCTTCATCATCCGTCTGCCTTGAAGTGCCCCTCAGACATCACCACCCCACCTACCCACAGTTATTGCCCCTCCCTAGTATTAATTCCACCAAACAATGTCTACAGCCCCTTATGCCTGACCACAGACCATTTTAACATTAACCCTTTAACTGCTGTACTACCCTGCTAGGCCAGTCATGCCTGCCTTTCGCCTTTTTTTTCTCTTTTTTTTTCCTTCGGGCCTCTCTGATCAATCACTTCCAGTTCCATAAGAGAAGACTCTCCCACTCACTTCCCTATCAATAGGCACAGCGAGTTCAATCAAAGTTGCAAAACTCATGTAACATATTTTTTCTCTTGAGCATGTGAAAACACAATTGTGAATCATTCCATATTTGCTGTGCTGTCATCGTGTTTTCAGATGATAAATCATCTCTTTTTCCAACCCCCTTCTCATGTTATGACATTTAAAATACCTTTCCCCCTCAATGACTTTGCCGTGGCCATGCCAAAATAATCACAGTTTTAGCAGCACCCTCATGTCTTTGCATTGATGTTCTTATCTGATGGTGTTGTGTCAGGTTGTTGACAGGCTGGTTGGGTGATTGCTCCATATTCGGCAACATGCAGATAGCTAACAATGTTTTTGTGTTTATATTCCTTTGTCCATCATCTTCTCTCAGATTGTCTAAATATACAATGTACAGAAGGCACATCAGACCGGGGTGTTTTCAACTGCACTAGCTCTCTCTCATTTTAAGAGCCTAAAGTGTAAGAGGCCCATAATAATTCCAGAAATCATTAACAAAATAGTCCTGGCCGAATCTGAAGATTTGATCTTATAAGATTAATAACCACTTGACCTCTGGAAGATTTACCCTCCCTCCATGACCAGGCCATTTTTTTTCGATACCGCACCGCGTTACTTTAACTGAAAATTGCGCAGTCGTGAGATGCTGTACCCAAATAACATTTATGTCCTTTTTTTCCCCCACAAATAGAGCTTTCTTTCGGTGGTATTTGATCACCTGTGCGGTTTTTATTTTTTGCGCTATAAACAAAAAAAGAGAGACAAAACCAATATTTTTTATTTTCTGCTATAAAACATATAAAAAAAAAACGTAAAAAAAACAAATTTTTTCATCAATTTAAGGCTCGGTTCACACTGCTGCGCTGTGAATTTGTTCCATTTTTTGTCCCGTGGGAGGTGCGAATTTACCGCGATTTTACCACAAATTTCAGCAGTTGGACATAGCTGCGATTGATATTCTAGCCAATGGGATCATAATGTAAAAAAAATTAAAGGTGTTAACTTCCTGTGTACTTCCTGGTTTTTGTGGATAGTAGTGTGGTGGAATTCGCACATATGTGAACCATCAATGCGATTCCAGAACGATTTACATTGATGTCTATGGAGATTAAATTTGCAAGGCAATGCTGTAAACTCACACAAGACCCTTTTTTTTATCGCATCGCATTCGTAGAGGAATCGCAACGCATGTATGTGAACGACCGTCATTGAAAACAATGACTTTAGGGATGACATGCGAATTTAAAGTGCTTTTGACGCATCACATTCGTTATGAACTCGCATCAGTGTGAACCGGGCCTAAGCCAATATGTATTCTGCTACATATTTTTGGTAAAATCCCAATAAGCTTATATTGATTGGTTTGCACAAAAGTTATAGCGTCTACAAACTATGGGATATATTTATGGAATTTTTATTTATTTATCTATTTATTTATTTTTACTAGTGATGGCGCCGATCAGTGACTCATAGTGGGACTGCTATATAGCGGTGGACAGTCAGGACACTAACTGACACTTTAGACACTTTGCGGGAACCAGTGAGACTTATGCCCTGTACACACGATCGGACATTGATCGGACATTCCGACAACAAAATCCATCTGATTTTTTCCGACGGATGTTGGCTCAAACTAGTCTTGCATACACACTGTCGCACAAAGTTGTCGGAAAATCTGATCGTTCTGAACGCGGTGACATACAACACGTACGTCGGGACTATAAACGGGGCAGTAGCCAATAGCTTTCTTCTCTTAATTTATTCTGAGCATGCGTGCACTTTGTGCGTCGGATTTGTGTACACATGATCGGAATTTAAACGATCGGATTTTGTTGTCGGAAAACTTTATAGCCTGCTCTCAAACTTTGCGTGTTGGAAATTCCGACGGAAAAAGTCAGATGGAGCCCACACAGGATCGTAATTTCCGACAACACAATCCGATCACACTTTTCCCGTCGGAAAATCCGATTGTGTGTACAGGGCATAATACAGTGATCAGTGCTAAAAATATGCACTGTCACTGTACTAATGACACTGGCCGGGAAAGGGTTAACATTGGGGCGATAAATGTGTTCCTAGCTGGTGTTTTACTAAACTGTGGGAGATGCTTGTAATATGGGAATGCATAGATTGGTGTCCCTGATTATCAGGAACACAGGATCAAAGCCTTCCCTGCTGACAGAATGGCAATCTGCCTTGTTCACATAGACAGACTGGCATTCTGCCGGTGTAACGAACAATCAGCGGGTGCCGGCAGACGCTGATTGGCTTCCGTTGTGAATAATCACAGCAGGAGTGGGACGGCGGCAGCGTGCCTTCGCGCCCCCAACTCAGAAGTTAAGGACAATGTACAAGGTAGGTGATCCATCGCAGGAGAGCCGCCTTGCCGCCTTATATGTACAGTATAGGGTCGGCAAGTGGTTAAAACAAGTAAATGTAATATATCTTCCTATCTATTTACTAATGCTACCAAAATAAGGAAAAAAAATAGGTAAGGTAATGTTGATGAAGAGAATTTAGTTTTAACTGCATCATATCAGTACTGCAATCTGTCTGTTCAAGGTTTGAAGAAGAAGAAGACCTTGTGTGTCACATGACCAACCTACAGACCTTTGGAAAATGTAAGTATAAAAATACAAAAGCATAAAACACGTGCTAGAGTTGAGCTTTAACTAGTTCTGATAGGTGCTTGCCATTCCCTTAACAAGTTGCCAATATGTATTCTGCTACATATTTTTGGTAAAAAAAAAAATCCCAATAAGTGTATATTGATTGGTTTGCGCAAAAGTTATAACGTCTACAAACTATGGGATTTTTTATGGATTTTTTAAAATTTTTTTTTACTAGTAGTAATGTCAGCGATCAGTGATTTTTAGCAGGACTGCAATATTGCGACAGACAAATCGGACACCTAACTGACATTTTTGACACTTTTTTGGGGACCAGAGACACTAATACAGTGATTGGTGATAAAAAATATGCACTGTCACTGTACTAATGATGCTGGCAGGGATGGGGTTAGCAAAAAAACGAGGGAAAGGTGCACCAACCTAGTGCAATTTCATTAAAACATTAATTAGAGAGTAAAAAGTAACACAAAACATACTCACAAATGCAGGTGCTCTACAGGCATGTCAAAGCACAGTATGAGCTGAACGCCTCTAGGACTACTGGGATACTCCACACATGCAAGGAGACCAGAACGTGTCTGTGATGGCTAGGCTGACACGTTTCCAGGGAGAACCCTCTTCCTCAGAGCGCCCTTCAGGGAAGGGGTTAACACCAGGGGCGATCAAAGGGTTAAGTGTGTCCCTAGGGGGTGCTTTATAACTATGTGGGGATTGCTCTGACTGGGAGAACACAGAGATCTGTGTTCCTGCTTAGCAGAAACACAAGATCTCTATGTTCTCTCCTGTCGGAACGGCGATCGTCCTTGTTTACATAGGCAGATCACCGTTCTGCCCCTCTGGGGAATGATCGCGGGTGGCAGACAGACCCACTGATTGGCTCCCCCTTTGTCTAATCAGGGCATACGCATGCCTCCAGAGTCTAGTGCACAAAGTGAAGTACAGGTACGTCGTTTCGCGCAGCTGGGCCGCCATAAAATGTGCGGAAGGTGGTCCGGAAAAGGTTAAAATGGTTGTAAAGGTTCAAGGGTTTTTATCTTCGTGCATTCTATACATGAAGGTAAAAAAAAAACTTTCTGTGTGCAGCAGCAGCTCCCAGTACCCCCAATATCTACCTGAGCCCCATCTCGATTTAGCAATGTTCATTAGAGTACTTGAAGATTCCCATGCTGATGAAATATACACCAGAAGATTTTTCACTTGCACTGGATTTCATAATTTATTGCACTGTGGGACTTTATCACTTATGCTGTCTATATTCATATTATAGTGGATATTACCCACTGGTCATTGAACTTTATTCACTTATATACATTTTGGTTTTGTTTTGTTTTAGCGCTACATTTTGAATACTTGTCACATTTTTGTGTAGCAGCTTTGCGTTTTTTTTACTGGGTTGGTACTTCTGCTTGCATTAGAGCCTTGCCTGTCCCGGATCTCTCCCTCCTCATTGGCGGAGACAGCAGTGAGAGCTACTGCCAATCACAGCCAGTCAGCCAAAAAGGAAAGAGCAGGGGCGGGGCCCAGCCATGGCTGTGTGTGAATGGACAAACAGAGCAGCAGCTCGAGAGCGAGCCTGCTCGGGTGCCTCTATAGCAAGCTGTTTGAGAGAGGGGTCAGGAGTGTTGGTGAGGTCCTGAAAAGAGAAGAATTGCACAGAGCAGGTAAGCATGATTGTTATTTTAAAAATATATATATATATGTGTGTGTGTTTACAATCACTTTAAGATCCATTAATATATTAAGGCCCCATGCACACTAAACAAGAAAGGGGACACTGCTCCAGGTCGGTCGTTCACACTCTGCTGTCATAGGACTGAACATGTGTCGGCCCAGCTCACAGCTGATGATAAAAGGCAAAGGGAAGTCCTGTCGGCCGCACTACGGAAAAAATCACCATTATTAGAAAATCACAAACAAGATAAGACATCTAGGAACAGAGCAGCAGAGAAGTGGGCTAACCAGATAACGCGTTTCGTGCTACCTTAGCGCTCACTTATAGCAGCTATGGGGAAGTGCTAAGGTAGCATGAAATGCATTAGCGGGTTATCCTGCTCCTCTGCTGTTATTTTCCTAGATGCTTTTCCTTGTTTGTGACTTTTATTCTAATAAAGAAGATCTTTTTAGGGGTGTGGCCATCCGGACCTCTCTTTTTCTTGCCCCATACACACTGGGTGTTCAGTCCTGCTGTATGGGGCTCGGCATTTAGCTGCAGGCGGAGGGCACAGGTGTCCCATCCAGCCCCGCTGCCGGCAGCCTGTCAAACTCTATGAGAGGCTGACAGCTTGCTGGATGGGACTGGATGGTGCACCTAGCAGTGCTGACGCTTAGAGCAATATGTGCCCTAGGATGAATACTCGAAATGGAGATGTATTGCATTCTGTCCCTGGGGTGCAAACTACCCTAAACAATCGTACCATTAGGCACCATTCTGCCCTCTACAGCTGCAGCAGCTCTCAGCCTCTGATAGAGTTTGACAGGCTGCCGGTAGCGATACCTGTGCCCTCCACCCGCAGCCAAATAACACAGCCCCATACACCAGGGCTAGACTCCCAGTGTGCATGGGGTCTAAAGCTTATAGAAGATTTTGGGTTTGGATCTACCTTTAACTGCAAGATTTCCTGTGCTAGCAGTGCAAGGCCAATATATTAGAATATATTATATTAATACTGGATTGGAATATGATTATGTACATCTCAAGGGGTGGCACTTATTTTCTTTTCAATTCTTTTAAACACATCAGAGGTCAGGATTATTCTATCATCATAAATCGTGACATACCAAAATCAGCAAAGTGATCATAGTAACACACTAAAAACAGCGCTAGTGTTGAGCTAAACGGATAATGTGGCCAACTACACATGCAGAAAAAGTCCTTCAAGAGAGAAGAGCAGTAAAATGATGGTTCAGATAGTGTTCATAGGTGATCAAAAGTAGAAAAGTTCAGCGTGCACCTTCCACCGATCCATCCACTTCCCCCCTGTGAGAACACACTCCCCTCAGGGGGTTAAACTCACCAGAGCCTAGTAATAGTAAGCATCCAAGAAAAGGTAAATCCAAGCCACCAGCCACTGTCTGCTACCCTCCAGAGGAATCCAAGATGGTCAAGGCTCATATATCACCAAACAACAAAAGATAAAGCGCACATAGCGTAATCCTGTTTATTATATATATAGCCCTTCACATCACACAAAGATCCCCCCTTCAAACATTATACGTACATTATAAAAGCAATCAAAAGAGCATATCACAAGGAAGCATTTAGACACAGCACTTCACCGTAATCGACTCCAGCCGGTTCCGCTTTCCAGGCACCAATTTCTGACTTCCTGGTTGCAGTACAGACTGTGGTGGAGCGCAATCGTCACTTCCGGCGTCGTGTAGGCCACGCCCTGACGCGTTTCGTCATATCCTGACTTCAACAGAGGTGAATCGGGTGATCGGTGGAAGGTGCACGCTGAACTTTTCTACTTTTGATCACCTATGAACACTATCTGAACCATCATTTTACTGCTCTTCTCTCTTGAAGGACTTTTTCTGCATGTGTAGTTGGCCACATTATCCGTTTAGCTCAACACTAGCGCTGTTTTTAGTGTGTTACTATGATCACTTTGCTGATTTTGGTATGTCACGATTTATGATGATGTCTTTGTAATTTTAAAACGGCTGCTTCTCTGCCTAGTCTTATCTGAGACTTTTTGTCACTTAATATTTCAGTGTCATTTCACTTATTTATTTTGTTCCCTGTTTGTTTCACATTCATTACTGCTCTGGTACTGCTTGGGCCCTTGGCGCTGAGTGGTGTATTTTTAGGCCTGTAAGTACACCCTTTTTCAGGATTATTCTATCGTTCAGTAAGAACAATGGTCTCCAAATTGAGGCCCAGGGGCCAGATGCGCCCCTATGCTTGCTTTTGAGGCACTATTTCTTTCACTGACACCAACAAGAGGGGCACAATTCCTCCCAATGACACCAATGATAGAACACAGTTCCTCTCAATGATACAAATAACGGGATGCAATGACGCCAATGATGGGGCACAATTCCTCCCAAAGACACTAATGATGGAGCACTATTCCTTCCAATAATACCAACAATGGGGCACAATTCGTCCAAATGACACAAATTATGGGGCATAACTCCTCCTAATGACACCAAGAATGGGGAACCATTCCTAATGATGACACAACAATGGGGCACAATTTCTTCCAATTATACAATGGGGCACAATTCCTACAAAAGACTGCAACGATGGGGCACAGTTCCTCCCAATGACACCAACAATGGGCTGAATAATATCTATGATGGGGCACAATTCCACTTAATAGCACAAACAATGGGGCACAATCCCTCTCACTGACACTAAAGATGGTGCTGATGCTGGGACATTTTCTCACACCAACAAAGGGACACAATTCCTCCCAATGACACCAATGATGGGGCACAGTTCCTCCCAATGATACCAACAATGGGGTGCAATGACACCAATGATAGGGGCACAATTGCTCCCAATGACACTTATGATGGTGCACTATTTCTCCCAATAATACCAACAATGGGGCACAATTCCCCCCAATGACACAAATGATGGGGCATAATTCCTCCCAATGACGCAAACAATGGGGCATAATTCCTCCCAATGACACCAACAACGGGGCACAATTTCTACCAATGACACCAACGATGGGAAACAGTTCCTCCCAATGACACCAACAACAGGGCCTAATGATGGGGCACAATTCCCCCCCAATGACACAAACGATGGGGCATAATTCCTCCCAATGACGCAAACAATGGGGCATAATTCCTCCCAATGACACAAACGATGAGGCATAATTCCTCCCAATGACATCAACAATGGGGCACAATTCCTACCAATGACACCAACAATGGGGTGCAATTCCCCCCAATGGCACAAACAAAAGGGCATAATTCCTCCCAATGACACCAACAATGGAGCACAATTTCTACCAATGACACCAACGATGGGAAACAGTTCCTCCCAATGACACCAACAACAGGGCCCAATAATACCAAGGGTGGGGCACAATTACACCTAATGGCACAAACGATGGGGCACAATTCCTCTCACTGACACCAAAGATGGGGCATTGTTTACTCTAACTGATGCTGGGACATTTTCTATTCCCGATGACCACAGTCTGGCCCCCCTAAAGTCTGAAGGACAGTAAACTGGCTCTTTGTTTAGAAAGTTTGGAGACCTCTGATTAAGAATGTAGAGACATGATTTCCTTTTCAGTTCCAAGTTTCCAGCCCCTTATTACCTTGCCTGACAAATCTGGACCTTGGTTTTTTTTTGTTTTCGCTTCCAGTGTCCTTAACATGGATGACCCCTTGCTGATTAGCAAGACTTTTTTTGTTGTTGTTGTCTTATATTTTAATGACAGGAGCGTTTCCAGTCCCCTAAAGGAATTAAGTCAAAGGTACTGAAACTAAACACCTCATTGCATAGAGCATGCTGCATCCTCAGTTCTAAGTCATGGTGACATTGACTCTCCCGTATGTGCGGACAGGCACGTACAGAAAATAACATAGCGTTGGCTGACATTGTCAAAGAGCAAAGACTATACCCAGCCTGTGGATGACACCAGTTGCAGGCTGTGTGCTCAGGAGTCTGTGATTTTATTTTCATGTGAAATCAAGTTTATACGGGACTAGGTAAACATGAAGACAACTGTGTTTGCCCAATAAAAGCTTTCATTTAAATCAGTTCAATACCATGACTAAGAGAAATAACACAAAAACAAGTTGGTCCGCCTGTTTCAGATTCTTGTAATAGTTACGCCATGTATGAAAACAGCTGCAAAAAAATGTCCTGCTTGCTCCACTTGTAGATTATAATAGGGGCATTTTGTGCGTGGAAAAAAACTGAGATATCTGACTTTGTGCTTATATTTTGCATTTGTTTTGAAGTTAAAGGATATGTAAACCAGAACAATGGACTTGTCTTATTTGCTCCCTTTCGGTCTGTTAAATATACCATTAAAAGAGTTTTGTTATATCTGTTCGATAAGTGCAAAAAATGACTGCAGATCCTGCCAAAAATCTTGTAAGGTACCAACTACCTGTGTTGTACTGTTATAAGTTACGTTGTGCCCAGTTCCCCCTGTGGCCCATAGAATTTCAACCTGGAGGACAAAGACACTCAATTGGCCAACTGGCCGTTTCTTGAAAGGTACGGATTCACTTTTGCAACATTAGCTTCCATTAAAGCTTTTGAAATTTGGTCAAATGACATTCCAGAAGTCTTTGCTGGAAGACTTCCCTCTGCCATTGGCTGTGATTGCAGGTCTGAACTGGGAGTAGATGTGAGTTCTAAACTGATCAAACTCTCCCCTTAAGGCCACCCGCCCAACAAATTTTCTTAGGCAATACGGAAAAGGCCTCTGATAATTAACTTAAAATAAATGAGAAGGGGTCCTGTGACAACCAGGACAGGAGCTTTTGGAGAGGACTGCGGGGTGGCCTCTTGCCTACTGACTATGGGCCCTGGCTTTTAAGGGAAGACTACTCTTTGGGAGGTGTGTGCCCGTGGGACCCTTGGAGGACCAAGATACATATTTAGGGCCTCCATGCCAAAAACTAGCAATGACTGCTTTAGATTGTGATACTCAGAGTAGATATTAATATCATCAGCTCAAAGCAACCTGATTCTGGGGTCTACTCACATAATCTATTTAAGGTGTTATGTCTTAAGTGTCTTTTTCCCATTGTGTGCCTCCTAGGTGTGCATTCCCCTTGTTAATTGAGTCACCTATTGTTTCTTTCTGTCTGTTCATCTTGGAGATGAGATCGTTATTGTGTCCACATTACCTTGTTATCGAACTATTGCGGGATGTAATGTGTAGTGATGGGCTTGATGTTCGAATCGAACTTGACTTGACTTGACTTGAACATCAGCTGTTCATTTGCTTGTAGAACAAATGAACATATGGGGCGCTCGCAGGACGTTCGCCCACGATTTGCCCTCCGCTGAGTGCCCCATAATGCAATGTAAGATCGCAGTGCATTGAAGGCTGCTGATTGGCCAAAGCAAATACAAAATAGGGCATAGATTTATGGCATTTTCATGGCATTTTTATTATTTTTATTTTTTTTTACTAGTAATGGCGGTGATTTCAATGGGCAGGGGCATTTTAGGAGCGGTGTCCTACAGAGCTGCAAAGATGCTGCTTGCAGGACTTTTTTTTACAGTCCTGCAAGCGCACCACTCCAGTGTGAAAGCACTCGGGCTTTCACACTGGAGTGAGAGGAGAGGCTCTTTACAGGCGCCATTTTTAGCGCTATAGCGCCTGTAAAGCACCTCCAGTGTGAAAGCAGCCTAAGAGACATGGTGAGTTTTTTGAAGTTCTAATTTTTTGCCACAATTCTTTGCAAAATCAAGATTTTTTTTTTCTTTTCACAAAATTGTCATATTAGCTGGTTATTTCTCACACACAGCATATGCATACCACAAATTACACCCCAAAACACATTCTACTACTCCTCTTGAGTATGGTGATACCACATGTGTGAGACTTTTACACAGCGTGGCCACAAATAGAGGCCCAACATGCAGGGAGCACCATCAGGCGTTCTAGGAGCATAAATTACACATAAAATTTCTTGACTACCTCTTGCACTTTTGAAGGTCCTGGATAAGGATGAGCTCTGGCGTGTTCGCAAGCTGCACGTGCCGAGCCCGCCAGGAAGTTGGCTCTGCACAGCGCTAATCACAAGCAGTGAGTCATTTCCCAATGTGCGGCTGCAGAGATCGGGAAATGTCTCACTGCCTGTGTTTAGCGCTGCGCCGTGCCGACTTCCTGGCGGGCTCGGCACGTGCAATTTGCAAACAGGCCAGAGTTCATCCTTAGTCCTGAAGCACCAGGACCATGGAAACGACCCCCCACTTCCAGCTCAGTCTTTCCATCACTACAGAACAGTTTCCCCACGATATTATGGTGATGAGGAGAGGTAGAAGTGTTCTGTAGTCCTAACACTCTACCTGTTCTAGGGTGACAATGTTGCTCCTCTATAGATACAGTACAGTGAGTGAACTCTATCACCCAACAAAAGAAAGCATGTTACTGGTGGGACCACCAGGTGGCAGTGGGGAAAAAAGCCTAAAAAAAAAAAAAAAAAAACGAATGCAGACACCACATCTAAAGACTCGTAAGCTGCAATATATGACTTTCTACTCTCGGGTTTAGATACGTTTTAAGTGTTGTTCATTATTTTCTTATACCAGCCATAGGCAAAGCCAAGATACCCAATATGACTGTTGCCAACCCTTGCAATGTGTAGATATGCAATGTGTAGATATGTCCATTTGCTTTCAAAGAAATGGTTAATTGAACAGGCCGAAATTTCCTGACTGGTCCTAATTGTTTCTGTACAGTTATAGGAATCTGTCACTTTGCTCATGCAATGTAAAGTTACAGGTTATCTGGACAGGCCAATCCCCAACTAATACTCACGTCTCCTGCATTCCCCCTCCATTTTTTTTTCCTTTTTTGAAAAAAATGCTACTACAGCAATTGGGGGAGCATGTGACTTTAATCCCAGGATACAGTGCTCAGCCCTGAGCAGTCAATTGCCAGATCCAAACACTGTCACATGGGGGAGAGAAGATCATTAACCCTTTGTAAGCTCCAACACTGATCACAATGGAGCCTACTCAGGCATTAGACTCAGAGGAACAGAGCAGTGGTAAAGTGGATAAGGTGGGGGGTATTGCATCAAGAAAACGTGTCTGTTTTCGCAGATTCTTAATACATTTGGCTCCACAGGGGCTTTAGACAACTTTCCCCCACAATTCCTCTGGTATTAGTGCTTCCTCTATGTATAAGCTGGAATTGGCACATTGACAATTGTGTCAGAGCCAGTGCTTTGGAGATCATCACCAAGAAGGTCTGAGAATAATATACTGTATATAGGTCACTGCCAGGAAAGCTGTGAATAAGCAGAACATTGCAAGATATAGGTGGCAGTGCATAAATGGGTCATGGGGGCACCAATGCCTAATTACACCATGTTTCCCTATCCCCAGTAGACTGGTCACCAGATAAAGGTCAATAAAATATTTGGGACTGTCAAACATTACATTACATTGCATCTTCTTTTAGGATCAGCATGTGCAAGTCCCACTGTAATCCTGCCGACACCAAACAGTTCGGCCTTGAAAAGTAAAAGTGTACGGCAGTCTGCCAAGTGTACAGTATGTATCCAAGCCTGGGAGCTTTTTTGAATCAAATGCCTGGTTGCAAATACAGCAGTCAATTCCACATTACCGTCAACTTCTTTGTGTTTTTCCTGGGAAATGGGCTTTACTTAGTTAGCAGGGACACCATGCCCGACCGCCTGCTCCAGGGCTGCTGTTAGAAATCACGGGCCCCATAAAACCTACCTGGCAGGGCCCCCACGAATATATGAAAACAACATTTTGACTATAAATATACTTAAAACATATACAGTATCTCACAAAGGTGAGTACACCCCCTCCCATTTTTGTAAAAATGTTATTATATCTTTTCATGTGACAACACTGAAGAAATGACACTTTGCTACAATGTAAAGTAGTGAGTGTACAGCTTGTATAACAGTGTATATTTGCTGTCCCCTCAAAATAACTCAACACACAGCCATTAATGTCTAAACCGCTGGCAACAAAAGTGAATACACCCATTAGTGAAAATGTCCAAATTGGGCCCAAAGTGTCAATATTTTGTGTGGCCACCATTATTTTCCAGCACTGCCTTAATGCTCTTGGGCATGGAGTTCACCAGAGCTTCACAGGTTGCCACAGGAGTCCTCTTCCACTCCTCCATGATGACATCACGGAGCTGGTGGATGTTAGAGACCTTGCGCTCCTCCACCTTGTGTTTGAGGATGCCCCACAGATGCTTAATAGGGTTTAGGCCTGGAGACATGCTTGGCCATTTCTTGGCCATTTCTTTAAGCATTTCTTCAGTGTCATCACATGAAAAATTATAATAAAATATTTACAAAAATGTGAGGGGTGTACTCACTTTTGTGAGATACTTTATGTTTAATAGAATGCACATTCATTAAAGGAAAGTTCTAAAAATTATTTTTGAATCCAGTAGTGGTGACCAAGCACGAGCAAAAATATACTTCATGCAACAATCTTCATCCTAGTAACACATCTTGGGCTACGATAGCAATTCTTCATTGCGGTGATCTGCACAGGGGACTTATAAAGCATCAGTTTCAATAAAAGCTCATTATTTCTGTTCTAATACATACCAAGTGCAAGCTTGACAAAGGGCCACTTAAGCGTGAAACGCCATCATGTTTGTGTTGAAGGACATTTATACGCTGTACTGCCATGCTTTTAATACAAAGGAAATTAAGAGCTATTAATTGAAAATAATGCTCTAAAAATCACTATGCCATAGCTAATAGAAAAAGGGACGGGTTAACATGAGCTACTCCAAACAAAATGCCCTGTAACGCCTGTGGTGGTTGAAGGACTATCTCGGTACCCAGTGATTTGAGACAAGTTATGATAAAATGAAATTTGATACATTTATTATAGGAAAATACATAAAATACAGTCACAACAAAACAAACTAAGAATTGTTGTATACAGTTGCATAGGATTAACACTAATATAATCTAGAACCCATCAGGTAGATAGGAAGAGTGATGCAGATACAGACGATGTCCTCGACAAGTTTCGCAACATATGTCGCTTCTTCAGGAGGTGTCACTCAAAGCATCTAAAAGGTAAGTAGATACAATCTCATAATTACACAAACACAAAACAAGTAATACATCAGGTGAGGCACTACTTATAAATCTACTATGCCATAGCTCCCAACTGTCCCTGATTTCGAGGGACTGTCCCTGATTTGGAGCAATGTCCCTCTGTCCCTCTTTCCCCATCATTTGTCCCTCATTTTTGTCTGATCTATATAGTTGTATATAAAATGCACTTTTTATCTTTTCAAAAAGTGTTTCCCAGTGCTAAACTTTTTATCCAAATTCTAAATTGCTGCATTTGTAAATTTTAAAAGCCAATATAAAGGAATAGTAGTGGTTAAAAAAAGCCCTTGTGGATTTCATTTTTTTTGGTTAATTCACCTTTAAGAGGGTGTGGCAGGGGGGGGTGTCCTATGTCTACATACATTTTCTAATAGGTGTCCCTCATTCCCATCTCAAAATGTTGGGAGGTATGTCTATGCTGTCCCTTTGGGGTCCAAGCTATATCCCATGATCAGATTTTATATGGCAGGTATCTTGGTTGGCTGAAAATTTAAATTAAACAGTTATTTTTAATAAGATTCCAAAATAGCTTGTATAGAAACTGCACACATTAAAATGACTAAAATTAGAGTTTTCTTTTAACTCCACATCTTCAACAAGAAGTTACTGTATGTACTACATTTCCAATTCTTCTGATAGAGACAATCACTTATTGTCATTTTCAAGATGACATTTCCTCGTAAACGTGATCGGGCGTATTATGCGTAAGCCTGAGTGATACAGAATTCTGTTATGAATCATCTGTTTATAATAGAAGATTTATGTCTTCACAAATGCAGCCTTCACTTGTCACAGACTTTCTATCCCATGACAAGCTTTCACTAGTCGCCGACGTCTGGAGTACATTGATCTGCTCCGCCACACCACATTTCCTGGCCATAGATAAACATAGGGAACAACACAGAGGAAGACAGAGGCTAGGAAAACAAAGATATCTCTGGATCTACAGCTTAAAGTTGAGCTCGGGGCATGAAAACTTTAAAAGAGAAGTATGGGAATGTTTTTGTTTTTTTTTAGAATCATACTTACCCAGGTTGATGCAGCGCACCACCTGTGGCTGCCTGAATACTCTAAAGTCTCATACACACGATCAGATTTTCGGACGACTGTTTGTCCATGTTTGTCATGCTAGTCTCATCTCGAAAGTGAAAAGGTTACTCACCATACAAAAATTCTCGTACGACAGATTACAATGTCAGAAGAGAGGTCATGCGTTGAATAGTTTTGTATTTGTTCTTTCGTTTCTGAGAATGCGTAGTCTTGCTCTTACGATTTTTTTTTTTTTTTTTTTAGACGAAGACTGTACTAATTAAATGAAA
The DNA here is from genome assembly GCF_042186555.1 of Aquarana catesbeiana. Lineage (NCBI taxonomy): Eukaryota > Metazoa > Chordata > Amphibia > Anura > Ranidae > Aquarana > Aquarana catesbeiana. The sequence continues at coordinate 650,229,189 of NC_133327.1, forward strand.
ATCGAACATTGAGTTCACGTACGACAGAAATTTTATAGTCTGTACTTCCAGCTTTTATTGGACGAAAAATCGGAATCGGCCATCGAAAGCACCGTACTAATGATCCGAATATCAGCAGATCGCTCGTCAGACGAAATTTTACTTCCGATTTTTCGCATCGTGTGTACGGGCCTCTAGACTCCATTCACATGTAGGTGTTTTGTGAACATGCACAACGTGCACATTTTAGCTCACATTCACAGAACGCATGAAAAACACACGTCGTGCTTGTGTTGCCATTCATTGTTTTTGGCACTCCAAACACGGCCAGCAAACGTGCGTTTTTGCGTGCGTCAAAATGTACAACAAATGTGCGGTAAGGAAAAAAAAAGCAAATCGCAATGCCCAAAAACGTGCAGGAGCTTTTTTGGCATGTGTGCAGCGCGAAGACATGCAAAAATAAAACTTGACAAAATGCGCATTCACATGGCCGAGATATGAATGCAGTCTTAAAGAGGAAGTAAACTCCTCTGTTTTGTTTGTACCTATAGGTAATCCTTATTATAGGCTTACCCATAGGTACTGTAAATATCTCCTAAACTTGCACCGTTTAGGAGATATTTACTGTATCCTGCGCCGATCACGTCATCGGTGCACACGCTCTGAAGAAACGGATGCCTGTGCCATTTCTTCAGGGCCTGTGCCGTGACTGGCGGCACCCGCGTGCATGTGTGGGAGTGACATCATCGCGGTTCCGGCCAATCACAGCGTCAGAGACCGAAGATGTGGAAGAAACACCGGGGAAAATGTTGGGCGCGTCAGTGGTGTGCGGGCACTACTGCAAGGTAAGGTATTTCATAACGAGCTAGTATACGATGCATACTAGCTCGTTATGCCTTTGTCTTTCAGGATTTTTTTTGTTTTTTTTCATGGGTGTTTACTACCTCTTGAAGCCGGCCATAGATGGTTCGAATCTCGGCCGGTTCAACGGGGACCAACCATCTATGGGCAGGCTGAATGTACCCAAGTTGATCTTTGGATTGACTTGGGTACAACCAGCATGTCAGATTTTCAGCATGCGATTATTGCCAGCGGATCTAGCTGCTAGCAGTAATCATTGTGTTCTTCCAGAAGGGATGACTCCCTTGCCGGGAGAACATAATAGCTCCACGGGAGGCATTCTTCCATCAGCACAGTCTGTGTTAATGGGGGAATCTAGTGATTTTCTTTCCTGCGACCCGTGGGAGATAAGCATTTTTGCTTATCTCCCTTTGTGCTGAGAGCCCGGGGTCCTAACAATTAGGACCCATAACTCCCCATTCTGGGTCACCTGATCGCTGTGATAGCCTCGTATTTTTTCTCTGTGAATGGAGGAGAGAGATACATCGTAAAAAAAAAAAGTGTGTGCAAATATATATATATGTATAATAATAAAAAACTAAAATGAAAAAAATAGGTTTGATCTAGGTCAGTGCTAGGGTTAGTGTATGGGTTAGGGTCAGTTTATATTTTTGGACAGCATTTTTTTTAAAATTAGTATTAGTGTCAGTTTGTGTCAGTGTGTTTTAGGTATGATAAAAAAAAAAGAAGCAAAATGCGCACTTGTTTTTGGGCTGTACTATGGGTACAAACAACAACCGACATACACATATGTGGTGTCGTTGCAATTATCAGGAGCAGGAGAATTTTCATTTGGGTTGTTCTTTGGTGGAAGGTTATGGTAGTAACGAATATACAGCTAAATTAAAAAATATTATTTTTTTTACTATTTTGTGTCAGTTTTCCTTTGAGAATAAAAAAAAATAAATCAGGAGATATCCATTATCATTCACCACCAAATAAAAGCCCAGTTTGTCCTAAAAAAATGCAGTATAATCCACCTGGATGCACAAAATAGTTGTGATGATATGAACAGTTTTACTAACACATGCCAAAGTTGCAAAATTGTGCTTAGGCATTTAGATTTGTTTTACTCTTAGGCGGGAAGGGGTTAAATCAACTTTTGTGAGCTGGGACGGTGCATGCAGGATCACTTATGGCTCAAATCTCGTCCGATATATCAGAGATCGAGCGGTCTATAGGAACCATTACATCCAGTAAAACTTTTAAAATACATTACAGCTAGATTTAAAATGTGGAAATATATAACAGGGATAAAGTCAGATTGCCAAAGACTTTTGTTTTTCCTCTAGGAACAACTCATCCTAACTCACAGCAAATCTCCTGGCTACAAATTCCCATAGGTACAGATAGAAGGGGATTGTAACCATAGAAAAACGTAATTGTTTGGGACTTTTATGATTATGCCTCTGATGGAGACATATAACAATATATCAATATTGTCTTAATATTCTCATAATTTTATTGCAACATTTGTATAATAAAACTGCTAATTAACTAATAAAAGTACAAAAAGGTACATTCAAAGTTACATAAATAATCCCGGGTCTACGCGTTTCACAGTGCCACCCGCTTCTTCAAGAAGTTTAAGCCTGATACAGGTACCATAAAGTATTTTGGGCAGCAGACTATAAAATAAACAACAATCACACTACATACGTTTATACAGAAAATCACATTAAAAAAATACATTTATTAACATTATTGCTAACTTTTAGCAGTATCAAAAGAGGGGGGGGTGTCTCCTCTCTTACCACTCCCCCGGTGTGCACACTTTCCATTAAAGGGAGATCAGCCAACGAGTCCACCTGGCCCGTGCGGGAGCCTAGACAACACCACAAACCAGTAAAAAAGGGGATTTTTAGCTATATTAATGCACTTGGAGCAACACAGTTGTGTACTGTATGTGGTACTTATTTTGTTTGCACAAACAGTAAAAATATATATAAACTCAAAATCAAAAAAGTATTTAATTGCAGCTTAACAGTCTTGAAATGTGGCGGCTGATTTTTTTTTTTTTTTACATGTTTAACTCATTTTTACTAGGTGGTCCTGTAAATAACACACTTCCCATCCTCGGGTGGCTACGTTCACTCCTTCACTGTATCTAAAGAAGAAGCCATGGTCCTTAGAACTTTTGCTGTGCTGCTGGGCTTCAAATGTCTTCTGCTCTTTATCTCTTCTGTTTAAAAGACTGTTAACATTTTATAAGTGGTTGTGTACAGAGGACAGCGGTTCCACTAAGCACTTAAGGACCGAGCCTCTTTCTGAGATTTGGTGTTTACAAGTTAAAAACTGTTTTTTTTTTGCTAGAAAATTACTTAGAACCCCCAAAGATTATATATATATTTTTTCTAACACCCTAGAGAATAAAATGGCGGTCGTTGCCATACTTTCTGTCACACCGTATTTGCGCAGCGGTCTTACAAGCGCACTTTTTTTGGTAAAAAGTACACTTTTTTGAATTAAAAAATAAAACAACAGTAAAGTTAGCGCAATTTTTTTTATAGTGTGAAAGATAATGTTACGCCAAGTAAATTGTTACCCAACATGTCATGCTTCACAATTGCGCCCGCTCGTGGAATGGTGACAAACTTTTACCCTTAAAAATCTCCATAGGCAACATTAAAAAAATTCTAGAGGTTGCATGTTTTGAGTTACAGAGGAGGTCTAGGGCTAGAATTATTGCTCTCGCTCTACCGATCATGGTGATACTGCACATGTGTGGTTTGAGCACAGTTTTCATATGTGGGCTCTGCTCACGTATGCGTTCGCTTCTGGACGTCAGCTCGGCGGGACAGGGCGCGTTTAAAAATTTTATTTTTCTTATTTATTTTACCTTTTAATTTTTTATTTTTACACTGTTCTTTAAAATAAAATTTGTGTCACTTTCATTGCTATTACAAGTAATAGAAAAAAAGCATGACTAGATCTGGGGTCAAAAAGACCTCAGATCTCATATTTACACTTAAATGCAATAAAAGAAAAAAAAAAATTAAATGCCATTAAAACAAAAAAATGTTGCTTTAAGAGCTATGCGTGTAAGTGACGTTTTGATGTCGCTTCCGCCCTGCAATGGTATGGAGACGGGTGGGGGCCATCTTCCCCTCACTCGTCTCCATACCAAGCCAGGGAGAGGACCCGATCGCCTCCGCCACTACCGACGGCTCCGGTAAGCGGCGGAGGGCGGCGGAGGGCACCGGAGAGCGGCGGGAGGGGGGCCCCTCTCCCGCTGCCGATGAAAGTGCTCTTTTGGCGAATCTGCTGCAGACACCACTTTTATATGAAATCGCACCGCTCACTGAAGAAGAGGATACCGGGGTTTTAGTAGCTAGCTGCTGCCATAACAACAATATCCCTCTTCAAAGTGCCGACGTATATCGGCGTGAGCCGGTCCGGAAGTGAGTGTTTTTTTTTATTTTAGATTTAGTGGGGAAGGGTTTAAACCTATGTGAGGTCTTTAACAATGTTGGATCTCCTTACTTGAGAGACTTACCTTCTCTGTTTGACCAGGTGACCACTATTACCGAGAGATCATGATATGTGAAATCCAAATGTTATGACTGTCACTAGAACAGGAGGGGAGAATTTTCCAAATAAGACTCCTGTTCCAGTGACAGCTCTTTAAGAAGGGATATCCTCACACTTTGGAGAGTGAAGGGAAATCTAACCAACAGGAAACAGACAGAAAAAAAACAATTGTAGGGGTTTTAACCATTTCCCTCCTCTTTCCAAAATTTTTTAAAAATTGGAACTTTAAGCAGTCAGTATTCAATAATAGGGAGACCATTATTATTATTATTATACAGGATTTATATAGCTCCAACAGTTTGTGTAACACTTCACAAAATGAGGACAAACATTACAGTTACAATACAATTCAATACAGGAAGAATCAGAAGGCCCTGCTTGTTAGAGCTTACAATCTAAAAGGGAGAGTCGAGTGATACAAAAGGTGATAAATGTGAGGGATGAGGTGGTGGAGAACATAAAAGTTAGTTAGAGGCAAGAGTTGGTTAGTTAGTTAGTTAGAGGCAGGATAGGCCTCTTGGAAGAGGTATATTTTCAGGGATTGAGAAAGGTGGATAGAGCAGGAGATAACCAGCCAGATTGAGGTAAGGAGCTCCAGAAGATAAGAGAGGCTCTGGAGAAGTCCTAGAGGTGAGGAAGAGGAGGTCTTAGGGTTTGGTTGGTCTTAGAGAATGGTTTGGTTGGTATTTTGAGACGAGTTTGGTGATGTAGCTGGGGGGAGAGTTGTGGATGGCTTTGTAGATTATTGTTAGTATTTTGAATTTTATTTGTTGAGTGGGCAAAAGCCAATGGAGGGATTGGCAGAGAGGGGTAGCAGACACTGAAGGGTTGGTAAGGAGGATGTTTGGCAGCAGCATTCATGATGGACCGTGCACTTGCACGGAGCACAAGTTCCCCAACTGAACTGGCAAGGGATCCAAAAGATCTTGTTACCAGTTCACAGAATTAATTGACTGGACCTGAGGGCTAGTGATCATCTGCCAACATCCATGTACTAAGAATCCCAAATAATGCCCCATTTTAAATTCCTTTGATATGAGTTGAATGTACATTATGTACATGGACCCGCCAACAAAGGGATGTAACAACTGCACACTGCACTCACATACATGGATACAGATAACAGTGCTGTTGCCATTACATCAACGTAGCTCTATGCATCACTAAGGACTCTCAAACCCTGAAGAAGGTCTGAAGAGGAGGAAGACTATGGTCAACACATGTACGGCCCATAGACATCTGCAGAAGGGAAGTATAAAATAAAATACACACCTCAGAGAGGAAGGGCACTAGGTAGTGGGAGGATTGACTCTTTAACTGCCCATTAAATATTCAGTTTCTTGCATAATCATGATTTGATTTCTATCCATAAATGATTTTTTTTTTTTTTCGTTCAACCAGTGGGTTGATCAAAAAAAAAAAGATAGTTGATTCCTCCATCCACACATTTTCAGTGGTTGGAGAAATCCTTCCTGCTGTGGTATTATATTCTGATGGCTCCACCATCAGAATACAATGATCAGTGTTGCCAGATATAGCCGGCGGCACTGATCGTTCATGAAATCCCAACAGGCTGGTTGTACACAAGTCAATTGATAGATTGGCTTGTGTACAACCAGCTAGCCCATACATTGATTGAAATTCATCTGCTCCCTACTGAACCGGCCTCATTTTGATCCATGTACGGTCGGCTTAAGTCTTTTGCTATATCAAAGGCTCATAGATAGCGCTGATAAAAGATACTGATAAAAGACAACCACTGATTTTGAAGAACATATCCCAAAGCCTGACTGTAATGATAGGCGAGGGCAAAAGGACAATTGTCTCAATGACATTAAAAGATAAGAAAGCCATAAAGATTTTGTAATATTTACCTAGCTCTTACTTCTTTGCTTGCTATGCAAATACAATTTCTTTTTTCCTTCCTGCTCTCTTACCAGAATATGGGGCACTAGAGAATGCTCATACTGATACCTATCCCCGTGAATGGAGCACTGCCTTTAAAATGTGAAGAATTCCCTTTTCAGATTTGGCATGGCTTCTACTGTGTTTCCCTCTTGGTGGCTGGAACAATAGTAAGTCAGGAAGATTTTTGTTCAGCCCATTTCCTGTTTAAAATATCACTGCAGGTTTCCCACACCAGTTCCTTCGATCCAAAAAACTAAATTACACTCAAAACATTGCGAACAATGACAAGCTTCCATGTACGTAAAATCACTTCCCAGCAATGGGGTGAACAGAAAATGATGATGGGAACTAACAGAAGGGATTCATAATACCACTAATATATATATATACATATATATATACAGTATCTCACAAAAGTGAGTACACCCCTCACATTTTTGTAAATATTTTATTATATCTTTTCATGTGACAACACTGAAGAAATGACACTTTGCTACAATGTAAAGTAGTGAGTGTACAGCTTGTATAACAGTGTAAATTTGCTGTCCCCTCAAAATAAAAAAAAAAAAGGGGGGGGGGCGCCTCTCTAAGTGTAGTATTAAAACAGTATCATTTATTGCACACAATTAAAAACACTTACAAGATATAAGTGGGAGTCATGCTCGTCATAAGTATGCAGTCCTGGCAGTTCTACTGCGTCCCACAGGCTCCTCGCACGATCCGGGTAGCTGGGAAAGGTTCTGGTGTAATGTTGTGCTGGATAGCTGTACATTCAGAAAAAACAGGAAGTAGTGAGCTCAATGCCGTCCAGCTTGAACCGGAAGAGGAACTGATGTCACCAGCAGGGGGGTGGGAGGAAGGGGTCAGGACAGTCTCTGTGGAATGAAAGGCTACGTGCTCGGACCTCACAACTCCTTCTACTGGCCTGTTATTCTCTGGAGGAGAGCATCATTAAATGCACCCTCCTGGGCATGACGTCCGCAGCCTTAGAACTACAACGGTCAGCGGACCAAAGGCAATGGGTTGAAGGAATTTTGGAAAAATAGTAGATTATAAATAGTTGGGCTTACAAAGTTGACAGCTGATGCAAAACAGAGCACATTTTGAGCTAAAAAAGGCCAAAAATCAAACTAAGGCCTTGGCTTCCTCTACATATCATGCGACTTGAGACTGCAAAGTCGCACAACAAGTCATTCCTCATGACTTCCAATGAGCATAGTTCACATCTGTGCAACTTCAAGTTGCAGCGACTTCAAAGAAAGTCCCTGCAATACTCTGGTAGCAAAAAATTGCACGACTTTCAGGTCGCAACAGTGGAAACCAAGCCCAAGGGTGCACGATCTGAATATCAATATTAAAAAATCAATTAAAAATGCTTTAATCATATATATATAAAGGGGAGGAATATATTAAAAATATATACATATATACATACATACACACACATACACACATATTAAAAACGTGTTAAAATTAATATGTAAGAATGACATTATGTACACAGAATTCATATATTTGTAAAGGAGACATCATAAAATGCATTTTTGTATCTTTGTATACTGCATGACCACACATATGCAGATACATACCAATGTATGCTTGTGAGAGATATGTATTATTGTATACTGTTTGGCCACACAAATGCAGATACACACAAAGGTATGTATGCGTGAGATGGTTACTTACAATCCCACCACACCCAACCGCAGACTAGGGACCCAACGATATCCAAATTTGAAGATGATGACCGTACAGTTCTACTGTAAAAAATTAAATAGTATTAAATATGCTGTTATCTATGTACATGTATTATAACAGAGTATGTATCTCAATCTCTTTGTTAAGCCCCCCTGGCGAGAAAGTACTTAAAGAGTATATCCAGAAGCTCTCCTGCTGGCACAGCCGTTTAAAACGCTCTGCAGCAGGAAGATCTCTGGAGATGGCCTCAATCACCCAGACCTGTAGACCCACAGAGGATTTTTTGTCATCCTTCAGAAAGTGTCTGGGGACACTATGTTTGTCGCAATCCCTGCTCAATGAATCGTCTATGTTTACCAAATTGTTGGCCTAAGGGCAGGGCCGGTACAAGGCAGGGGCGGAGAGGGCACGTGCCCTGGGCGGTACCATTTGGTATAGGGGGGGGGGGCGCAGCTGTGCGCTCCTGCATGATCCTCCCTTCCCTTCCCTCAGCACACAACTACACTTTTACTCCCCTACGGAGGAGTCCCGTTGTCTCTGCCAGCGCCGTGACGTCACTCACGGACGGAGGCGAGGTGGGAGGACGCAGAGAGGAGCGCAGGGAGGCGGGAGCTGAGAGCTGAGCTGTGTCGTGTCGGCGCGCTGTCTGTCTCAAGCGGAGCCGAGCTGAGGAGCTGCTGCCTGGCTGGATTCAATCTGGAAGGTAGGAGAGCGCAGTGCCAGTGTTCTGACTCAGATATTTAGCAGTGGTGGTCACTGGTCATTAACCTCGCCTCCTCCCCTCCCCCCAATCCAGACATTTATTAATCTGTTTTTTAGTGTTTACTTACACAAGTTCAGACTCATAACTTCTGAGTCTGAACTTGTGTAAGTAAACACTAAAAAACAGATTAATAAATGGCTGGATTGGGGGGAGGGGAGGAGGCTGAGGCGAGGTTAATGACCAGTGACCACCACTGCTGAATACCCCACAATACTGTGCAATACTCTGCAATACCCCACAATACTGTGCAATACTCTGCAATACCCCACAATACTGTGCAATACTCTGCAATACCCCACAACACTGTGCAATACTCTGCAATACCCCCACAATACTCTGCAATACTCCACAATACTGTGCAATACTGTGCAATACCCCACAACACTGTGCAATACTCTGCAATGCTCCACAATACTGTGCAATACTCTGCAATGCTCCACAATACTGTGCAATACTCTGCAATGCTCCACAACACTGTGCAATACTCTGCAATGCTCCACAATACTGTGCAATACTCTGCAATACCCCACAATACTGTGCAATACTCTGCAATACCCCCGCAATACTGTGCAATACTCTGCAATACCCCTGCAATACTCTGCAATACCCCACAATACTGTGCAATACTCTGCAATGCCCCACAATACTGTGCAATACTCTGCAATGCTCTGCAATACCCCGAAATACTCTGCAATACCCCGCAACACTGTGCCATACTCTGCAATACCCCGCAATACTCTGCAATACCCCACAGTACTCTGCAATACCCCGCAATACTTTGCAATACTCTGCAATAGCCCCCAATACTGTACAATACTCTGCAATAGCCCCCAATACTCTGCAATACCCCACAATACTGTACAATACTCTGCAATACCCTGAAATACTCTGCAATACCCCACAATACTGTGCAATACTCTGCAATACCCTGAAATACTCTGCAATACCCCGCAATACTCTGCAATACTCCACAATACTGTGCAATACTCTGCAATACCCCACAAAAACTGTGCAATACTCTGCAATACCCCCACAATACTGTGCAATACTCTGCAATACCCCACAACACTGTGCAATACTCTGCAATATCCCGCAATACTGTGCAATGCTCTGCAATGACGACATTGATTCTTTATTAAAACCGGGGGGGGGCGCAGTTTGCCATCTTCGCCCTGGGCACCAAATGGCCTTGTCCCAGCACTGCCTAAGGGATGGATGGTCCTTCCTACATGCAGGAGACCACAAGGACATGTCAGGCAGTATATGACATACTCACTGGAGCAATTATGGAATTCTTTCATGTGTCTTTCTTTTTGTGGTGAAAGTTTTTTTGCCCATGATGAACAAATTTGCACACAAGGCATAGTTTTTTCCGACATTGTAACATGCCTGTCAGTGGAATGATTGGGATATGGGGGGGAGACTGGAACTTACAAATTCTGCTGGGTGCTAATTGGCTTTTGATGTTTTTAGCCCTACGATAGGACACTTTGGGTTTCTGCGTAAGGGACGAGCCCAGAAGGGGGTCTTCCAATAAAATTGGCCACCATTTAATAAGAATGTTTTCCATTTTTCTGTGGTAATCATGAAATTGTGTCGTGAACCGAATAGGTTGGGGTTCATCTGATGTGGTGGACTTAGGTAAAGGTTTAATTGTATACTGTTGGTAGGTACCTTCTACAAGGATAGATGGATATCCTTTATCCAAGAATTTATCGGTAAGGAGTTGGCCTTGGGTCTGGTAATCCTCATCTTGGGTACAATTGTGGCGAATCCTATGAAACTGATTCCGAGGGATATTAATGTTAATCCACCTGGGATGGTGACAGCTTCGATAATGGATGAATGAATTTCCTGCAGTAGGTTCTGTATAATTAGTGGCCTCTATGCGTGAGTCACTGTGGTACAGTTCCAGGTCCAAAAAGGCCAGTCTGTCAGGTTCGACCACATGGGTGAAAGATAGTCCTAGACTGTTATTGTTGCAATGTGATACGAACTGTGTCAGGCTGTCTATGATGCCATCCCATATGATGACTAGGGATGAGCCGAACACCCCCCGGTTCGGTTCGCACCAGAACCCGCGAACGGACCGAAAGTTCGCACGAACGTTAGAACCCCATTGACGTCTATGGGACTCGAACGTTCGAAATCAAAAGTGCTCATTTTAAAGGCTAATTTGCATGGTATTGTCCTAAAAAGGGTTTGGGGACCCGGGTCCTACCCCAGGGGACATGTATCAATGCAAAAAAAACTTTTAAAAACGGCCGTTTTTTCGGGAGCAGTGATTTTAATGATGCTTAAAGTAAAAAAAAAAAAGTGAAATATTCCTTTAAATATCGTACCTGGGGGGTGTCTATAGTATGCCTGTAAAGTGACGCGTGTTTCCCATGTTTAGAACAGTCCCTGCACCAAATGTCATTTTTAAAGGAAAAAATCTCATTTAAAACTGCTTGCGGGTTTAATGTCATGTCGGGTCATGGCAATATGGATGAAAATCAGTGAGACAAACGGCATGGGTACCCCCCAGTCCATTACCAGGCCCTTTGGGTCTTGTATGGATATTAAGGGGAACCCCGCACCCAAATTAAAATAAGGAAAGGTGTGGGGCCACCAGGCCCTATATACTCTGAACAGCAGTATACAGGCGGTGCAAACAAGACAGGGACTGTAGGTTTGTTGTTAAGTAGAATCTGTTTGTAATTTTGAACATTTTTAACGTGTTTAGCTCCAGCCAAAAAATCTTTTCTAAGCTTTTTGGAAAACATAGGGAAGGGTTATCACCCCTGTGACATTTGTTTTGCTGTCTTTCCTCCTCTTCAGAAGATTTCACCTCACTTTTTTGTCCCAATGAAAAATGTTTTTTGAAAATTTGGGTTTTTTTGTGGAACAAGGATTGGAAAGCATCAGTGGAAAGGAGAAATTGTTTTCCCATATTAACTCTTACAGGAGAGAATTTCCCTTCCTAGGGGTAGATTTCATCTCACTTCCTGTTGTCTCCTTCCGTTTGCAAGTAGGAGTCGTTTGTAAGTTAGATGTTTGAAAGTAGGGTCCTGCCCTATATACTCAGCAGAAATTTGGGCCTTAGGTGTTGCTGTGGCCACAACACTGTAAGCCCTCACAGGGCCCTGCTGTGAAATATTAGATCAAGAATTGTAATTACATGCCCCTGTTGAACAGGAGCTGAAAAATTAGGCCTTAGGCACTGGTGCTGGTGCCACAACACTGCAACCCCTCACAGACACTCTAGTTGGAACGCAGGAACGAGCCCTGCTGCAAATTATTGCTTCAAAAATTGTAATTACACGCCCCTGTTAGACAGGGGCAGAAAAATTGGGCCTTAGGCACTGGTGCTGGTGCCACAACACTGCAACCCCTCACAGACACTCTAGTTGGAACGCAGGAACGAGCCCTGCTGCAAAGTATTGCATCAAAAATTGTAATTACACGCCCCTGTTAGACAGGGGCAGAAAAATTGGGCCCTAGGCACTGGTGCTGGTGCCACAACACTGCAACCCCTCACAGACACTCTAGTTGGAATGCAGGAACGAGCCCTGCTGCAAAGTATTACATCAAAAATTGTAATTACACGCCCCTGTTAAACAGGGGCTGAAAAATTGTGCCTTAGGCACTGGTGGTGGCGCCCAGAACCAAAAATGTTCTTACAAGCTATCAGCGTGATGATTGAGGAGGAAGAGGATAATTACTCAGGGATAGTCACTCAGCATCAGCATAGGCAGTCTTTGAAGGGATCTGAGATTTCAAAAAAAATTATTCGGTTACATCAGCATCAGGTGCTTGGTAGCTGGTGGTGATCCAAGACTCATTCATTTTTATGAAGGTCAGCCGATCGACCGAGTCGGTGGACAGACGCACCCTGTGATCGGTTACCACGCCTCCAGCAGCACTGAATGTGCGTTCCGAAAGAACGCTGGATGCAGGACAGGCCAGTAGCTCAATTGCATACTGTGCAAGCTCTGGCCAGTGATCCATCCTCAAGACCCAGTAACCCAGAGGATTTTCGGTGGGAAAGGTGTCCAAGTCTGATCTTGCCCCTAGGTATTCCTGCACCATGTAAAACAGACGCTGGCGATGGTTGCTGGAACCGATCATACCTTGGGGCTGCGGACCAAAAAATTGTCTGAACGCATCGGTCAGACGGCCACCTTCTCCACCGCTCCTTCTTTGACTGACCGAAGCCTCAGCAACACGTTGTCCAGAAACAGGAGTTTGTAACCTCCCAGTCTCTGGGAACGCGTTGCACAGACCTTTCTGCAAGGCCTCCCGAAGATGTTTCATCCTCTGCTCCCTCTGCGATGGCAAGATAAGGTCCGCAACCTTACCCTTGTAACGTGGATCAAGGAGGGTTGCCAGCCAGTATTGGTCCTTCTCCTTGATACCACGAATACGAGGATCCTTACGCAGGCTTTGCAGGATCAGGGAGGCCATGCAGCGTAGGTTTGCTGAGGCATTCGGTCCGGAGTCCTCTGGGTCACTAAGAACGACATGGTCCGCAGCCACCTCCTCCCAGCCACGTACAAGTCCATGTGTTTCTTGGGACTGATCCCTTAAAGACTGCTGCTGATGCTGAGTGCCAGGCTCCACCTCCATACTGACACAATCTTCCTCCTCCTCCTCTTCCTCCTCGTCCTCTTCCTGTGTGATCGGCGGGCACGCAGGAACACTGTCTGGATAAAGGGGGCCTTGAGAGCTAAGGAAGTCCTCCTCTTCCTGCCTCTGTTCTGCCTCAAGTGCCCTGTCCATTATTCCACGCAGCGTGTGCTCCAACAGGTGGACAAGGGGGACAGTGTCACTGATGCATGCACTGTCACTGCTCACCATCCTCGTGGCCTCCTCGAATGGTGACAGGACAGTGCATGCATCCCTGATCATGGCCCACTGGCGTGGGGAAAAAAAACCAAGCTCCCCTGACCCTGTCCTGGTGCCATAGTCGCACAGGTACTCATTGATGGCCCTCTGCTGCGTGTGCAGCCGCTGCAGCATGGCCAACGTTGAGTTCCACCTGGTGGGCATGTCACAGATTAGGCGGTTCTTGGGCAGGTTAAACTCCTTTTGGAGGTCCGTCAGCCGAGCACTGGCATTATATGACCGGCGGAAATGCACACAGACTTTCCTGGCCTGCCTCAGGACATCCTGTAAGCCCGGGTACCTGCCCAAGAACCGCTGCACCACCAAGTTAAGGACGTGAGCCAAACAGGGCACATGGGTCATTTGTCCCTGTCGGAGGGCAGAGAGGAGGTTGGTGCCATTGTCGCAAACCACCATTCCTGCCTTAAGTTGGCGTGGCGTCAACCACCTCTGAACCTGCCCCTGCAGAGCTGACAGAACCTCTGCCCCAGTGTGGCTCCTGTCCCCCAAGCACACCAGCTCAAGCACCGCATGGCATCTTTTGGCCTGCGTACTTGCGTAGCCCCTTGAACGCCTACGGAGCACCGCTGGTTCCGAGGAAGAGGCCATGGAGGAAGAAGAAGAGGAGGGGGTGGAGGAGAGAGGTGTGTCACAATCAGCATTTTGGAGGCGTGGTGGCGGAACAACCTCCAACACTACTGCACCTTGTCCTGCATCCTTCCCAGCTGCCAGCAGAGTCACCCAATGCGCCGTGAAACTTAGGTAACGTCCCTGTCCATGCCTGCTGGACCATGAGTCAGCGGTAATATGCACCTTACCGCTGACCGCCCTGTCCAGCGAGGCATGGACATTGCCTTCCACATGCCGGTAGAGAGCCGGAATCGCCTTCCGTGAGAAAAAGTGGCGTTTGGGTACCTGCCACTGAGGAACCGCACATTCCACAAACTCACGGAAGGGGGCAGAGTCTACCAACTGAAAAGGCAGCAGTTGAAGTGCTAGCAATTTTGCCAAGCTAGCATTCAACCGCTGGGCATGTGGATGGCTGGGAGCAAACTTCTTTCGGCGGTGCAGCAGCTGGGGCAGGGAAATTTGCCTGGTACAATCTGACGTCGGTGTACCAAAAGCAGATTGCCCACAAGTACTTGGCTGTGACACACCTAATTCTACACCTTCATTCCTCTCACTGCAGGTCTCAGAGAGGACTGAAGGTCTAGTGGGGTTGGAAATCTCAGCTGATGAGGAGCAAGGAGAGATCCTCTTTGTTCTTTGGTGTGGGTCTTTTAGATACGCTTGCCAACGAACTGCATGGCAGGTCAACATATGTCTGGTCAAGCATGTGGTACCCAAGCGGGAGATATTTTGGCCACGCGAGATACGCTTGAGACATATGTTGCAAATAGCAGCGGTGCGATCTGATGCACTCGTCTCAAAAAAGGCCCACACCAAAGAACTTTTTGAATAACGCGCAGAGACTGCAGCGCCCTGCACATGTGGAGCTTTGGGGTGTGATGCAGTCAATGTGCTGCCCTTAGGCTGGCCCCTGGAGGGCATCCTGCCTCGTTGGTGATGTGCTGCCGCCTCCTCCTCCTCCTCCTCCTCCTCCTCCTCCTCTCTCCTATCAGGCACCCACGTTGAGTCAGTGACCTCATCATCCCCTCCCTCCTCATCACTGGAGCAAACCTGGCAGTATGCTGCAGCAGGGGGAGCATGACTGCCAGATTGCTGTCCTTCTTGGGCACCCCCTCTGTCCGCGCTCATGTTACTGCCTTCATCGAGCTCAGTATCGTCATCAGAGCCTTCCAAACGCTGGGCATCCTCCTGGAGCATGTACCCAACACTGTGGTCAAACAGTTCGAGGGAATCCTCATGAGGACATGGTGGAGCTAGGGAAGGAGTCACTGATGACATTGAGCTGAGGGAAGAGGCCGCTGCTTTGCCAGACAAAGCACCCTGGGCATGGGTGAGAGAGGATGAGGAGGATGAGGACGGCTTGGTCATCCACTCGACCAAGTCTTCCGCATGTTGCGGCTCAACATGGCCAGCTGCCGAAAAAAAGGCCAAGCGTGTCCCATGGCCACGTGCTGATGAGGATGCACCGTCTCCACGACCAGCACTAGACACAGAGCCTGCTTGCCCTCTCTTATTGGCTTGTGACTGTCTGCCTCTCCTTCTTGGCCTTCCAGACATACTAATGGCCTGTAGCTGCACTAAGCTGGGATAGAACACCTGTAATTTTCTTCAAGTAGCTTTATATACTGTAACCAGACAAGCCTGCCTGTCAGTAGGAAGATAACAGGAACGGATCTAGCTGAACACTGTGAGCAGGACGCACTGTACTAAATGTAAATAGTCTAGCTGCCTGACCGTGGTACTAATAGGATCAAATAGAACACCTGTAATTTTCTTCAGGTAGCTTTATATACTGTAACCAGACAAGCCTGCCTGTCAGTAGGAAGATAACAGGAACGGATCTAGCTGTACACTGTGAGCAGGACGCACTGTACTAAATGTAAATAGTCTAGCTGCCTGACCGTGGTACTAATAGGATCAAATAGAACACCTGTAATTTTCTTCAGGTAGCTTTATATACTGTAACCAGACAAGCCTGCCTGTCAGTAGGAAGATAACAGGAACGGATCTAGCTGAACACTGTGAGCAGGACGCACTGTACTAAATGTAAATAGTCTAGCTGCCTGACCGTGGTACTAATAGGATCAAATAGAACACCTGTAATTTTCTTCAGGTAGCTTTATATACTGTAACCAGACAAGCCTGCCGGTCAGTAGGAATTTAACAGGAACGGATCTAGCTGAACACTGTGAGCAGGACGCACTGCACTAAATGTAAATAGCAGGAACGGATCTAGCTGAACACTGTGAGCAGGACGCACTGCACTAAATGTAAATAGCAGGAACGGATCTAGCTGAACACTGTGAGCAGGACGCACTGCACTAAATGTAAATAGCAGGAACGGATCTAGCTGAACACTGTGAGCAGGATGCACTGCACTAAATGTAAATAGCAGGAACGGATCTAGCTGAACACTGTGAGCAGGATGCACTGCACTAAATGTAAATTGCAGGAACGGATCTAGCTGAACACTGTGAGCAGGACGCACTGCACTAAATGTAAATAGTCTAGAAGATAACAGGAACGGATCTAGCTGAACACTGTGAGCAGGACGCACTGCACTAAATGTAAATAGCAGGAACGGATCTAGCTGAACACTGTGAGCAGGACGCACTGCACTAAATGTAAATAGCAGGAACGGATCTAGCTGAACACTGTGAGCAGGACGCACTGCACTAAATGTAAATTGCAGGAACGGATCTAGCTGAACACTGTGAGCAGGACGCACTGCACTAAATGTAAATAGTCTAGAAGATAACAGGAACGGATCTAGCTGAACACTGTGAGCAGGACGCACTGCACTAAATGTAAATAGCAGGAACGGATCTAGCTGAACACTGTGAGCAGGACGCACTGCATTAAATGTAAATAGTCTAGATAGAAGATAACAGGAACGGATCTAGCTAAACTGAATACAGTGTATATATATATATATGCAACACCTGGGATGCATATATATACACAATACACTGTAAGTGCAGCTAACTGACTGACTGTTCTGCCTAATCTATCTAACTCAAATCAAATGACACTGTCTCTCTCTCTCTCTATCTCTCAGCACACCGGAACACACACTACACAGGGCCGCCGTGCAGGCGGCCTTATATAGTGTGGGGTGTGTACTAAATCCCCTGAGCCATAATTGGCCAAAGCCACCCTGGCTTTGGCCAATTACAGCTCTCTCTACTGACGGCGCTGTGATTGGCCAAGCATGCGGGTCATAGTGCATGCTTGGCCAATCATCAGCCAGCAATGCACTGCGATGCCGCAGTGAATTATGGGCCGTGACGCGCCACACGAATTTAGCGCGAACGGCCCATAACGTTCGCAATTCGGCGAACGATCGAACAGCCGATGTTCGAGTCGAACATGGGTTCGACTCGAACACGAAGCTCATCCCTAATGATGACTAATGCTGCATACACATGATCGGACTTTGCGGCATACTTGGTCCAGCGTCAGACAATTTGATCGTGTGTGGGCTCCAGCGGACTTTGTTTTCTCAAAAGTTTGACGGACTTAGATTTGAAACATGTTTCAAATCTGTCCGACGGACTCGAGTCTGGTCGAAAAGTCCGCTCGTCTGTATGCTAGTCCGACGGACAAAAAACAACGCTAGGGCAGCTATTGGCTACTGGCTATGAACTTCCTTGTTTTAGTCCAGTCGTACGTCATCACATACGAATCCGTCGGACTTTGGTTGATCGTGTGTAGGCAAGTCCGTTCATTCGGAAAGTCCGTCGTAAAGTCTGCCAGACAAAGTCTGCTGTAAAGTCCGCTCGTGTGTATGCGGCATTAGTCATCAAAATAACGCCCTTAAAAAAATTATGTTGGCTGAGAAGAGATTATTTTTTGAAATGGACTGTAATTTCCAATACCCCATAGTGAGGTTAGCATAGCTGGGGGCAAAATTTGACTCCATAGCTGTGCCTTGTGTTTGTAAGTAATAATTTCTCAAATTTGAAGTAGTTATGTTTTAAGCAAAATTGCGTAGCTTCCAGTATAAAATAGGCCTGCCTAGGGTTAATAGGGTTAATATGTGCAGAGTGTGTGTATGTATGTATATATATTTTGCAGAGTTGCTGGACATACTCTGAAGATGGCTGACTCTTTTTAAATCACTCCCTTACCGTGGTTTAACTTTGTTTTTACCTAAAGAATGACTAATCAAATGTACATTATTACAAACTAAGAGCATTGCCTCCTGGAGCGACAGATACCCAATTTACCTTCCCTCAAAATAACTCAGCCATTAATGTCTAAACCACTGGCAACAAAAGTGAGTACACCCCTAGGTGAAAATGTCCACATTGGGCCCAATTAGCCAGTTCAACATGGCACCTCATGGCAAAAATAAGCACTTTTTGAGGATCTGTAAAGAAATATTTTTGCTCTACATAAAGATGACCTAGGCTATAAGAAGTTTGCCAAGACCCTGAAACTGAGCTGCAGTACGGTGGCCAAGACCATACAGTGGTTTAACAGGACAAGTTCCACTCAGAACAGGCCTCGCCATGGTCAACCAAAGAAGTTGAGTGCACATGCTCAGCGACATATCCAAAGGTTGTCTTTGGATAATAGACGTATGCGTGCTGTCAGCATTGCTGCAGAGGTAGAAGAGATGGGGGATCAGCCTGTCAGTGCTCCGACCATACTCCACACACTGCATCAAATTGGTCTTCATGGCTGTTGTCCCAAAAGGAAGCCTCTTCTAAACATGATGTATAAGAAAGCCCGCAAACAGTTTGCTGAAGACAAGCAGACTAAGGACATGTATTACTGGAACCATGTCATGTGGTCTGATGAGACCAAGATAAACTTATTTGGTTCAGATGGTGTCAAGCGTGTGTGGCGGCAAGCAGGTGAGCAGTACAAAGACAAGTGTGTCTTGTCTACAGTCAAGCATGGTAGTGGGAGTGTCATGGTCTGGGGCTGCATGAGTGCTGGGGAGCTACAGTTTATCGAGGGAACCATGAATGCCAACATTTACTGGGACATACTGAAGCAGAGCATGATCACCTCCCCTGGAGACTGGACCGCAGGGCAGTATTTCAATATGATAACGACCACAAACACACCTCCAAGATGACCACTGCCTTGCTAAAGAAGCTGAGGGTAAAGGTGATAAACTGATCAAGCATGTCTCCAGACCTAAACCCTATTGAGCATCTGTGGGGCATCCTCAAACAGTAGGTGGAGGAGCGCAAGGTCTCTAACATCCACCAGCTCCGTGATGTCGCCATGGAGGAGTGGAAGAGGACTCCAGTGGCAACTTGTGAAGCTCTGGTGAACTCCATGCCCAAGAGGTTTAAGGCAGTGCTGGAAAATAATGGTGGCCACACAAAATATTTACACTTTGGGCCCAATTTGGACATTTTCACTTAGGGGTGTACTCACCTTTGTTGCCAGTGATTTAGACATTAATGGCTGTGTGTTGAGTTATTTTGAGGGGACAGCAAATTTACACTGTTATACAAGCTGTACACTCACTACTTTACATTGTAGCAAAGTATCATTTCATCAGTGTTGTCACATGAAAAGAGATAATAAAATATTTACAAAAATGTGAGGGGTGTACACACTTTTGTGAGATACTGTATATACAGTTGTGCTCATAAGTTTACATACCCTGTAAACTTATAAACTGTAAACTTGTAAACTCTGAAAAACGGCCAAGAAATCATAAATTCTACCAGGGTATGTAAACTTATGAGCACAGCTGTATAGATAGATAGATAGAATCTATCTATCTATATCTATACAGATATAGATATAGATATAGATATAGATATAGATATATCTATTAGATATAGATATTTATATTTTTTAAAGCTATATATGTTACCCCTCCAGAAGGCCCCTTCATGACTAGGCCATTTTTTGCTATAAGGCACTGTGTTACTTTAACTGACTATTGCTCGATTATGCAATACTGTATGCAAATGAAATTTATATAATTTTTTTTTACACAAATAGAGCTTTCTTTTGGTAGTATTTGATCACCATTGAGTTTTTTGGGGATTTTTTATAAACAAACAAAAAAAACTTTTGAAAAAAAACAAAAAAAACAACATTGTTTACTTTTTTCTATAAAACTTTACCAATAAAAAAATGTAATGAATTTCTTCATGCATTTAGGCAAAAATGTATTCTGCTACATGTTTTCTTAATAAAAAAAAATCCCAATAAGTGTATATTATTTGGTTTGCGTGTTGTAGCATCTACATACTATGGTATATACAGTATACTGATTTAAAAAAAAATTTATACTAGTAATGGCTGTGATCAGCGACTTATAGCGGGACTGTGATAGTGTGGTGGGAAATCTGACACTAGATGACGCTGGTTTGGGGGGTACACTAACTGACTGACACTGACATCAATAGCAACACTAATACAGTGATCAGTATTACTACTATACACTATCACTGTACTAATGACACTGGCTGGGAAGGGGTTAACATCTAAGGGCAATCAAAGGGTTAACTGTGTGCCTAACAATGTATAATATGTGCTGCTTTTACTAATTGAGCTTGTTGTTTTTATTTTCTCCTGCTTTGCAGGGAATAAAAAACAGCAAGATCCCTTCAGTGTACAAAGCTCTGTGTTGTTTACATTGGTGAATGATGGAGCCGATCAGCGAGTCCCGGCAATCAATCATTGGCCAGGTCCCGCTGATTGGCTAGTGCTGTAACAAGTCACAGCACAGCCGGAGCAACAGCACACGCGCCTTACCCGGAAATGCTGATCACTTACCAGATATGTGATCCAGCACACAGCGTTTGCCCTGTCCCAGTGGATGTTCATGATGTGTTCCACAAGAGGTAATGGGAACATGTAACAAATATAAAGTAGGTGTTATCCTCATTGGGTTGTGGAAATAAACTTTAACTGACCTTGGGCTTGTGCAGGTGTAGATTGGAAGAAAGCTGAAAAGAGAGTTGCTTTAACGCATTAGATTTCTCTAGCATGGATAAGGGTCTGCTTGAATCACCACTGGTAAACCCGCTCAGTCCAGGTTTCTTCTAACCTTCTTTAGCAGAAGCCCTGATGAAGAGGTTTTGGTTAAGCCCCTAAACACTTTGAATATCAATTTTACTACTATGACAAATGTAAGTTGACATGAACCCATATGCCCCGTACACACGATCGGACTTTCCAAACCGTGGATTTCCGGCTAGTGCTTGATTCCGAGCATGCGTGGACTTTTGTGCAACGGTCTTGTGTACACACGATCGGAAAGTCCTACAACAAATATTTGTTGGCGGAAAATTTGAGAACCTGCTAGCCAACATTTGTGGTGGAAAGTCCGACAACAAATGTCCGATGGAGCCTACACACGGTTGGACTTACCGCCAACAAGCTCACATCAAACATTTCCCGTTGGAAAATCCAATTGTGTGTACGTGGCATTAACCATACATCTGGCGCTCTCTTCACTCACACACCTGAAATCTGGGAACCTCCTTTTGGTTCCATCAGATCTCCGAGAGCAACCTCTTTACTAAAATATTAACATATCTAAATGCCTACCAAAGTCCTGATCCAGAGTTCCACCAGCAAATTTTCATTTAACTGCTTGCCGACCAGCGCACGCCGATGTACCTCGGCAGAATGGCGCTTGTAGGCAAAAGGGCGTACAGGTATGTCCCCTTTAAGAAGCGGTGTCGTGGGCGCATGACCGTGGGTCCCGCGGACTCGATGTCTGCCGGGTGCCCACGATTGTGTCAAGGAGAGGAAGAACGGGAAGATGCTTTTGTAAACAAAGCATTTCCCCGTTCTGCCTAGTGACAGGACAGAGATCACAGCTCTCTGTCATCGAGAGCAGTGATCACTGTCCTGTGTGTTAAAGCCCAGCGCCCTAACAGTTAGAATCACCCCCTAGGACACACTTAACCCCTTCACTGCCCCCTAGTGGTTAACCCCTTCACCCAGTGTCATTTACACAGTAATCAATGCATTTTTATAGCACTGATCGCTGTATAAATGACAATGGTCCCAAAATAGTGTCAAAAATGTCCGATGTGTCCACCATAATGTCGCAGCCCCGATAAAAAATCGCAGCTCGCAGCCATCGCTAATAAAAAAAATTAAAAATAAAAATGCCATAAAACTATCCCCTATTTTGTAGACGCTATAAATCTTGCGCAAACCAATCAATATACGCTTATTGCAATTTTTTTTTATTACCAAAAATATGTAGAAGAATACATATCGGCCTAAAAAATTTTTTTTTTTTTTTTTTTTATATATATTTTTGGGGGATATTTATTATAGCAAAAAGTAAAAAATAATGCGTTTTTTTTTCAAAATTGTCGGTCTTTTTTTGTTCATAGCGCAAAAAATAAAAACCGCAGAGGCGATCAAATACCACCAAAAGAAAGCTCTATTTGTGGGAAAAAAAGGACACCAATTTTGTTGGGGTATAACATCGCACAACCGCACAATTGTCAGTTAAAGCGACGCAGTGCCGAATCGCAAAAAGTGCTCTGGTCAGGAAGGGGGTAAAATCCTCTGGGGCTGAAGTGGTTAAAAAAGGCAATTAAAGTAAAAATGTCATGAGTAGAGTATGGAGCCTGCCATTACTGACTTTGTTTTGAAAATTCTGGTTGTCAAGCCTAATTTCTGTCTTTGAAGTTCTCGGAATGTTTGACCCAAAAGATGAATGCAGCAAGTGAAGGTTCAACTCCTTCTTAGCATACTTGATATGAGTTTGTGACTCAGTACTGAAATTAGGGGGGTCAGAATGACAGCCAAGCAAGTAGCATTTTTTAGAAAGAAGTTAGCAATGCCAGAGGAAATTATGAGCACATGACATAATTACTTTTAGAAAATGCAAAAAAGGGAACTTGGAAACTTTTTCTTTCTTTGCAGAAGTAGTCAATAAAGTTTTGGTTCCCATAAGAAGTGGTCACTTGTTTGTATACATTTTTTGCTGCTAGCGAAAAGGAATAGTTTACTAGGCATAGACCGTATAGGGGCTCTATGAGTCATCAGCTAGACTTCTGTAAATCAGTATGTAGAAGTTCAGTACTAGTTACAGTGAAGATATATACCGCAAGAGTGAATCATCTACTAGGAAGAACTGCTTTTTAAAGGACCAGTAATTTAAAATTACTGTAAAAGTGTTATTGCTACCCTTGAAAGGCATGCATGTAAAACACAATACAAGATGTCTAATGTTGTATTTTTGTTAGCTTCCTATCTGACGTCAATTTGGTGAAAGGACATATTACTCTGGTGGACACCAGCTGATTTACTATGTTTCCTTATCCTGTTTTAACCCGCCTAGAAAGAAACAATATGATATCGTTGAGTTTACATATTGTGTAGTGCAGCGGTGGCCCGTCCTGTGGCTGCCCCAGGGTACCTGCAAAGTCTCTTAGTCCAAACTTGACGGTGCTCTAACCAAGAAGTCCATGCTTCAGGTTTCTCCTGGCGAATCAACATTCCAGAGAAGACCAGATGTCCCAGCAAGTCTTTAGCTTAGGTTCCCCATGCGTTTCCCCAGTGTTCCCCAGAGCCCCCCTAGAATCCGAACCTCTTCCTTTTTATAGCACAGAGGAGGGAGGGAGGCTGGACCCCAGCGAAAGCCCACGAACATATCAAAAGATTAACCCTTTTCCTCTGACTTGGGAAGCCGAGTGCTAACTAAATACACTTAGTAGTGTAGCAACAGAAAGCTCTATAAATTCTGGAAAACAAACTATTTATTTTTGCTAGCAAAAGACACCCAGCCCGGCTAACGCCAGCATGCTAAGTGTACCCTTTATGGGTGGTTACAGCATATAAATAACAACAGTTACAAAGGCATTCCTAAAGGATCTCATAAGCCCCTATAAAGCTTGTTAGCGTATAACTTCTGCAGTCTCTCAGCTATTTGCATTGGCGTCGGGAGGGGGGGACTGACAGGGGCTGGTGCCCCGAGTGTGCCCCCAAAAAGCCACAAAAAACAATCCAGCGTGGTCGAGTGACGTACAAAAAGTCCCGCCTCCGGGACCCGGCTCCTATGATGGACGTCCCACTGGTTCAATGCCGAGACCGCAGGACATGCAATGTCCATCATAGGCGCTGCCAGGTCCAGGTGGAGGCGAGAATGACACTGAGGCCACGCTGGGCACTGGGAGATCCCCGCTCGCTCTGTGTAAATGGGTGGGCAGCGGAGCGGCTCTCCTATCCTGGCTCTCTCTCCCTGGCTTTGTGCAGCCTGCTGTCTCGAAGTGGTCATGAATGAGCTGGGCTACACTACACAGGTAAGGCTGAGCTGCAGGAGTATCGAAAGGTCACCTGTCACAGGCGGGTCAAAGTATTTTAGGGGGGTCAGTGTGTGTGTCAGGGGGGTCAGTGTATGTGTCAGGGGGGGTCAGTGTATGTTCCAGGGGGATCAATGTATGTGTCAGGGGGGTCAGTGTATTTGTCGGGGGGGGTCAGTGTATGTGTCAGGGGGGTCAGTGCATTTGTCAGGGGAGTCAGTGTATGTGCCAGGGGGATCAATGTATGTGTCAGGGGGGTCAGTGTATTTGTCGGGGGGGGTCAGTGTATGTGTCAGGGGGGTCAGTGCATTTGTCAGGGGGGTCAGTGTATGTGCCAGGGGGATCAATGTATGTGTCAGGGGGGTCAGTGTATTTGTCGGGGGGGTCAGTGTATGTGTCAGGGGGGTCAGTGTATTTGTCGGGGGGGGGTCAGTGTATGTGTCAGGGGGGTCAGTGGAGGGGTCTGGTAGGTCAGTGGAGGGGTCTGGTAGGTCAGTGTAGGTGTCTGGTAGGTCAGTGGAGGGGGCAGGTAGATCAGTGTAAGGGTCAGGTAGGTCAGTTTAGTTGTCAGCATGGATAGGCACTGGTGAGCCAGGCAGCAACCAGCAAGTGAGCCTAACCCCCTAACCCCCCCGCCAAGCAATCAATTCCCCCCGCCGCTGCCGCCGGCCTTGGACATCGGGCTGAAGCCCCTGGTCTTTTTCCCACCTAGCAACGCCCCTAGCTATCTGCCTAATATATCAGCCACTAAAAGGGTTGCTGTGTATCCTGGCTTCTCTGAAGAGAGACGAATTGGGAGGAAGGGGGAATTAGATGCAAGAGTTTGGACTTTCTTAACTATTTGCTAGTCACTCACACATATATAAAATCATATTCAGAACTTTTTACAAGTAAGAACATTTCATCAGAAGCAACCATTTTGTTCGAATTTAGCCATTTTAGCTCACTATCACAGTAGGCGACACCTGTCTATATATATATATATATATATATATATATATATATATATATATATATATATATACACAGCTGTGCTCATAAGGTTACATACACTGGCAGGATTTATGATTTTTTTGGACATTTTTCAGAGAATATGAATGATAACACAAAAACTTTTCTTTCACTCATGGTTAGTGTTTGGCTGAAGCCATTTATTATCAATCAACTGTGTTTACTCTTTTTAAATCATAATGGCAACAGAAACTACCAAAATGACACTGATCAAAAGTTTACATACCCCAGTTCTTAATACAGTGTATTGACCCCTTTAACATCAATGATAGCTTGAAATCTTTTGTGGTATTTGTGGATGAGGCTCTTTATCTTCTCAGATGGTAAAACTGCCCATTCCTCTTGGCAAAAAGCCTCCAGTTCCTGTAAATTCTTCGACTGTCTTGCATGAACTGCACGTTTCAGATCTCCCCAGAGTGGCTCAATGATATTGAGGTCAGGAGACTGAGATGGCCACTCCAGAACCTTCACTTTATTCTTCTGTAGCAAATGACAGGTTCGACTTGGCCTTGTGTTTTGGATCATTGTCATGTTTCAATGTCCAAGTACGTCCCATGCGCAGCTTCCTGGCTGATGAATGCAAATGTTCCTCCAGTATTTTTTGATAACATACTGCATTCATCTTGCCATCAATTTTGACCAAATTTCCTGTGCCTTTGTAGCTCACACATCATCAAAACATCAGCGACCCACCTCCGTGTTTCACAGTAGGAATGGTGTACCTTTCATCATAGGCCTTGTTGACTCCTCTCCAAATGAAGCGTTTATGGTTGTGGTCAAAAAGCTCAATTTTGGTCTCATCACTCCAAATGACTTTGTGCCAGAAGGTTTGGGCTTGTCTCTGTGCTGTTTGGTGTATTTTAAGCGGGATACTTTGTGGCATTTGCGTAGTAATGGCTTTCTTCTGACGACTCGACCATGCAGCCCATCTTTCTTCAAGTGTCTCCTTATTGTGCATCTTAAAACAGCCACACCATATGTTTTAGAGAGTCCTATATTTCACCTGAAGTTATTTGTGGGGTTTTCCTTTGCATCCCGAACAATTTTCCAGGCAGTTGTGGCTGAAATTTTAGTTGGTCTGAACACTTCTGATTGGCATTCTCAATTCCTTGGATATCTTTTTTATCCCTTTCCTGTTTTATACAGTTTAACTACCTTTTCCCGCAGATCCTTTGATAATTCTTTTGCTTTCCCCATGACTCAGAATCCAGAAACGTCAGTGCAGCACTGAAAGATGCAAGGGTCAGGAGTCCAGAAACACATTGACCTTTTATACACACACACTAATTACAACCAAACAGATCACAGGTGAGGATGGTTACCTTTAATATCCATTCAAACCCCTTTGTGTCAACTTGTGTGCATGTTATCAGGCCAAAATCACCGGGGTATGTAAACTTTTGAACAGGGTCATTTGGGTAGTTTCTGTTATTGTGATTATGATTTAAAAAGAGTAAACACAGCTGATTGATAATAAATGGCCAAACACTAACCATGAGTGAATGAAAAGTTTTTGTGTTATCATTGATATTCTCTGAAAAATGGCCAAGAAATCATAAATTCTACCAGGGGTATGTGGGTATGTAAGCACAACTATATATATATATATATATATATATATATATATATATATATATATATATATATTATACATCTCGATTATTGGGTAGAAAAAATCATCTCCATTCGATCTGTTGTTGATATGTTGATTTGGCAAAGTAAAGGTTATCATATCAATTACATTCAAGGCCACATGTATGTGATTCTTTTGTGGTCACTGTAGAACCCCACACATTTTAGGTGACACTTATGTGGTTCTTATGTAGACATAAAACCACTTTGTGGTTCTTATGTAGACATAATAGACCCCTGACCCCATACAATATAAAGCTGGCTTTTATCCATTTAAATAAGGTCCTCTCTCCTGTTTCCTTTTTTAAATTTAATTTAATTTGAATCACTTTTTGAATCCTTAAAAACAGAAAGAAGTCATTCAGCACAAACAAACCTGAATTAAAAACTGTAATCTCAAACGAGATATTGCCACACAACCTTATATACTAAACGTAAAACATAAAAGTACAGCGCAATAAAGATAAGGAATGAAAATGTAATAAAAAGTTAATATATAGTTCATATGAGACACATCTTCCACAGAGAATAACAGTGAATAACAGTTGTATTGTATACGTCATTCAGGTGTGAACGGTGCTTTATCCCTTCACCAAAGACAATTGCGGCTGCTCACCTTTCCCAATAGGGCAATATTTATGGATGACAACACCACTCAATCCAGGATGGACAATCCTCAGACCCGTCAGATGCACCAAGTTTCTGCCATATGCAGTGAAAATGGAGATTTATGTGCCTAGGCGATCCAACCACCCATTGCCTCCTGAGATGTCTACATCACACATCCTAGGATGCACAGACCCCTGGAGGAATCTTTGCCAGATCCCTGTACAGACTGCCATAGATCTTGCAGAGAGCCTCAGGGGTCCATGCATGCATGAGGGGGCATTGACCGCTTCTGCAGACAGGCCACAGGTCTCTGCCAGGTCTATGGAACCTAGCAGAGATGTGCAGCATGTCTGTTTGTGGGCCAGATCTCGTTTCAATATACCGTGTGTTTGAGCAGAGCAACACAAGGAGAATTTCACCTCCAAAGAAAACAAGACAACAATGTACTATTAAGTGTAGATTTTTGTTTTTTTAAGTTTTTTTTCTATTTGTATACAGGGATAGTTGTTAGAGATTTATTTAGTATATATTATATAAAGATAAGGGGAAACTTCGTCATTATCAGCCATCATGTGTTTCTGCTTTCAGGACAGTTGTAATATCAATATACCACAGAAGAACAATTGATCGATTTTATCATCAGTTACACACATGTAGTACTCTCCTAGGTAGGTGCTAGGATGAGTGTATTATAGTTTTTGGTTTCTCTGCTTAACAGGGAGACAGCTACCTGTAGGTAAATTTATGTGCTGTCTGCTTAACCACTTCAGCCCGGGAAGATTTTACCCCCTTCCCTGACCAGAGCACTTTTTGCACACACGTCCTCCAACTGAGTCACCAGGCCCCTCTCCAGACCAGCACTTTGCATGGTCCTCCCCTGGGATCTTCTCAGTTGTCCAGCTTCTTCACACAGGATAGACAGCCCATGACCATTCCTCTGCCGCTGTGGTAGGCCCCAGACAGGCTTCTGGGCCCACCCACACGCCGCAGCAACATGGGCCTCCCGATCGGAGGACCACAAGGTAGTACTCTTAGCACATACCTGTCGGCCAGGAGGGCCAGCAGGTAGACGGAAAACGACCTCAAAACATGGCGTCTGTCCCATAAATACCCTCTCCCAGGATGCAACTTGGAGAACCTCCTCCACTGAGTTATCCCCAGGACAGAGGATCACTCATACACTTTGACGTGTTGCCTTTCCAACACTGGCCCATAGTTACAACGACACCCACAGGCACAGTGCGAAATTACATGCAACTCAGCCGAGCTGAAACAGAGGCAAATCTGACTATGTATGAACAGATAACCCACTAAATTTACCTATCGGCAGTAGATTAGAAATCTACCAGCGCTACAGACAGTTACCCACTCTTGTGCTCTAAGTCAGCTGAGGGCCCACACAAAGAAGAACGCTGGCTAGTGTTCTTAGGGCTTTGTCCAGAACTGTCCACTACTTTACAAAGGGACATTGCTGTGTGCTGCTGTGAAAAAGTCTGCATTAGCCTTTGCAAGGACTTTGGTCAGGTTTCACTAGAAAAAGAAGTTAAAGTCCTCAGTGTGAATAGTTCAGTTTGGAGTATCTTACCATATCCCTTCCCTATCCAAGTTCTCCAATAAAACAACAAAACAAAACCCCTAGACTGGTCATTGGAGACAACGAGCAGAAGTGTGCGTGTGTGCACCTGGCTGTGGAAATACCCTGTGACTGGCTGCGGAGCATAAAGTGTGAAAGACCCAGGCAAAATACCAGCAGCTCCTGGGGGGGGTAGCGCTACACACATAAACCAGAAAAACTGGCAATCCCTCAACACGTGCGTCAAGTAACTGGACCCCATTGATAGGCATCACCATATATTGTACAATTTCAGTTTGTAAGCTCTAATGAGCAGGGCCCTCTGATTCCTCCTGTATTTAATTGTATTGTAACTGTACTGTTTGCCCTACGTTATGAAACACTGCGCAAACTGTCGGCGCTATATAACTCCTGTATAATAATAATATTTTGACCACAAATTAATGAAAATATCTGCTTCAATTTATTTTTTAACCTGACTTTTTGATAAGACCTTTGTACCTACAACACATGTCATCAACCCGTACAGCCAGGTTATTCATATTGAATGACCATTTGTGTCCACGCACAAGTACATTTAGAGGGATGCTACTCGGTATGTGAGCTCTACAAAAGTGAAGCCATTCTGGGCTAAATACATTAAAGGAACTTTCATACCATTAAGTCCAGCCAGGCAGTTACTCAATTCAGAGTTAGCAGCGGGAGAAAAATCCATTGGTGGTTTGTGCACTCATGCAAACAAGCAAAGGGGAAGAGGGCAGGCCTCAACAAGTGAAACTGTAAAAGTCACTATGGCCCGAAGGAAATCCTTGTAATCCTTTCATAATATGCATGAAGATGCGGGGAACACCTGGATTGGTTTGGTTCCTTCCTCGCATTGAAGAGAGACTATAGCTTGAATAAAGCCTGTTGTGGTTTTAGGAAACCCCTGAGTGCCTTCAGTTTATTGATGTCCCAGACTGTAGGCACATCTGCTGCCCATTCTGAGCTCATTACCCTTAAAGACAATGATAGCCCCCTCCCGGGCATGCTGCCATCGGAGCTCTAAGAAGCAGAGGCTGCACAGGATAGGATGGCATATCTCCGACTGATCAGTCAACTTTTAAACGGAAATAGGTTACTGCAAGATGGAAAGGTCAGGAGTTACAGGCGGTGGAGATGAAGAAGACAGAAGGCAGGCTGAATTCTGCAAAATGATTAAAGGATTACTATAGCTAAAAACAAAATGTTACGTTATGTGAAAGTGCTAATAACTTACACAAATGTGTAAAAGTATCCACATCTGTTTATAAACTGAAATACCAGACATTTGTGAACTTCAATGCACAAGCTATTACCTTATGTCAATATCCATGTAGTGCTCTATGTCAGCACTATGTTAGTGCCTTTGTATTTCTCTATGTCAGAGCCATTGTAGTACTCTACGTCAGAGCCATTGTAGTGTTCTATGCCGGAGCCATTATAGTGTTCTATGTCAGAGCAATTATAGTGCTCCATGTAACCCTTATTTTATTTCTCTATGTTAGCATCATTGTATTGCTCTATGTCAGAGCCATTGCATAGCTTTATGCCCGTGCTATTGAATTGCTCTGTGTCAGAGCCATTTGCAGCATTCTAGATCATAGCCATTATAGTACTCTACATCAGTGCCATTTGCACAGTGTCTAAGTGCTTAGCACTTCCGCCTGGCAGCACTAGGGTTGTTGGTTAAAAACCCAACCATGGCACTATCTGCCTGGAATTTGCATGTTCTCCCTGTGCCTGTGTGGGTTTTCTCTGGGTACTCTGGTTTCCTCCCACACTCCAAAGACATGCTGGTAGGTTAATTAGCTAATGTCTAAATTGGCTCTATTATATGTATGTATGAATGTGAGTTAGGGACCTTAGATTGTAAGCAACTTTAGGGCAGGGACTAATGTGAATGTTCAATATATATTATTATTATTATTATTATTATTATACAGGATTTACCAGTATATAGTGCCAACAGTTTACGTAGCGCTTTACAACTTGAGGGTAGACAGTACAAATACAATACACTTTAATACAGTAGGAATCAGAGGGCCCTGCTCCTTAGAGCTTACAATCTAAGAGGGAAGGTCAAGAGATAGAAGAGGTAATAACTGTGGGTGATGTGCTGATTGAGAAGATAAATGTACAGTTGTTAGGTGGGGGCCAGATAGGCTTCTCTGAAGAGATGAGTTTGCAGGGATCGTCTGAAAGTGGATAAAGTAGGAGAAAATCGGATGGATTGGGGTAGAGCATTCCAGAGGATGGGAGAGGCTCTGGAGAAATCCTGAAGGCGAGCATGGGATGACAAGGGAGTCTGAGAGCAGGAGGTCTTGGGAGGAGCGAAGAGAACAATTGGGTTGGTATTTTGAGACTAGGTTAGAGATTTAGCTGGGGTCCAGGTTATGGATGGCTTTGTAAGTTATAGTTAGTATCTTGAATTTAAATCGGTGACTGAGCGGCAGCCAATGAAGGGATTGGCAGAGGGGTATAGTGGACGCTGAGCGGTTTATGAGGTGGATGAGCCTGGCAGCAGTCTTCATGACGGACTGAAGTGGGGATAGCCTATTTAGAGGTAAGCCAATGAGGAGGGAGTTGCAGTAGTCGAGGTGGAAGATGACCAGGGAGTGGATTAGAAGCTTTGTGGTAACATTGGATAGGAAGGGGCGTATCTTGGAGATGTTGCGGAGGTTGAGGCGGCAAATTTTGGATAGTGATAGAATGTGGGGCCAAAAGGTTAGTTCAGAGTCCAGGGTTACACCTAGGACTTTAGCGTGGGGAGATGGGTTGATAGTTGAGCCGTTGATATTGACAGAGAAATCAGGGGAAATGGCACCTGAGGGAGGAAATATCATAATCTCGGTTTTGGATAGGTTGAGTTTGAGGAAGTGACATGCAGGCTGATATGTCTGCTAGTAAGTTGGTAATGCGTGAGGAGACGAGCTGGGGGGGTGGAGAGATAGATTTGGGTGTCATCAGCGTAGAGATATTTAAAGCTGTGGGAGGCAATAAACTGACCCAGGGAGGTGGTGTAGATTGAGAAAAGGAGAGGTCCAAGAACAGAACCTTGGGAGACCCCAACGGAGAAAGGAAGAGGAGAGGAGGAAGTAGAGTTGTAAGTGACACTGAAGGAGCGGTGGGATAGGTAGGATGAGAACCAGCGAAGAGTACAGTCAGGGAGACCAAAGGAGTGGAGTTTAATGAGGAGGAGGGGGTGGTCCACCGTGTCAAATATATATATATGTAAAGCTCTGAGTAAATTGATGGTGCTACAGTATATAAATACCTGTAATAATTAAATACCATTGAAATGCTCAGAGCCATTGTAGCATTCTATGTAATAGCTATTGTAGTGCTCTGTGTCAGAGCCATTTTAGTACTCTGTGTCAGCACTATTTTATTCCCCTATGTCAGCACTATTGTATTGCTCAATGCCAGTGGTCTCCAAACTATGGCGGGGGGCCGGATGCAACCCTTTGCCTGCCTATATTCAGCCCTTTGGGCATTATTACTCCCAGTGACAACAACAAGGGGGCACAATTCCTCCCACAGATACCAATGGTGTGGCACTGTTCCTCCTCCTGATACCAACAGCGGGACACTATTCTTTCCACTGACACCAACGATGGGGCATTATTCCTTCCACTGACACCAGTGATGGGGCATTGTTTACCCCCCATCGCAGCCAGGGCACTTTTTAATGACATTGACAGGTCTAGCTGGTGACTAGGCCTATTTGTTTTTATTCTGGTCTGGGAGTGGCTCAGGGCAGGGCTGGGTGACTCACAGGTAGCATCACTGTCCCCTCCCTCTTCTTTCTAGAAGGTGCTAGAAAGCAAGGAGGAGTGGAGAGGTGGAGCTGCCTGGGGTATTTTGAGTAGCCTTGACCAATCCCCAACTTGGATTGGCAGGGGGCAGGCCTCCTTTAATACCCTGGGTCAGCCCAGCTTGGGTAGGAGTTGTCAGGTGGAAGAGCTGGAGGGAGAGAGTGTGGAGGCTGTCTGGGCCCACAGGGAGTTCCCCAGTCTAGGGGGGTGACCTTGGGCCTGGGCTCGGGTGCATCTAGGAGGAGAGAAGAGATCCTGGGAGAGAGACAAATGAGAGAGCAAGGAGAGGACATTGGGAGAGAACAATGCTAAGAGACTCCAGAGAGGCAACTGGAGGTCTGGAGATTGAAGCACAGTCAGGAGGACTAGGGAGGCACACCTGAGAAAAAAAAAAAAGTGGACGGTGGTAAGGGCAGTGGAGAGAAGTCATTGCAGCCAGGCTGGCTGGCAGGGGCCTGAAGAGAGCATTCTGGGAACAGTATCTGGGTAGAGTACAGTTAGCACCAAGAACTTTCTATTTTCTACACTATAGGGGTCCATGGTCCCTACCTGCAAAAGGCTTGAGGCCTGGCTGAATTAATGTCAGGCCCAACCATGTGGCGCTAGCTGGTCTGGGAATCTGCAGCAAGTAAGGTGCTGGAGGAGTAATGGTTTGCAGCAAGTGAAGTGCTGGAGGAGTAACGGTCTCCAGCAAGTGAAGTGCTGGAGGAGTCAGGGAAAGAGGTCTTAAGCAAGTGTTGTGCTGGAGAGAAGACTGGAGTGTATATACAGGAGTGTATATAGAAGTCCCAAACAAGCTATGCTGAATCTTTCTGGGCATCCCATAATTTCCCATTCCCATCCAAGTTAAATCCCCTCAATAAAAAATCACAAAAAACAAAGGTTATGGCCTGTTCTATGTCTCTGAGTGCATGAGAAATGAATGCTAGGCTGGGCAGGGTGACAGGTGAACCACAATATCCAGCAACCCCTACGGGGGCATGGCTACAAACACTTACCTGTCCAGGGATTCCGCAACATTAGCACCTCGAGCCAATTATTCAATCGGCTTCGGGTGCAGGCGCCGGCATTGTAAGTAAGGGAAACTGGCAGTGAAACCTTCAGGTTTCACAGCCGGTTTCCTCCTGCACATGTGTGAGTCGCGCTGCACTTTCTAAATGGTGCCACCATCTTCCAGGACCTGAGTGTGTCCCAGAAGGCAGCAGCAGGAAGGAGGAGGGGCCAGAAATGTCAAAGATCGCAGAACGGAGATCTTACCTGGAAGTGGGAGCGGGTCAAAACCGGGTGCGAACAAGGAGGAGCTTCCCCTTTTGGGTGGAGCTCTGCTTTAAGTGTTAAGGGTTAATTTTCAAAGTTAGGTTAAGTTTTAGAAGGTTAAAGGGACACTACCACTTTGCCCATTCAGGGCATAGTGACGGTGTCTGTATAAAGGTTCCCCCAACCCACTGATACTCACCTCTTTAACATTCCCCCACTGGCACTTCCTCTGCCGCAGTCACAATGATGCCTGGTGTCAGAGCCTAGAGAGATCAGTGACATTATCCCTTCTCCTTAATGTGACAGGCTACCAATTGGCATTAGCACTGTATCAATGAACGTTGTTACTCTAGTATTGGAAGTGTGTTAACAAAATAAAAGGAAAAAAAAGCCTGGAAAATTTTTAAATAATGCAGCCACCTCATCTATTGACTGGTAAGCTACAATACATTTAAATGTATTCTTGGTGTAGCACCCTAATGTTTAGGCAGTGTTGCTCTTAAATTTATCTGCCAAGTGATAGTTGCCTTGGCCAATTGTAGAAGGTCAATTGATTTTACCCTTATTCTGGAATTGCTGCACTTTTCTCTTGTTGCTAGGTGGCAGGGTATCTGGTGACATTAGATAAGACAATGGCATTGCAAGGACAGATTAGGAATGAATGGGGTGTATCAGCCTAAGGCCAGGGATTTTCTTGGGTCCCTTGGTCTGCTGGGAGAACCCATTTATTTGAGTCAGGTGATCAGGGTTTTGTGCCACCTGGACAGCTGTCTGGGTGGAAGTGTGTTGTATTGCCCCAGGCTGCTAGGCCAGGGACCTGGGGCCTATCCCAGGGGCATCGGGCTGCTAGGCTATCTGAGGGCCTATCCAGAAGCAAGAGAGCAGCGTAGGGTTGGGACTGTGGCTTGCAGTCCAACCAGAAGTGGCGCTTCTGCCGGCTGGAGAACCTGTCGTGGTCGGAGGTAGAGGGGAAGCTGTTGCCACTAAGGGACCCTCCATCTTGTTACCAGGGACCACTGGGAGTAGCTGAAGCAAGTACCTGTACAGTATTCTCACCAACCGGGGACGGTGAAGAATTGGGAAACTTCAGCAGATGTCAAGCCAAGGACCCAGCCAGTGGAGGTGATGCTTGCAGAGCATTATTGTGTGCCAAGCCAGGAACCAAACAGGCCAGTGGGGTGAAGCTTGAAGAGTGTCTGTAAGTGCCAAGCTAGGGACCCAGCAGGGGTGCGGGGGTGACACTTGAGGAAGATACTCGTGTGAAGATTGGAAGGGCTCAGGAGATCCAGTGGCAGTGGATCAGTGGGTCTAAGTGATAGACTGGGAGCTTAGTTGAGTGAAGATCTAAAAAGGAGATCATGGAGGAAGTGAATGAGTTCATTACAACTTTTGTTAGAAACTGTTCAAGATTGTTGCCATAGACGACAGCGTTTCTACATATGCAAACATGGTGTCCGGCTGGGTGCCTTTCCCTGCATGGCTGTCTACCTACAGAAGTTGCGGAGTCTAATTAACATTGCAACTACTAAAGAGTGTCCTGGCACCAATCCTCTCTCCCACAGTTCTGTTCAAGAGAAAATAAATCTCTTTGCATTCAAGAAGTGTCAGGTGCCCATTAATCTACCTTACATTACACCCACCATGCCTCGTAACCCACTCTACACAGAAGAATGTCAGCTGCCCCTAACTCTGGAGGTCACCATTAGGCCTGGAGAGGCTCTGGACTTGGCTACATTTGGTTTAGATGAGCGATAATGGTTAATTTTAGGGTATATGTTGACTGCTGCATATTCATTTTACAGGGGTAGGTTAAGCAATGAGGTCTAGAAAAATAACATTACAAATTTGTTGAGACTGGTGGTTTCGGAAGAGCAACCCACAGCTCAAATTGTGGCCGATTCACAGGAATCGACTGAAATTCAAGCCATGTATCACCTAAAATGTATGTACTGGCAGGGAAGCTCAACAGCAGAATCCACAACTTATCTCATATCACCCTTACAGGGTGCCACATAAGACAAACTTCACACCTAGCCCCCTGGTAGATGCATACTTCTTTCTAAGCCTTTCTCATCCCTTGTGGTCCAAGAAGACATTCTTTGAAAACTCTGCAAAGTTCTTTAAAGTTCATTCTACTGGTCTCTACAAGCAATATAAATTAATCATGGCCCAATGCACACAATGCTAGAAGGAGAAAAAAAGGCAGATTTAAAATAATAAAAAAAGCAGTGAACTGTACACTCATTATTCTAATCTTGTTAGTTATGGTAGCAGCAGAGGACGAAGGTAATCCTTTAACAAATAAAACTTCATTCTATCAAGTAAACAATCTCTTCTCAGACTGAAATTGAAAGGAAAACTATTTCTTGTCTTCTTTCCCAGGAAACAACAGAGAATTCCCCTACTGGAACCTGATCGTGGCTGCCGGGAAAAAGGCTCAGTAACTGAAAAGGGATTTTCTGGCAGTAGCATAGATCAAGTTCCACTGTAACTACCCAAAGATCAGTGCCTTCTGGTCAACCCTCCTTTCATCTTGCCTACTTTTTATTTTTTCATATAAATACAGTGTAAGAAAACCCTCCTCTACATTGAAATAAACACTGGGGAGAGCCAGAATTGAAGGTATGAAATTGTGGAAGGAAAACTAACACCCGTACATAAACTCAGGGGTCACGCTGTATGTCGGCTACTGAACTTTTATACATACTAATGTATCTGTAATGAAGCCACGCAAAAGGGATCACCAGATGGTGATTCCGAGCCGTCTACACAGATAAAGGGATAAGATGTTTTAAAATGAACTTTTTCTAAGAAACTGGTTGGTCTGAAACGTTGGTCCAAAAATTCTTGGCCAAACAGCCCTTGCACCCAATCAGATGCAAGCACTATGGCAAGTATTCAGCATCTACTGGAGCAGCAGTGGCTGAATACAATAGTCAACAGTTGACATTTCTCTATCCTTGCTGCTTAGCATGGATTGAGCTATTGATCAATTTAATGAAATTCAAAGCATATTTCTCTGGCTTCAGTCTGGGAAGTTAAAAAATTCCTGAAATTGTGGCCTAACAGAGAGCAATACTTAGTTCCAACCGGCAGTGGTATTGTTTTGTTGTTTGCTGTTGTGATAACCAGTCCCTTGAAGTTGCTCTTCTTGCCAGTCTTGTCACCACTCTTCTCGCTGACATCAACACATACAGGGCTGGAGCAACAGCAACATCATCAGCATGGGAGGTAACCTTTGGTAGTTATGCTGACAACATTTTAGCACTGGAGAGATGAGGGCTAGGATGCTGGCTGTTATGGGTCCACAAGTTAAAGCCTAACTCCAGGGATTAGAAAAAAATCTACCCTTGCAACAAGGCCTCCCCATACTGGCAGGATTAACACTTGTTTTGTGTAGGGCCCTCTTCTCCTCAAAGCTCTGGTCTGTGGGTGGTCCCTTGGCATCAAGCTTGTACATGGAGAGGGCAAATATGTTACCGTGGCTGTGAGCAATTTAGAGATTAGGCTAAAGGCTTATTAGGGTACACTGGAAGGGTAGATTTTCTCTAATTCCTGGAGTTGGGTATTACTCCATATTAGATCATTGGCTTGTAAAAAAAAAAAAAGAAAAAAAAAGAAAAAACAAGCACTAGATCCTTTATCGGCTACGGAGGAGGAACGTTTTAAGCCAGCCATAGACAGAATTTTTTTTTTTCAGCGGGGACCAGCCGAGATTCGAACCATGTATGGGCAGGCTGGGGAAATCAAGCGGAATCAAGTGATTTTCTTTCCTACAGCCCTGCAGAAAAAAAAAAAAACTCCGTCTATGGCCAGCTTTAATAATTTTGTAATTGCCCAAAGATAGGCTTTACATTGGCAGGCTCTATCTGCATACCAGTAAAGCTGACCATAAATGGTTCGAATCTAGACTGGTTCAGCAAGGACCGGCCGAGATTTGTACCTTGTATGGGCAGGCTGAATGTACCCAAGTTGATCGATCAATCAGCTTGGGTACAACCAGCCTGTCGGACTTTACGTGCAATTATTGCTAGCTTCCCTGCTCCCCCCCCCTTCCATCTATGGTTGGCTTTAGCATTAGAGCAATGCAATACAACACCCTTCAGCAAGTGTCCAGCTGTACTGAGGCAACCAGCTAAATGCAAGCCTTATGCAGGTACAGTTTGGTGTGCAATAGGAGCAAGCACAAAGAAAAGGCAAGGCGTTTTACAATGCCTCTGTCACTAGACAAAACAATTGACCTACACAGGAAGAAGAAGATTAATTGCCTCTTAACAGGGTTATGACTGCCACTGGTATCCAACACCTCCAGGTGTGTTGAATGCTGTGGCCCATACTGCATACTGTAGTTTCTATAGGGGCTAGCAGCTGGAACCAAAGCATGCAGCAGTGGAAGCAGCATCTCTCACACCTGGAATGCTTCAATAGAGCTCTCGATTTTTGGCTGAACAGATGGTGAAACGGCGCTGCACACAATGCAAGCAATTTTAATACTTGATGTCCTAAAGAGACTCCCTCAATTTTCCCACTGATACTCACCATCCCTACCCCCCCCCCCCTCCTCCATTTCTCATTTACAGCTGGGAGTTCTAATCCTGTGTAAGCTCACTGGTGGCTGGTATCAGAGCTTACACAAGGTTGTCTTCTTCCTTTTCCTCATCACTTGACAATGTTGGGGTATGACGATTGGCTGGTTAAGCCTGAGCACTTCATCCTGGAAAAGATGTTTTCCCATATTTGGATATTTACCAGGGGCTCCAATGGAGGAATAGAGATTTCGAATAAAGGTGAGTATCAGCAGAGGATAGTGGTGTCTTCTAAGAGGACCGGTCAGCTTGCCCATTCTCTTTACTGATTCTATTTCAGTTTGCTAAATATAAAACAAAAAGAAAATTCTCAGCTCAACTTGTCAGCCAGCCTGCAACCAACCGAATTAACCACTCTAACAGTTTGTGTTAAAAACAGGGGTTTAGTTTGCACACATTTGCAAATACATGCGTAAGCTGCGGAGGCCGCGACAAAGCACCCCATTATTATTCGCAGTCCTAACTCTATACATTTTTGAGAGCCTCCATAGTAGAAGCACATGCATTATAATGAATAGGCAGAGGGCAGGTGAGCATGGAAGGAGCCCACCCCTCCTTAAAGGCATAGAGGAGCACTGGACACTGAGCGCCCAGTGCATTCCATCACCAGTATTCCAACAGTGCCTTTACGGAGCCGTGGGCTCCTTGCAGGCTGGCCTAGTTGAGCCAAGTTGAGCTGGGAATTTTCTTTGGTTTTGTTTTACATGAGCTGTCTTTCCAGGTGCTCCTTGCTGTTAAGGCTAGTTAAAGGTGAGGTAGTGGGCATTTGTTTGTCTAGTTTTCTAAATGCCTTCTGAATACAATGCTCTTTATATAATATATGATTTATAAATACATAGTTTCCAACATTGCAAAAAAAAAGTGGACACTTTTTTGGCTGTATGCGGAGCCGTATAATAATTAGGGGGGGCACGTGTTTGTGGGCGTGGCTTAGCAATAAAAAACAAAACTGGGGCGCACGAAGCGCGTCGCTGTGAAAAATGGGCGTGGTTTACGTGAAATAGTGGGTGAGGCTTAAATGGGCGTGGCTCGAAGGGGATGTGGTTAGAGTCTGAGATGAATAAGGGATGGAGAGGGAAAGGGGGAGAGAGGAATGAAGGGACAGCAGCCCCAGATCCTACACAACAATAGAAATATGTGTATTCTAGAAAGTTTAACAATCAGCAGATAAAGATACTCCAAACACCTGGTGTTAGCGCTTCAATCATCCTGGCACCATGATTGTTTTGGTGTCAGGATGATTGAAGCGCATTATTTCTATTATTACATTGTAATATAAAAATAAATCATTCAACTCACCATAATGCAGAATCAGTGGGATTCCTGTGCGTGTCACCTGCCACGTCGCCTGCCACAAGCAGAGTCCATCCTTGCATCAGGTGCCACCAGCAGAGTCCGTCCTTGCATCAGGTGTCCCCAGCAGAGTCTGTCCACGTATCAGGTGCCCCCGGCAGAGTCCCTCCTTGCATCAGGTGCCCCCAGCAGAGTCAGTATAGACCCCCTCAGTGCAGACCCCCCTCAGTGCAGACCCCCCTCCATCAGTGCAGACCCCCTCATCAGTGCAGACCCCCCTTCATCAGTGCAAACCCCCTCAGAGCAGACCCCCCCTCCATCAGTGCAGACCCCCTCATAGCAGACCCCCCTCCATCAGTGCAGACCCCCTCAGAGCAGACCCCCGTCCATCAGTGCAGACCCCCTCAGCAGACCCCCCTCCATCAGTGCCTACCCCCCTCCATCAGTGCAGACCCCCTCAGAGCAGACCCCCCTCCATCAGTGCAGACCCCCTCAGAGCAGACCCCCCTCCATCAGTGCAGACCCCCTCAGAGCAGACCCCCCTCCATCAGTGCAGACGCCCTCAGCAGACCCCCCTCCATCAGTGCAGACCCCCTCAGCAGACCCCCCTCCATCAGTGCAGACCTCCTCAGTGCAGACGCCCTCAGCAGACCCCCCTCCATCAGTGCAAACCCCCTCAGAGCAGACTCCCCTCCATCAGTGCAGACCCCCTCAGAGCAGATCCCCCTCCATCAGTGCAGACCCCCTCAGAGCAGACCCCCGTCTATCAGTGCAGACCCCCTCAGCAGACCCCCCTCCATCAGTGCAGACCCCCCCTCCATCAATGCAGACCCCCCTCCATCAGTGTAGACCCCCTCAGAGCAGACCCCCCTCCATCAGTGCAGACGCCCTCAGCAGACCCCCCTCCATCAGTGCAGACCCCCCTCAGCAGACCCCCCTCCATCAGTGCAGACTCCCTCAGTGCAGACGCCCTCAGCAGACCCCCCTCCATCAGTGCAGACGCCCTCAGAGCAGAACCCCATCAGTGCAGACCCCCTCAGCAGAACCCCCTCCATCAGTGCAGACCCCTCAGCAGAACCCCCTCCGTCAGTGCAGACGCCCTCAGCAGACCCTCCCCTCCCATAACGCCCCCCAGGCCCCAGCAGTGAGCACATAGAGCGGCCGCTGGTGTAGCATCCGGCGCCGTGTGTTCAGTGGAGAGGGGAGGGGCCGATCCATGCGAGAGGAGAAGCTGATTCATTGGCTGCATGGATCGAGCCCCCTTCCCCTCTCTACTGAACACAAGGGGGAGCGATCAAGCGGCGGCGGGACCGGCCGCCATTTTACTGAAGCCAGCTTCCCAAAAACGCAAATTGCAAACATTCCCGATTTTCCCTGGGCAAATCCAGATTCGGGACAGCCTCCGATCGGGACGAGGGTCCCAAAATCGGGATTGTTCCGGGAAAATCGGGACTGTTGGCAACTATGTAAATAACCCATTTTCTTAGCGCATAAAGTAGGAACCCATCATAAGGTTGTGGCAGATGTGTGAAACTG
Organism: Aquarana catesbeiana; assembly: GCF_042186555.1. Classification (NCBI taxonomy): domain Eukaryota; kingdom Metazoa; phylum Chordata; class Amphibia; order Anura; family Ranidae; genus Aquarana; species Aquarana catesbeiana. The sequence goes on from NC_133327.1 coordinate 650,271,050, forward strand.
TGAATTGATGTTAGCTCAAAGGTTTTAACCCTTCAGCAGATGTAATTTTCCAGAATCTAAGAACAACTCAAATATCAATTTTGGGTGGATTGATCCTTTAAATAAAGATCAATGAGTACAGCTGTCATTAAACAATAATAGGCATCTCCCAGTACATGTCTAGTGCCTGATAGAGGAAATACAGCTTTGGATATGAGCAAGCAAAATCACTTTAATTTGTATTAAATTAATTTAATTCCGTAACATATTCTACATATCATTTTTTTTTTTAAATTCCCTTGAAGTAAATTGCAGCTTTTTTAGTAAGTCAGATACATCCTTTGGTCAATTCACACACCAATATTTAGCAAGGTAGATTAAGGTTTGTGCCAAAGGCAAATTTTCCTTCTAATTACGGGTCAATAGTGTTATTATCCCCGGGCTCATCTTCCCACAGAGAAAAACTTTTTAAGCCTAGAAGCTGATGAAAAGAATTAAAAACTGAACTTGATAATGATCGACTGGTTTTACTGGAACGTAATATGTTGCATGGTTTTAAAAACAACAACATGTCATATATTATTTCTACAAAATACACAGGTAGAGATTATGGCTCAATAAGTGTTTTTGGCACTCTTGTGCAGTAATTGATGTGTGTATAGAGCACTTACTGTACAATTGGCTTTCACAAGTGATTGAGCTACATTTTTTTTCATCCAGACTTCATGTCTGCCAATAAGGCTGAGCTAAAGCTAGGTCAGTTTTTTATCAACCAATTCTGCCATATAGACAAAAAAAAACGGTCGGTGATTTATAACTTTCACTATATCCAAGTCATCCTGAAGGACCTATACCACTACTATCTAAAAAATCTGGTACTTAGATATGGGGAACCACCTGACATTGCCTCCCCACAGCACAGTACTTGGTGCCAGAGCAGCCACTGCTGGGGACCTGAGTAGTAACTGCTGGGGGTCATAGCAGTCAGTGCTGGGGGGCCAGAGCAGTCAGTGTTGGGGTTCGGAGCAGTCTGTGCTGGGGTTCGGAGCAGTCTGTGCTGGGGTTCGGAGCAGTCTGTGCTGGGGTTCGGAGCAGCCACTGCTGGAGGGAGAAAGGGGTAATCCCTAATGCCGCACATCCGTGTATTCCTATGATGGTGATGAATGTGACAACCTCAGCATGGACTCCTGTCAGGCCACGCCCCAACTTGTTTTGCTCCGCCCCAGGGCTTAATCATAAGGGTGGAGATCCCATGCATGTGGGGGAGTATTTGAACATTATTCATGATCACTCAATTATGTAAAGGGCTGATAGGTGTATGCAAAGGCTGGTTCTTGTTGTTTAATTCACCGATGATGTTCAAATACTCCCCACACGCATGGGATCCCCATGATTAAGCTCTGGGGGCGGAGCAAAACAAGTTGGGGTGTGGCCTGACAGGAGTCCTGGCTTAGATTGTCACACTCATCACCATCATAGGAATACACAGATGTCCGGCATTAGGGATTACCCCTTTCTTTTCCCTCCAGCAGTGGCTGCTCTGGCCCCCAGCATTGACTGCTCTGGCACTCCAGCAGTGGCTTATCTGGCACTCCAGCAGTGGCTGCTCTGGCACTCCAGCAGTGGCTGCTCTGGCCCCAGCATGTTGGGGGCATAGCCTGGTAGGAGTCCAGGCTGAGGTTGTCACTCTCATCATTGGCATAGTGTGGCTGCTATTCATGTGCACAATGGGGCTGCTATTCATGGGCACAGTGCAGCTGCTATTCATATGCATAGTGCGGCTGCTATTCATGGGCACAGTGCGGCTGCTATTCATGGGCACAGTGAGGCTGCTATTCATGGGCATACAGTGAGGCTGCTATTCATGGGCACAGTGCAGCTGCTATTTATGGGCACACAGTGAGGCTGCTATTCATGGGCACAGTGCGGCTGCTTTTCATGGGCACAGTGAGGCTGCTATTCATGGGCACAGTGAGGCTACTATTCATGGGCACAGTGAGGCTGCTATTCATGGGCACAGTGCGGCTGCTATTCATTGGCACAGTGTGGCTGCTATTTATGGGCACAGTGAGGCTGCTATTCATGGGCACAGTGCGGCTGCTATTCATGGGCACAGTGCGGCCGCTATTCATGGGCATAGTGTGGCTGCTATTCATGTGCACAATGGGGCTGCTATTCATGGGCACAGTGCAGCTGCTATTCATATGCATAGTGAGGCTGGTATTGATGGGCACAGTGCGGCTGCTATTCAAGGGCACAGTGAGGCTGCTATTCATGGGCACAGTGCGGCTGCTATTCATGGGCACAGTGAGGCTGCTATTCATGGGCAAACAGTGAGGCTGCTATTCATGGGCACAGTGCAGCTGCTATTTATGGGCACACAGTGAGGCTGCTATTCATGGGCACAGTGCGGCTGCTTTTCATGGGCACAGTGAGGCTGCTATTCATGGGCACAGTGAGGCTGCTATTCATGGGCATAAAGCAGCTGGTATTCATTGGCACAGTGCGGCTGCTATTCATTGGCACAGTGTGGCTGCTATTTATGGGCACAGTGAGGCTGCTATTCATGGGCACAGTGAGGCTGCTATTCATGGGCATAGTGCAGCTGGTATTCATGGGCACAGTGCAGCTGCTATCATTGGCACAGTGTGGCTGCTATTTATGGGCACAGTGAGGCTGCTATTCATGGGCACAGTGAGGCTGCTATTCATGGGCACAGTGCGGCTGCTATTCATGGGCACAGTGCGGCCGCTATTCATGGGCACAGTGCGGCCGCTATTCATGGGCATAGTGTGGCTGCTATTCATGTGCACAATGGGGCTGCTATTCATGGGCACAGTGCAGCTGCTATTCATATGCATAGTGAGGCTGCTATTGATGGGCACAGTGAGGCTGCTATTCATGGTCACAGTGCGGCTGCTATTCATGGGCACAGTGAGGCTGCTATTCATGGGCACACAGTGAGGCTGCTATTCATGGGCACAGTGCAGCTGCTATTTATGGGCACACAGTGAGGCTGCTATTCATGGGCACAGTGCGGCTGCTATTCATGGGCACAGTGAGGCTGCTATTCATGGGCACAGTGAGGCTGCTATTCATGGGCACAGTGAGGCTGCTATTCATGGGCAAAGTGCAGCTGCTATTCATGGGCACAGTGTGGCTGCTATTCATGGGCACAGTGAGGCTGCTATTCATGGGCACAGTGAGGCTGCTATTCATGGGCACAGTGAGGCTGCTATTCATGGGCACAGTGCTGCCGCTATTCATGGGCATAGTGCGGCTGCTATTCATTTGCACAATGGGGATGCTATTCATGGGCACAGTGCAGCTGCTATTCATATGCATAGTGAGACTGCTATTCATGGGCACAGTGCGGCCGCTATTCATGGGCACAGTGCGGCCGCTATTCATGGGCACAGTGCTGCTGCTATTCATGGGTACAGTGAGGCTGCTATTCATGGGAACAGTGAGGCTGCTATTCATGGGCACAGTGAGGCTGCTATTCATGGGCACAGTGCGGCTGCTATTCATGGGCAAGGTGCGGCCGCTATTCATTGGCATAGTGTGGCTGCTATTCATGTGCACAATGGGGCTGCTATTCATGGGCACAGTGCAGCTGCTATTCATATGCATAGTGAGGCTGCTATTGATGGGCACAGTGCGGCAACTATTCATGGGCACAGTGCGGCTGCTATTCATGGGCACAGTGAGGCTGCTATTCATGGGCACACAGTGAGGCTGCTATTCATGGGCACAGTGCAGCTGCTATTTATGGGCACACAGTGAGGCTGCTATTCATGGGCACAGTGCGGCTGCTTTTCATGGGCACAGTGAGGCTGCTATTCATGGGCACAGTGAGGCTGCTATTCATGGGCACAGTGGAGCTGCTATTCATGGGCACAGTGCGGCTGCTATTCATTGGCACAGTGTGGCTGCTATTTATGGGCACAGTGAGGCTGCTATTCATGGGCATAGTGCGGCTGCTATTCATGTGCACAATGGGGATGCTATTCATGGGCACAGTGCAGCTGCTATTCATATGCATAGTGAGGCTGCTATTCATGGGCACAGTGCGGCCGCTATTCATGGGCACAGTGCTGCTGCTATTCATGGGCACAGTGCGGCCGCTATTCATGGGCACAGTGCTGCTGCTATTCATGGGCACAGTGAGGCTGCTATTCATGGGCACAGTGCGGCTGCTATTCATGGGCAAGGTGCGGCCGCTATTCATTGGCACAGTGTGGCTGCTATTCATGTGCACAATGGGGCTGCTATTCATGGGCACAATGCAGCTGCTATTCATATGCATAGTGAGGCTGCTATTGATGGGCACAGTGCGGCTACTATTCATGGGCACAGTGCGGCTGCTAATTATGGGCACAGTGAGGCTGCTATTCATGGGCACACAGTGAGGCTGCTATTCATGGGCACAGTGCAGCTGCTATTTATGGGCACACAGTGAGGCTGCTATTCATGGGCACAGTGCGGCTGCTATTCATGGGCACAGTGAGGCTTCTATTCATGGGCACAGTGCGGCTGCTATTCATGGGCACAGTGCGGCTGCTATTTATTGGCACAGTGTGGCTGCTTTTTATGGGCACAGTGAGGCTGCTATTCATGGGCACAGTGCGGCTGCTATTCATGGGCACAGTGTGGCCGCTATTCATGGGCATATTGTGGCTGCTATTCATGTGCACAATGGGGCTGCTATTCATGGGCACAGTGCAGCTGCTATTCATATGCATAGTGAGGCTGCTATTGATGAGCACAGTGCGGCTGCTATTTATGGGCACAGTGCAGCTGCTATTCATGGGCACAGTGCGGCTGCTATTCATGGGCACAGTGAGGCTGCTATTTATGGGCACACAGTGAGGCTGCTATTCATGGGCACAGTGCAGCTGCTATTCATGGGCACAGTGCGGCTGCTATTCATTGGCACAGTGTGGCTGCTATTCATGGGCACAGTGCGGCTGCTATTCATGGGCACAGTGCGGCTGCTATTCATGGGCACAGTGCGGCCGCTATACATGGGCATAGTGTGGCTGCTATTCATGTGCACAATGGGGCTGCTATTGATGGGCACATTGCAGCTGCTATTCATATGCATAGTGAGGCTGCTATTGATGGGCACAGTGCGGCTGCTATTCATGGGCACAGTGTGGCTGCTATTCATTGGCACAGTGCTGCTGCTATTCATTGGCACAGTGCGGCTGCTATTCATGGGCACAGTGAGGCTGCTATTCATGGGCACACAGTGAGGCTGCTATTTATGGTCAAAGTGCAGCTGCTATTTATGGGCACACAGTGAGGCTGCTATTCATGGGTACAGTGCGGCTGCTTTACATGGGCACAGTGAGGCTGCTATTCATGGGCACAGTGAGGCTGCTATTCATGGGCATAGTGCAGCTGCTATTCATGGGCAAATTGCGGCTGCTATTCATTGGCACAGTGTGGCTGCTATTTATGGGCACAGTGAGGCTGCTATTCATGGGCACAGTGAGGCTGCTATTCATGGGCACAGTGAGGCTGCTATTCATGGGCACAGTGCGGCTGCTATTCATGGGCACAGTGCGGCTGCTATTCATGGGCACAGTGCGGCCGCTATCCATGGGCATAGTGTGGCTGCTATTCATGTGCACAATGGGGCTGCTATTCATGGGCACAGTGCAGCTGCTATTCATATGCATAGTGAGGTTGCTATTGATGGGCACAGTGCAGCTGCTATTCATGGTCACAGTGCGGCTGCTATTCATGGGCACAGTGAGGCTGCTATTCATGGGCACACAGTGAGGCTGCTATTCATGGGCACAGTGCAGCTGCTATTTATGGGCACACAGTGAGGCTGCTATACATGGGCACAGTGAGGCTGCTATACATGGGCACAGTGCGGCTGCTATTCATGGGCACAGTGAGGCTGCTATTCATGGGCACAGTGCGGCTGCTATTCATGGGCACAGTGCGGCTGCTATTCATGGGCACAGTGCGGCTGCTATTCATGGGCACAGTGCGGCAGCTATTCATGGGCACAGTGCGGCTGCTATTCATGGGCACAGTGAGGCTGCTATTTATGGGCACACAGTGAGGCTGCTATTCATGGGCACAGTGCAGCTGCTATTCATGGGCACAGTGCGGCTGCTATTCATTGGCACAGTGTGGCTGCTATTTATGGGCATAGTGAGGCTGCTATTCATGGGCACAGTGCGGCTGCTATTCATGGGCACAGTGCGGCCGCTATTCATGGGCATAGTGTGGCTGCTATTCATGGGCACAGTGAGGCTGCTATTCATGGGCATAGTGCAGCTGCTATTCATGGGCAAATTGCGGCTGCTATTCATTGGCACAGTGTGGCTGCTATTTATGGGCACAGTGTGGCTGCTATTTATGGGCACAGTGAGGCTGCTATTCATGGGCACAGTGAGGCTGCTATTCATGGGCACAGTGCGGCTGCTATTCATGGGCACAGTGCGGCTGCTATTCATGGGCACAGTGCGGCCGCTATCCATGGGCATAGTGTGGCTGCTATTCATGTGCACAATGGGGCTGCTATTCATGGGCACAGTGCAGCTGCTATTCATATGCATAGTGAGGTTGCTATTGATGGGCACAGTGCGGCTGCTATTCATGGTCACAGTGCGGCTGCTATTCATGGGCACAGTGAGGCTGCTATTCATGGGCACACAGTGAGGCTGCTATTCATGGGCACAGTGCAGCTGCTATTTATGGGCACACAGTGAGGCTGCTATTCATGGGCACAGTGCGGCTGCTATTCATGGGCACAGTGAGGCTGCTATTCATGGGCACAGTGAGGCTGCTATTCATGGGCACAGTGCGGCTGCTATTCATGGGCACAGTGTGGCTGCTATTCATGGGCACAGTGAGGCTGCTATTCATGGGCACAGTGAGGCTGCTATTCATGGGCACAGTGCTGCCGCTATTCATGGGCACAGTGCTGCTGCTATTCATGGGCACAGTGCTGCTGCTATTCATGGGCACAGTGCTGCTGCTATTCATGGGCACAGTGAGGCTGCTATTTATGGGCACAGTGCGGCTGCTATTCATGGGCAAGGTGCGGCCGCTATTCATTGGCATAGTGTGGCTGCTATTCATGTGCACAATGGGGCTGCTATTCATGGGCACAGTGCAGCTGCTATTCATATGCATAGTGAGGCTGCTATTGATGGGCACAGTGCGGCTACTATTCATGGGCACAGTTCGGCTGCTTTTCATGGGCACAGTGAGGCTGCTATTCATGGGCACACAGTGAGGCTGCTATTCATGGGCACAGTGCAGCTGCTATTTATGGGCACACAGTGAGGCTGCTATTCATGTGCACAATGGGGCTGCTATTCATGGGCACAGTGCAGCTGCTATTCATATGCATAGTGAGGCTCCTATTGATGGGCACAGTGCGGCTGCTATTCATGGTCACAGTGCGGCTGCTATTCATGGGCACAGTGAGGCTGCTATTCATGGGCACACAGTGAGGCTGCTATTAATGGGCACAGTGCAGCTGCTATTTATGGGCACACAGTGAGGCTGCTATTCATGGGCACAGTGCGGCTGCTATTCATGGGCACAGTGAGGCTGCTATTCATGGGCACAGTGAGGCTGCTATTCATGGGCACAGTGCGGCTGCTATTCATGGGCACAGTGTGGCTGCTATTCATGGGCACAGTGAGGCTGCTATTCATGGGCACAGTGAGGCTACTCTTCATGGGCACAGTGAGGCTGCTATTCATGGGCACACTGCTGCCGCTATTCATCGGCATAGTGCGGCTGCTATTCATGTGCACAATGGGGATGCTATTCATGGGCACAGTGCAGCTGCTATTCATATGCATAGTGAGACTGCTATTCCTGGGCACAGTGCGGCCGCTATTCATGGGCACAGTGCTGCTGCTATTCATGGGCACAGTGAGGCTGCTATTCATGGGCACAGTGAGGCTGCTATTCATGGGCACAGTGAGGCTGCTATTTATGGGCACAGTGCGGCTGCTATTCATGGGCAAGGTGCGGCCGCTATTCATATGCATAGTGAGGCTGCTATTGATGGGCACAGTGAGGCTGCTATTCATGGGCACAGTGAGGCTGCTATTCATGGGCACAGTGAGGCTGCTATTCATGGGCATAGTGAGGCTGCTATTCATGGGCACAGTGCTGCCGCTATTCATGGGCATAGTGCGGCTGCTATTCATGGGCATAGTGTGGCTGCTATTCATGGGCATAGTGTGGCTGCTATTCATGTGCACAATGGGGCTGCTATTCATGGGCACAGTGCAGCTGCTATTCATATGCATAGTGAGGCTGCTATTGATGGGCACAGTGCGGCTGCTATTCATGGTCACAGTGCGGCTGCTATTCATGGGCAAAGTGAGGCTGCTATTCATGGGCACACTGCTGCCGCTATTCATCGGCATAGTGCGGCTGCTATTCATGTGCACAATGGGGATGCTATTCATGGGCACAGTGCAGCTGCTATTCATATGCATAGTGAGACTGCTATTCCTGGGCACAGTGCGGCCGCTATTCATGGGCACAGTGCTGCTGCTATTCATGGGCACAGTGAGGCTGCTATTCATGGGCACAGTGCAGCTGCTATTCATATGCATAGTGAGACTGCTATTCCTGGGCACAGTGCGGCCGCTATTCATGGGCACAGTGCTGCTGCTATTCATGGGCACAGTGCTGCTGCTATTCATGGGCACAGTGAGGCTGCTATTCATGGGCACAGTGAGGCTGCTATTCATGGGCACAGTGAGGCTGCTATTTATGGGCACAGTGCGGCTGCTATTCATGGGCAAGGTGCGGCCGCTATTCATGGGCATAGTGTGGCTGCTATTCATGTGCACAATGGGGCTGCTATTCATGGGCACAGTGCAGCTGCTATTCATATGCATAGTGAGGCTGCTATTGATGGGCACAGTGCGGCTACTATTCATGGGCACAGTGCGGCTGCTATTCATGGGCACAGTGAGGCTGCTATTCATGGGCACACAGTGAGGCTGCTATTCATGGGCACAGTGCAGCTGCTATTTATGGGCACACAGTGAGGCTGCTATTCATGGGCACAGTGCGGCTGCTATTCATGGGCACAGTGAGGCTGCTATTCATGGGCACAGTGAGGCTGCTATTCATGGGCACAGTGCGGCTGCTATTCATGGGCACAGTGTGGCTGCTATTCATGGGCACAGTGAGGCTGCTATTCATGGGCACAGTGAGGCTGCTATTCATGGGCACAGTGAGGCTGCTATTCATGGGCACAGTGCTGCCGCTATTCATGGGCATAGTGCGGCTGCTATTCATGTGCACAATGGGGATGCTATTCATGGGCACAGTGCAGCTGCTATTCATATGCATAGTGAGGCTGCTAATCATGGGCACAGTGCAGCCGCTATTCATGGGCACAGTGCTGCTGCTATTCATGGGCACAGTGAGGCTGCTATTAATGGGCACAGTGAGGCTGCTATTCATGGGCACAGTGCGGCTGCTATTCATGGGCAAGGTGCGGCCGCTATTCATTGGCATAGTGTGGCTGCTATTCATGTCCACAATGGGGCTGCTATTCATGGGCACAGTGCAGCTGCTATTCATATGCATAGTGAGGCTGCTATTGATGGGCACAGTGCGGCTACTATTCATGGGCACAGTGCGGCTGCTATTCATGGGCACAGTGAGGCTGCTATTCATGGGCACACAGTGAAGCTGCTATTCATGGGCACAGTGCAGCTGCTATTTATGGGCACACAGTGAGGCTGCTATTCATGTGCACAATGGGGCTGCTATTCATGGGCACAGTGCGGCTGCTATTCATGGGCACAGTGCGGCTGCTATTCATGGGCACAGTGAGGCTGCTATTCATGGGCACAGTGAGGCTGCTATTCATGGGTACAGTGCGGCTGCAATTCATGGGCACAGTGCGGCTGCTATTCATGGGCACAGCGAGGCTGCTATTCATGGGCACAGTGAGGCTGCTATTCATGGGCACAGTGTGGCTGCTATTCATGGGCACAGTTCTGCCGCTATTCATCGGCATAGTGCGGCTGCTATTCATGTGCACAATGGGGATGCTATTCATGGGCACAGTGCAGCTGCTATTCATATGCATAGTGAGACTGCTATTCATGGGCACAGTGCGGCCGCTATTCATGGGTACAGTGCTGCTGCTAATCATGGACACAGTGAGGCTGCTATTCATGGGCACAGTGAGGCTGCTATTCATGGGCACAGTGCGGCTGCTATTCATGGGCAAGGTGCGGCCGCTATTCATTGGCATAGTGTGGCTGCTATTCATGTGCACAATGGGGCTGCTATTCATGGGCACAGTGCAGCTGCTATTCATATGCATAGTGGGGCTGCTATTGATGGGCACAGTGCGGCTACTATTCATGCGCACAGTGCGGCTGCTATTCATGGGCACAGTGCGGCTGCTATTCATGGGCACAGTGAGGCTGCTATTCATGGGCACAGTGCAGCTGCTATTTATGGGCACAGTGCGGCTGCTTTTCATGGGCACAGTGAGGCTGCTATTCATGGGCACAGTGAGGCTGCTATTCATGGACACAGTGCAGCTGCTATTCATGGGCACAGTGTGGCTGCTATTCATTGGCACAGTGTGGCTGCTATTTATGGGCACAGTGAGGCTCCTATTCATGGGCATAGTGCGGCTGCTATTCATGTGCACAATGGGGATGCTATTCATGGGCACAGTGCAGCTGCTATTCATATGCATAGTGAGGCTGCTATTCATGGGCACAGTGCGACCGCTATTCATGGGCACAGTGCTGCTGCTATTCATGGGCACAGTGCAGCCGCTATTCATGGGCACAGTGCTGCTGCTATTCATGGGCACAGTGAGCCTGCTATTCATGGGCACAGTGCGGCTGCTATTCATGGGCAAGGTGCGGCCGCTATTCATTGGCATAGTGTGGCTGCTATTCATGTGCACAATGGGGCTGCTATTCATGGACACAGTGCAGCTGCTATTCATATGTATAGTGAGGCTGCTATTGATGGGCACAGTGCGGCTACTATTCATGGGCACAGTGCGGCTGCTATTCATGGGCACAGTGAGGCTGCTATTCATGGGCACACAGTGAGGCTGCTATTCATGGGCACAGTGCAGTTACTTTTTATGGGCACACAGTGAGGCTGCTATTCATGGGCACAGTGCGGCTGCTTTTAATGGGCACAGTGAGGCTTCTATTCATGGGCACAGTGAGGCTGCTATTCATGGGCACAGTGAGGCTGCTATTCATGGGCACACAGTGAGGCTGCTATTCATGGGCACACAGTGAGGCTGCTATTCATGGGCACAGTGCGGCTGCTTTTCATGGGCACAGTGAGGCTGCTATTCATGGGCACAGTGAGGCTGCTATTCATGGGCATAGTGCAGCTGCTATTCATGGGCACAGTGCGGCTGCTATTCATTGGCACAGTGTGGCTGCTATTTATGGGCACAGTGAGGCTGCTATTCATGGGCACAGTGAGGCTGCTATTCATGGGCACAGTGCAGCTGCTATTCATGGGCAACATGCGGCCGCTATTCATTGGCATAGTGTGGCTGCTATTCATGTGCACAATGGGGCTGCTATTCATGGGCACAGTGCAGCTGCTATTCATATGCATAGTGTGGCTGCTATTGATGGGCACAGTGCGGCTGCTATTCATGGGCACAGTGAGGCTGCTATTCATGGGCATACAGTGAGGCTGCTATTCATGGGCACAGTGCAGCTGCTATTTATGGGCACACAGTGAGGCTGCTATTCATGGGCACAGTGCGGCTGCTTTTCATGGGCACAGTGAGGCTGCTATTCATGGGCACAGTGAGGCTACTATTCATGGGCACAGTTCAGCTGCTATTCATGGGCACAGTGCGGCTGCTATTCATTGGCACAGTGTGGCTGCTATTTATGGGCACAGTGAGGCTGCTATTCATGGGCACAGTGCGGCTGCTATTCATGGGCACAGTGCGGCCGCTATTCATGGGCATAGTGTGGCTGCTATTCATGTGCACAATGGGGCTGCTATTCATGGGCACAGTGCAGCTGCTATTCATATGCATAGTGAGGCTGCTATTGATGGGCACAGTGCGGCTGCTATTCATGGGCACAGTGATGCTGCTATTCATGGGCACAGTGCGGCTGCTATTCATGGGCACAGTGAGGCTGCTATTCATGGGCAAACAGTGAGGCTGCTATTCATGGGCACAGTGCAGCTGCTATTTATGGGCACACAGTGAGGCTGCTATTCATGGGCACAGTGCGGCTGCTTTTCATGGGCACAGTGAGGCTGCTATTCATGGGCACAGTGAGGCTGCTATTCATGGGCATAAAGCAGCTGGTATTCATTGGCACAGTGCGGCTGCTATTCATTGGCACAGTGTGGCTGCTATTTATGGGCACAGTGAGGCTGCTATTCATGGGCACAGTGAGGCTGCTATTCATGGGCATAGTGCAGCTGGTATTCATGGGCACAGTGCGGCTGCTATCATTGGCACAGTGTGGCTGCTATTTATGGGCACAGTGAGGCTGCTATTCATGGGCACAGTGAGGCTGCTATTCATGGGCACAGTGCGGCTGCTATTCATGGGCACAGTGCGGCCGCTATTCATGGGCACAGTGCGGCCGCTATTCATGGGCATAGTGTGGCTGCTATTCATGTGCACAATGGGGCTGCTATTCATGGTCACAGTGCAGCTGCTATTCATGGGCACAGTGAGGCTGCTATTCATGGGCACACAGTGAGGCTGCTATTCATGGGCACAGTGCAGCTGCTATTTATGGGCACACAGTGAGGCTGCTATTCATGGGCACAGTGCGGCTGCTATTCATGGGCACAGTGAGGCTGCTATTCATGGGCACAGTGAGGCTGCTATTTATGGGCAAAGTGCAGCTGCTATTCATGGGCACAGTGAGGCTGCTATTCATGGGCACAGTGAGGCTGCTATTCATGGGCACAGTGAGGCTGCTATTCATGGGCACAGTGAGGCTGCTATTCATGGGCACAGTGAGGCTGCTATTCATGGGCACAGTGCTGCCACTATTCATGGGCATAGTGCGGCTGCTATTCATTTGCACAATGGGGATGCTATTCATGGGCACAGTGCAGCTGCTATTCATATGCATAGTGAGGCTGCTATTCATGGGCACAGTGCGGCCGCTATTCATGGGCACAGTGCTGCTGCTATTCATGGGCACAGTGAGGCTGCTATTAATGGGCACAGTGAGGCTACTATTCATGGGCACAGTGCAGCTGCTATATATGGGCAAGGTGCGGCCGCTATTCATTGGCATAGTGTGGCTGCTATTCATGTGCACAATGGGGCTGCTATTCATGGGCACAGTGCAGCTGCTATTCATATGCATAGTGAGGCTGCTATTGATGGGCACAGTGCGGCTACTATTCATGGGCACAGTGCGGCTGCTGTTCATGGGCACAGTGAGGCTGCTATTCATGGGCACACAGTGAGGCTGCTATTCATGGGCACAGTGAGGCTGCTATTCATGGGCACAGTGCTGCCGCTATTCATCGGCATAGTGTGGCTGCTATTCATGGGCACAGTGCAGCTGCTATTCATTTGCATAGTGAGACTGCTATTCATGGGCACAGTGCGGCCGGTATTCATGGGCATAGTGCGGCCGCTATTCATGGGCACAGTGCTGCTGCTATTTATGGGTACAGTGAGGCTGCTATTCATGGGCACAGTGAGGCTGCTATTCATGGGCACAGTGCGGCTGCTATTCATGGGCACAGTGCGGCTGCTATTCATGGGCAAGGTGCGGCCGCTATTCATTGGCATAGTGTGGCTGCTATTCATGTGCACAATGGGGCTGCTATTCATGGGCACAGTGCAGCTGCTATTCATATGCATAGTGAGGCTGCTATTGATGGGCACAGTGCGGCTGCTATTCATGGGCACAGTGCAGCTGCTATTCATGGGCACAGTGCGGCTGCTATTCATGGGCACAGTGCAGCTGCTATTCATGGGCACAGTGCGGCTGCTATTCATGGGCACAGTGAGGCTGCTATTTATGGGCACACAGTGAGGCTGCTATTCATGGGCACAGTGCAGCTGCTATTCATGGGCACAGTGCGGCTGCTATTCATTGGCACAGTGTGGCTGCTATTTATGGGCACAGTGAGGCTGCTATTCATGGGCACAGTGCGGCTGCTATTCATGGGCACAGTGCGGCCGCTATTCATGGACATAGTGTGGCTGCTATTCATGTGCACAATGGGGCTGCTATTCATGGGCACATTGCAGCTGCTATTCATATGCATAGTGAGGCTGCTATTGATGGGCACAGTGCGGCTGCTATTCATGGGCACAGTGCGGCTGCTATTCATTGGCACAGTGCAGCTGCTATTTATGGGCACACAGTGAGGCTTCTATTCATGGGTACAGTGCGGCTGCTTTACATGGGCACAGTGAGGCTGCTATTCATGGGCACAGTGAGGCTGCTATTCATGGGCATAGTGCAGCTGCTATTCATGGGCAAATTGCGGCTGCTATTCATTGGCACAGTGTGGCTGCTATTTATGGGCACAGTGAGGCTGCTATTCATGGGCACAGTGAGGCTGCTATTCATGGGCACAGTGCGGCTGCTATTCATGGGCACAGTGCGGCTGCTATTCATGGGCACAGTGCGGCCGCTATCCATGGGCATAGTGTGGCTGCTATTCATGTGCACAATGGGGCTGCTATTCATGGGCACAGTGCAGCTGCTATTCATATGCATAGTGAGGTTGCTATTGATGGGCACAGTGCGGCTGCTATTCATGGTCACAGTGCGGCTGCTATTCATGGTCACAGTGCGGCTGCTATTCATGGGCACAGTGAGGCTGCTATTCATGGGCACACAGTGAGGCTGCTATTCATGGGCACAGTGCAGCTGCTATTTATGGGCACACAGTGAGGCTGCTATTCATGAGCACAGTGCGGCTGCTATTCATGGGCACAGTGAGGCTGCTATTCATGGGCACAGTGAGGCTGCTATTCATGGGCACAGTGAGGCTGCTATTCATGGGCACAGTGAGGCTGCTATTCATGGGCACAGTGAGGCTGCTATTCATGGGCACAGTGCTGCCGCTATTCATGGGCACAGTGCTGCTGCTATTCATGGGCACAGTGAGGCTGCTATTAATGGGCACACTGAGGCTGCTATTCATGGGCACAGTGCTGCTGCTATTCATGGGCAAGGTGCGGCCGCTATTCATTGGCATAGTGTGGCTGCTATTCATGTGCACAATGGGGCTGCTATTCATGGGCACAGTGCAGCTGCTATTCATATGCATAGTGAGGCTGCTATTGATGGGCACAGTGCGGCTACTATTCATGGGCACAGTGCGGCTGCTATTCATGGGCACAGTGAGGCTGCTATTCATGGGCACACAGTGAGGCTGCTATTCATGGGCACAGTGCAGCTGCTATTTATGGGCACACAGTGAGGCTGCTATTCATGGGCACAGTGCGGCTGCTATTCATGGGCACAGTGAGGCTGCTATTCATGGGCACAGTGAGGCTGCTATTCATGGGCACAGTGCGGCTGCTATTCATGGGCACAGTGAGCCTGCTATTCATTGGCACAGTGTGGCTGCTATTTATGGGCACAGTGAGGCTGCTATTCATGGGCATAGTGCGGCTGCTATTCATGTGCACAATGGGGATGCTATTCATGGGCACAGTGCAGCTGCTATTCATATGCATAGTGAGGCTGCTATTCATGGGCACAGTGCGACCGCTATTCATGGGCACAGTGCTGCTGCTATTCATGGGCACAGTGCAGCCGCTATTCATGGGCACAGTGCTGCTGCTATTCATGGGCACAGTGAGCCTGCTATTCATGGGCACATTGCGGCTGCTATTCATGGGCAAGGTGCGGCCGCTATTCATTGGCATAGTGTGGCTGCTATTCATATGTATAGTGAGGCTGCTATTCATGGGCACAGTGCGGCTACTATTCATGGGCACAGTGCGGCTGCTATTCATGGGCACAGTGAGGCTGCTATTCATGGGCACACAGTGAGGCTGCTATTCATGAGCACAGTGCAGTTACTTTTTATGGGCACACAGTGAGGCTGCTATTCATGGGCACAGTGCGGCTGCTTTTAATGGGCACAGTGAGGCTTCTATTCATGGGCACAGTGAGGCTGCTATTCATGGGCACAGTGAGGCTGCTATTCATGGGCACACAGTGAGGCTGCTATTCATGGGCACAGTGCAGCTGCTATTTATGGGCACACAGTGAGGCTGCTATTCATGGGCACAGTGCGGCTGCTTTTCATGGGCACAGTGAGGCTGCTATTCATGGGCACAGTGAGGCTGCTATTCATGGGCATAGTGCAGCTGCTATTCATGGGCACAGTGCGGCTGCTATTCATTGGCACAGTGTGGCTGCTATTCATGGGCACAGTGAGGCTGCTATTCATGGGCACAGTGAGGCTGCTATTCATGGGCACAGTGCAGCTGCTATTCATGGGCAACGTGCGGCCGCTATTCATTGGCATAGTGTGGCTGCTATTCATGTGCACAATGGGGCTGCTATTCATGGGCACAGTGCAGCTGCTATTCATATGCATAGTGTGGCTGCTATTGATGGGCACAGTGCGGCTGCTATTCATGGGCACAGTGAGGCTGCTATTCATGGGCATACAGTGAGGCTGCTATTCATGGGCACAGTGCAGCTGCTATTTATGGGCACACAGTGAGGCTGCTATTCATGAGCACAGTGCGGCTGCTTTTCATGGGCACAGTGAGGCTGCTATTCATGGGCACAGTGAGGCTACTATTCATGGGCACAGTTCAGCTGCTATTCATGAGCACAGTGCGGCTGCTATTCATTGGCACAGTGTGGCTGCTATTTATGGGCACAGTGAGGCTGCTATTCATGGGCACAGTGCGGCTGCTATTCATGGGCACAGTGCGGCCGCTATTCATGGGCATAGTGTGGCTGCTATTCATGTGCACAATGGGGCTGCTATTCATGGGCACAGTGCAGCTGCTATTCATATGCATAGTGAGGCTGCTATTGATGGGCACAGTGCGGCTGCTATTCATGGGCACGGTGAGGCTGCTATTCATGGGCACAGTGCGGCTGCTATTCATGGGCACAGTGAGGCTGCTATTCATGGGCAAACAGTGAGGCTGCTATTCATGGGCACAGTGCAGCTGCTATTTATGGGCACACAGTGAGGCTGCTATTCATGGGCACAGTGCGGCTGCTTTTCATGGGCACAGTGAGGCTGCTATTCATGGGCACAGTAAGGCTGCTATTCATGGGCATAAAGCAGCTGGTATTCATTGACACAGTGCGGCTGCTATTCATTGGCACAGTGTGGCTGCTATTTATGGGCACAGTGAGGCTGCTATTCATGGGCACAGTGCAGCTGCTATTCATGGGCAACGTGCGGCCGCTATTCATTGGCATAGTGTGGCTGCTATTCATGTGCACAATGGGGCTGCTATTCATGGGCACAGTGCAGCTGCTATTCATATGCATAGTGTGGCTGCTATTGATGGGCACAGTGCGGCTGCTATTCATGGGCACAGTGAGGCTGCTATTCATGGGCATACAGTGAGGCTGCTATTCATGGGCACAGTGCAGCTGCTATTTATGGGCACACAGTGAGGCTGCTATTCATGAGCACAGTGCGGCTGCTTTTCATGGGCACAGTGAGGCTGCTATTCATGGGCACAGTGAGGCTACTATTCATGGGCACAGTTCAGCTGCTATTCATGAGCACAGTGCGGCTGCTATTCATTGGCACAGTGTGGCTGCTATTTATGGGCACAGTGAGGCTGCTATTCATGGGCACAGTGCGGCTGCTATTCATGGGCACAGTGCGGCCGCTATTCATGGGCATAGTGTGGCTGCTATTCATGTGCACAATGGGGCTGCTATTCATGGGCACAGTGCAGCTGCTATTCATATGCATAGTGAGGCTGCTATTGATGGGCACAGTGCGGCTGCTATTCATGGGCACGGTGAGGCTGCTATTCATGGGCACAGTGCGGCTGCTATTCATGGGCACAGTGAGGCTGCTATTCATGGGCAAACAGTGAGGCTGCTATTCATGGGCACAGTGCAGCTGCTATTTATGGGCACACAGTGAGGCTGCTATTCATGGGCACAGTGCGGCTGCTTTTCATGGGCACAGTGAGGCTGCTATTCATGGGCACAGTAAGGCTGCTATTCATGGGCATAAAGCAGCTGGTATTCATTGACACAGTGCGGCTGCTATTCATTGGCACAGTGTGGCTGCTATTTATGGGCACAGTGAGGCTGCTATTCATGGGCACAGTGAGGCTGCTATTCATGGGCATAGTGCAGCTGGTATTCATGGGCACAGTGCGGCTGCTATCATTGGCACAGTGTGGCTGCTATTTATGGGCACAGTGAGGCTGCTATTCATGGGCACAGTGAGGCTGCTATTCATGGGCACAGTGCGGCTGCTATTCATGGGCACAGTGAGGCTGCTATTCATGGGCACAGTGAGGCTGCTATTCATGGGCAAAGTGCAGCTGCTATTCATGGGCACAGTGCGGCCGCTATTCATGGGCACAGTGCGGCCGCTATTCATGGGCACAGTGCTGCTGCTATTCATGGGCACAGTGAGGCTGCTATTAATGGGCACAGTGAGGCTGCTATTCATGGGCACAGTGCAGCTGCTATATATGGGCAAGGTGCGGCCGCTATTCATTGGCATAGTGTGGCTGCTATTCATGTGCACAATGGGGCTGCTATTCATGGGCACAGTGCAGCTGCTATTCATATGCATAGTGAGGCTGCTATTGATGGGCACAGTGCGGCTACTATTCATGGGCACAGTGCGGCTGCTGTTCATGGGCACAGTGAGGCTGCTATTCATGGGCACACAGTGAGGCTGCTATTCATGGGCACAGTGAGGCTGCTATTCATGGGCACAGTGCTGCCGCTATTCATCGGCATAGTGTGGCTGCTATTCATGGGCACAGTGCAGCTGCTATTCATATGCATAGTGAGACTGCTATTCATGGGCACAGTGCGGCCGCTATTCATGGGCATAGTGCGGCCGCTATTCATGGGCACAGTGCTGCTGCTATTCATGGGTACAGTGAGGCTGCTATTCATGGGCACAGTGAGGCTGCTATTCATGGGCACAGTGCGGCTGCTATTCATGGGCACAGTGCGGCTGCTATTCATGGGCAAGGTGCGGCCGCTATTCATTGGCATAGTGTGGCTGCTATTCATGTGCACAATGGGGCTGCTACTCATGGGCACAGTGCAGCTGCTATTCATATGCATAGTGAGGCTGCTATTGATGGGCACAGTGCGGCTGCTATTCATGGGCACAGTGCAGCTGCTATTCATGGGCACAGTGCGGCTGCTATTCATGGGCACAGTGCAGCTGCTATTCATGGGCACAGTGTGGCTGCTATTCATGGGCACAGTGAGGCTGCTATTTATGGGCACACAGTGAGGCTGCTATTCATGGGCACAGTGCGGCTGCTATTCATGGGCACAGTGCGGCCGCTATTCATGGACATAGTGTGGCTGCTATTCATGTGCACAATGGGGCTGCTATTCATGGGCACATTGCAGCTGCTATTCATATGCATAGTGAGGCTGCTATTGATGGGCACAGTGCGGCTGCTATTCATGGGCACAGTGCGGCTGCTATTCATTGGCACAGTGCGGCTGCTATTCATTGGCACAGTGCGGCTGCTATTCATGGGCACAGTGAGGCTGCTATTCATGGGCACACAGTGAGGCTGCTATTCATGGGCACAGTGCAGCTGCTATTTATGGGCACACAGTGAGGCTGCTATTCATGGGTACAGTGCGGCTGCTTTACATGGGCACAGTGAGGCTGCTATTCATGGGCACAGTGAGGCTGCTATTCATGGGCATAGTGCAGCTGCTATTCATGGGCAAATTGCGGCTGCTATTCATTGGCACAGTGTGGCTGCTATTTATGGGCACAGTGAGGCTGCTATTCATGGGCACAGTGAGGCTGCTATTCATGGGCACAGTGAGGCTGCTATTCATGGGCACAGTGCGGCTGCTATTCATTGGCACAGTGCGGCTGCTATTCATTGGCACAGTGCGGCTGCTATTCATGGGCACAGTGAGGCTGCTATTCATGGGCACACAGTGAGGCTGCTATTCATGGGCACAGTGCAGCTGCTATTTATGGGCACACAGTGAGGCTGCTATTCATGGGTACAGTGCGGCTGCTTTACATGGGCACAGTGAGGCTGCTATTCATGGGCACAGTGAGGCTGCTATTCATGGGCATAGTGCAGCTGCTATTCATGGGCAAATTGCGGCTGCTATTCATTGGCACAGTGTGGCTGCTATTTATGGGCACAGTGAGGCTGCTATTCATGGGCACAGTGAGGCTGCTATTCATGGGCACAGTGCGGCTGCTATTCATGGGCACAGTGCGGCTGCTATTCATGGGCACAGTGCGGCCGCTATCCATGGGCATAGTGTGGCTGCTATTCATGTGCACAATGGGGCTGCTATTCATGGGCACAGTGCAGCTGCTATTCATATGCATAGTGAGGTTGCTATTCATGGTCACAGTGCGGCTGCTATTCATGGTCACAGTGCGGCTGCTATTCATGGGCACAGTGAGGCTGCTATTCATGGGCACACAGTGAGGCTGCTATTCATGGGCACAGTGCAGCTGCTATTTATGGGCACACAGTGAGGCTGCTATTCATGAGCACAGTGCGGCTGCTATTCATGGGCACAGTGAGGCTGCTATTCATGGGCACAGTGAGGCTGCTATTCATGGGCACAGTGCTGCCGCTATTCATGGGCACAGTGCTGCTGCTATTCATGGGCACAGTGAGGCTGCTATTAATGGGCACACTGAGGCTGCTATTCATGGGCACAGTGCTGCTGCTATTCATGGGCAAGGTGCGGCCGCTATTCATTGGCATAGTGTGGCTGCTATTCATGTGCACAATGGGGCTGCTATTCATGGGCACAGTGCAGCTGCTATTCATATGCATAGTGAGGCTGCTATTGATGGGCACAGTGCGGCTACTATTCATGGGCACAGTTCGGCTGCTTTTCATGGGCACAGTGAGGCTGCTATTCATGGGCGCACAGTGAGGCTGCTATTCATGGGCACAGTGCAGCTGCTATTCATATGCATAGTAAGGCTCCTATTGATGGGCACAGTGCGGCTGCTATTCATGGTCACAGTGCGGCTGTTATTCATGGGCACAGTGAGGCTGCTATTCATGGGCACACAGTGAGGCTGCTATTAATGGGCACAGTGCAGCTGCTATTTATGGGCACACAGTGAGGCTGCTATTCATGGGCACAGTGCGGCTGCTATTCATGGGCACAGTGAGGCTGCTATTCATGGGCACAGTGAGGCTGCTATTCATGGGCACAGTGCGGCTGCTATTTATGGGCACAGTGTGGCTGCTATTCATGGGCACAGTGAGGCTGCTATTCATGGGCACAGTGAGGCTGCTATTCATGGGCACAGTGAGGCTACTATTCATGGGCACAGTGAGGCTGCTATTCATGGGCACAGTGCTGCCGCTATTCATCGGCATAGTGCGGCTGCTATTCATGTGCACAATGGGGATGCTATTCATGGGCACAGTGCAGCTGCTATTCATATGCATAGTGAGACTGCTATTCCTGGGCACAGTGCAACCGCTATTCATGGGCACAGTGCTGCTGCTATTCATGGGCACAGTGAGGCTGCTATTCATGGGCACAGTGAGGCTGCTATTCATGGGCACAGTGAGGCTGCTATTCATGGGCACACAGTGAAGCTGCTATTCATGGGCACAGTGCAGCTGCTATTTATGGGCACACAGTGAGGCTGCTATTCATGTGCACAATGGGGCTGCTATTCATGGGCACAGTTCAGCTGCTATTCATATGCATAGTGAGGCTGCTATTGATGGGCACAGTGCGGCTGCTATTCATGGTCACAGTGCGGCTGCTATTCATGGGCACAGTGAGGCTGCTATTCATGGGCACACAGTGAGGCTGCTATTAATGGGCACAGTGCAGCTGCTATTTATGGGCACACAGTGAGGCTGCTATTCATGGGCACAGTGCGGCTGCTATTCATGGGCACAGTGAGGCTGCTATTCATGGGCACAGTGAGGCTGCTATTCATGGGTACAGTGCGGCTGCAATTCATGGGCACAGTGCGGCTGCTATTCATGGGCACAGTGAGGCTGCTATTCATGGGCACAGTGAGGCTGCTATTCATGGGCACAGTGTGGCTGCTATTCATGGGCACAGTGCTGCCGCTATTCATCGGCATAGTGCGGCTGCTATTCATGTGCACAATGGGGATGCTATTCATGGGCACAGTGCAGCTGCTATTCATATGCATAGTGAGACTGCTATTCATGGGCACAGTGCAGCCGCTATTCATGGGTACAGTGCTGCTGCTAATCATGGACACAGTGAGGCTGCTATTCATGGGCACAGTGAGCCTGCTATTCATGGGCACATTGCGGCTGCTATTCATGGGCAAGGTGCGGCCGCTATTCATTGGCATAGTGTGGCTGCTATTCATGTGCACAATGGGGCTGCTATTCATGGGCACAGTGCAGCTGCTATTCATATGCATAGTGGGGCTGCTATTGATGGGCACAGTGCGGCTACTATTCATGCGCACAGTGCGGCTGCTATTCATGGGCACAGTGAGGCTGCTATTCATGGGCACAGTGCAGCTGCTATTTATGGGCACACAGTGAGGCTGCTATTCATGGGCACAGTGCGGCTGCTATTCATGGGCACAGTGAGGCTGCTATTCATGGGCACAGTGAGGCTGCTATTCATGGGCAAAGTGCAGCTGCTATTCATGGGCACAGTGTGGCTGCTATTCATGGGCACAGTGAGGCTGCTATTCATGGGCACAGTGAGGCTGCTATTCATGGGCACAGTGAGGCTGCTATTCATGGGCACAGTGCTGCTATTCATGGGCACAGTGAGCCTGCTATTCATGGGCACAGTGTGGCTGCTATTCATGGGCACAGTGAGGCTGCTATTCATGGGCACAGTGAGGCTGCTATTCATGGGCACAGTGTGGCTGCTATTTATGGGCACAGTGAGGCTGCTATTCATGGGCATAGTGCGGCTGCTATTCATGTGCACAATGGGGATGCTATTCATGGGCACAGTGCAGCTGCTATTCATATGCATAGTGAGGCTGCTATTCATGGGCACAGTGCGACCGCTATTCATGGGCACAGTGCTGCTGCTATTCATGGGCACAGTGCAGCCGCTATTCATGGGCACAGTGCTGCTATTCATGGGCACAGTGAGCCTGCTATTCATGGGCACAGTGCGGCTGCTATTCATGGGCAAGGTGCGGCCGCTATTCATTGGCATAGTGTGGCTGCTATTCATGTGCACAATGGGGCTGCTATTCATGGACACAGTGCAGCTGCTATTCATATGTATAGTGAGGCTGCTATTGAAGGGCACAGTGCGGCTACTATTCATGGGCACAGTGCGGCTGCTATTCATGGGCACAGTGAGGCTGCTATTCATGGGCACACAGTGAGGCTGCTATTCATGGGCACAGTGCAGTTACTTTTTATGGGCACACAGTGAGGCTGCTATTCATGGGCACAGTGCGGCTGCTTTTAATGGGCACAGTGAGGCTTCTATTCATGGGCACAGTGAGGCTGCTATTCATGGGCACAGTGAGGCTGCTATTCATGGGCACACAGTGAGGCTGCTATTCATGGGCACAGTGCAGCTGCTATTTATGGGCACACAGTGAGGCTGCTATTCATGGGCACAGTGCGGCTGCTTTTCATGGGCACAGTGAGGCTGCTATTCATGGGCACAGTGAGGCTGCTATTCATGGGCATAGTGCATTTGCTATTCATGGGCACAGTGCGGCTGCTATTCATTGGCACAGTGTGGCTGCTATTTATGGGCACAGTGAGGCTGCTATTCATGGGCACAGTGAGGCTGCTATTCATGGGCACAGTGCAGCTGCTATTCATGGGCAACGTGCGGCCGCTATTCATTGGCATAGTGTGGCTGCTATTCATGTGCACAATGGGGCTGCTATTCATGGGCACAGTGCAGCTGCTATTCATATGCATAGTGTGGCTGCTATTGATGGGCACAGTGCGGCTGCTATTCATGGGCACAGTGAGGCTGCTATTCATGGGCATACAGTGAGGCTGCTATTCATGGGCACAGTGCAGCTGCTATTTATGGGCACACAGTGAGGCTGCTATTCATGGGCACAGTGCGGCTGCTTTTCATGGGCACAGTGAGGCTGCTATTCATGGGCACAGTGAGGCTACTATTCATGGGCACAGTTCAGGTGCTATTCATGGGCACAGTGCGGCTGCTATTCATTGGCACAGTGTGGCTGCTATTTATGGGCACAGTGAGGCTGCTATTCATGGGCACAGTGCGGCTGCTATTCATGGGCACAGTGCGGCCGCTATTCATGGGCATAGTGTGGCTGCTATTCATGTGCACAATGGGGCTGCTATTCATGGGCACAGTGCAGCTGCTATTCATATGCATAGTGAGGCTGCTATTGATGGGCACAGTGCGGCTGCTATTCATGGGCACAGTGAGGCTGCTATTCATGGGCACAGTGCGGCTGCTATTCATGGGCACAGTGAGGCTGCTATTCATGGGCAAACAGTGAGGCTGCTATTCATAGGCACAGTGCAGCTGCTATTTATGGGCACACAGTGAGGCTGCTATTCATGGGCACAGTGCGGCTGCTTTTCATGCGCACAGTGAGGCTGCTATTCATGGGCACAGTGAGGCTGCTATTCATGGGCATAAAGCAGCTGGTATTCATTGGCACAGTGCGGCTGCTATTCATTGGCACAGTGTGGCTGCTATTTATGGGCACAGTGAGGCTGCTATTCATGGGCACAGTGAGGCTGCTATTCATGGGCATAGTGCAGCTGGTATTCATGGGCACAGTGCGGCTGCTATCATTGGCACAGTGTGGCTGCTATTTATGGGCACAGTGAGGCTGCTATTCATGGGCACAGTGAGGCTGCTATTCATGGGCACAGTGCGGCTGCTATTCATGGGCACAGTGCGGCCGCTATTCATGGGCACAGTGCGGCCGCTATTCATGGGCATAGTGTGGCTGCTATTCATGTGCACAATGGGGCTGCTATTCATGGGCACAGTGCAGCTGCTATTCATATGCATAGTGAGGCTGCTATTGATGGGCACAGTGCGGCTGCTATTCATGGTCACAGTGCGGCTGCTATTCATGGGCACAGTGAGGCTGCTATTCATGGGCACACAGTGAGGCTGCTATTCATGGGCACAGTGCAGCTGCTATTTATGGGCACACAGTGAGGCTGCTATTCATGGGCACAGTGCGGCTGCTATTCATGGGCACAGTGAGGCTGCTATTCATGGGCACAGTGAGGCTGCTATTCATGGGCAAAGTGCAGCTGCTATTCATGGGCACAGTGTGGCTGCTATTCATGGGCACAGTGAGGCTGCTATTCATGGGCACAGTGAGGCTGCTATTCATGGGCACAGTGAGGCTGCTATTCATGGGCACAGTGCTGCCACTATTCATGGGCATAGTGCGGCTGCTATTCATTTGCACAATGGGGATGCTATTCATGGGCACAGTGCAGCTGCTATTCATATGCATAGTGAGGCTGCTATTCATGGGCACAGTGCGGCCGCTATTCATGGGCACAGTGCTGCTGCTATTCATGGGCACAGTGAGGCTGCTATTCATGGGCACAGTGAGGCTGCTATTCATGGGCACAGTGCAGCTGCTATATATGGGCAAGGTGCGGCCGCTATTCATTGGCATAGTGTGGCTGCTATTCATGTGCACAATGGGGCTGCTATTCATGGGCACAGTGCAGCTGCTATTCATATGCATAGTGAGGCTGCTATTGATGGGCACAGTGCGGCTACTATTCATGGGCACAGTGCGGCTGCTGTTCATGGGCACAGTGAGGCTGCTATTCATGGGCACACAGTGAGGCTGCTATTCATGGGCACAGTGAGGCTGCTATTCATGGGCACAGTGCGGCCGCTATTCATGGGCATAGTGCGGCCGCTATTCATGGGCACAGTGCTGCTGCTATTCATGGGTACAGTGAGGCTGCTATTCATGGGCACAGTGAGGCTGCTATTCATGGGCACAGTGCGGCTGCTATTCATGGGCACAGTGCGGCTGCTATTCATGGGCAAGGTGCGGCCACTATTCATTGGCATAGTGTGGCTGCTATTCATGTGCACAATGGGGCTGCTATTCATGGGCACAGTGCAGCTGCTATTCATATGCATAGTGAGGCTGCTATTGATGGGCACAGTGCGGCTGCTATTCATGGGCACAGTGCAGCTGCTATTTATGGGCACAGTGCGGCTGCTATTCATGGGCACAGTGCAGCTGCTATTCATGGGCACAGTGCGGCTGCTATTCATGGGCACAGTGAGGCTGCTATTTATGGGCACACAGTGAGGCTGCTATTCATGGGCACAGTGCAGCTGCTATTCATGGGCACAGTGCGGCTGCTATTCATTGGCACAGTGTGGCTGCTATTTATGGGCACAGTGAGGCTGCTATTCATGGGCACAGTGCGGCTGCTATTCATGGGCACAGTGCGGCCGCTATCCAAGGGCATAGTGTGGCTGCTATTCATGTGCACAATGGGGCTGCTATTCATGGGCACAGTGCAGCTGCTATTCATATGCATAGTGAGGTTGCTATTGATGGGCACAGTGCGGCTGCTATTCATGGTCACAGTGCGGCTGCTATTCATGGGCACAGTGAGGCTGCTATTCATGGGCACACAGTGAGGCTGCTATTCGTGGGCACAGTGCAGCTGCTATTTATGGGCACACAGTGAGGCTGCTATTCATGAGCACAGTGCGGCTGCTATTCATGGGCACAGTGAGGCTGCTATTCATGGGCACAGTGAGGCTGCTATTCATGGGCACAGTGCGGCTGCTATTCATGGGCACAGTGCGGCTGCTATTCATGGGCACAGTGCGGCTGCTATTCATGGGCACAGTGAGGCTGCTATTCATGGGCACAGTGAGGCTGCTATTCATGGGCACAGTGAGGCTGCTATTCATGGGCACAGTGCTGCTGCTATTCATGGGCACAGTGCTGCTGCTATTCATGGGCACAGTGCTGCTGCTATTCATGGGCACACTGAGGCTGCTATTAATGGGCACAGTGCTGCTGCTATTCATGGGCAAGGTGCGGCCGCTATTCATTGGCATAGTGTGGCTGCTATTCATGTGCACAATGGGGCTGCTATTCATGGGCACAGTGCAGCTGCTATTCATATGCATAGTGAGGCTGCTATTGATGGGCACAGTGCGGCTACTATTCATGGGCACAGTTCAGCTGCTTTTCATGGGCACAGTGAGGCTGCTATTCATGGGCACACAGTGAGGCTGCTATTCATGGGCACAGTGCAGCTGCTATTTATGGGCACACAGTGAGGCTGCTATTCATGTGCACAATGGGGCTGCTATTCATGGGCACAGTGCAGCTGCTATTCATATGCATAGTAAGGCTCCTATTGATGGGCACAGTGCGGCTGCTATTCATGGTCACAGTGCGGCTGCTATTCATGGGCACAGTGAGGCTGCTATTCATGGGCACAGTGAGGCTGCTATTCATGGGCACAGTGAGGCTGCTATTCATGGGCACAGTGCTGCCGCTATTCATGGGCATAGTGCGGCTGCTATTCATGTGCACAATAGGGATGCTATTCATGGGCACAGTGCAGCTGCTATTCATATGCATAGTGAGGCTGCTATTCATGGGCACAGTGCGGCCGCTATTCATGGGCACAGTGCTGCTGCTATTCATGGGCACAGTGAGGCTGCTATTAATGGGCACAGTGAGGCTGCTATTCATGGGCAAGGTGCGGCCGCTATTCATGGGCATAGTGTGGCTGCTATTCATGTGCACAATGGGGCTGCTATTCATGGGCACAGTGTAGCTGCTATTCATATGCATAGTGAGGCTGCTATTGATGGGCACAGTGCGGCTACTATTCATGGGCACAGTGCGGCTGCTATTCATGGGCACAGTGAGGCTGCTATTCATGGGCACACAGTGAGGCTGCTATTCATGGGCACAGTGCAGCTGCTATTTATGGGCACACAGTGAGGCTGCTATTCATGGGCACAGTGCGGCTGCTATTCATGGGCACAGTGAGGCTGCTATTCATGGGCACAGTGAGGCTGCTATTCATGGGCACAGTGCGGCTGCTATTCATGGGCACAGTGTGGCTGCTATTCATGGGCACAGTGAGGCTGCTATTCATGGGCACAGTGAGGCTGCTATTCATGGGCACAGTGAGGCTGCTATTCATGGGCACAGTGCTGCCGCTATTCATGGGCATAGTGCGGCTGCTATTCATGTGCACAATAGGGATGCTATTCATGG
This sequence comes from Aquarana catesbeiana, assembly GCF_042186555.1. Lineage (NCBI taxonomy): Eukaryota > Metazoa > Chordata > Amphibia > Anura > Ranidae > Aquarana > Aquarana catesbeiana. Next base: position 650,299,439 of record NC_133327.1, read on the forward strand.
GCACAGTGCAGCTGCTATTCATATGCATAGTGAGGCTGCTATTCATGGGCACAGTGCGGCCGCTATTCATGGGCACAGTGCTGCTGCTATTCATGGGCACAGTGCGGCTGCTATTCATGGGCAAGGTGCGGCCGCTATTCATTGGCATAGTGTGGCTGCTATTCATGTCCACAATGGGGCTGCTATTCATGGGCACAGTGCAGCTGCTATTCATATGCATAGTGAGAATGCTATTGATGGGCACAGTGCGGCTACTATTCATGGGCACAGTGCGGCTGCTATTCATGGGCACAGTGAGGCTGCTATTCATGGGCACACAGTGAAGCTGCTATTCATGGGCACAGTGCAGCTGCTATTTATGGGCACACAGTGAGGCTGCTATTCATGTGCACAATGGGGCTGCTATTCATGGGCACAGTTCAGCTGCTATTCATATGCATAGTGAGGCTGCTATTGATGGGCACAGTGCGGCTGCTATTTATGGTCACAGTGCGGCTGCTATTCATGGGCACAGTGAGGCTGCTATTCATGGGCACACAGTGAGGCTGCTATTAATGGACACAGTGCAGCTGCTATTTATGGGCACACAGTGAGGCTGCTATTCATGGGCACAGTGCGGCTGCTATTCATGGGCACAGTGAGGCTGCTATTCATGGGCACAGTGTGGCTGCTATTCATAGGCACAGTGCTGCTACTATTCATCGGCATAGTGCGGCTGCTATTCATGTGCACAATGGGGATGCTATTCATGGGCACAGTGCAGCTGCTATTCATATGCATAGTGAGACTACTATTCATAGGCACAGTGCGGCCGCTATTCATGGGTACAGTGCTGCTGCTAATCATGGACACAGTGAGGCTGCTATTCATGGGCACAGTGAGGCTGCTATTCATGGGCACAGTGCGGCTGCTATTCATGGGCAAGGTGCGGCCGCTATTCATTGGCATAGTGTGGCTGCTATTCATGTGCACAATGGGGCTGCTATTCATGGGCACAGTGCAGCTGCTATTCATATGCATAGTGGGGCTGCTATTGATGGGCACAGTGCGGCTACTATTCATGCGCACAGTGTGGCTGCTATTCATTGGCACAGTGTGGCTGCTATTTATGGGCACAGTGAGGTGGCTATTCATGGGCATAGTGCGGCTGCTATTCATGTGCACAATGGGGATGCTATTCATGGGCACAGTGCAGCTGCTATTCATATGCATAGTGAGGCTGCTATTCATGGGCACAGTGCGACCGCTATTCATGGGCACAGTGCTGCTGCTATTCATGGGCACAGTGCAGCCGCTATTCATGGGCACAGTGCTGCTGCTATTCATGGGCACAGTGAGGCTGCAATTCATGGGCACAGTGCGGCTGCTATTCATGGGCAAGGTGCGGCCGCTAATCATTGGCATAGTGTGGCTGCTATTCATGTGCACAATGGGGCTGCTATTCATGGACACAGTGCAGCTGCTATTCATATGTATAGTGAGGCTGCTATTGATGGGCACAGTGCGGCTACTATTCATGGGCACAGTGCGGCTGCTATTCATGGGCACAGTGAGGCTGCTATTCATGGGCACACAGTGAGGTTGCTATTCATGGGCACAGTGCAGTTACTTTTTATGGGCACACAGTGAGGCTGCTATTCATGGGCACAGTGCGGCTGCTTTTAATGGGCACAGTGAGGCTTCTATTCATGGGCACAGTGAGGCTGCTATTCATGGGCACAGTGAGGCTGCTATTCATGGGCACACAGTGAGGCTGCTATTCATGGGCACAGTGCAGCTGCTATTTATGGGCACACAGTGAGGCTGCTATTCATGCGCACAGTGCGGCTGCTTTTCATGGGCACAGTGAGGCTGCTATTCATGGGCACAGTGAGGCTGCTATTCATGGGCATAGTGCAGCTGCTATTCATGGGCACAGTGCGGCTGCTATTCATTGGCACAGTGTGGCTGCTATTTATGGGCACAGTGAGGCTGCTATTCATGGGCACAGTGAGGCTGCTATTCATGGGCACAGTGCAGCTGCTATTCATGGGCACAGTGCAGCTGCTATTCATGGGCAACGTGCGGCCGCTATTCATTGGCATAGTGTGGCTGCTATTCATGTGCACAATGGGGCTGCTATTCATGGGCACAGTGCAGCTGCTATTCATATGCATAATGTGGCTGCTATTGATGGTCACAGTGCGGCTGCTATTCATGGGCATACAGTGAGGCTGCTATTCATGGGCACAGTGCAGCTGCTATTTATGGGCACACAGTGAGGCTGCTATTCATGGGCACAGTGCGGCTGCTTTTCATGGGCACAGTGAGGCTGCTATTCATGGGCACAGTGAGGCTACTATTCATGGGCACAGTTCAGCTGCTATTCATGGGCACAGTGCGGCTGCTATTCATTGGCACAGTGTGGCTGCTATTTATGGGCACAGTGAGGCTGCTATTCATGGGCACAATGCGGCTGCTATTCATGGGCACAGTGCGGCCGCTATTCATGGGCATAGTGTGGCTGCTATTCATGTGCACAATGGGGCTGCTATTCATGGGCACAGTGCAGCTGCTATTCATATGCATAGTGAGGCTGCTATTGATGGGCACAGTGCGGCTGCTATTGATGGGCACAGTGCGGCTGCTATTCATGGGCACAGTGAGGCTGCTATTCATGGGCACAGTGCGGCTGCTATTCATGGGCACAGTGAGGCTGCTATTCATGGGCAAACAGTGAGGCTGCTATTCATGAGCACAGTGCAGCTGCTATTTATGGGCACACAGTGAGGCTGCTATTCATGGGCACAGTGCGGCTGCTTTTCATGGGCACAGTGAGGCTGCTATTCATGGGCACAGTGAGGCTGCTATTCATGGGCATAAAGCAGCTGGTATTCATTGGCACAGTGCGGCTGCTATTCATTGGCACAGTGTGGCTGCTATTTATGGGCACAGTGAGGCTGCTATTCATGGGCATAGTGCAGCTGCTATTCATGGGCACAGTGCGGCTGCTATTCATTGGCACAGTGTGGCTGCTATTTATGGGCACAGTGAGGCTGCTATTCATGGGCACAGTGAGGCTGCTATTCATGGGCACAGTGCAGCTGCTGTTCATGGGCAACGTGCGGCCGCTATTCATTGGCATAGTGTGGCTGCTATTCATGTGCACAATGGGGCTGCTATTCATGGGCACAGTGCAGCTGCTATTCATATGCATAGTGTGGCTGCTATTGATGGTCACAGTGCGGCTGCTATTCATGGGTATACAGTGAGGCTGCTATTCATGGGCACAGTGCAGCTCCTATTTATGGGCACACAGTGAGGCTGCTATTCATGGGCACAGTGCGGCTGCTTTTCATGGGCACAGTGAGGCTGCTATTCATGGGCACAGTGAGGCTGCTATTCATGGGCATAAAGCAGCTGGTATTCATTGGCACAGTGCGGCTGCTATTCATTGGCACAGTGTGGCTGCTATTTATGGGCACAGTGAGGCTGCTATTCATGGGCACAGTGAGCCTGCTATTCATGGGCATAGTGCAGCTGGTATTCATGGGCACAGTGCGGCTGCTATCATTGGCACAGTGTGGCTGCTATTTATGGGAACAGTGAGGCTGCTATTCATGGGCACAGTGCGGCTGCTATTCATGGGCACAGTGCGGCTGCTATTCATGGGCACAGTGCGGCTGCTATTCATGGGCACAGTGAGGCTGCTATTCATGGGCACACAGTGAGGCTGCTATTCATGGGCACAGTGCAGTTACTTTTTATGGGCACACAGTGAGGCTGCTATTCATGGGCACAGTGCGGCTGCTTTTAATGGGCACAGTGAGGCTTCTATTCATGGGCACAGTGAGGCTGCTATTCATGGGCACAGTGAGGCTGCTATTCATGGGCACACAGTGAGGCTGCTATTCATGGGCACAGTGCAGCTGCTATTTATGGGCACACAGTGAGGCTGCTATTCATGCGCACAGTGCGGCTGCTTTTCATGGGCACAGTGAGGCTGCTATTCATGGGCACAGTGAGGCTGCTATTCATGGGCATAGTGCAGCTGCTATTCATGGGCACAGTGCGGCTGCTATTCATTGGCACAGTGTGGCTGCTATTTATGGGCACAGTGAGGCTGCTATTCATGGGCACAGTGAGGCTGCTATTCATGGGCACAGTGCAGCTGCTATTCATGGGCACAGTGCAGCTGCTATTCATGGGCAACGTGCGGCCGCTATTCATTGGCATAGTGTGGCTGCTATTCATGTGCACAATGAGGCTGCTATTCATGGGCACAGTGCAGCTGCTATTCATATGCATAGTGTGGCTGCTATTGATGGTCACAGTGCGGCTGCTATTCATGGGCATACAGTGAGGCTGCTATTCATGGGCACAGTGCAGCTGCTATTTATGGGCACACAGTGAGGCTGCTATTCATGGGCACAGTGCGGCTGCTTTTCATGGGCACAGTGAGGCTGCTATTCATGGGCACAGTGAGGCTAATATTCATGGGCACAGTTCAGCTGCTATTCATGGGCACAGTGCGGCTGCTATTCATTGGCACAGTGTGGCTGCTATTTATGGGCACAGTGAGGCTGCTATTCATGGGCACAGTGCGGCTGCTATTCATGGGCACAGTGCGGCCGCTATTCATGGGCATAGTGTGGCTGCTATTCATGTGCACAATGGGGCTGCTATTCATGGGCACAGTGCAGCTGCTATTCATATGCATAGTGAGGCTGCTATTGATGGGCATAGTGCGGCTGCTATTGATGGGCACAGTGCAGCTGCTATTCATGGGCACAGTGAGGCTGCTATTCATGGGCACAGTGCGGCTGCTATTCATGGGCACAGTGAGGCTGCTATTCATGGGCAAACAGTGAGGCTGCTATTCATGAGCACAGTGCAGCTGCTATTTATGGGCACACAGTGAGGCTGCTATTCATGGGCACAGTGCGGCTGCTTTTCATGGGCACAGTGAGGCTGCTATTCATGGGCACAGTGAGGCTGCTATTCATGGGCATAAAGCAGCTGGTATTCATTGGCACAGTGCGGCTGCTATTCATTGGCACAGTGTGGCTGCTATTTATGGGCACAGTGAGGCTGCTATTCATGGGCATAGTGCAGCTGCTATTCATGGGCACAGTGCGGCTGCTATTCATTGGCACAGTGTGGCTGCTATTTATGGGCACAGTGAGGCTGCTATTCATGGGCACAGTGAGGCTGCTATTCATGGGCACAGTGCAGCTGCTATTCATGGGCAACGTGCGGCCGCTATTCATTGGCATAGTGTGGCTGCTATTCATGTGCACAATGGGGCTGCTATTCATGGGCACAGTGCAGCTGCTATTCATATGCATAGTGTGGCTGCTATTGATGGTCACAGTGCGGCTGCTATTCATGGGCATACAGTGAGGCTGCTATTCATGGGCACAGTGCAGCTGCTATTTATGGGCACACAGTGAGGCTGCTATTCATGGGCACAGTGCGGCTGCTTTTCATGGGCACAGTGAGGCTGCTATTCATGGGCACAGTGAGGCTACTATTCATGGGCACAGTTCAGCTGCTATTCATGGGCACAGTGCGGCTGCTATTCATTGGCACAGTGTGGCTGCTATTTATGGGCACAGTGAGGCTGCTATTCATGGGCACAGTGCGGCTGCTATTCATGGGCACAGTGCGGCCGCTATTCATGGGCATAGTGTGGCTGCTATTCATGTGCACAATGGGGCTGCTATTCATGGGCACAGTGCAGCTGCTATTCATATGCATAGTGAGGCTGCTATTGATGGGCACAGTGCGGCTGCTATTGATGGGCACAGTGCGGCTGCTATTCATGGGCACAGTGAGGCTGCTATTCATGGGCACAGTGCGGCTGCTATTCATGGGCACAGTGAGGCTGCTATTCATGGGCAAACAGTGAGGCTGCTATTCATGAGCACAGTGCAGCTGCTATTTATGGGCACACAGTGAGGCTGCTATTCATGGGCACAGTGCGGCTGCTTTTCATGGGCACAGTGAGGCTGCTATTCATGGGCACAGTGAGGCTGCTATTCATGGGCATAAAGCAGCTGGTATTCATTGGCACAGTGCGGCTGCTATTCATTGGCACAGTGTGGCTGCTATTTATGGGCACAGTGAGGCTGCTATTCATGGGCACAGTGAGGCTGCTATTCATGGGCATAGTGCAGCTGGTATTCATGGGCACAGTGCGGCTGCTATCATTGGCACAGTGTGGCTGCTATTTATGGGAACAGTGAGGCTGCTATTCATGGGCACAGTGAGGCTGCTATTCATGGGCACAGTGAGGCTGCTATTCATGGGCACAGTGCGGCCGCTATTCATGGGCACAGTGCGGCCGCTATTCATGGGCATAGTGTGGCTGCTATTCATGTGCACAATGGGGCTGCTATTCATGGGCACAGTGCAGCTGCTATTCATATGCATAGTGAGGCTGCTATTGATGGGCACAGTGCGGCTGCTATTCATGGTCACAGTGCGGCTGCTATTCATGGGCAAAGTGAGGCTGCTATTCATGGGCACAGTGTGGCTGCTATTTATGGGCACAGTGAGGCTGCTATTCATGGGCACAGTGCGGCTGCTATTCATGGGCACAGTGCGGCCGCTATTCATGGGCATAGTGTGGCTGCTATTCATGTGCACAATGGGGCTGCTATTCATGGGCACAGTGCAGCTGCTATTCATATGCATAGTGAGGCTGCTATTGATGGGCACAGTGCGGCTGCTATTCATGGGCACAGTGAGGCTGCTATTCATGGGCACAGTGCGGCTGCTATTCATGGGCACAGTGAGGCTGCTATTCATGGGCAAACAGTGAGGCCGCTATTCATGGGCACAGTGCAGCTGCTATTTATGGGCACACAGTGAGGCTGCTATTCATGGGCACAGTGCGGCTGCTTTTCATGGGCACAGTGAGGCTGCTATTCATGGGCACAGTGAGGCTGCTATTCATGGGCATAAAGCAGCTGGTATTCATTGGCACAGTGCGGCTGCTATTCATTTGCACAGTGTGGCTGCTATTTATGGGCACAGTGAGGCTGCTATTCATGGGCACAGTGAGGCTGCTATTCATGGGCATAGTGCAGCTGGTATTCATGGGCACAGTGCGGCTGCTATCATTGGCACAGTGAGGCTGCTATTCATGGGCACAGTGAGGCTGCTATTCATGGGCACAGTGAGGCTGCTATTCATGGGCACAGTGCGGCTGCTATTCATGGGCACAGTGCGGCCGCTATTCATGGGCACAGTGCGGCCGCTATTCATGGGCATAGTGTGGCTGCTATTCATGTGCACAATGGGGCTGCTATTCATGGGCACAGTGCAGCTGCTATTCATATGCATAGTGAGGCTGCTATTGATGGGCACAGTGCGGCTGCTATTCATGGTCACAGTGCGGCTGCTATTCATGGGCACAGTGAGGCTGCTATTCATGGGCACACAGTGAGGCTGCTATTCATGGGCACAGTGCAGCTGCTATTTATGGGCACACAATGAGGCTGCTATTCATGGGCACAGTGCGGCTGCTATTCATGGGCACAGTGAGGCTGCTATTCATGGGCACAGTGAGGCTGCTATTCATGGGCAAAGTGCAGCTGCTATTCATGGGCACAGTGCGGCTGCTATTCATGGGCACAGTGAGGCTGCTATTCATGGGCACAGTGAGGCTGTTATTCATGGGCACAGTGAGGCTGCTATTCATGGGCACAGTGCTGCCGCTATTCATGGGCACAGTGCTGCCGCTATTCATGGGCATACTGCGGCTGCTATTCATTTGCACAATGGGGATGCTATTCATGGGCACAGTGCAGCTGCTATTCATATGCATAGTGAGGCTGCTATTCATGGGCACAGTGCGGCCGCTATTCATGGGCACAGTGCTGCTGCTATTCATGGGCACAGTGAGGCTGCTATTAATGGGCACAGTGAGGCTGCTATTCATGGGCACAGTGCGGCTGCTATATATGGGCAAGGTGCGGCCGCTATTCATTGGCATAGTGTGGCTGCTATTCATGTGCACAATGGGGCTGCTATTCATGGGCACAGTGCAGCTGCTATTCATATGCATAGTGAGGCTGCTATTGATGGGCACAGTGCGGCTACTATTCATGGGCACAGTGCGGCTGCTGTTCATGGGCACAGTGAGGCTGCTATTCATGGGCACACAGTGAGGCTGCTATTCATGGGCACAGTGCAGCTGCTATTTATGGGCACACAGTGAGGCTGCTATTCATGTGCACAATGGGGCTGCTATTCGTGGGCACAGTGCAGCTGCTATTCATATGCATAGTGAGGCTGCTATTGATGGGCACAGTGCGGCTGCTATTCATGGTCACAGTGCGGCTGTTATTCATGGGCACACTGAGGCTGCTATTCATGGGCACACAGTGAGGCTGCTATTAATGGGCACAGTGCAGCTGCTATTTATGGGCACACAGTGAGGCTGCTATTGATGGGCACAGTGCGGCTGCTATTCATGGTCACAGTGCGGCTGCTATTCATGGGCACAGTGAGGCTGCTATTCATGGGCACACAGTGAGGCTGCTATTCATGGGCACAGTGCAGCTGCTATTTATGGGCACACAATGAGGCTGCTATTCATGGGCACAGTGCGGCTGCTATTCATGGGCACAGTGAGGCTGCTATTCATGGGCACAGTGAGGCTGCTATTCATGGGCAAAGTGCAGCTGCTATTCATGGGCACAGTGCGGCTGCTATTCATGGGCACAGTGAGGCTGCTATTCATGGGCACAGTGAGGCTGTTATTCATGGGCACAGTGAGGCTGCTATTCATGGGCACAGTGCTGCCGCTATTCATGGGCACAGTGCTGCCGCTATTCATGGGCATACTGCGGCTGCTATTCATTTGCACAATGGGGATGCTATTCATGGGCACAGTGCAGCTGCTATTCATATGCATAGTGAGGCTGCTATTCATGGGCACAGTGCGGCCGCTATTCATGGGCACAGTGCTGCTGCTATTCATGGGCACAGTGAGGCTGCTATTAATGGGCACAGTGAGGCTGCTATTCATGGGCACAGTGCGGCTGCTATATATGGGCAAGGTGCGGCCGCTATTCATTGGCATAGTGTGGCTGCTATTCATGTGCACAATGGGGCTGCTATTCATGGGCACAGTGCAGCTGCTATTCATATGCATAGTGAGGCTGCTATTGATGGGCACAGTGCGGCTACTATTCATGGGCACAGTGCGGCTGCTGTTCATGGGCACAGTGAGGCTGCTATTCATGGGCACACAGTGAGGCTGTTATTCATGGGCACAGTGCAGCTGCTATTTATGGGCACACAGTGAGGCTGCTATTCATGTGCACAATGGGGCTGCTATTCGTGGGCACAGTGCAGCTGCTATTCATATGCATAGTGAGGCTGCTATTGATGGGCACAGTGCGGCTGCTATTCATGGTCACAGTGCGGCTGTTATTCATGGGCACAGTGAGGCTGCTATTCATGGGCACACAGTGAGGCTGCTATTAATGGGCACAGTGCAGCTGCTATTTATGGGCACACAGTGAGGCTGCTATTCATGGGCACAGTGCGGCTGCTATTCATGGGCACAGTGAGGCTGCTATTCATGGGCACAGTGCGGCTGCTATTCATGGGCACAGTGCGGCTGCTATTCATGGGCACAGTGTGGCTGCTATTCATGGGCACAGTGAGGCTGCTATTCATGGGCACAGTGAGGCTGCTATTCATGGGCACAGTGCGGCTACTATTCATGGGCAAGGTGCGGCCGCTATTCATGGGCATAGTGTGGCTGCTATTCATGTGCACAATGGGGCTGCTATTCATGGGCACAGTGCAGCTGCTATTCATATGCATAGTGAGGCTCCTATTGATGGGCACAGTGCGGCTGCTATTCATGGTCACAGTGCGGCTGCTATTCATGGGCACAGTGAGGCTGCTATTCATGGGCACACAGTGAGGCTGCTATTAATGGGCACAGTGCAGCTGCTATTTATGGGCACACAGTGAGGCTGCTATTCATGGGCACAGTGCGGCTGCTATTCATGGGCACAGTGAGGCTGCTATTCATGGGCACAGTGAGGCTGCTATTCATGGGCACAGTGAGGCTGCTATTCATGGGCACAGTGCGGCTGCTATTCATGGGCACAGTGCGGCTGCTATTCATGGGCACAGTGTGGCTGCTATTCATGGGCACAGTGAGGCTGCTATTCATGGGCACAGTGAGTCTACTATTCATGGGCACAGTGAGGCTGCTATTCATGGGCACAGTGCTGCCGCTATTCATCGGTATAGTGTGGCTGCTATTCATGTGCACAATGGGGATGCTATTCATGGGCACAGTGCAGCTGCCATTCATATGCATAGCGAGACTGCTATTCCTGGGCACAGTGCGGCCGCTATTCATGGGCACAGTGCTGCTGCTATTCATGGGCACAGTGAGGCTGCTATTCATGGGCACTGTGCGGCTGCTATTCATGGGCACAGTGAGGCTGCTATTCATGGGCACACAGTGAGGCTGCTATTCATGGGCACAGTGCAGCTGCTATTTATGGGCACACAGTGAGGCTGCTATTCATGGGCACAGTGCGGCTGCTATTCATGGGCACAGTGAGGCTGCTATTTATGGGCACAGTGAGGCTGCTATTCATGGGCACAGTGCGGCTGCTATTCATGGGTACAGTGTGGCTGCTATTCATGGGCACAGTGAGGCTGCTATTCATGGGCACAGTGAGGCTGCTATTCATGGGCACAGTGAGGCTGCTATTCATGGGCACAGTGAGGCTGCTATTCATGGGCACAGTGAGGCTGCTATTCATGGGCACAGTGCTGCCGCTATTCATGGGCATAGTGCGGCTGCTATTCATGTGCACAATGGGGATGCTATTCATGGGCACAGTGCAGCTGCTATTCATATGCATAGTGAGGCTGCTATTCATGGGCACAGTGCGGCCGCTATTCATGGGCACAGTGCTGCTGCTATTCATGGGCACAGTGAGGCTGCTATTAATGGGCACAGTGTGGCTGCTATTCATGGGCACAGTGCTGCTGCTATTCATGGGCACAGTGAGGCTGCTATTAATGGGCACAGTGAGGCTGCTATTAATGGGCACAGTGCAGCTGCTATTTATGGGCACACAGTGAGGCTGCTATTCATGGGCACAGTGCGGCTGCTATTCATGGGCACAGTGAGGCTGCTATTCATGGGCACAGTGAGGCTGCTATTCATGGGTACAGTGCAGCTGCAATTCATGGGCACAGTGCGGCTCCTATTCATGTGCACAGTGCGGCTGCTATTCATGTGCACAGTGAGGCTGCTATTCATGGGCACAGTGAGGCTGCTATTCATTGGCACAGTGAGGCTGCTATTCATGGGCACAGTGTGGCTGCTATTCATGGGCACAGTGCTGCCGCTATTCATCGGCATAGTGCGGCTGCTATTCATGTGCACAATGGGGATGCTATTCATGGGCACAGTGCAGCTACTATTCATATGAATAGTGAGACTGCTATTCATGGGCACAGTGCGGCCGCTATTCATGGGTACAGTGCTGCTGCTAATCATGGACACAGTGAGGCTGCTATTCATGGGCACAGTGAGGCTGCTATTCATGGGCACAGTGCGGCTGCTATTCATGGGCAAGGTGCGGCCGCTATTCATTGGCATAGTGTGGCTGCTATTCATGTGCACAATGGGGCTGCTATTCATGGACACAGTACAGCTGCTATTCATATGTATAGTGAGGCTGCTATTGATGGGCACAGTGCGGCTACTATTCATGGGCACAATGCGGCTGCTATTCATGGGCACAGTGAGGCTGCTATTCATGGGCACACAGTGAGGCTGCTATTCATGGGCACAGTGCAGTTACTTTTTATGGGCACACAGTGAGGCTGCTATTCATGGGCACAGTGCGGCTGCTTTTAATGGGCACAGTGAGGCTTCTATTCATGGGCACAGTGAGGCTGCTATTCATGGGCACACAGTGAGGCTGCTATTCATGGGCACAGTGCAGCTGCTATTTATGGGCACACAGTGAGGCTGCTATTCATGGGCACAGTGCGGCTGCTTTTCATGGGCACAGTGCGGCTGCTTTTCATGGGCACAGTGAGGCTGCTATTCATGGGCACAGTGAGGCTGCTATTCATGGGCATAGTGCAGCTGCTATTCATGGGCACAGTGCGGCTGCTATTCATTGGCACAGTGTGGCTGCTATTTATGGGCACAGTGAGGCTGCTATTCATGGGCACAGTGAGGCGGCTATTCATGGGCACAGTGCGGCTGCTATTAATGGGCACAGTGAGGCTGCTATTAATGGGCACAGTGCAGCTGCTATTAATGGGCACAGTGCAGCTGCTATTTATGGGCACACAGTGAGGCTGCTATTCATGGGCACAGTGAGGCTGCTATTAATGGGCACAGTGAGGCTGCTATTAATGGGCACAGTGCAGCTGCTATTTATGGGCACACAGTGAGGCTGCTATTCATGGGCACAGTGCGGCTGCTATTCATGGGCACAGTGAGGCTGCTATTCATGGGCACAGTGAGGCTGCTATTCATGGGTACAGTGCAGCTGCAATTCATGGGCACAGTGCGGCTCCTATTCATGTGCACAGTGCGGCTGCTATTCATGTGCACAGTGAGGCTGCTATTCATGGGCACAGTGAGGCTGCTATTCATGGGCACAGTGAGGCTGCTATTCATGGGCACAGTGTGGCTGCTATTCATGGGCACAGTGCTGCCGCTATTCATCGGCATAGTGCGGCTGCTATTCATGTGCACAATGGGGATGCTATTCATGGGCACAGTGCAGCTACTATTCATATGAATAGTGAGACTGCTATTCATGGGCACAGTGCGGCCGCTATTCATGGGTACAGTGCTGCTGCTAATCATGGACACAGTGAGGCTGCTATTCATGGGCACAGTGAGGCTGCTATTCATGGGCACAGTGCGGCTGCTATTCATGGGCAAGGTGCGGCCGCTATTCATTGGCATAGTGTGGCTGCTATTCATGTGCACAATGGGGCTGCTATTCATGGACACAGTGCAGCTGCTATTCATATGTATAGTGAGGCTGCTATTGATGGGCACAGTGCGGCTACTATTCATGGGCACAATGCGGCTGCTATTCATGGGCACAGTGAGGCTGCTATTCATGGGCACACAGTGAGGCTGCTATTCATGGGCACAGTGCAGTTACTTTTTATGGGCACACAGTGAGGCTGCTATTCATGGGCACAGTGCGGCTGCTTTTAATGGGCACAGTGAGGCTTCTATTCATGGGCACAGTGAGGCTGCTATTCATGGGCACACAGTGAGGCTGCTATTCATGGGCACAGTGCAGCTGCTATTTATGGGCACACAGTGAGGCTGCTATTCATGGGCACAGTGCGGCTGCTTTTCATGGGCACAGTGCGGCTGCTTTTCATGGGCACAGTGAGGCTGCTATTCATGGGCACAGTGAGGCTGCTATTCATGGGCATAGTGCAGCTGCTATTCATGGGCACAGTGCGGCTGCTATTCATTGGCACAGTGTGGCTGCTATTTATGGGCACAGTGAGGCTGCTATTCATGGGCACAGTGAGGCGGCTATTCATGGGCACAGTGCGGCTGCTATTCATGGGCACAGTGCGGCCGCTATTCATGGGCATAGTGTGGCTGCTATTCATGTGCACAATGGGGCTGCTATTTATGGGCACAGTGCAGCTGCTATTCATATGCATAGTGAGGCTGCTATTGATGGGCACAGTGCGGCTGCTATTCATGGTAACAGTGCGGCTGCTATTCATGGGCACAGTGAGGCTGCTATTCATGGGCACAAAGTGAGGCTGCTATTCATGGGCACACAGTGAGGCTGCTATTCATGGGCACAGTGCAGCTGCTATTTATGGGCACACAGTGAGGCTGCTATCCATGGGCACAGTGCGGCTGCTATTCATGGGCACAGTGCGGCTGCTATTCATGGGCACAGTGAGGCTGCTATCTATGGGCACAGTGAGGCTGCTATTCATGGGCGCAGTGCGGCTGCTATTCATGGGCGCAGTGCGGCTGCTATTCAGGGGCACAGTGAGGCTGCTATTCATGGGCACAGTGAGGCTGCTATTCATGGGCACAGTGAGGCTGCTATTCATGGGCACAGTGAGGCTGCTATTCATGGGCACAGTGAGGCTGCTATTCATGGGCACAGTGAGGCTGCTATTCATGGGCACAGTGAGGCTGCTATTCATGGGCACAGTGCTGCCGCTATTCATGGGCACAGTGAGGCTGCTCTTAATGGGCACAGTGAGGCTGGTATTCATGGGCACGGTGCGGCTGCTATTCATGGGCATCGTGCGGCCGCTATTCATTGGCATAGTGTGGCTGCTATTCATGTGCACAATGGGGCTGCTATTCATGGGCACAGTGCAGCTGCTATTCATATGCATAGTGAGGCTGCTATTGATGGGCACAGTGCGGCTACTATTTATGGGCACAGTGAGGCTGCTATTCATGGGCACACAGTGAGGCTGCTATTCATGGGCACAGTGCAGCTGCTATTTATGGGCACACAGTGAGGCTGCTATTCATGTGCACAATGGGGCTGCTATTCATGGGCACAGTGCTGCCGCTATTCATGGGCTCAGTGCTGCTGCTATTCATGGGCACAGTGAGGCTGCTATTAATGGGCACAGTGAGGCTGCTATTCATGGGCACAGTGCGGCTGCTATTCATGGGCAAGGTGCGGCCGCTATTCATTGGCATAGTGTGGCTGCTATTCATGTGCACAATGGGGCTGCTATTCATGGGCACAGTGCTGCCGCTATTCATGGGCATAGTGCGGCTGCTATTCATTGGCACAGTGTGGCTGCTATTTATGGGCACAGTGAGGCTGCTATTTATGGGCATAGTGAGGCTGCTATTCATGGGCCCAGTGAGGCTGCTCTTCATGGGCACAGTGCGGCTGCTATTCATGGGCACAGTGCGGCCGCTATTCATGGGCATAGTGTGGCTGCTATTCATGTGCACAATAGGGCTGCTATTCATGGGCACAGTGCAGCTGCTATTCATATGCATAGTGAGGCTTAGGGATGAGCCGAACACCCCCCTGTTCCGTTCGCACCAGAACATGCGAACAGGAAAAAATTTTGTTCGAACATGCGAACACCGTTAAAGTCTATGGGACACGAGCATGAATAATCAAAAGTGCTAATTTTAAAGGCTTATATGAAAGTTATTGTCATAAAAAGTGTTTGGGGACCTGGGTCCTGCCCCAGGGGACATGGATCAATGCAAAAAAAAGTTTTAAAAACGGCCGTTTTTTCAGGAGCAGTGATTTTAATAATGCTTAAAGTCAAACAATAAAAGTGTAATATCCCTTTAAATTTCGTACCTGGGGGGTGTCTATAGTGTGCCTGTAAAGGGGCGCATGTTTCCTGTGTTTAGAACAGTCTGACAGCAAAATGACATTTTGAAGGAAAAAACTCATTTAAAACTACTCGCGGCTATTGCATTGCCGACAATACACTTAGAAGTTCATTGATAAAAACGGCATGGGAATTCCCCAAAGGGGAACCCCGAACCAAAATTAAAAAAAAAAAATGACGTGGGAGTCCTCCTAAATTCCATACCAGGCCCTTCAGGTCTGGTATGGATATTAAGGGGAACCCCGGCCAAAATTAAAAAAAAAAAATGACGTGGGGTTCCCCCTAAATTCCATACCAGACCCTTCAGGTCTGGTATGGATTTTAAGGGGAACCCCGCGCCAAAAAAAAAAAAAAAACGGCGTGGGGTCCCCCCAAAAATCCATACCAGACCCTTATCCGAGCACGCAACCTGGCAGGCCGCAGGAAAAGAGGGGGGGGACGAGAGTGCGGCCCCCCTCCCTCCTGAACCGTACCAGGCCACATGCCCTCAACATTGGGAGTGTGCTTTGGGGTAGCCCCCCAAAACACCTTGTCCCCATGTTGATGAGGACAAGGGCCTCATCCCCACAACCCTGGCCGGTGGTTGTGGGGGTCTGCGGGCGGGGGGCTTATCGGAATCTGGAAGCCCCCTTTAACAAGGTGACCCCCAGATCCCGGCCCCCCCCCTGTGTGAAATGGTAAGGGGGTACATAAGTACCCCTACCATTTCACGAAGAAAGTGTCAAAAATGTTAAAAATGACAAGAGACAGTTTTTGACAATTCCTTTATTTAAATGCTTCTTCTTTCTTCTATCTTCCTTCATCTTCTGGTTCTTCTGGTTCTTCTGGCTCTTCTGGTTCTTCCTCCGGCGTTCTCGTCCAGCATCTCCTCCGCGGCGTCTTCTGTCTTCTTCTCCTCGGGCCGCTCCGCACCCATGGCATGGGGGGGAGGCTCCCGCTCTTCTCTTCTTCTTTTCTTCTCTTCTTCTCTTCTTCATTTTCTTCTCCGGGCCGCTCCGCAATCCATGCTGGCATGGAGGGAGGCTCCCGCTGTGTGACGGCGCTCCTCGTCTGACAGTTCTTAAATAACGGGGGGGGGCGGGGCCACCCGGTGACCCCGCCCCCCTCTGACGCACGGTGACTTGACGGGACTTCCCTGTGGCATTCCCCGTGACATCAAGCATTATTAAAATCACTGCTCCTGAAAAAACGGCCGTTTTTAAAACTATTTTTTGCATTGATCCATGTCCCCTGGGGCAGGACCCAGGTCCCCAAACACTTTTTATGACAATAACTTGCATATTAGCCTTTAAAATTAGCACTTTTGATTTCTCCCATAGACTTTTAAAGGGTGTTCCGCGGCATTCGAATTTGCCGCGAACACCCCAAATTGTTCGCTGTTCGGTGAACTTGCGAACAGCCAATGTTCGAGTCGAACATGAGTTCGACTCGAACTCGAAGCTCATCCCTAGTGAGGCTGCTATTGATGGGCACAGTGCGGCTGCTATTCATGGTCACAGTGCGGCTGCTATTCATGGGCACAGTGAGGCTGCTATTCATGGGCACACAGTGAGGCTGCTATTCATGGGCACAGTGCTGCTGCTATTTATGGGCACACAGTGAGGCTGCTATTCATGGGCACAGTGCGGCTGCTATTCATGGGCACAGTGAGGCTGCTATTCATGGGCACAGTGAGGCTGCTATTCATGGGCACAGTGAGGCTGCTATTCATGGGCACAGTGTGGCTGCTATTCATGGGCACAGTGAGGCTGCTATTCATGGGCACAGTTAGGCTGCTATTCATGGGCACAGTGAGGCTGCAATTCATGGGCACAGTGCTGCCGCTATTCATGGGCACAGTGCTGCTGCTATTCATGGGCACAGTGAGGCTGCTATTAATGGGCACAGTGAGGCTGCTATTCATGGGCACAGTGCGGCTGCTATTCATGGGCAAGGTGCGGCCGCTATTCATTGGCATAGTGTGGCTGCTATTCATGTGCACAATGGGGCTGCTATTCATGGGCACAGTGCAGCTGCTATTCATATGCATAGTGAGGCTGCTATTGATGGGCACAGTGCGGCTACTATTCATGGGCACAGTGCGGCTGCTATTCATGGGCACAGTGCGTCTACTATTCATGGGCACAGTGCGGCTGCTATTCATGGGCACAGTGCGGCTGCTATTCATGGGCACAGTGAGGCTGCTATTCATGGGCACACAGTGAGGCTGCTATTCATGGGCACAGTGCAGCTGCTATTCATTGGCACAGTGTGGCTGCTATTTATGGGCACAGTGAGGCTGCTATTCATGGGCACAGTGAGGCGGCTATTCATGGGCACAGTGCGGCTGCTATTCATGGGCACAGTGCGGCCGCTATTCATGGGCATAGTGTGGCTGCTATTCATGTGCACAATGGGGCTGCTATTTATGGGCACAGTGCAGCTGCTATTCATATGCATAGTGAGGCTGCTATTGATGGGCACAGTGCGGCTGCTATTCATGGTAACAGTGCGGCTGCTATTCATGGGCACAGTGAGGCTGCTATTCATGGGCACAAAGTGAGGCTGCTATTCATGGGCACAAAGTGAGGCTGCTATTCATGGGCACACAGTGAGGCTGCTATTCATGGGCACAGTGCAGCTGCTATTTATGGGCACACAGTGAGGCTGCTATTCATGGGCACAGTGCGGCTGCTATTCATGGGCACAGTGCGGTTGCTATTCATGGGCACAGTGAGGCTGCTATCTATGGGCACAGTGAGGCTGCTATTCATGGGCGCAGTGCGGCTGCTATTCATGGGCACAGTGTGGCTGCTATTCAGGGGCACAGTGAGGCTGCTATTCATGGGCACAGTGAGGCTGCTATTCATGGGCACAGTGAGGCTGCTATTCATGGGCACAGTGCTGCCGCTATTCATGGGCACAGTGCTGCTGCTATTCATGGGCACAGTGAGGCTGCTCTTAATGGGCACAGTGAGGCTGGTATTCATGGGCACAGTGCGGCTGCTATTCATGGGCATGGTGCGGCCGCTATTCATTGGCATAGTGTGGCTGCTATTCATGTGCACAATGGGGCTGCTATTCATGGGCACAGTGCAGCTGCTATTCATATGCATAGTGAGGCTGCTATTGATGGGCACAGTGCGGCTACTATTCATGGGCACAGTGAGGCTGCTATTCATGGGCACACAGTGAGGCTGCTATTCATGGGCACAGTGCAGCTGCTATTTATGGGCACACAGTGAGGCTGCTATTCATGTGCACAATGGGGCTGCTATTCATGGGCACAGTGCTGCCGCTATTCATGGGCACAGTGCTGCCGCTATTCATGGGCTCAGTGCTGCTGCTATTCATGGGCACAGTGAGGCTGCTATTAATGGGCACAGTGAGGCTGCTATTCATGGGCACAGTGCGGCTGCTATTCATGGGCAAGGTGCGGCCACTATTCATTGGCATAGTGTGGCTGCTATTCATGTGCACAATGGGGCTGCTATTCATGGGCACAGTGCAGCTGCTATTCTTATGTATAGTGAGGCTGCTATTGATGGGCACAGTGCGGCTACTATTCATGGGCACAGTGCGGCTGCTATTCATGGGCACAGTGAGGCTGCTATTCATGGGCACACAGTGAGGCTGCTATTCATGGGCACAGTGCAGCTGCTATTTATGGGCACACAGTGAGGCTGCTATTCATGGGCACAGTGCGGCTGCTATTCATGGGCACAGTGAGGCTGCTATTCATGGGCACAGTGAGGCTGCTATTCATGGGCACAGTGCGGCTGCTATTCATGGGCACAGTGAGGCTGCTATTCATGGGCACAGTGAGCCTGCTATTCATGGGCACAGTGAGGCTGCTATTCATGGGCACAGTGAGGCTGCTATTCATGGGCACAGTGCTGCCGCTATTCATGGGCATAGTGCGGCTGCTATTCATTGGCACAGTGTGGCTGCTATTCATGGGCACAGTGAGGCTGCTCTTCATGGGCACAGTGAGGCTGCTCTTCATGGGCACAGTGCGGCTGCTATTCATGGGCACAGTGCAGCCGCTATTCATGGGCATAGTGTGGCTGCTATTCATGTGCACAATAGGGCTGCTATTCATGGGCACAGTGCAGCTGCTATTCATATGCATAGTGAGGCTTAGGGATGAGCCGAACACCCCCCTGTTCCGTTCGCACCAGAACATGCGAACAGGAAAAAATTTCGTTCGAACATGCGAACACCGTTAAAGTCTATGGGACACGAACATGAATAATCAAAAGTGCTAATTTTAAAGGCTTATATGAAAGTTATTGTCATAAAAAGTGTTTGGGGACCTGGGTCCTGCCCCAGGGGACATGGATCAATGCAAAAAAAAGTTTTAAAAACGGCCGTTTTTTCAGGAGCAGTGATTTTAATAATGCTTAAAGTCAAACAATAAAAGTGTAATATCCCTTTAAATTTCGTACCTGGGGGGTGTCTATAGTGTGCCTGTAAAGGGGCGCATGTTTCCTGTGTTTAGAACAGTCTGACAGCAAAATGACATTTTGAAGGAAAAAACTCATTTAAAACTACTCGCGGCTATTGCATTGCCGACAATACACATAGAAGTTCATTGATAAAAACGGCATGGGAATTCCCCAAAGGGGAACCCCGAACCAAAATTAAAAAAAAAAAATGACGTGGGAGTCCTCCTAAATTCCATACCAGGCCCTTCAGGTCTGGTATGGATATTAAGGGGAACCCCGGCCAAAATTAAAACAAAAAAATGACGTGGGGTTCCCCCTAAATTCCATACCAGACCCTTCAGGTCTGGTATGGATTTTAAGGGGAACCCCGCGCCAAAAAAAAAAAAAAAACGGCGTGGGGTCCCCCCAAAAATCCATACCAGACCCTTATCCGAGCACGCAACCTGGCAGGCCGCAGGAAAAGAGGGGGGGACGAGAGTGCGGCCCCCCTCCCTCCTGAACCGTACCAGGCCACATGCCCTCAACATTGGGAGTGTGCTTTGGGGTAGCCCCCCAAAACACCTTGTCCCCATGTTGATGAGGACAAGGGCCTCATCCCCACAACCCTGGCCGGTGGTTGTGGGGGTCTGCGGGCGGGGGGCTTATCGGAATCTGGAAGCCCCCTTTAACAAGGTGACCCCCAGATCCCGGCCCCCCCCTGTGTGAAATGGTAAGGGGGTACATAAGTACCCCTACCATTTCACGAAGAAAGTGTCAAAAATGTTAAAAATGACAAGAGACAGTTTTTGACAATTCCTTTATTTAAATGCTTCTTCTTTCTTCTATCTTCCTTCATCTTCTGGTTCTTCTGGTTCTTCTGGCTCTTCTGGTTCTTCCTCCGGCGTTCTCGTCCAGCATCTCCTCCGCGGCGTCTTCTGTCTTCTTCTCCTCGGGCCGCTCCGCACCCATGGCATGGGGGGAGGCTCCCGCTCTTCTCTTCTTCCTTTCTTCTCTTCTTCTCTTCTTCATTTTCTTCTCCGGGCCGCTCCGCAATCCATGCTGGCATGGAGGGAGGCTCCCGCTGTGTGACGGCGCTCCTCGTCTGACAGTTCTTAAATAACGGGGGGGCGGGGCCACCCGGTGACCCCGCCCCCCTCTGACGCACGGTGACTTGACGGGACTTCCCTGTGGCATTCCCCGTGACATCAAGCATTATTAAAATCACTGCTCCTGAAAAAACGGCCGTTTTTAAAACTTTTTTTTGCATTGATCCATGTCCCCTGGGGCAGGACCCAGGTCCCCAAACACTTTTTATGACAATAACTTGCATATTAGCCTTTAAAATTAGCACTTTTGATTTCTCCCATAGACTTTTAAAGGGTGTTCCGCGGCATTCGAATTTGCCGCGAACACCCCAAATTGATCGCTGTTCGGTGAACTTGCGAACAGCCAATGTTCGAGTCGAACATGAGTTCGACTCGAACTCGAAGCTCATCCCTAGTGAGGCTGCTATTGATGGGCACAGTGCGGCTGCTATTCATGGTCACAGTGCGGCTGCTATTCATGGGCACAGTGAGGCTGCTATTCATGGGCACACAGTGAGGCTGCTATTCATGGGCACAGTGCTGCTGCTATTTATGGGCACACAGTGAGGCTGCTATTCATGGGCACAGTGCGGCTGCTATTCATGGGCACAGTGAGGCTGCTATTCATGGGCACAGTGAGGCTGCTCTTCATGGGCACAGTGCGGCTGCTATTCATGGGCACAGTGCGGCTGCTATTCATGGGCACAGTGTGGCTGCTATTCATGGGCACAATGAGGCTGCTATTCATGGGCACAGTGAGGCTGCTATTCATGGGCACAGTGAGGCTGCAATTCATGGGCACAGTGCTGCCGCTATTCATGGGCACAGTGCTGCTGCTATTCATGGGCACAGTGAGGCTGCTATTAATGGGCACAGTGAGGCTGCTATTCATGGGCACAGTGCGGCTGCTATTCATGGGCAAGGTGCGGCCGCTATTCATTGGCATAGTGTGGCTGCTATTCATGTGCACAATGGGGCTGCTATTCATGGGCACAGTGCAGCTGCTATTCATATGCATAGTGAGGCTACTATTCATGGGCACAGTGCGGCTGCTATTCATGGGCACAGTGCGGCTACTATTCATGGGCACAGTGCGGCTGCTATTCATGGGCACAGTGAGGCTGCTATTCATGGGCACACAGTGAGGCTGCTATTCATGGGCACAGTGCAGCTGCTATTTATGGGCACACAGTGAGGCTGCTATTCATGGGCACAGTGCGGCTGCTATTCATTTGCACAGTGAGGCTGCTATTCATGGGCACACAGTGAGGCTGCTATTCATGGGCACAGTGCAGCTGCTATTTATGGGCACACAGTGAGGCTGCTATTCATGGGCACAGTGCTGCTGCTATTCATGGGCACAGTGTGGCTGCTATTCATGGGCACAGTGTGGCTGCTATTCATGGGCACAGTGCTGCTGCTATTCATGGGCACAGTGAGGCTGCTATTCATGGGCACAGTGCGGCTGCTATTCATGGGCAAGGTGCGGCCGCTATTCATTGGCATAGTGTGGCTGCTATTCATGTGCGCAATGGGGCTGCTATTCATGGGCACAGTGCAGCTGCTATTCATATGCATAGTGAGGCTGCTATTGATGGGCACAGTGCGGCTACTATTCATGGGCACAGTGCGGCTGCTATTCATGGGCACAGTGAGGCTGCTATTCATGGGCACACAGTGAGGCTGCAATTCATGGGCACAGTGCAGCTGCTATTTATGGGCACACCGTGAGGCTGCTATTCATGGGCACAGTGCGGCTTCTATTCATTGGCACAGTGTGGCTGCTATTTATGGGCACAGTGAGGCTGCTATTCATGGGCACAGTGCGGCTGCTATTCATGGGCACAGTGCGGCCGCTATTCATGGGCATAGTGTGGCTGCTATTCATGTGCACAATGGGGCTGCTATTCATGGGCACAGAGCAGCTGCTATTCATATGCATAGTGAGGCTGCTATTGATGGGCACAGTGCGGCTGCTATTCATGGGCACAGTGCGGCTGCTATTCATGGGCACAGTGCGGCTGCTATTCATGGGCACAGTGAGGCTGCTATTCATGGGCACACAGTGAGGCTGCTATTCATGGGCACAGTGCAGCTGCTATTTATGGGCACACAGTGAGGCTGCTATTCATGGGCACAGTGCAGCTGCTTTTCATGGGCACAGTGAGGCTGCTATTCATGGGCACAGTGAGGCTGCTATTCATGGGCATAGTGCAGCTGCTACTCATGGGCACAGTGCGGCTGCTATTCATTGGCACAGTGTGGCTGCTATTTATGGGCACAGTGAGGCTGCTATTCATGGGCACAGTGCGGCTGCTATTCATGGGCACAGTGCGGCCGCTATTCATGGGCATAGTTTGGCTGCTATTCATGTGCACAATGGGGCTGCTATTCATGGGCACGGTGCAGCTGCTATTCATATGCATAGTGAGGCTGCTATTGATGGGCACAGTGCAGCTGCTATTCATGGTCACAGTGCGGCTGCTGTTCATGGGCACAGTGAGGCTGCTATTTATGGGCACACAGTGAGGCTGATATTCATGAGCACACAGTGAGGCTGCTATTCATGGGCACAGTGCAGCTGCTATTTATGGGCACACAGTGAGGCTGCTATTCATGGGCACAGTGTGGCTGCTATTCATGGGCACAGTGAGGCTGCTATTCATGGGCACAGTGAGGCTGCTATTCATGGGCACAGTGCGGCTGCTATTCATGGGCACATTGTGGCTGCTATTCATGGGCACAGTGAGGCTGCTATTCATGGGCACAGTGAGGCTGCTATTCATGGGCACAGTGAGGCTGCTATTCATGGGCACAGTGAGGCTGCTATTCATGGGCACAGTGCTGCCGCTATTCATGGGCACAGTGCTGCTGCTATTCATGGGCACAGTGAGGCTGCTATTAATGGGCACAGTGAGGCTGCTATTCATGGGCACAGTGCGGCTGCTATTCATGGGCAAGGTGTTGCCGTTATTCATTGGCATAGTGTGGCTGCTATTCATGTGCACATTGGGGCTGCTATTCATGGGCACAGTGCAGCTGCTATTCATATGCATAGTGAGGCTGCTATTGATGGGCACAGTGCAGCTACTATTCATGGGAACAGTGCGGCTGCTATTCATGGGCACAGTGAGGCTGCTATTCATGGGCACACAGTGAGGCTGCTATTCATGGGCACAGTGCAGCTGCTATTTATGGGCACACAGTGAGGCTGCTATTCATGTGCACAATGGGGCTGCTATTCATGGGCACAGTGAGGCTGCTATTAATGGGCACAGTGAGGCTGCTATTCATGGGCACAGTGCGGCTGCTATTCATGGGCAAGATGCGGCCGCTATTCATTGGCATAGTGTGGCTGCTATTCATGTGCACAATGGGGCTGCTATTCATGGGCACAGTGCAGCTGCTATTCATATGCATAGTGAGGCTGCTATTGATGGGCACAGTGTGGCTACTGTTCATGGGCACAGTGCGGCTGCTATTCATGGGCACAGTGAGGCTGCTATTCATGGGCACACAGTGAGGCTGCTATTCATGGGCACAGTGCAGCTGCTATTTATGGGCACACAGTGAGGCTCCTATTCATGTGCACAATGGGGCTGCTATTCATGGGCACAGTGCTGCCGCTATTCATGGGCACAGTGCTGCTGCTATTCATGGGCACAGTGAGGCTGCTATTAATGGGCACAGTGAGGCTGCTATTCATGGGCACAGTGCGGCTGCTATTCATGGGCACAGTGCGGCCGCTATTCATGGGCATAGTGTGGCTGCTATTCATGTGCACAATGGGGCTGCTATTCATATGCATAGTGAGGCTGCTATTCATATGCAAAGTGAAGGCTGCTATTGATGGGCACAGTGCGGCTGCTATTCTTGGGCACAGTGCGGCTGATATTCATGGGCACAGTGCGTCTGCTATTCATGGGCACAGTGAGGCTTCTATTCATGGGCACACAGTGAGGCTGCTATTCATGGGCACAGTGCAGCTGCTATTTATGGGCACACAGTGAGGCTGCTATTCATGGGCACAGTGCAGCTGCTTTTCATGGGCACAGTGAGGCTGCTATTCATGGGCACAGTGAGGCTGCTATTCATGGGCATAGTGCAGCTGCTATTCATGGGCACAGTGCGGCTGCTATTCATTGGCACAGTGTGGCTGCTATTTATGGGCACAGTGAGGCTGCTATTCATGGGCACAGTGCGGCTGCTATTCATGGGCACAGTGCGGCCGCTATTCATGGGCATAGTTTGGCTGCTATTCATGTGCACAATGGGGCTGCTATTCATGGGCACGGTGCAGCTGCTATTCATATGCATAGTGAGGCTGCTATTGATGGGCACAGTGCAGCTGCTATTCATGGTCACAGTGCGGCTGCTATTCATGGGCACAGTGAGGCTGCTATTTATGGGCACACAGTGAGGCTGCTATTCATGAGCACACAGTGAGGCTGCTATTCATGGGCACAGTGCAGCTGCTATTTATGGGCACACAGTGAGGCTGCTATTCATGGGCACAGTGCGGCTGCTATTCATGGGCACAGTGAGGCTGCTATTCATGGGCACAGTGAGGCTGCTATTCATGGGCACAGTGCGGCTGCTATTCATGGGCACATTGTGGCTGCTATTCATGGGCACAGTGAGGCTGCTATTCATGGGCACAGTGAGGCTGCTATTCATGGGCACAGTGAGGCTGCTATTGATGGGCACAGTGCGGCTGCTATTCATGGGCACAGTGCGGCTGCTATTCATGGGCACAGTGCGGCTGCTATTCATGGGCACAGTGAGGCTTCTATTCATGGGCACACAGTGAGGCTGCTATTCATGGGCACAGTGCAGCTGCTATTTATGGGCACACAGTGAGGCTGCTATTCATGGGCACAGTGCAGCTGCTTTTCATGGGCACAGTGAGGCTGCTATTCATGGGCACAGTGAGGCTGCTATTCATGGGCATAGTGCAGCTGCTATTCATGGGCACAGTGCGGCTGCTATTCATTGGCACAGTGTGGCTGCTATTTATGGGCACAGTGAGGCTGCTATTCATGGGCACAGTGCGGCTGCTATTCATGGGCACAGTGCGGCCGCTATTCATGGGCATAGTTTGGCTGCTATTCATGTGCACAATGGGGCTGCTATTCATGGGCACGGTGCAGCTGCTATTCATATGCATAGTGAGGCTGCTATTGATGGGCACAGTGCAGCTGCTATTCATGGTCACAGTGCGGCTGCTATTCATGGGCACAGTGAGGCTGCTATTTATGGGCACACAGTGAGGCTGCTATTCATGAGCACACAGTGAGGCTGCTATTCATGGGCACAGTGCAGCTGCTATTTATGGGCACACAGTGAGGCTGCTATTCATGGGCACAGTGCGGATGCTATTCATGGGCACAGTGAGGCTGCTATTCATGGGCACAGTGAGGCTGCTATTCATGGGCACAGTGCGGCTGCTATTCATGGGCACATTGTGGCTGCTATTCATGGGCACAGTGAGGCTGCTATTCATGGGCACAGTGAGGCTGCTATTCATGGGCACAGTGAGGCTGCTATTCATGGGCACAGTGAGGCTGCTATTCATGGGCACAGTGCTGCCGCTATTCATGGGCACAGTGCTGCTGCTATTCATGGGCACAGTGAGGCTGCTATTAATGGGCACAGTGAGGCTGCTATTCATGGGCACAGTGCGGCTGCTATTCATGGGCAAGGTGTTGCCGCTATTCATTGGCATAGTGTGGCTGCTATTCATGTGCACATTGGGGCTGCTATTCATGGGCACAGTGCAGCTGCTATTCATATGCATAGTGAGGCTGCTATTGATGGGCACAGTGCGGCTACTATTCATGGGAACAGTGCGGCTGCTATTCATGGGCACAGTGAGGCTGCTATTCATGGGCACACAGTGAGGCTGCTATTCATGGGCACAGTGCAGCTGCTATTTATGGGCACACAGTGAGGCTGCTATTCATGTGCACAATGGGGCTGCTATTAATGGGCACAGTGAGGCTGCTATTAATGGGCACAGTGAGGCTGCTATTCATGGGCACAGTGCGGCTGATATTCATGGGCAAGATGCGGCCGCTATTCATTGGCATAGTGTGGCTGCTATTCATGTGCACAATGGGGCTGCTATTCATGGGCACAGTGCAGCTGCTATTCATATGCATAGTGAGGCTGCTATTGATGGGCACAGTGTGGCTACTGTTCATGGGCACAGTGCGGCTGCTATTCATGGGCACAATGAGGCTGCTATTCATGGGCACACAGTGAGGCTGCTATTCATGGGCACAGTGCAGCTGCTATTTATGGGCACACAGTGAGGCTCCTATTCATGTGCACAATGGGGCTGCTATTCATGGGCACAGTGCTGCCGCTATTCATGGGCACAGTGCTGCTGCTATTCATGGGCACAGTGAGGCTGCTATTAATGGGCACAGTGAGGCTGCTATTCATGGGCACAGTGCGGCTGCTATTCATGGGCAAGGTGCGGCCGCTATTCATTGCTATAGTGTGGCTGCTATTCATGTGCACAATGGGGCTGCTATTCATGGGCACAGTGCAGCTGCTATTCATATGCATAGTGCGGCTACTATTCATGGGCACAGTGCGGCTACTATTCATGGGCACAGTGCGGCTACTATTCATGGGCACAGTGAGGCTGCTATTCATGGGCACACAGGGAGGCTGCTATTCATGGGCACAGTGCAGCTGCTATTCATGGGCACAGTGAGGCTGCTATTCATGGGCACAGTGAGGCTGCTATTCATGGGCACAGTGCGGCTGCTATTCATGGGCACAGTGAGGCTGCTATTCATGGGCACAGTGAGGCTGCTATTCATGGGCACAGTGTGGCTGCTATTCATGGGCACAGTGTGGCTGCTATTCATAGGCACAGTGAGGCTGCTATTCATGGGCACAGTGAGGCTGCTATTCATGGGCACAGTGAGGCTACTATTCATGGGCACAGTGCTGCTGCTATTCATGGGCACAGTGCTGCCGCTATTCATGGGCATAGTGCGGCTGCTATTCATGTGCACAATGGGGATGCTATTCATGGGCACAGTGCAGCTGCTATTCATATGCATAGTGAGGCTGCTATTCATGGGCACAGTGCGGCCGCTATTCATGGGCACAGTGCTGCTGCTATTCATGGGCACAGTGAGGCTGCTATTAATGGGCACAGTGAGGTTGCTATTCATGGGCACAGTGCGGCTGCTATTCATGAGCAAGTTGCGGCCGCTATTCATTGGCATAGTGTGGCTGCTATTCATGTGCACAATGGGGCTGCTATTCATGGGCACAGTGCAGCTGCTATTCATATGCATAGTGAGGCTGCTATTGATGGGCACAGTGCGGCTACTATTCATGGGCACAGTGCGGCTGCTATTCATGGGCACAGTGCGGCTGCTATTCATGGGCACACAGTGAGGCTGCTATTCATGGGCACAGTGCAGCTGCTATTCATGGGCACAGTGAGGCTGCTATTCATGGGCACAGTGCGGCTGCTATTCATGGGCACAGTGTGGCTGCTATTCATGGGCACAGTGAGGCTTCTATTCATGGGCACAGTGAGGCTGCTATTCATGGGCACAGTGAGGCTGCTATTCCTTGGCACAGTGAGGCTGCTATTCATGGGCACAGTGCTGCCGCTATTCATCGGCATAGTGCGGCTGCTATTCATGTGCACAATGGGGATGCTATTCATGGGCACAGTGCAGCTGCTATTCATATGCATAGTGAGACTGCTATTCATGGGCACAGTGCGGCCGCTATTCATGGGCACAGTGCTGCTGCTATTCATGGGCACAGTGAGGCTGCTATTCATGGGCACAGTGCGGCTGCTTTTCATGGGCAAGGTGCGGCCGCTATTCATGGGCATAGTGTGGCTGCTATTCATGTGCACAATGGGGCTGCTATTCATGGGCACAGTGCAGCTGCTATTCATATGCATAGTGAGGCTGCTATTGATATGCACAGTGCGGCTGCTATTCATGGGCACAGTGCGGCTGCTATTCATGGGCACAGTGCGGCTGTTATTCATGGGCACAGTGAGGCTGCTATTCATGGGCACACAGTGAGGCTGCTATTCATGGGCACAGTGCCGCTGCTATTTATGGGCACACAGTGAGGCTGCTATTCATGGGCACAGTGTGGCTGCTTTTCATGGGCACAGTGAGGCTGCTATTCATGGGCACAGTGAGGCTGCTATTCATGGGCACAGTGAGGCTGCTATTCATGGGCATAGTGCAGCTGCTATTCATGGGCACAGTGAAGCTGCTATTCATGGGCACAGTGCGTCCGCTATTCATGGGCATAGTGTGGCTGCTATTCATGTGCACAATGGGGCTGCTATTCATGGGCACAGTGCAGCTGCTATTCATATGCATAGTGAGGCTGCTATTGATGGGCACAGTGCGGCAGCTATTCCTGGTCACAGTGTGGCTGCTATTCC
This sequence comes from Aquarana catesbeiana, assembly GCF_042186555.1. NCBI lineage: Eukaryota > Metazoa > Chordata > Amphibia > Anura > Ranidae > Aquarana > Aquarana catesbeiana. Next base: position 650,328,751 of record NC_133327.1, read on the forward strand.
TGGGCACAGTGCGGCTGCTATTCATGGGCACACAGTGAGGCTGCTATTCATGGGCACAGTGAGGCTGCTATTCATGGGCACAGTGAGGCTGCTATTCATGGGCACAGTGAGGCTGCTATTCATGGGCACACTGCTGCCGCTATTCATGGGCACAGTGCTGCTGCTATTAATGGGCACAGTGAGGCTGCTATTAATGGGCACAGTGAGGCTGCTATTCATGGGCACAGTGCGGCTGCTATTCATGGGCAAGGTGCGGCCGCTATTCATTGGCATAGTGTGGCTGCTATTCATGTGCACAATGGGGCTGCTATTCATGGGTACAGTGCAGCTGCTATTCATATGCATAGTGAGGCTGCTATTGATGGGCAAAGTGTGGCTACTATTCATGGGCACAGTGCGGTTGCTATTCATGGGCACAGTGAGACTGCTATTCATGGGCACACAGTGAGGCTGCTATTCATGGGCACAGTGCAGCTGCTATTTATGGGCACACAGTGAGGCTGCTATTCATGGGCACAGTGTGGCTGCTATTCATGGGCACAGTGAGGCTGCTATTCATGGGCACAGTGAGGCTGCTATTCATGGGCACAGTGCGGCTGCTATTCATGGGCACAGTGCGGCTGCTATTCATGGGCACAGTGTGGCTGCTTTTCATGGGCACAGTGAGGCTGCTATTCATGGGCACAGTGAGGCTGCTATTCATGGGAAAAGTGAGGCTGCTATTCATGGGCATGTTGCTGCCGCTATTCATGGGCATAGTGCGGCTGCTATTCATGTGCACAATGGGGATGCTATTCATGGGCACAGTGAGGCTGCTATTCATATGCATAGTGAGGCTGCTATTCATGGGCACAGTGCAGCCGCTATTCATGGGCACAGTGCTGCTGCTATTCATGTGCACAATGGGGATGCTATTCATGGGCACAGTGCAGCTGCTATTCATATGCATAGTGAGACTGCTATTCATGGGCACAGTGCGGCCGCTATTCATGGGCACAGTGCTGCTGCTATTCATGGGCACAGTGAGGCTGCTATTCATGGGCACAGTGCAGCTCCTATTCATATACATAGTGAGGCTGCTATTGATGGGCACAGTGCGGCTACTATTCATGAGCACAGTGCAGCTGCTATTCATGGGCACAGTGAGGCTGCTATTCATGGGCACACAGTGAGGCTGCTATTCATGGGCACAGTGCAGCTGCTATTTATGGGCACACAGTGAGGCTGCTATTCATGTGCACAATGGGGCTGCTATTCATGGGCACAGTGCAGCTGCTATTCATATGCATAGTGAGGCTGCTATTGATGGGCACAGTGCGGCTGCTATTCATGGTCACAGTGCGGCTTCTATTCATGGGCACAGTGAGGCTGCTATTCATGGGCACACAGTGAGGCTGCTATTAATGGGCGCAGTGCAGCTGCTATTTATGGGCACACAGTGAGGCTGCTATTCATGGGCACAGTGCGGCTGCTATTCATGGGTACAGTGAGGCTGCTATTCATGGGCACAGTGAGGCTGCTATTCATGGGCACAGTGCGGCTGCTATTCATGGGCACAGTGTGGCTGCTATTCATGGGCACAGTGAGGCTGCTATTCATGGGCACAGTGAGGCTGCTATTCATGGGCACAGTGAGGCTGCTATTCATGGGCACAGTGAGGCTGCTATTCATGGGCACAGTGCTGCCGCTATTCATCGGCATAGTGCGGCTGCTATTCATGTGCACAATGGGGATGCTATTCATGGGCACAGTGCAGCTGCTATTCATATGCATAGTGAGACTGCGATTCATGGGCACAGTGCAGCCGCTATTCATGGGCACAGTGTGGCTGCTTTTCATGGGCACAGTGAGGCTGCTATTCATGGGCACAGTGAGGCTGCTATTCATGGGCACAGTGAGGCTGCTATTCATGGGAAAAGTGAGGCTGCTATTCATGGGCACGTTGCTGCCGCTATTCATGGGCATAATGCGGCTGCTATTCATGTGCACAATGGGGATGCTATTCATGGGCACAGTGAGGCTGCTATTCATATGCATAGTGAGGCTGCTATTCATGGGCACAGTGCGGCCGCTATTCATGGGCACAGTGCTGCTGCTATTCATGTGCACAATGGGGATGCTATTCATGGGCACAGTGCAGCTGCTATTCATATGCATAGTGAGACTGCTATTCATGGGCACAGTGCGGCCACTATTCATGGGCACAGTGCTGTTGCTATTCATGGGCACAGTGAGGCTGCTATTCATGGGCACAGTGCAGCTCCTATTCATATGCATAGTGAGGCTGCTATTGATGGGCACAGTGCAGCTACTATTCATGGGCACAGTGCAGCTGCTATTCATGGGCACAGTGAGGATGCTATTCATGGGCACACAGTGAGGCTGCTATTCATGGGCACAGTGCAGCTGCTATTTATGGGCACACAGTGAGGCTGCTATTCATGTGCACAATGGGGCTGCTATTCATGGGCACAGTGCAGCTGCTATTCATATGCATAGTGAGGCTGTTATTGATGGGCACAGTGCGGCTGCTATTCATGGTCACAGTGCGGCTTCTATTCATGGGCACAGTGAGGCTGCTATTCATGGGCACACAGTGAGGCTGCTATTAATGGGCGCAGTGCAGCTGCTATTTATGGGCACACAGTGAGGCTGCTATTCATGGGCACAGTGCAGCTGCTATTCATGGGCACAGTGAGGCTGCTATTCATGGGCACAGTGAGGCTGCTATTCATGGGCACAGTGCGGCTGCTATTCATGGGCACAGTGTGGCTGCTATTCATGGGCACAGTGAGGCTGCTATTCATGGGCACAGTGAGGCTGCTATTCATGGACACAGTGAGGCTGCTATTCATGGGCACAGTGAGGCTGCTATTCATGGGCACAGTGCTGCCGCTATTCATCGGCATAGTGCGGCTGCTATTCATGTGCACAATGGGGATGCTATTCATGGGCACAGTGCAGCTGCTATTCATATGCATAGTGAGACTGCGATTCATGGGCACAGTGCAGCCGCTATTCATGAGCACAGTGCTGCTGCTATTCATGGGCACAGTGAGGCTGCTATTCATGGGCACAGTGAGGCTGCTATTCATGGGCACAGTGCGGCTGCTATTCATGGGCAAGGTGCGGCCGCTATTCATTGGCATAGTGTGGCTGCTATTCATGTGCACAATGGGGCTGCTATTCATGGGCACAGTGCAGCTGCTATTCATATGCATAGTGAGGCTGCTATTGATGGGCACAGTGCGGCTACTATTCATGGGCACAGTGCAGCTGCTATTCATATGCATAGTGAGGCTGCTATTGATGGGCACAGTGCGGCTACTATTCATGGGCACAGTGCGGCTGCTATTCATGGGCACAGTGAGGCTGCTATTCATGGGCACAGTGAGGCTGCTATTCATGGGCACAGTGCGGCCGCTATTCATCGGCATAGTGCGGCTGCTATTCATGTGCACAATGGGGATGCTATTCATGGGCACAGTGCAGCTGCTATTCATATGCATAGTGAGACTGCTATTCATGGGCACAGTGCGGCTGCTATTCATGGGCACAGTGCAGCTGCTATTCATATGCATAGTGATGCTGCTATTGATGGGCACAGTGCGGCTACTATTCATGGGCACAATGAGGCTACTATTCATGGGCACAGTGAGGCTGCTATTCATGGGCACACAGTGAGGCTGCTATTCATGGGCACAGTGCAGCTGCTATTTATGGGCACACAGTGAGGCTGCTATTCATGGGCACAGTGCGGCTGCTTTTCATGGGCACAGTGAGGCTGCTATTCATGGGCACAGTGAGGCTACAATTCATGGGCACAGTGCAGCTGCTATTCATGGGCACAGTGCGGCTGCTATTCATTGGCACAGTGTGGCTGCTATTTATGGGCACAGTGAGGCTGCTATTCATGGGCATAGTGCGGCTGTTATTCATGTGCACAATGGGGATGCTATTCATGGGCACAGTGCAGCTGCTATTCATATGCATAGTGAGGCTGCTATTCATGGGCACAGTGCGGCCACTATTCATGGGCACAGTGCTGCTGCTATTCATGGGCACAGTGCGGCCGCTATTCATGGGCACAGTGCTGCTGCTATTGATGGGCACAGTGAGGCTGCTATTCATGGGCACAGTGCGGCTGCTATTCATGGGCAAGGTGCGGCCGCTATTCATTGGCATAGTGTGGCTGCTATTCATGTGCACAATGGGGCTGCTATTCATGGGAACAGTGCAGCTGCTATTCATATGCATAGTGAGGCTGCTATTGATGGGCACAGTGCGGCTACTATTCATGGTCACAGTGCGGCTGCTATTCATGGGCACAGTGAGGCTGCTATTCATGGGCACAGTGAGGCTGCTATTCATGGGCACAGTGAGGCTGCTATTCATGGGCAAGGTGCGGCCGCTATTCATTGGCATAGTGTGGCTGCTATTCATGTGCACAATGGGGCTGCTATTCATGGGCACAGTGCAGCTGCTATTCATATGCATAGTGAGGCTGCTATTGATGGGCACAGTGCGGCTACTATTCATGGGCACAGTGCGGCTGCTATTCATGGGCACAGTGCGGCTGCTATTCATGGGCACACAGTGAGGCTGCTATTCATGGGCATAGTGCAGCTGCTATGTATGGGCACACAGTGAGGCTGCTATTCATGGGCACAGTGCGGCTGCTTTTCATGGGCACAGTGAGGCTGCTATTCATGGGCACAGTGAGGCTACAATTCATGGGCACAGTGCAGCTGCTATTCATGGGCACAGTGCGGCTGCTATTCATTGGCACAGTGTGGCTGCTATTTATGGGCACAGTGAGGCTGCTATTCATGGGCATAGTGCGGCTGCTATTCATGTGCACAATGGGGATGCTATTCATGGGCACAGTGCAGCTGCTATTCATGGGCAAGGTGCGGCCGCTATTCATTGGCATAGTGTGGCTGCTATTCATGTGCACAATGGGGCTGCTATTCATGGGCACAGTGCAGCTGCTATTCATATGCATAGTGAGGCTGCTATTGATGGGCACAGTGCGGCTACTATTCATGGGCACAGTGCGGCTGCTATTCATGGGCACAGTGAGGCTGCTATTCATGGGCACACTGTGAGGCTGCTATTCATGGGCACAGTGCAGCTGCTATTTATGGGCACACAGTGAGGCTGCTATTCATGGGCACAGTGCGGCTGCTTTTCATGGGCACAGTGAGGCTTCTATTCATGGGCACAGTGAGGCTGCTATTCATGGGCACAGTGAGGCTGCTATTCATTGGCACAGTGTGGCTGCTATTTATGGGCACAGTGAGGCTGCTATTCATGGGCACAGTGCGGCTGCTATTCATGGGCACAGTGCGGCCGCTATTCATGGGCACAGTGCGGCCGCTATTCATGGGCATATTGTGGCTGCTATTCATGTGCACAATGGGGCTGCTATTCATGGGCACAGTGCAGCTGCTATTCATATGCATAGTGAGGCTGCTATTCATGGGCACAGTGCGGCTGCTATTCATGGGCACAGTGCGGCTGCTATTCATGGGCACAGTGCGGCTGCTGTTCATGGGCACAGTGAGGCTGCTATTCATGGGCACACAGTGAGGCTGCTATTCATGGGCACAGTGCAGCTGCTATTTATGGGCACACAGTGAGGCTGCTATTCATGGGCACAGTGCGGCTGCTTTTCATGGGCACAGTGAGGCTTCTGTTCATGGGCACAGTGAGGCTGCTATTCATGGGCATAGTGCAGCTGCTATTCATGGGCACAGTGCGGCTGCTATTCATTGGCACAGTGTGGCTGCTATTTATGAGCACAGTGAGGCTGCTATTCATGGGCACAGTGTGGCCGCTATTCATGGGCATAGTGTGGCTGCTATTCATGTGCACAATGGGGCTGCTGTTCATGGGCACAGTGCAGCTGCTATTCATATGCATAGTGGGGCTGCTATTGATGGGCACAGTGCGGCTGCTATTCATGGGCACAGTGCGGCTGCTATTCATGGTCACAGTGAGGCTGCTATTCATGGGCACACAGTGAGGCTGCTATTCATGGGCACAGTGCAGCTGCTATTTATGGGCACACAGTGAGGCTACTATTCATGGGCACAGTGCGGCTGCTATTCATGGGCACAGTGAGGCTGCTATTCATGGGCACAGTGAGGCTGCTATTCATGGGCACAGTGTGGCTGCTATTCATGGGCACAGTGTGGCCGCTATTCATTGGCATAGTGTGGCTGCTATTCATGTGCACAATGGGGCTGCTATTCATGGGCACAGTGAAGCTGCTATTCATATGCATAGTGAGGCTGCTATTGAAGGGCACAGTGCGGCTACTATTCATGGGCACAGTGAGGCTGCTATTAATGGGCACAGTGAGGCTGCTATTCATGGGCACAGTGCGGCTGCTATTCATGGGCAAGGTGTTGCCGTTATTCATTGGCATAGTGTGGCTGCTATTCATGGGCAAGGTGCGGCCGCTATTCATTGCTATAGTGTGGCTGCTATTCATGTGCACAATGGGGCTGCTATTCATGGGCACAGTGCAGCTGCTATTCATATGCATAGTGCGGCTACTATTCATGGGCACAGTGCGGCTACTATTCATGGGCACAGTGCGGCTACTATTCATGGGCACAGTGAGGCTGCTATTCATGGGCACACAGGGAGGCTGCTATTCATGGGCACAGTGCAGCTGCTATTCATGGGCACAGTGAGGCTGCTATTCATGGGCACAGTGAGGCTGCTATTCATGGGCACAGTGCGGCTGCTATTCATGGGCACAGTGAGGCTGCTATTCATGGGCACAGTGAGGCTGCTATTCATGGGCACAGTGTGGCTGCTATTCATGGGCACAGTGTGGCTGCTATTCATAGGCACAGTGAGGCTGCTATTCATGGGCACAGTGAGGCTGCTATTCATGGGCACAGTGAGGCTACTATTCATGGGCACAGTGCTGCTGCTATTCATGGGCACAGTGCTGCCGCTATTCATGGGCATAGTGCGGCTGCTATTCATGTGCACAATGGGGATGCTATTCATGGGCACAGTGCAGCTGCTATTCATATGCATAGTGAGGCTGCTATTCATGGGCACAGTGCGGCCGCTATTCATGGGCACAGTGCTGCTGCTATTCATGGGCACAGTGAGGCTGCTATTAATGGGCACAGTGAGGTTGCTATTCATGGGCACAGTGCGGCTGCTATTCATGAGCAAGTTGCGGCCGCTATTCATTGGCATAGTGTGGCTGCTATTCATGTGCACAATGGGGCTGCTATTCATGGGCACAGTGCAGCTGCTATTCATATGCATAGTGAGGCTGCTATTGATGGGCACAGTGCGGCTACTATTCATGGGCACAGTGCGGCTGCTATTCATGGGCACAGTGCGGCTGCTATTCATGGGCACACAGTGAGGCTGCTATTCATGGGCACAGTGCAGCTGCTATTCATGGGCACAGTGAGGCTGCTATTCATGGGCACAGTGCGGCTGCTATTCATGGGCACAGTGTGGCTGCTATTCATGGGCACAGTGAGGCTTCTATTCATGGGCACAGTGAGGCTGCTATTCATGGGCACAGTGAGGCTGCTATTCCTTGGCACAGTGAGGCTGCTATTCATGGGCACAGTGCTTCCGCTATTCATCGGCATAGTGCGGCTGCTATTCATGTGCACAATGGGGATGCTATTCATGGGCACAGTGCAGCTGCTATTCATATGCATAGTGAGACTGCTATTCATGGGCACAGTGCGGCCGCTATTCATGGGCACAGTGCTGCTGCTATTCATGGGCACAGTGAGGCTGCTATTCATGGGCACAGTGCGGCTGCTTTTCATGGGCAAGGTGCGGCCGCTATTCATGGGCATAGTGTGGCTGCTATTCATGTGCACAATGGGGCTGCTATTCATGGGCACAGTGCAGCTGCTATTCATATGCATAGTGAGGCTGCTATTGATATGCACAGTGCGGCTGCTATTCATGGGCACAGTGCGGCTGCTATTCATGGGCACAGTGCGGCTGTTATTCATGGGCACAGTGAGGCTGCTATTCATGGGCACACAGTGAGGCTGCTATTCATGGGCACAGTGCCGCTGCTATTTATGGGCACACAGTGAGGCTGCTATTCATGGGCACAGTGTGGCTGCTTTTCATGGGCACAGTGAGGCTGCTATTCATGGGCACAGTGAGGCTGCTATTCATGGGCACAGTGAGGCTGCTATTCATGGGCATAGTGCAGCTGCTATTCATGGGCACAGTGAAGCTGCTATTCATGGGCACAGTGCGTCCGCTATTCATGGGCATAGTGTGGCTGCTATTCATGTGCACAATGGGGCTGCTATTCATGGGCACAGTGCAGCTGCTATTCATATGCATAGTGAGGCTGCTATTGATGGGCACAGTGCGGCTGCTATTCCTGGTCACAGTGTGGCTGCTATTCCTGGGCACAGTGCGGCTGCTATTCATGGGCACACAGTGAGGCTGCTATTCATGGGCACAGTGAGGCTGCTATTCATGGGCACAGTGAGGCTGCTATTCATGGGCACAGTGAGGCTGCTATTCATGGGCACACTGCTGCCGCTATTCATGGGCACAGTGCTGCTGCTATTAATGGGCACAGTGAGGCTGCTATTAATGGGCACAGTGAGGCTGCTATTAATGGGCACAGTGAGGCTGCTATTCATGGGCACAGTGCGGCTGCTATTCATGGGCAAGGTGCGGCCGCTATTCATTGGCATAGTGTGGCTGCTATTCATGTGCACAATGGGGCTGCTATTCATGGGTACAGTGCAGCTGCTATTCATATGCATAGTGAGGCTGCTATTGATGGGCAAAGTGTGGCTACTATTCATGGGCACAGTGCGGTTGCTATTCATGGGCACAGTGAGACTGCTATTCATGGGCACACAGTGAGGCTGCTATTCATGGGCACAGTGCAGCTGCTATTTATGGGCACACAGTGAGGCTGCTATTCATGGGCACAGTGTGGCTGCTATTCATGGGCACAGTGAGGCTGCTATTCATGGGCACAGTGAGGCTGCTATTCATGGGCACAGTGCGGCTGCTATTCATGGGCACAGTGCGGCTGCTATTCATGGGCACAGTGTGGCTGCTTTTCATGGGCACAGTGAGGCTGCTATTCATGGGCACAGTGAGGCTGCTATTCATGGGAAAAGTGAGGCTGCTATTCATGGGCATGTTGCTGCCGCTATTCATGGGCATAGTGTGGCTGCTATTCATGTGCACAATGGGGATGCTATTCATGGGCACAGTGAGGCTGCTATTCATATGCATAGTGAGGCTGCTATTCATGGGCACAGTGCAGCCGCTATTCATGGGCACAGTGCTGCTGCTATTCATGTGCACAATGGGGATGCTATTCATGGGCACAGTGCAGCTGCTATTCATATGCATAGTGAGACTGCTATTCATGGGCACAGTGCGGCCGCTATTCATGGGCACAGTGCTGCTGCTATTCATGGGCACAGTGAGGCTGCTATTCATGGGCACAGTGCAGCTCCTATTCATATACATAGTGAGGCTGCTATTGATGGGCACAGTGCGGCTACTATTCATGGGCACAGTGCAGCTGCTATTCATGGGCACAGTGAGGCTGCTATTCATGGGCACACAGTGAGGCTGCTATTCATGGGCACAGTGCAGCTGCTATTTATGGGCACACAGTGAGGCTGCTATTCATGTGCACAATGGGGCTGCTATTCATGGGCACAGTGCAGCTGCTATTCATATGCATAGTGAGGCTGCTATTGATGGGCACAGTGCGGCTGCTATTCATGGTCACAGTGCGGCTTCTATTCATGGGCACAGTGAGGCTGCTATTCATGGGCACACAGTGAGGCTGCTATTAATGGGCGCAGTGCAGCTGCTATTTATGGGCACACAGTGAGGCTGCTATTCATGGGCACAGTGCGGCTGCTATTCATGGGTACAGTGAGGCTGCTATTCATGGGCACAGTGAGGCTGCTATTCATGGGCACAGTGCGGCTGCTATTCATGGGCACAGTGTGGCTGCTATTCATGGGCACAGTGAGGCTGCTATTCATGGGCACAGTGAGGCTGCTATTCATGGGCACAGTGAGGCTGCTATTCATGGGCACAGTGAGGCTGCTATTCATGGGCACAGTGCTGCCGCTATTCATCGGCATAGTGCGGCTGCTATTCATGTGCACAATGGGGATGCTATTCATGGGCACAGTGCAGCTGCTATTCATATGCATAGCGAGACTGCGATTCATGGGCACAGTGCAGCCGCTATTCATGGGCACAGTGTGGCTGCTTTTCATGGGCACAGTGAGGCTGCTATTCATGGGCACAGTGAGGCTGCTATTCATGGGCACAGTGAGGCTGCTATTCATGGGAAAAGTGAGGCTGCTATTCATGGGCACGTTGCTGCCGCTATTCATGGGCATAATGCGGCTGCTATTCATGTGCACAATGGGGATGCTATTCATGGGCACAGTGAGGCTGCTATTCATATGCATAGTGAGGCTGCTATTCATGGGCACAGTGCGGCCGCTATTCATGGGCACAGTGCTGCTGCTATTCATGTGCACAATGGGGATGCTATTCATGGGCACAGTGCAGCTGCTATTCATATGCATAGTGAGACTGCTATTCATGGGCACAGTGCGGCCACTATTCATGGGCACAGTGCTGTTGCTATTCATGGGCACAGTGAGGCTGCTATTCATGGGCACAGTGCAGCTCCTATTCATATGCATAGTGAGGCTGCTATTGATGGGCACAGTGCAGCTACTATTCATGGGCACAGTGCAGCTGCTATTCATGGGCACAGTGAGGATGCTATTCATGGGCACACAGTGAGGCTGCTATTCATGGGCACAGTGCAGCTGCTATTTATGGGCACACAGTGAGGCTGCTATTCATGTGCACAATGGGGCTGCTATTCTTGGGCACAGTGCAGCTGCTATTCATATGCATAGTGAGGCTGTTATTGATGGGCACAGTGCGGCTGCTATTCATGGTCACAGTGCGGCTTCTATTCATGGGCACAGTGAGGCTGCTATTCATGGGCACACAGTGAGGCTGCTATTAATGGGCGCAGTGCAGCTGCTATTTATGGGCACACAGTGAGGCTGCTATTCATGGGCACAGTGCAGCTGCTATTCATGGGCACAGTGAGGCTGCTATTCATGGGCACAGTGAGGCTGCTATTCATGGGCACAGTGCGGCTGCTATTCATGGGCACAGTGTGGCTGCTATTCATGGGCACAGTGAGGCTGCTATTCATGGGCACAGTGAGGCTGCTATTCATGGGCACAATGGGGATGCTATTCATGGGCACAGTGCAGCTGCTATTCATATGCATAGTGAGACTGCGATTCATGGGCACAGTGCTGCTGCTATTCATGGGCACAGTGAGGCTGCTATTCATGGGCACAGTGAGGCTGCTATTCATGGGCACAGTGAGGCTGCTATTCATGGGCACAGTGCGGCTGCTATTCATGGGCAAGGTGCGGCCGCTATTCATTGGCATAGTGTGGCTGCTATTCATGTGCACAATGGGGCTGCTATTCATGGGCACAGTGCAGCTGCTATTCATATGCATAGTGAGGCTGCTATTGATGGGCGCAGTGCGGCTACTATTCATGGGCACAGTGCAGCTGCTATTCATATGCATAGTGAGGCTGCTATTGATGGGCACAGTGCGGCTACTATTCATGGGCACAGTGCGGCTGCTATTCATGGGCACAGTGAGGCTGCTATTCATGGGCACAGTGAGGCTGCTATTCATGGGCACAGTGCGGCCGCTATTCATCGGCATAGTGCGGCTGCTATTCATGTGCACAATGGGGATGCTATTCATGGGCACAGTGCAGCTGCTATTCATATGCATAGTGAGACTGCTATTCATGGGCACAGTGCGGTTGCTATTCATGGGCACAGTGCAGCTGCTATTCATATGCATAGTGATGCTGCTATTGATGGGCACAGTGCGGCTACTATTCATGGGCACAATGAGGCTGCTATTCATGGGCACAGTGAGGCTGCTATTCATGGGCACACAGTGAGGCTGCTATTCATGGGCACAGTGCAGCTGCTATTTATGGGCACACAGTGAGGCTGCTATTCATGGGCACAGTGCGGCTGCTTTTCATGGGCACAGTGAGGCTGCTATTCATGGGCACAGTGAGGCTACAATTCATGGGCACAGTGCAGCTGCTATTCATGGGCACAGTGCGGCTGCTATTCATTGGCACAGTGTGGCTGCTATTTATGGGCACAGTGAGGCTGCTATTCATGGGCATAGTGCGGCTGTTATTCATGTGCACAATGGGGATGCTATTCATGGGCACAGTGCAGCTGCTATTCATATGCATAGTGAGGCTGCTATTCATGGGCACAGTGCGGCCACTATTCATGGGCACAGTGCTGCTGCTATTCATGGGCACAGTGCGGCCGCTATTCATGGGCACAGTGCTGCTGCTATTGATGGGCACAGTGAGGCTGCTATTCATGGGCACAGTGCGGCTGCTATTCATGGGCAAGGTGCGGCCGCTATTCATTGGCATAGTGTGGCTGCTATTCATGTGCACAATGGGGCTGCTATTCATGGGAACAGTGCAGCTGCTATTCATATGCATAGTGAGGCTGCTATTGATGGGCACAGTGCGGCTACTATTCATGGTCACAGTGCGGCTGCTATTCATGGGCACAGTGAGGCTGCTATTCATGGGCACAGTGAGGCTGCTATTCATGGGCACAGTGAGGCTGCTATTCATGGGCAAGGTGCGGCCGCTATTCATTGGCATAGTGTGGCTGCTATTCATGTGCACAATGGGGCTGCTATTCATGGGCACAGTGCAGCTGCTATTCATATGCATAGTGAGGCTGCTATTGATGGGCACAGTGCGGCTACTATTCATGGGCACAGTGCGGCTGCTATTCATGGGCACAGTGCGGCTGCTATTCATGGGCACACAGTGAGGCTGCTATTCATGGGCATAGTGCAGCTGCTATGTATGGGCACACAGTGAGGCTGCTATTCATGGGCACAGTGCGGCTGCTTTTCATGGGCACAGTGAGGCTGCTATTCATGGGCACAGTGAGGCTACAATTCATGGGCACAGTGCAGCTGCTATTCATGGGCACAGTGCGGCTGCTATTCATTGGCACAGTGTGGCTGCTATTTATGGGCACAGTGAGGCTGCTATTCATGGGCATAGTGCGGCTGCTATTCATGTGCACAATGGGGATGCTATTCATGGGCACAGTGCAGCTGCTATTCATGGGCAAGGTGCGGCCGCTATTCATTGGCATAGTGTGGCTGCTATTCATGTGCACAATGGGGCTGCTATTCATGGGCACAGTGCAGCTGCTATTCATATGCATAGTGAGGCTGCTATTGATGGGCACAGTGCGGCTACTATTCATGGGCACAGTGCGGCTGCTATTCATGGGCACAGTGAGGCTGCTATTCATGGGCACACTGTGAGGCTGCTATTCATGGGCACAGTGCAGCTGCTATTTATGGGCACACAGTGAGGCTGCTATTCATGGGCACAGTGCGGCTGCTTTTCATGGGCACAGTGAGGCTTCTATTCATGGGCACAGTGAGGCTGCTATTCATGGGCACAGTGAGGCTGCTATTCATTGGCACAGTGTGGCTGCTATTTATGGGCACAGTGAGGCTGCTATTCATGGGCACAGTGCGGCTGCTATTCATGGGCACAGTGCGGCCGCTATTCATGGGCACAGTGCGGCCGCTATTCATGGGCATATTGTGGCTGCTATTCATGTGCACAATGGGGCTGCTATTCATGGGCACAGTGCAGCTGCTATTCATATGCATAGTGAGGCTGCTATTGATGGGCACAGTGCGGCTGCTATTCATGGGCACAGTGCGGCTGCTATTCATGGGCACAGTGCGGCTGCTGTTCATGGGCACAGTGAGGCTGCTATTCATGGGCACACAGTGAGGCTGCTATTCATGGGCACAGTGCAGCTGCTATTTATGGGCACACAGTGAGGCTGCTATTCATGGGCACAGTGCGGCTGCTTTTCATGGGCACAGTGAGGCTGCTGTTCATGGGCACAGTGAGGCTGCTATTCATGGGCATAGTGCAGCTGCTATTCATGGGCACAGTGCGGCTGCTATTCATTGGCACAGTGTGGCTGCTATTTATGAGCACAGTGAGGCTGCTATTCATGGGCACAGTGTGGCCGCTATTCATGGGCATAGTGTGGCTGCTATTCATGTGCACAATGGGGCTGCTGTTCATGGGCACAGTGCAGCTGCTATTCATATGCATAGTGGGGCTGCTATTGATGGGCACAGTGCGGCTGCTATTCATGGGCACAGTGCGGCTGCTATTCATGGTCACAGTGAGGCTGCTATTCATGGGCACACAGTGAGGCTGCTATTCATGGGCACAGTGCAGCTGCTATTTATGGGCACACAGTGAGGCTGCTATTCATGGGCACAGTGCGGCTGCTATTCATGGGCACAGTGAGGCTGCTATTCATGGGCACAGTGAGGCTGCTATTCATGGGCACAGTGTGGCTGCTATTCATGGGCACAGTGTGGCCGCTATTCATTGGCATAGTGTGGCTGCTATTCATGTGCACAATGGGGCTGCTATTCATGGGCACAGTGAAGCTGCTATTCATATGCATAGTGAGGCTGCTATTGAAGGGCACAGTGCGGCTACTATTCATGGGCACAGTGAGGCTGCTATTCATGGGCACAGTGAGGCTGCTATTCATGGGCACACAGTGAGGCTGCTATTCATGGGCACAGTGCAGCTGCTATTTATGGGCACACAGTGAGGCTGCTATTCATGTGCACAATGGGGCTGCTATTCATGGGCACAGTGCAGCTGCTATTCATATGCATAGTGAGGCTGCTATAGATGGGCACAGTGCGGCTGCTATTCATGGTCACAGTGCGGCTGCTATTCATGGGCACAGTGAGGCTGCTATTCATGGGCACACAGTGAGGCTGCTATTAATGGGCACAGTTCAGCTGCTATTTATGGGCACACAGTGAGGTTGCTATTCATGAGCACAGTGCGGCTGCTATTCATGGGCACAGTGAGGCTGCTATTCATGGGCACAGTGAGGCTGCTATTCATGGGCACAGTGCGGCTGCTATTCATGGGCACAGTGTGGCTGCTATTCATGGGCACAGTGAGGCTGCTATTCATGGGCACAGTGAGGCTGATATTCATGGGCACAGTGCTGCCGCTATTCATCGGCATAGTGCGGCTGCTATTCATGTGCACAGTGCGGCTGCTATTCATAGGCAAGGTGCGGCCGCTATTCATTGGCATAGTGTGGCTGCTATTCATGTGCACAATGGGGCTGCTATTCATGGGCACAGTGCAGCTGCTATTCATATGCATAGTGAGGCTGCTATTGATGGGCACAGTGCAGCTACTATTCATGGGCACAGTGCGGCTGCTATTCATGGGCACAGTGAGGCTACTATTCATGGGCACACAGTGAGGCTGCTATTCATGGGCACAGTGCAGCTGCTATTTATGGGCACACAGTGAGGCTGCTATTTATGGGCACAGTGAGGCTGCTATTTATGGGCACAGTGAGGCTGCTATTCATGGGCACAGTGAGGCTGCTATTCATGGGCACAGTGAGGCTGCTATTCATGGGCACAGTGAGGCTGCTATTCATGGGCACAGTGCAGCTGCTATTCATGGGCACAGTGCGGCTGCTATTCATTGGCACAGTGCGGCTGCTATTTATGGGCACAGTGAGGCTGCTATTCATGGGCATAGTGCGGCTGCTATTCATGTGCACAATGGGGATGCTATTTATGGGCACAGTGCAGCTGCTATTCATATGCATAGTGAGGCTGCTATTCATGGGCACAGTGCGGCCGCTATTCATGGGCACAGTGCTGCTGCTATTCATGGGCACAGTGAGGCTGCTATTTATGGGCACAGTGCGGCTGCTATTCATGGGCAAGGTGCGGCCGCTAATCATTGACATAGTGTGGCTGCTATTCATGTGCACAATGGGGCTGCTATTCATGGGCACAGTGCAGCTGCTATTCATATGCATAGTGAGGCTGCTATTGATGGTCACAGTGCGGCTACTATTCATGGGCACAGTGCGGCTGCTATTCATGGGCACAGTGAGGCTGCTATTCATGGGCACACAGTGAGGCTGCTATTAATGGGCATAGTGCAGCTGCTATTTATGGGCACACAGTGAGGCTGCTATTCATGTGAACAATGGGGCTGCTATTCATGGGCACAGTGCAGCTGCTATTCATATGCATAGTGAGGCTGCTATAGATGGGCACAGTGCGGCTGCTATTCATGGTCACAGTGCGGCTGCTATTCATGGGCACAGTGCGGCTGCTATTCATGGGCAAGGTGCGGCTGCTATTCATTGGCATAGTGTGGCTGCTATTCATGTGCACAATGGGGCTGCTATTCATGGGCACAGTGCAGCTGCTATTCATAATCATAGTGAGGCTGCTATTGATGGGCACAGTGCGGCTACTATTCATGGGCACAGTTCGGCTGCTTTTCATGGGCACAGTGAGGCTGCTATTCATGGGCACACAGTGAGGCTGCTATTCATGGGCACAGTGCAGCTGCTATTTATGGGCACACAGTGAGGCTGCTATTCATGTGCACAATGGGGCTGCTATTCATGGGCACAGTGCAGCTGCTATTCATATGCATAGTGAGGCTCCTATTGATGGGCACAGTGCGGCTGCTATTCATGGTCACAGTGCGGCTGCTATTCATGGGCACAGTGAGGCTGCTATTCATGGGCACACAGTGAGGCTGCTATTAATGGGCACAGTGCAGCTTCTATTTATGGGCACACAGTGAGGCTGCTATTCATGGGCACAGTGCGGCTGCTATTCATGGGCACAGTGAGGCTGCTATTCATGGGCACAGTGCGGCTGCTATTCATGGGCACAGTGTGGCTGCTATTCATGGGCACAGTGAGGCTGCTATTCATGGGCACAGTGAGTCTACTATTCATGGGCACAGTGAGGCTGCTATTCATGGGCACAGTGCTGCCGCTATTCATCGGCATAGTGCGGCTGCTATTCATGTGCACAATGGGGATGCTGTTTATGGGCACAGTGCAGCTGCTATTCATATGCATAGTGAGGCTGCTATTCATGGGCACAGTGCGGCCGCTATTCATGGGCACAGTGCTGCTGCTATTCATGGGCACAGTGAGGCTGCTATTTATGGGCACAGTGCGGCTGCTATTCATGGGCAAGGTGCGGCCGCTAATCATTGACATAGTGTGGCTGCTATTCATGTGCACAATGGGGCTGCTATTCATGGGCACAGTGCAGCTGCTATTCATATGCATAGTGAGGCTGCTATTGATGGTCACAGTGCGGCTACTATTCATGGGCACAGTGCGGCTGCTATTCATGGGCACAGTGAGGCTGCTATTCATGGGCACACAGTGAGGCTGCTATTAATGGGCATAGTGCAGCTGCTATTTATGGGCACACAGTGAGGCTGCTATTCATGTGAACAATGGGGCTGCTATTCATGGGCACAGTGCAGCTGCTATTCATATGCATAGTGAGGCTGCTATAGATGGGCACAGTGCGGCTGCTATTCATGGTCACAGTGCGGCTGCTATTCATGGGCACAGTGCGGCTGCTATTCATGGGCAAGGTGCGGCTGCTATTCATTGGCATAGTGTGGCTGCTATTCATGTGCACAATGGGGCTGCTATTCATGGGCACAGTGCAGCTGCTATTCATAATCATAGTGAGGCTGCTATTGATGGGCACAGTGCGGCTACTATTCATGGGCACAGTTCGGCTGCTTTTCATGGGCACAGTGAGGCTGCTATTCATGGGCACACAGTGAGGCTGCTATTCATGGGCACAGTGCAGCTGCTATTTATGGGCACACAGTGAGGCTGCTATTCATGTGCACAATGGGGCTGCTATTCATGGGCACAGTGCAGCTGCTATTCATATGCATAGTGAGGCTCCTATTGATGGGCACAGTGCGGCTGCTATTCATGGTCACAGTGCGGCTGCTATTCATGGGCACAGTGAGGCTGCTATTCATGGGCACACAGTGAGGCTGCTATTAATGGGCACAGTGCAGCTGCTATTTATGGGCACACAGTGAGGCTGCTATTCATGGGCACAGTGCGGCTGCTATTCATGGGCACAGTGAGGCTGCTATTCATGGGCACAGTGCGGCTGCTATTCATGGGCACAGTGCGGCTGCTATTCATGGGCACAGTGAGGCTGCTATTCATGGGCACAGTGCGGCTGCTATTCATGGGCACAGTGTGGCTGCTATTCATGGGCACAGTGAGGCTGCTATTCATGGGCACAGTGAGTCTACTATTCATGGGCACAGTGAGGCTGCTATTCATGGGCACAGTGCTGCCGCTATTCATCGGCATAGTGCGGCTGCTATTCATGTGCACAATGGGGATGCTATTTATGGGCACAGTGCAGCTGCTATTCATATGCATAGTGAGGCTGCTATTCATGGGCACAGTGCGGCCGCTATTCATGGGCACAGTGCTGCTGCTATTCATGGGCACAGTGAGGCTGCTATTTATGGGCACAGTGCGGCTGCTATTCATGGGCAAGGTGCGGCCGCTAATCATTGACATAGTGTGGCTGCTATTCATGTGCACAATGGGGCTGCTATTCATGGGCACAGTGCAGCTGCTATTCATATGCATAGTGAGGCTGCTATTGATGGTCACAGTGCGGCTACTATTCATGGGCACAGTGCGGCTGCTATTCATGGGCACAGTGAGGCTGCTATTCATGGGCACACAGTGAGGCTGCTATTAATGGGCATAGTGCAGCTGCTATTTATGGGCACACAGTGAGGCTGCTATTCATGTGAACAATGGGGCTGCTATTCATGGGCACAGTGCAGCTGCTATTCATATGCATAGTGAGGCTGCTATAGATGGGCACAGTGCGGCTGCTATTCATGGTCACAGTGCGGCTGCTATTCATGGGCACAGTGCGGCTGCTATTCATGGGCAAGGTGCGGCTGCTATTCATTGGCATAGTGTGGCTGCTATTCATGTGCACAATGGGGCTGCTATTCATGGGCACAGTGCAGCTGCTATTCATAATCATAGTGAGGCTGCTATTGATGGGCACAGTGCGGCTACTATTCATGGGCACAGTTCGGCTGCTTTTCATGGGCACAGTGAGGCTGCTATTCATGGGCACAGTGCAGCTGCTATTTATGGGCACACAGTGAGGCTGCTATTCATGTGCACAATGGGGCTGCTATTCATGGGCACAGTGCAGCTGCTATTCATATGCATAGTGAGGCTCCTATTGATGGGCACAGTGCGGCTGCTATTCATGGTCACAGTGCGGCTGCTATTCATGGGCACAGTGAGGCTGCTATTCATGGGCACACAGTGAGGCTGCTATTAATGGGCACAGTGCAGCTGCTATTTATGGGCACACAGTGAGGCTGCTATTCATGGGCACAGTGCGGCTGCTATTCATGGGCACAGTGAGGCTGCTATTCATGGGCACAGTGCGGCTGCTATTCATGGGCACAGTGTGGCTGCTATTCATGGGCACAGTGAGGCTGCTATTCATGGGCACAGTGAGTCTACTATTCATGGGCACAGTGAGGCTGCTATTCATGGGCACAGTGCTGCCGCTATTCATCGGCATAGTGCGGCTGCTATTCATGTGCACAATGGGGATGTTATTCATGGGCACAGTGCAGCTGCTATTCATATGCATAGTGAGACTGCTATTCCTGGGCACAGTGCGGCCGCTTTTCATGGGCACAGTGCTGCTGCTATTCATGGGCACAGTGAGGCTGCTATTCATGGGCACAGTGAGGCTGCTATTCATGGGCACAGTGAGGCTGCTATTCATGGGCACAGTGCGGCTACTATTCATGGGCAAGGTGCGGCCGCTATTCATGGGCATAGTGTGGCTGCTATTCATGTGCACAATGGGGCTGCTATTCATGGGCACAGTGCAGCTGCTATTCATATGCATAGTGAGGCTGCTATTGATGGGCACAGTGCGGGTACTATTCATGGGCACAGTGCGGCTGCTATTCATGTGCACAATGGGGCTGCTATTCATGGGCACAGTGCAGCTGCTATTCATATGCATAGTGAGGCTGCTATTGATGGGCACAGTGCGGCTGCTATTCAT
This sequence comes from Aquarana catesbeiana, assembly GCF_042186555.1. Lineage (NCBI taxonomy): Eukaryota > Metazoa > Chordata > Amphibia > Anura > Ranidae > Aquarana > Aquarana catesbeiana. The sequence continues at coordinate 650,348,906 of NC_133327.1, forward strand.
GGTCACAGTGCGGCTTCTATTCATGGGCACAGTGAGGCTGCTATTCATGGGCACACAGTGAGGCTGCTATTAATGGGCGCAGTGCAGCTGCTATTTATGGGCACACAGTGAGGCTGCTATTCATGGGCACAGTGCGGCTGCTATTCATGGGCACAGTGCGGCTGCTATTCATGGGCACAGTGAGGCTGCTATTCATGGGCACAGTGCGGCTGCTATTCATGGGCACAGTGTGGCTGCTATTCATGGGCACAGTGAGGCTGCTATTCATGGGCACAGTGAGGCTGCTATTCATGGGCACAGTGAGGCTGCTATTCATGGGCACAGTGCTGCCGCTATTCATCGGCATAGTGCGGCTGCTATTCATGTGCACAATGGGGATGCTATTCATGGGCACAGTGCAGCTGCTATTCATATGCATAGTGAGACTGCGATTCATGGGCACAGTGCAGCCGCTATTCATGGGCACAGTGTGGCTGCTTTTCATGGGCACAGTGAGGCTGCTATTCATGGGCACAGTGAGGCTGCTATTCATGGGCACAGTGAGGCTGCTATTCATGGGAAAAGTGAAGCTGCTATTCATGGGCACGTTGCTGCCGCTATTCATGGGCATAGTGCGGCTGCTATTCATGTGCACAATGGGGATGCTATTCATGGGCACAGTGAGGCTGCTATTCATATGCATAGTGAGGCTACTATTCATGGGCACAGTGTGGCCGCTATTCATGGGCACAGTGCTGCTGCTATTCATGTGCACAATGGGGATGCTATTCATGGGCACAGTGCAGCTGCTATTCATATGCATGGTGAGACTCCTATTCATGGGCACAGTGCGGCCACTATTCTTGGGCACAGTGCTGTTGCTATTCATGGGCACAGTGAGGCTGCTATTCATGGGCACAGTGCAGCTCCTATTCATATGCATAGTGAGGCTGCTATTGATGGGCACAGTGAGGGTACTATTCATGGGCACAGTGCAGCTGCTATTCATGGGCACAGTGAGGCTGCTATTCATGGGCACACAGTGAGGCTGCTATTCATGGGCACAGTGCAGCTGCTATTTATGGGCACACAGTGAGGCTGCTATTCATGTGCACAATGGGGCTGCTATTCATGGGCACAGTGCAGCTGCTATTCATATGCATAGTGAGGCTGCTATTGATGGGCACAGTGCGGCTGCTATTCATGGTCACAGTGCGGCTTCTATTCATGGGCACAGTGAGGCTGCTATTCATGGGCACACAGTGAGGCTGCTATTAATGGGCGCAGTACAGCTGCTATTTATGGGCACACAGTGAGGCTGCTATTCATGGGCACAGTGCAGCTGCTATTCATGGGCACAGTGAGGCTGCTATTCATGGGCACAGTGAGGCTGCTATTTATGGGCACAGTGCGGCTGCTATTCATGGGCACAGTGTGGCTGCTATTCATGGGCACAGTGAGGCTGCTATTCATGGGCACAGTGAGGCTGCTATTCATGGGCACAGTGAGGCTGCTATTCATGGGCACAGTGCTGCCGCTATTCATCGGCATAGTGCGGCTGCTATTCATGGGCACAATGGGGATGCTATTCATGGGCACAGTGCAGCTGCTATTCATATGCATAGTGAGACTGCGATTCATGGGCACAGTGCAGCTGCTATTCATGAGCACAGTGCTGCTGCTATTCATGGGCACAGTGAGGCTGCTATTCATGGGCACAGTGAGGCTGCTATTCATGGGCACAGTGCAGCTGCTATTCATGGGCAAGGTGCGGCCGCTATTCATTGGCATAGTGTGGCTGCTATTCATGTGCACAATGGGGCTGCTATTCATGGGCACAGTGCAGCTGCTATTCATATGCATAGTGAGGCTGCTATTGATGGGCACAGTGCGGCTACTATTCATGGGCACAGTGCAGCTGCTATTCATATGCATAGTGAGGCTGCTATTGATGGGCACAGTGCGGCTACTATTCATGGGCACAGTGCGGCTCCTATTCATGGGCACAGTGAGGCTGCTATTCATGGGCACAGTGAGGCTGCTATTCATGGGCACAGTGCTGCCGCTATTCATCGGCATAGTGCGGCTGCTATTCATGTGCACAATGGGGATGCTATTCATGGGCACAGTGCAGCTGCTATTCATATGCATAGTGAGACTGCTATTCATGGGCACAGTGCGGCTGCTATTCATGGGCACAGTGCAGCTGCTATTCATATGCATAGTGATGCTGCTATTGATGGGCACAGTGCGGCTACTATTCATGGGCACAGTGAGGCTGCTATTCATGGGCACAGTGAGGCTGCTATTCATGGGCACACAGTGAGGCTGCTATTCATGGGCACAGTGCAGCTGCTATTTATGGGCACACAGTGAGGCTGCTATTCATGGGCACAGTGCGGCTGCTTTTCATGGGCACAGTGAGGCTGCTATTCATGGGCACAGTGAGGCTACAATTCATGGGCACAGTGCAGCTGCTATTCATGGGCACAGTGCGGCTGCTATTCATTGGCACAGTGTGGCTGCTATTTATGGGCACAGTGAGGCTGCTATTCATGGGCATAGTGCGGCTGTTATTCATGTGCACAATGGGGATGCTATTCATGGGCACAGTGCAGCTGCTATTCATATGCATAGTGAGGCTGCTATTCATGGGCACAGTGCGGCCACTATTCATGGGCACAGTGCTGCTGCTATTCATGGGCACAGTGCGGCCGCTATTCATGGGCACAGTGCGGCCGCTATTCATGGGCACAGTGCTGCTGCTATTGATGGGCACAGTGAGGCTGCTATTCATGGGCACAGTGCGGCTGCTATTCATGGGCAAGGTGCGGCCGCTATTCATTGGCATAGTGTGGCTGCTATTCATGTGCACAATGGGGCTGCTATTCATGGGCACAGTGCAGCTGCTATTCATATGCATAGTGAGGCTGCTATTGATGGGCACAGTGCGGCTACTATTCATGGGCACAGTACGGCTGCTATTCATGGGCACAGTGAGGCTGCTATTCATGGGCACAGTGAGGCTGCTATTCATGGGCAAGGTGCGGCCGCTATTCATTGGCATAGTGTGGCTGCTATTCATGTGCACAATAGGGCTGCTATTCATGGGCACAGTGCAGCTGCTATTCATATGCATAGTGAGGCTGCTATTGATGGGCACGGTGCGGCTACTATTCATGGGCACAGTGCGGCTGCTATTCATGGGCACAGTGAGGCTGCTATTCATGGGCACACAGTGAGGCTGCTATTCATGGGCATAGTGCAGCTGCTATGTATGGGCACACAGTGAGGCTGCTATTCATGGGCACAGTGCGGCTGCTTTTCATGGGCACAGTGAGGCTGCTATTCATGGGCACAGTGAGGCTACAATTCATGGGCACAGTGCAGCTGCTATTCATGGGCACAGTGCGGCTGCTATTCATTGGCACAGTGTGGCTGCTATTTATGGGCACAGTGAGGCTGCTATTCATGGGCATAGTGCGGCTGCTATTCATGTGCACAATGGGGATGCTATTCATGGGCACAGTGCATCTGCTATTCATGGGCAAGGTGCGGCCGCTATTCATTGGCATAGTGTGGCTGCTATTCATGTGCACAATGGGGCTGCTATTCATGGGCACAGTGCAGCTGCTATTCATATGCATAGTGAGGCTGCTATTGATGGGTACAGTGAGGCTGCTATTCATGGGTACAGTGAGGCTGCTTTTCATGGGCACAGTGAGGCTGCTATTCATTGGCACAGTGTGGCTGCTATTTATGGGCACAGTGAGACTGCTATTCATGGGCACAGTGCGGCTGCTATTCATGGTCACAGTGCGGCCGCTATTCATGGGCATAGTGTGGCTGCTATTCATGTGCACAATGGGGCTGCTATTCATGGGCACAGTGCAGCTGCTATTCATATGCATAGTGAGGCTGCTATTGATGGGCACAGTGCGGCTGCTATTCATGGGCACAGTGCGGCTGCTATTCATGGGCAAGGTGCGGCCGCTATTCATTGGCATAGTGTGGCTGCTATTCATGTGCACAATGGGGCTGCTATTCATGGGCACAGTGCAGCTGCTATTCATATGCATAGTGAGGCTGCTATTGATGGGCACAGTGCGGCTACTATTCATGGGCACAGTGCGGCTGCTATTCATGGGCACAGTGAGGCTGCTATTCATGGGCACACAGTGAGGCTGCTATTAATGGGCGCAGTACAGCTGCTATTTATGGGCACACAGTGAGGCTGCTATTCATGGGCACAGTGCAGCTGCTATTCATGGGCACAGTGAGGCTGCTATTCATGGGCACAGTGAGGCTGCTATTTATGGGCACAGTGCGGCTGCTATTCATGGGCACAGTGTGGCTGCTATTCATGGGCACAGTGAGGCTGCTATTCATGGGCACAGTGAGGCTGCTATTCATGGGCACAGTGAGGCTGCTATTCATGGGCACAGTGCTGCCGCTATTCATCGGCATAGTGCGGCTGCTATTCATGGGCACAATGGGGATGCTATTCATGGGCACAGTGCAGCTGCTATTCATATGCATAGTGAGACTGCGATTCATGGGCACAGTGCAGCTGCTATTCATGAGCACAGTGCTGCTGCTATTCATGGGCACAGTGAGGCTGCTATTCATGGGCACAGTGAGGCTGCTATTCATGGGCACAGTGCAGCTGCTATTCATGGGCAAGGTGCGGCCGCTATTCATTGGCATAGTGTGGCTGCTATTCATGTGCACAATGGGGCTGCTATTCATGGGCACAGTGCAGCTGCTATTCATATGCATAGTGAGGCTGCTATTGATGGGCACAGTGCGGCTACTATTCATGGGCACAGTGCAGCTGCTATTCATATGCATAGTGAGGCTGCTATTGATGGGCACAGTGCGGCTACTATTCATGGGCACAGTGCGGCTCCTATTCATGGGCACAGTGAGGCTGCTATTCATGGGCACAGTGAGGCTGCTATTCATGGGCACAGTGCTGCCGCTATTCATCGGCATAGTGCGGCTGCTATTCATGTGCACAATGGGGATGCTATTCATGGGCACAGTGCAGCTGCTATTCATATGCATAGTGAGACTGCTATTCATGGGCACAGTGCGGCTGCTATTCATGGGCACAGTGCAGCTGCTATTCATATGCATAGTGATGCTGCTATTGATGGGCACAGTGCGGCTACTATTCATGGGCACAGTGAGGCTGCTATTCATGGGCACAGTGAGGCTGCTATTCATGGGCACACAGTGAGGCTGCTATTCATGGGCACAGTGCAGCTGCTATTTATGGGCACACAGTGAGGCTGCTATTCATGGGCACAGTGCGGCTGCTTTTCATGGGCACAGTGAGGCTGCTATTCATGGGCACAGTGAGGCTACAATTCATGGGCACAGTGCAGCTGCTATTCATGGGCACAGTGCGGCTGCTATTCATTGGCACAGTGTGGCTGCTATTTATGGGCACAGTGAGGCTGCTATTCATGGGCATAGTGCGGCTGTTATTCATGTGCACAATGGGGATGCTATTCATGGGCACAGTGCAGCTGCTATTCATATGCATAGTGAGGCTGCTATTCATGGGCACAGTGCGGCCACTATTCATGGGCACAGTGCTGCTGCTATTCATGGGCACAGTGCGGCCGCTATTCATGGGCACAGTGCGGCCGCTATTCATGGGCACAGTGCTGCTGCTATTGATGGGCACAGTGAGGCTGCTATTCATGGGCACAGTGCGGCTGCTATTCATGGGCAAGGTGCGGCCGCTATTCATTGGCATAGTGTGGCTGCTATTCATGTGCACAATGGGGCTGCTATTCATGGGCACAGTGCAGCTGCTATTCATATGCATAGTGAGGCTGCTATTGATGGGCACAGTGCGGCTACTATTCATGGGCACAGTACGGCTGCTATTCATGGGCACAGTGAGGCTGCTATTCATGGGCACAGTGAGGCTGCTATTCATGGGCAAGGTGCGGCCGCTATTCATTGGCATAGTGTGGCTGCTATTCATGTGCACAATAGGGCTGCTATTCATGGGCACAGTGCAGCTGCTATTCATATGCATAGTGAGGCTGCTATTGATGGGCACGGTGCGGCTACTATTCATGGGCACAGTGCGGCTGCTATTCATGGGCACAGTGAGGCTGCTATTCATGGGCACACAGTGAGGCTGCTATTCATGGGCATAGTGCAGCTGCTATGTATGGGCACACAGTGAGGCTGCTATTCATGGGCACAGTGCGGCTGCTTTTCATGGGCACAGTGAGGCTGCTATTCATGGGCACAGTGAGGCTACAATTCATGGGCACAGTGCAGCTGCTATTCATGGGCACAGTGCGGCTGCTATTCATTGGCACAGTGTGGCTGCTATTTATGGGCACAGTGAGGCTGCTATTCATGGGCATAGTGCGGCTGCTATTCATGTGCACAATGGGGATGCTATTCATGGGCACAGTGCATCTGCTATTCATGGGCAAGGTGCGGCCGCTATTCATTGGCATAGTGTGGCTGCTATTCATGTGCACAATGGGGCTGCTATTCATGGGCACAGTGCAGCTGCTATTCATATGCATAGTGAGGCTGCTATTGATGGGTACAGTGAGGCTGCTATTCATGGGTACAGTGAGGCTGCTTTTCATGGGCACAGTGAGGCTGCTATTCATTGGCACAGTGTGGCTGCTATTTATGGGCACAGTGAGACTGCTATTCATGGGCACAGTGCGGCTGCTATTCATGGTCACAGTGCGGCCGCTATTCATGGGCATAGTGTGGCTGCTATTCATGTGCACAATGGGGCTGCTATTCATGGGCACAGTGCAGCTGCTATTCATATGCATAGTGAGGCTGCTATTGATGGGCACAGTGCGGCTGCTATTCATGGGCACAGTGCGGCTGCTATTCATGGGCAAGGTGCGGCCGCTATTCATTGGCATAGTGTGGCTGCTATTCATGTGCACAATGGGGCTGCTATTCATGGGCACAGTGCAGCTGCTATTCATATGCATAGTGAGGCTGCTATTGATGGGCACAGTGCGGCTACTATTCATGGGCACAGTGCGGCTGCTATTCATGGGCACAGTGAGGCTGCTATTCATGGGCACACAGTGAGGCTGCTATTCATGGGCACAGTGCAGCTGCTATTTATGGGCACACAGTGAGGCTGCTATTCATGGGCACAGTGCGGCTGCTTTTCATGGGCACAGTGAGGCTGCTGTTCATGGGCACAGTGAGGCTGCTGTTCATGGGCACAGTGAGGCTGCTATTCATGGGCATAGTGCAGCTGCTATTCATGGGCACAGTGCGGCTGCTATTCATTGGCACAGTGTGGCTGCTATTTATGAGCACAGTGAGGCTGCTATTCATGGGCACAGTGCGGCCGCTATTCATGGGCATAGTGTGGCTGCTATTCATGTGCACAATGGGGCTGCTATTCATGGGCACAGTGCAGCTGCTATTCATATGCATAGTGGGGCTGCTATTGATGGGCACAGTGCGGCTGCTATTCATGGGCACAGTGCGGCTGCTATTCATGGTCACAGTGAGGCTGCTATTCATGGGCACACAGTGAGGCTGCTATTCATGGGCACAGTGCAGCTGCTATTTATGGGCACACAGTGAGGCTGCTATTCATGGGCACAGTGCGGCTGCTATTCATGGGCACAGTGAGGCTGCTATTCATGGGCACAGTGAGGCTGCTATTCATGGGCACAGTGTGGCTGCTATTCATGGGCACAGTGTGGCCGCTATTCATTGGCATAGTGTGGCTGCTATTCATGTGCACAATGGGGCTGCTATTCATGGGCACAGTGAAGCTGCTATTCATATGTATAGTGAGGCTGCTATTGAAGGGCACAGTGCGGCTACTATTCATGGGCACAGTGCGGCTGCTATTCATGGGCACAGTGAGGCTGCTATTCATGGGCACACAGTGAGGCTGCTATTCATGGGCACAGTGCAGCTGCTATTTATGGGCACACAGTGAGGCTGCTATTCATGTGCACAATGGGGCTGCTATTCATGGGCACAGTGCAGCTGCTATTCATATGCATAGTGAGGCTGCTATTGATGGGCACAGTGCAGCTACTATTCATGGGCACAGTGCGGCTGCTATTCATGGGCACAGTGAGGCTACTATTCATGGGCACACAGTGAGGCTGCTATTCATGGGCACAGTGCAGCTGCTATTTATGGGCACACAGTGAGGCTGCTATTCATGGGCACAGTGCGGCTGCTTTTCATGGGCACAGTGAGGCTGCTATTCATGGGCACAGTGAGGCTGCTATTCATGGGCACAGTGAGGCTGCTATTCATGGGCACAGTGCAGCTGCTATTCATGGGCACAGTGCGGCTGCTATTCATTGGCACAGTGTGGCTGCTATTTATGGGCACAGTGAGGCTACTATTCATGGGCATAGTGCGGCTGCTATTCATGTGCACAATGGGGATGCTATTTATGGGCACAGTGCAGCTGCTATTCATATGCATAGTGAGGCTGCTATTCATGGGCACACTGCGGCCGCTATTCATGGGCACAGTGCTGCTGCTAATTATGGGCACAGTGAGGCTGCTATTTATGGGCACAGTGCGGCTGCTATTCATGGGCAAGGTGCGGCCGCTAATCATTGACATAGTGTGGCTGCTATTCATGTGCACAATGGGGCTGCTATTCATGGGCACATTGCAGCTGCTATTCATATGCATAGTGAGGCTGCTATTGATGGGCACAGTGCGGCTACTATTCATGGGCACAGTGCGGCTGCTATTCATGGGCACCGTGAGGCTGCTATTCATGGGCACACAGTGAGGCTGCTATTCATGGGCACAGTGCAGCTGCTATTTATGGGCACACAGTGAGGCTGCTATTCATGGGCACAGTGCGGCTTCTTTTCATGGGCACAGTGAGGCTTCTATTCATGGGCACAGTGAGGCTGCTATTCATGGGCACAGTGCAGCTGTTATTCATGGGCACAGTGCGGCTGCTATTCATTGGCACAGTGTGGCTGCTATTTATGGGCACAGTGAGGCTGCTATTCATGGGCACAGTGCGGCTGCTATTCATGGGCACAGTGCGGCCGCTATTCATGGGCATAGTGTGGCTGCTATTCATGTGCACAATGGGGCTGCTATTCATGGGCACAGTGCAGCTGCTATTCATATGCATAGTGAGGCTGCTATTGATGGGCACAGTTCGGCTGCTATTCATGGGCACAGTGCGGCTGCTATTCATGGGCACAGTGCGGCTGCTATTCATGGGCACAGTGAGGCTGCTATTCATGGGCACACAGTGAGGCTGCTATTCATGGGCACAGTGTAGCTGCTATTTATGGGCACACAGTGAGGCTGCTATTCATGGGCACAGTGCGGCTGCTTTTCATGGGCACAGTGAGACTGCTTTTCATGGGCACAGTGAGGCTGCTATTCATGGGCACAGTGAGGCTGCTATTCATGGGCATAGTGCAGCTGCTATTCATGGGCACAGTGCGGCTGCTATTCATGGGCACAGTGAGGCTGCTATTCATGGGCACAGTGCTGCCGCTATTCATGGGCATAGTGCAGCTGCTATTCATGTGCACAATGGGGATGCTATTCATGGGCACAGTGCAGCTGCTATTCATATGCATAGTGAGGCTGCTATTCATGGGCACAGTGCGGCCGCTATTCATGGGCACAGTGCTGCTGCTATTCATGGGCACAGTGAGGCTACTATTCATGGGCACAGTGCAGCTGCTATTTATGGGCACACAGTGAGGCTGCTATTCATGGGCACAGTGCGGCTGCTTTTCATGGGCACAGTGAGGCTGCTTTTCATGGGCACAGTGAGGCTGCTATTCATGGGCACTGTGAGGCTGCTATTCATGGGCACTGTGAGGCTGCTATTCATGGGCACAGTGAGGCTGCTATTCATGGGCACAGTGCAGCTGCTATTCATGGGCACAGTGTGGCTGCTATTTATGGGCACAGTGAGGCTGCTATTCATGGGCACAGTGCAGCTGCTATTCATATGCATAGTGAGGCTGCTATTGATGGGCACAGTGCGGCTGCTATTCATGGGCACAGTGCGGCTGCTATTCATGGGCACAGTGAGGCTGCTATTCATGGGCACAGTGCGGCTGCTTTTCATGGGCACAGTGAGGCTGCTATTCATGGGCACAGTGCTGCCGCTATTCATGGGCATAGTGCAGCTGCTATTCATGTGCACAATGGGGATGCTATTCATGGGCACAGTGCAGCTGCTATTCATATGCATAGTGAGGCTGCTATTCATGGGCACAGTGCGGCCGCTATTCATGGGCACAGTGCTGCTGCTATTCATGGGCACAGTGAGGCTACTATTCATGGGCACACAGTGAGGCTGCTATTCATGGGCACAGTGCAGCTGCTATTTATGGGCACACAGTGAGGCTCCTATTCATATGCACAGTGCGGCTGCTTTTCATGGGCACAGTGAGGCTGCTATTCATGGGCACAGTAAGGCTGGTATTCATGGGCACAGTGAGGCTGCTATTCATGGGCACAGTGAGGCTGCTATTCATGGGCACAGTGCAGCTGCTATTCATGGGAACAGTGCGGCTGCTATTCATTGGCACAGTGTGGCTGCTATTTATGGGCACAGTGAGGCTGCTATTCATAGGCACAGTGCAGCTGCTATTCATATGCATAGTGAGGCTGCTATTCATGGGCACAGTGCGGCCGCTATTCATGGGCACAGTGCTGCTGCTATTCATGGGCACAGTGAGGTTACTATTCATGGGCACAGTGCAGCTGCTATTTATGGGCACACAGTGAGGCTGCTATTCATGGGCACAGTGCGGCTGCTTTTCATGGGCACAGTGAGGCTGCTTTTCATGGGCACAGTGAGGCTGCTATTCATGGGCACTGTGAGGCTGCTATTCATGGGCACTGTGAGGCTGCTATTCATGGGCACAGTGAGGCTGCTATTCATGGGCACAGTGCAGCTGCTATTCATGGGCACAGTGTGGCTGCTATTTATGGGCACAGTGAGGCTGCTATTCATGGGCACAGTGCAGCTGCTATTCATATGCATAGTGAGGCTGCTATTGATGGGCACAGTGCGGCTGCTATTCATGGGCACAGTGCGGCTGCTATTCATGGGCACAGTGAGGCTGCTATTCATGGGCACAGTGCGGCTGCTTTTCATGGGCACAGTGAGGCTGCTATTCATGGGCACAGTGCTGCCGCTATTCATGGGCATAGTGCAGCTGCTATTCATGTGCACAATGGGGATGCTATTCATGGGCACAGTGCAGCTGCTATTCATATGCATAGTGAGGCTGCTATTCATGGGCACAGTGCGGCCGCTATTCATGGGCACAGTGCTGCTGCTATTCATGGGCACAGTGAGGCTACTATTCATGGGCACACAGTGAGGCTGCTATTCATGGGCACAGTGCAGCTGCTATTTATGGGCACACAGTGAGGCTCCTATTCATATGCACAGTGCGGCTGCTTTTCATGGGCACAGTGAGGCTGCTATTCATGGGCACAGTAAGGCTGGTATTCATGGGCACAGTGAGGCTGCTATTCATGGGCACAGTGAGGCTGCTATTCATGGGCACAGTGCAGCTGCTATTCATGGGAACAGTGCGGCTGCTATTCATTGGCACAGTGTGGCTGCTATTTATGGGCACAGTGAGGCTGCTATTCATAGGCATAGTGCGGCTGCTATTCATGTGCACAATGGGGATGCTATTTATGGGCACAGTGCAGCTGCTATTCATATGCATAGTGAGGCTGCTATTCATGGGCACAGTGCGGCCGCTATTCATGGGCACAGTGCTGCTGCTATTCATGGGCACAGTGAGGCTGCTATTCATGGGCACATTGCGGCTGCTATTCATGGGCAAGGTGCGGCCGCTAATCATTGACATAGTGTGGCTGCTATTCATGGGCAAGGTGCGGCCGCTAATCATTGACATAGTGTGGCTGCTATTCATGTGCACAATGGGGCTGCTATTCATTGGCACAGTGCAGCTGCTATTCATATGCATAGTGAGGCTGCTATTGATGGGCACAGTGAGGCTACTATTCATGGGCACAGTGCGGCTGCTATTCATGGGCACAGTGAGGCTGCTATTCATGGGCACACAGTGAGGCTGCTATTCATGGGCACACAGTGAGGCTGCTATTCATGGGCACAGTGCAGCTGCTATTTATGGGCACACAGTGAGGCTGCTATTCATGTGCACAATGGGGCTGCTATTCATGGGCACAGTGCAGCTGCTATTCATATGCATAGTGAGGCTGCTATAGATGGGCACAGTGCGGCTGCTATTCATGGTCACAGTGCGGCTGCTATTCATGGTCACAGTGAGGCTGCTATTCATGGGCACACAGTGAGGCTGCTATTAATGGGCACAGTGCAGCTGCTATTTATGGGCACACAGTGAGGCTGCTATTCATGAGCACAGTGCGGCTGCTATTCATGGGCACAGTGAGGCTGCTATTCATGGGCACAGTGAGGCTGCTATTCATGGGCACAGTGCGGCTGCTATTCATGGGCACAGTGTGGCTGCTATTCATGGGCACAGTGAGGCTGCTATTCATGGGCACAGTGAGGCTGATATTCATGGGCACAGTGCTGCCGCTATTCATCGGCATAGTGCGGCTGCTATTCATGTGCACAGTGCGGCTGCTATTCATAGGCAAGGTGCGGCCGCTATTCATTGGCATAGTGTGGCTGCTATTCATGTGCACAATGGGGCTGCTATTCATGGGCACAGTGCAGCTGCTATTCATATGCATAGTGAGGCTGCTATTGATGGGCACAGTGCAGCTACTATTCATGGGCACAGTGCGGCTGCTATTCATGGGCACAGTGAGGCTACTATTCATGGGCACACAGTGAGGCTGCTATTCATGGGCACAGTGCAGCTGCTATTTATGGGCACACAGTGAGGCTGCTATTCATGGGCACAGTGCGGCTGCTTTTCATGGGCACAATGAGGCTGCTATTCATGGGCACAGCGAGGCTGCTATTCATGGGCACAGTGAGGCTGCTATTCATGGGCACAGTGAGGCTGCTATTCATGGGCACAGTGCAGCTGCTATTCATGGGCACAGTGCGGCTGCTATTCATTGGCACAGTGTGGCTGCTATTTATGGGCACAGTGAGGCTGCTATTCATGGGCATAGTGCGGCTGCTATTCATGTGCACAATGGGGATGCTATTTATGGGCACAGTGCAGCTGCTATTCATATGCATAGTGAGGCTGCTATTCATGGGCACAGTGCGGCCGCTATTCATGGGCACAGTGCTGCTGCTATTCATGGGCACAGTGAGGCTGCTATTTATGGGCACAGTGCGGCTGCTATTCATGGGCAAGGAGCGGCCGCTAATCATTGACATAGTGTGGCTGCTATTCATGTGCACAATGGGGCTGCTATTCATGGGCACAGTGCAGCTGCTATTCATATGCATAGTGAGGCTGCTATTGATGGGCACAGTGCGGCTACTATTCATGGGCACAGTGCGGCTGCTATTCATGGGCACAGTGAGGCTGCTATTCATGGGCACACAGTGAGGCTGCTATTCATGGGCACAGTGCAGCTGCTATTTATGGGCACACAGTGAGGCTGCGATTCATGGGCACAGTGCGGCTGCTTTTCATGGGCACAGTGAGGCTTCTATTCATGGGCACAGTGAGGCTGCTATTCATGGGCACAGTGCAGCTGCTATTCATGGGCACAGTGCGGCTGCTATTCATTGGCACAGTGTGGCTGCTATTTATGGGCACAGTGAGGCTGCTATTCATGGGCACAGTGCGGCTGCTATTCATGGGCACAGTGCGGCCGCTATTCATGGGCATAGTGTGGCTGCTATTCATGTGCACAATGGGGCTGCTATTCATGGGCACAGTGCAGCTGCTATTCATATGCATAGTGAGGCTGCTATTGATGTGCACAGTGCGGCTGCTATTCATGGGCACAGTGCGGCTGCTATTCATGGGCACAGTGCGGCTGCTATTCATGGGCACAGTGAGGCTGCTATTCATGGGCACACAGTGAGGCTGCTATTCATGGGCACAGTGCAGCTGCTATTTATGGGCACACAGTGAGGCTGCTATTCATGGGCACAGTGCGGCTGCTTTTCATGGGCACAGTGAGGCTGCTTTTCATGGGCACAGTGAGGCTGCTTTTCATGGGCACAGTGAGGCTGCTATTCATGGGCACAGTGAGGCTGCTATTCATGGGCACAGTGAGGCTGCTATTCATGGGCACTGTGAGGCTGCTATTCATGGGCACAGTGAGGCTGCTATTCATGGGCACAGTGCAGTTGCTATTCATGGGCACAGTGCGGCTGCTATTTATGGGCACAGTGAGGCTGCTATTCATGGGCACAGTGAGGCTGCTATTCATGGGCACAGTGCAGTTGCTATTCATGGGCACAGTGTGGCTGCTATTTATGGGCACAGTGAGGCTGCTATTCATGGGCACAGTGCAGCTGCTATTCATATGCATAGTGAGGCTGCTATTGATGGGCACAGTGCGGCTGCTATTCATGGGCACAGTGAGGCTGCTATTCATGGGCACAGTGCGGCTGCTATTCATGGGCACAGTGCGGCTGCTATTCATGGGCACAGTGAGGCTGCTATTCATGGGCACAGTGCTGCCGCTATTCATGGGCATAGTGCAGCTGCTATTCATGTGCACAATGGGGATGCTATTCATGGGCACAGTGCAGCTGCTATTCATATGCATAGTGAGGCTGCTATTCATGGGCACAGTGCGGCCGCTATTCATGGGCACAGTGCTGCTGCTATTCATGGGCACAGTGAGGCTACTATTCATGGGCACACAGTGAGGCTTCTATTCATGGGCACAGTGCAGCTGCTATTTATGGGCACACAGTGAGGCTGCTATTCATAGGCACAGTGCGGCTGCTTTTCATGGGCACAGTGAGGCTGCTATTCATGGGCACAGTAAGGCTGGTATTCATGGGCACAGTGAGGCTGCTATTCATGGGCACAGTGAGGCTTCTATTCATGGGCACAGTGCAGCTGCTATTCATGGGAACAGTGCGGCTGCTATTCATTGGCACAGTGTGGCTGCTATTTATGGGCACAGTGAGGCTGCTATTCATAGGCATAGTGCGGCTGCTATTCATGTGCACAATGGGGATGCTATTTATGGGCACAGTGCAGCTGCTATTCATATGCATAGTGAGGCTGCTATTCATGGGCACAGTGCGGCCGCTATTTATGGGCACAGTGCTGCTGCTATTCATGGGCACAGTGAGGCTGCTATTCATGGGCACAGTGCGGCTACTATTCATGGGCAAGGTGCGGCCACTAATCATTGACATAGTGTGGCTGCTATTCATGGGCAAGGTGCGGACGCTAATCATTGACATAGTGTGGCTGCTTTTCATGTGCACAATGGGGCTGCTATTCATGGGCACAGTGCGGCTGCTATTCATATGCATAGTGAGGCTGCTATTGATGGGCACAGTGCGGCTACTATTCATGGGCACAGTGCGGCTGCTATTCATGGGCACAGTGAGGCTGCTATTCATGGGCACACAGTGAGGCTGCTATTCATGGGCACAGTGCAGCTGCTATTTATGGGCACACAGTGAGGCTGCTATTCATGTGCACAATGGGGCTGCTATTCATGGGCACAGTGCAGCTGCTATTCATATGCATAGTGAGGCTGCTATAGATGGGCACAGTGCGGCTGCTATTCATGGTCACAGTGCGGCTGCTATTCATGGGCACAGTGAGGCTGCTATTCATGGGCACACAGTGAGGCTGCTATTAATGGGCACAGTGCAGCTGCTATTTATGGGCACACAGTGAGGCTGCTATTCATGAGCACAGCGCGGCTGCTATTCATGGGCACAGTGAGGCTGCTATTCATGGGCACAGTGAGGCTGCTATTCATGGGCACAGTGCGGCTGCTATTCATGGGCACAGTGTGGCTGCTATTCATGGGCACAGTGAGGCTGCTATTCATGGGCACAGTGAGGCTGATATTCATGGGCACAGTGCTGCCGCTATTCATCGGCATAGTGCGGCTGCTATTCATGTGCACAGTGCGGCTGCTATTCATAGGCAAGGTGCGGCCGCTATTCATTGGCATAGTGTGGCTGCTATTCATGTGCACAATGGGGCTGCTATTCATGGGCACAGTGCAGCTGCTATTCATATGCATAGTGAGGCTGCTATTGATGGGCACAGTGCAGCTACTATTCATGGGCACAGTGCGGCTGCTATTCATGGGCACAGTGAGGCTACTATTCATGGGCACACAGTGAGGCTGCTATTGATGGGCACAGTGCAGCTGCTATTTATGAGCACACAGTGAGGCTGCTATTCATGGGCACAGTGCGGCTGCTTTTCATGGGCACAATGAGGCTGCTATTCATGGGCACAGTGAGGCTGCTATTCATGGGCACAGTGAGGCTGCTATTCATGGGCACAGTGCAGCTGCTATTCATGGGCACAGTGCGGCTGCTATTCATTGGCACAGTGTGGCTGCTATTTATGGGCACAGTGAGGCTGCTATTCATGGGCATAGTGCGGCTGCTATTCATGTGCACAATGGGGATGCTATTTATGGGCACAGTGCAGCTGCTATTCATATGCATAGTGAGGCTGCTATTCATGGGCACAGTGCAGCCGCTATTCATGGGCACAGTGCTGCTGCTATTCATGGGCACAGTGAGGCTGCTATTTATGGGCACAGTGCGGCTGCTATTCATGGGCAAGGTGCGGCCGCTAATCATTGACATAGTGTGGCTGCTATTCATGTGCACAATGGGGCTGCTATTCATGGGCACAGTGCAGCTGCTATTCATATGCATAGTGAGGCTGCTATTGATGGGCACAGTGCGGCTACTATTCATGGGCACAGTGCGGCTGCTATTCATGGGCACAGTGAGGCTGCTATTCATGGGCACACAGTGAGGCTGCTATTCATGGGCACAGTGCAGCTGCTATTTATGGGCACACAGTGAGGCTGCTATTCATGGGCACAGTGCGGCTGCTTTTCATGGGCACAGTGAGGCTTCTATTCATGGGCACAGTGAGGCTGCTATTCATGGGCACAGTGCAGCTCCTATTCATGGGCACAGTGCGGCTGCTATTCATTGGCACAGTGTGGCTGCTATTTATGGGCACAGTGAGGCTGCTATTCATGGGCACAGTGCGGCTGCTATTCATGGGCACAGTGCGGCCACTATTCATGGGCATAGTGTGGCTGCTATTCATGTGCACAATGGGGCTGCTATTCATGGGCACAGTGCAGCTGCTATTCATATGCATAGTGAGGCTGCTATTGATGGGCACAGTGCGGCTGCTATTCATGGGCACAGTGCGGCTGCTATTCATGGGCACAGTGCGGCTGCTATTCATGGGCACAGTGAGGCTGCTATTCATGGGCACACAGTGAGGCTGCTATTCATGGGCACAGTGCAGCTGCTATTTATGGGCACACAGTGAGGCTGCTATTCATGGGCACAGTGCGGCTGCTTTTCATGGGCACAGTGAGGCTGCTTTTCATGGGCACAGTGAGGCTGCTATTCATGGGCACAGTGAGGCTGCTATTCATGGGCATAGTGCAGCTGCTATTCATGGGCACAGTGCGGCTGCTATTCATGGGCACAGTGAGGCTGCTATTCATGGGCACAGTGCTGCCGCTATTCATGGGCATAGTGCAGCTGCTATTCATGTGCACAATGGGGATGCTATTCATGGGCACAGTGCAGCTGCTATTCATATGCATAGTGAGGCTGCTATTCATGGGCACAGTGCGGCCGCTATTCATGGGCACAGTGCTGCTGCTATTCATGGGCACAGTGAGGCTACTATTCATGGGCACACAGTGAGGCTGCTATTCATGGGCACAGTGCAGCTGCTATTTATGGGCACACAGTGAGGCTGCTATTCATGGGCACAGTGCGGCTGCTTTTCATGGGCACAGTGAGGCTGCTATTCATGGGCACTGTGAGGCTGCTATTCATGGGCACTGTGAGGCTGCTATTCATGGGCACAGTGAGGCTGCTATTCATGGGCACAGTGAGGCTGCTATTCATGGGCACAGTGCGGCTGCTATTCATGGGCACAGTGTGGCTGCTATTTATGGGCACAGTGAGGCTGCTATTCATGGGCACAGTGCAGCTGCTATTCATATGCATAGTGAGGCTGCTATTCATGGGCACAGTGCAGCTGCTATTCATGGGCACAGTGCGGCTGCTATTCATGGGCACAGTGAGGCTGCTATTCATGGGCACAGTGCGGCTGCTATTCATGGGCACAGTGAGGCTGCTATTCATGGGCACAGTGCTGCCGCTATTCATGGGCACAGTGCAGCTGCTATTCATGTGCACAATGGGGATGCTATTCATGGGCACAGTGCAGCTGCTATTCATATGCATAGTGAGGCTGCTATTCATGGGCACAGTGCGGCCGCTATTCATGGGCACAGTGCAGCTGCTATTCATGGGCACAGTGAGGCTACTATTCATGGGCACACAGTGAGGCTGCTATTCATGGGCACAGTGCAGCTGCTATTTATGGGCACACAGTGAGGCTGCTATTCATGGGTACAGTGAGGCTGCTTTTCATGGGCACAGTGAGGCTGCTATTCATGGGCACAGTGAGGCTGCTATTCATGGGCACAGTGAGGCTGCTATTCATGGGCACAGTGCGGCTGCTATTCATGGGCAAGGTGCGGCCGCTAATCATTGACATAGTGTGGCTGCTATTCATGTGCACAATGGGGCTGCTATTCATGGGCACAGTGCAGCTGCTATTCATATGCATAGTGAGGCTGCTATTGATGGGCACAGTGCGGCTACTATTCATGGGCACAGTGCGGCTGCTATTCATGGGCACAGTGAGGCTGCTATTCATGGGCACACAGTGAGGCTGCTATTCATGGGCACAGTGCAGCTGCTATTTATGGGCACACAGTGAGGCTGCTATTCATGGGCACAGTGCGGCTGCTTTTCATGGGCACAGTGAGGCTTCTATTCATGGGCACAGTGAGGCTGCTATTCATGGGCACAGTGCAGCTGCTATTCATGGGCACAGTGCGGCTGCTATTCATTGGCACAGTGTGGCTGCTATTTATGGGCACAGTGAGGCTGCTATTCATGGGCACAGTGCGGCTGCTATTCATGGGCACAGTGCGGCCGCTATTCATGGGCATAGTGTGGCTGCTATTCATGTGCACAATGGGGCTGCTATTCATAGGCACAGTGCAGCTGCTATTCATATGCATAGTGAGGCTGCTATTGATGGGCACAGTGCGGCTGCTATTCATGGGCACAGTGCGGCTGCTATTCATGGGCACAGTGCGGCTGCTATTCATGGGCACAGTGAGGCTGCTATTCATGGGCACACAGTGAGGCTGCTATTCATGGGCACAGTGCAGCTGCTATTTATGGGTACACAGTGAGGCTGCTATTCATGGGCACAGTGCGGCTGCTTTTCATGGGCACAGTGAGGCTGCTTTTCATGGGCACAGTGAGGCTGCTATTCATGGGCACAGTGAGGCTGCTATTCATGGGCATAGTGCAGCTGCTATTCATGGGCACAGTGCGGCTGCTATTCATGGGCACAGTGAGGCTGCTATTCATGGGCACAGTGCTGCCGCTATTCATGGGCATAGTGCAGCTGCTATTCATGTGCACAATGGGGATGCTATTCATGGGCACAGTGCAGCTGCTATTCATATACATAGTGAGGCTGCTATTCATGGGCACAGTGCGGCCGCTATTCATGGGCACAGTGCTGCTGCTATTCATTGGCACAGTGAGGCTGCTTTTCATGGGCACAGTGAGGCTGCTATTCATTGGCACAGTGCGGCTGCTATTCATGGGCAAGGTGCTTCCGCTATTCATTGGCATAGTGTGGCTGCTATTCATGTGCACAATGGGGCTGCTATTCATGGGCACAGTGCAGCTGCTATTCATATGCATAGTGAGGCTGCTATTGATGGGCACAGTGCGGCTACTATTCATGGGCACAGTGCGGCTGCTATTCATGGGCACAGTGAGGCTGCTATTCATGGGCACACAGTGAGGCTGCTATTCATGGGCACAGTGCAGCTGCTATTTATGGGCACACAGTGAGGCTGCTATTCATGGGCACAGTGCGGCTGCTTTTCATGGGCACAGTGAGGCTGCTATTCATGGGCACAGTGAGGCTGCTATTCATGGGCACAGTGCAGCTGCTATTCATGGGCACAGTGCGGCTGCTATTCATTGGCACAGTGTGGCTGCTATTTATGGGCACAGTGTGGCTGCTATTCATGGGCACAGTGAGGCTGCTATTCATGGGCACAGTGCGGCCGCTATTCATGGGCACAGTGCGGCTGCTATTCATGGGCACAGTGAGGCTGCTATTCATGGGCACAGTGAGGCTGCTATTCATGGGCACAGTGCGGCTGCTATTCATGGGCACAGTGAGGCTGCTATTCATGGGCACAGTGAGGCTGCTATTCATGGGCACAGTGCAGCTGCTATTCATGGGCACAGTGCGGCTGCTATTCATTGGCACAGTGTGGCTGCTATTTATGGGCACAGTGTGGCTGCTATTCATGGGCACAGTGAGGCTGCTATTCATGGGCACAGTGAGGCTGCTATTCATGGGCACAGTGCGGCTGCTATTCATGGGCACAGTGAGGCTGCTATTCATGGGCACAGTGAGGCTGCTATTCATGGGCACAGTGCGGCTGCTATTCATGGGCACAGTGAGGCTGCTATTCATGGGCACACTGTGGCTGCTATTCATGGGCACAGTGAGGCTGCTATTCATGGGCACAGTGCGGGGGGGGGGTAACAAGCAGGAAGACAGTCAGATCACCAACACTGCAGCACACCAGTGTGAGCCCACATCATAGTACACATGACCAGGTACTGCACAGGCTGCATTTTGCAGCACATCAGCCTTTTTATGATCAATCAGCCAAGCCAGCTCCTGCTCATCCTCACCGGGCCCCACACGGCTGCGGGCCCAATAGCGCCCGCGTGGGTCGCTATGGCGGTAGTTCCGCCCCTGGTTCCACCCACTTAAAAGTCAGCAGATTTAAAAAGTGTAGCTGCTGATTTTTAATAAACAGACACTCACCTGTCCCACGGTCCAGCGATGTGGGTGCACGAAGCCTCGCTCCTCTCCCTCTCCTCTCTGCAGTGCCGGCATTGTAACTGTGGGCGCCAGGCTGTGGCCGAGCAGCCCTGCGCATTGTGAATGGCCGGGCAATCTTCTGGGATCTGTGACGTGTCCCAGAACATTGCAGGGAGGGAGGGGGGAGAGGTGGAAGTGGGAGCTGGGTGCCTGTCAAAACTGGGTCCCCCCCCTTAAAAAAAAAAAAAAAGGACATGCCAAATGTGGCAGTCAGGGTGTCAGGATGTCACCAGTACTTAAAATAAAAGTTCCATTTTTGGGTGGAGCTCCGGCTTTAAAGCAAATTTAACACCATAAACATTAAAAAAAAAATAATAATAATAATAATAATAAATTGCAGTTTACCATTCCTTAAATTTGTTTTCTTTTTTCCAAGTGTTTTATGTTTATTCGCACCTAGTAAATCTGAGAATAGCACACTAACTTTCCCTGGGTAGCTATGCCATCTGAATCTATAGAGAAATCCATGTTTGTCACCCTGGCTGGACGTCAAACATGTATTTGTTCATCTTCATTACATGTAAGATTAGTAGTTTACAGAAGAAAGATAACATTGTTTAGGTTGATTTACTAAAGGCAAATAAATTGTGCACTTTGCAAAGTGCAGTTGCTTCAGAGCTTAGTAAATGAGGTAAAGCTTCATTTGGCCAAGAATGCCCAGTCACATGCAAGAAAAAGAAAAACAAACAGCATTTTTGCTTGCATGTGATTGACTGATGAAAGTCAGCAGAGCTTCTACTCATTTGCTAAGCTCTGGAACAACTGCTCTTGCAAAGTGCACATTCTATTTGCCTTTAGTAAATCCACCCTTATATTTCTGGTAGGACCAACAGGTACCTTCTGTTCTGCGGAATATGTTCTTAATTTGAAAAATGGAAACTACTACAGCCACCACATCTAAGGACTGGTAAGCTGCATTATATAAAATGTTTGGCTTTAGTTATCCTTTATCTATCACCCCTTGCTTCTGACATCGGTGTAAACAACATGGGACAGCCAAGCACTTCGCACAGCATATACACTCATCAAGATTGGAGGCTCCTGAATTTAAAACGTGACACTGTGGTTCATGTTCATGCTGTTAACTGCAAACAGACAAGTGAAGGAGAATTTCTAAAGCTGATTTCCTGGGATGCTAGTGGCAAAATCAGATTAAAAGGACAACTGGAACAAGAACTAGAATGGAGATTTGTCTTAAACACTAGAACAATGGGCAGGAGATGAGGGCAATCAACCATACAGAAAGCTGTGCGGAGATCAAGGAGTCCGTGCAGTAGTGACCTTGGGACTTACCCAGCAGGAGGTGAGCAGGGTTCCTGTATAAGGCAATGTCACCAGAGCAGCAGTCTGGAAATGTTAAGCAAGTGACATCTGATCGACTGGAAAATTTGATGTCCATAAAACCCTAGCAGGACCTTCACATCAGGGTCATTTTGCCATTTAATTGAGGTTAAAAAGCATGAAGCGGCCTAAAGTTGCGTGGATGCAGCTGCAGAGGCCCCGTCATTGTCCCACTGTATGTAGAGAAGGAAAGAACATTTACATTTATAGCCTTTTATTCCATGCACATAACATTTTCCACCTGAGCCCATCCCTGAGTGGTTTTAGAGTCTTCTTGCTGACAGTTAGTGAATATGCCATTGTTTTCAGAGCCTTTGGTCACTGACATCAGGTCCTCTCTCTATGGAGTGTAGTTCTGAGCGGTCGTTGCCTTCAGATGTTTTTTAATTACCAAAAAAGTCCTTTAAAGGGAGTCATGGATTTTATACTATTAGGTTACCTATAGACAAATGATACATATTGGGCACCCATAAGGTATTTCCATCATGCAAGGCTAGCATCCACAATACATCAAGATCAGTGGTCTCCACACTGTGGCACGCAGGCGACGCAACCCTTTACTTGCCTTTACCTGGCCCACAGGGCGCAATGACACCAATGATATAGCATGATTCCTTCCTTTGACACCAACAGTCAGGCATAAATCCTCCCATTGATACCAACCAACGCTAAGGTATAATTCCACCTTCTGCAACCAACAATTTGGTAAAACTCCTTCCATTGAAACCATTATTGCACAACTATCCCTCCCACTAATACTAGTGATGGGACCCTATTGCTCCTCATACTGACCACAGGCTTTATGTAATTTGTTTTAATTTCCAAGGGCCTCCAAGCTTGAGACATTGGAGGAGATTTACTAAAACTGATGCACACAGTATCTGGTGCAGCTGTGCATAGTAACCAATCAGCTTCTAACTTCGGCTTGTTCAAATAAGCTATGACAATAAAACCTGGAAGCTGATTGGTTACTATGCAGAGCTGCACCAGATTCAATGTGCGCCAGTTTTAATAAATCTCCTCTGTTGTTTACTCCCTCTGATGCTGGGGCATTTCCTGTTCACACAGGCCACAGTGCAGCCCCCAGAAGTCTGAAGGACAGTAAACCGGCCCCTTTCTAAGAAAATTTGGTGACCCCAATCTAGATGGATGGACAAAAGAGTCCAACCTTGCCAACTGACTATTCTTGGAATTGCTTTCATTAATTAACGTCCCATGGCACACCTAATCCAGAAAGTTGTTACGCCAAAGTTACTTGAATGATCTTACTGTCTACTAATCCCTATAGTCACCTGTGCAGTAAACTTTTGAAAGAGGTTATTCAAACCTACAGGATAAAAATTCAATCAGTAAATTTTATAAAAGTGATCTTGTATTTTACCTCTTCACCTAAAGCGAACTGTACATGAAAATGCAAGGCCCACTTATCCTGTAGCCCCTAGGATCCTATGTGAAAATACTTTGGGGTTGATTTACTAAAAGCAAATAAATTGTGCACTTTGAAAAGTGCAGTTGCTCCAGAGCTTAGTAAAAGAGGTAAAGCTTCACTTTGCAAAGGAAATGCAAGGAAGATTTAAAAAACAGCATCTTTGCTTGCACATGATTGGAAGATGGAAGTCAGCAGAGCTTCTGCTCATTTACTAAGCTCTGGAGCAACTGCACTTGCAAAAGTGCACAGTCTACTTGCCTTTAGTAAATCAAAACCTTTGTGAGAAAAAAAGACCCATTGATGGCCCATGCTCACTAGTGCGCTGTGGCAATGCATGTATATGTATGACAACACACCTGCTCTATGTGCGTTGTATTGTGGTGCTATTTAATATAAGTGGCAACCCAACACATTGTACAATAGAGTACAACAGCCAACGCAGCGCAGCATAATCCATATACCATGTGTTTGCGTGTGCTGGGTTTAAAAAAAAAAGGATCATGCACTTTGTACAGTAAAGTACAACACACAACACAACCTTTTTTTTTATCCATTGTGGAGTGTTGGATGGCCATTCATAATGCACTGCATTGGCTTGCTTTAGTGGCTTGCTTTAGTGTGAATGGGATTTCAAAGAATATTTGGTTAGATAATTACCTCACACCCTAGCTTCTAGGTGAAGTGTTGGTGGCATTGTTGGGTCTCACTGTGGGATTCTGAGAAAG
Organism: Aquarana catesbeiana; assembly: GCF_042186555.1. NCBI lineage: Eukaryota > Metazoa > Chordata > Amphibia > Anura > Ranidae > Aquarana > Aquarana catesbeiana. The sequence goes on from NC_133327.1 coordinate 650,373,520, forward strand.
CTGAGAATCTCAAACCTCATGAGGGGATACTCCAGCATTGGAGCACATTCTTGAGTATTTGGACTCCTCAGTTTTACCACAAAAAGGTCTAACACTGTCACCCTAGCCTAGGCAAGCCCTCCAAAACCTAGACGTAAGGTTACTATTTCTTTTTTAAAGCAAAGTTCCACCCAAAAGTGGAACTTCCACTTTAAGATCTTTTTACCCCCTGACATGCCACATTTGGCATGTCATTTTTTTTTGGGGGGGGAGCGGGTACCTGGTTTTGACAGGTACCCAGCTCCCACTTTCGCTTGGGCCACCTAGGTGACTCCTCCTCTCCCCCTAGGTGGCACCTCCTGCCCTGCAATCTTCTGGGACACATCATAGGTCCCAGAAGATTGCACGGCCATTCATGACGTGCATCGTGACTCACGCGTGCGCAGTGCACACCAGGCTGTGAAGCCGCAAGCTGTGACAGTTGGGTGCCCACAGTAGATATGCCGGTGCTGCGGACAGGCGGGGGAAAGGAGAGAGGCTTCAGGCACCAGCATCGCTAGACTGTGGGACAGATGAGTGTGTGTTTATTAAAAGTCAGCAGCTACACTTTTTGTTGACTTTAAACTAGGGCTGCGGAAATTAATGATTAATTCCTCGATTAATCGTTAATTTTTTTGATCGATCAAAATTTTTTTGATCGGTAGGCTGCCTGCCCTGGGGCCGCTTTGGGCCAAGCTGTGGCTGCAGCGCAGCACTCCACTGCCTCCTCCTCCACTATATGTCATACACAGTCTGCGGGCATCTCCCACTGTGTGTCTCGGAGCTGAGTGTGAAGACTTTGGCCACGCTGTGAGAAAAGTCCCGCCCTCCTCCTAGATCAGCTCGTGTGATAGACAGAACACTGCGTCTATCACACGAGCTGATCTAGGAGGAGGGCAGGACTTTTCTCACAGCGTGGCCAAAGTTTTCACACTCAGCTCCGAGACACACAGCGGGAGATGCCCGCAGACTGTGTATGACATATAGTGGAGGAGGAGGGAGCGGAATGTGTAATCCAGGCACAGGCACTGACTACAGTGAGGCTGCGATTATGGGCACGGTGAGACTGCATTACGGGCACGGTGAGACTGCGTTATGGGCACGGTGAGGCTGCCATTATAGGCACGGCAAGGCTGCGATTATGGGCACGGTGAGACTGCATTATGGGCACAGTGAGGCAGCCAATATAGGCACGGCGAGGCTGCATTATGGGTACGGTGAGGCTGCTAATATAGGTACGGTGAGACAGCATTATGGGCATGGTGAGGCTGCCATTATAGGCACGGCAAGGCTGCGATTATGGGCACGGTGAGACAGCATTATGGGCACGGTGAGGCTGCGATTATGGGCACGGTGAGACTGCATTATGGGCACGGTGAGGCTGCGATTATGGGTACGGTGAGATTGCATTATGGGCACGGTAAGTCTGAGATTATGGGCACGGTGAGACTGCATTATGGGCACGGTAAGGCTGCGATTATGGGCACGGTGAGGCTGCGATTATGGGCAAGGTAAGGCTGAGATTATGGGCACGGTGAGGGTGAGTTTATGACGTGTGACGTCATAGCCATGCCCCGCTATGTCCGGCTTCGGCTATTGCCATAACAACAGTGCTAAATCAGCTAAAAGTAGTTGGATCTGTTTGTGCGTTATAATTAATCTAAACTAGTCGATTAATCGATTTAAAAAAAAAAAAAATCGATTAATCGAACACGAAAATTTTAATCAGTAACAGACCTACTTTAAACACAGAACAGGGTGGAACTTCACTTTAATGTTTCATTTCTCTTTTGCTTTAATTGTATTTTGGAAGGATAAGGATCATTTTTATGCAAGGTCCGCTTTTTTTTAACATCTCTCTTATACTGTACCTACCTTCCAATTGCTTCACTGCATGACAGAGCCAAGGGTAATAGGCCCTGGGTAAGCTCTAAGTTGCCTTGTGTGGTGTTTATCAGTTCTAGGAACCCTCCACCTCCCCTATGTGACAGCACTCAGGCCTGGAAATTTGCCACTTAGGCACCCAAGCACTGAATCTTTGTGATGAAGTGCTGGGTTTTTCATTTCACTCCAGCGATCAAACGAAAAGCAGTTGATTGGCTGACCTTGTTAGAATGTCAGCCTTTTAAAAGGAACCTGTCATCTTTATTATACCTCTAATGAGCCAGTAACATGGAACAAGTATGTGCGTGTTGGTTGTTTCATTAACATTATGATAACCAAGGCCGTTTCCCTGGGCTGGGAAATAAAGTAGCTTAATACTCCTCAGCCAAGTCTTGCAAAAAGTGCAAATTTTATTCTGCAAAAAAAAAAAAAAGGAGGAAAGGAGTTAATAAGAAATAATTAGGCTTTACGAAGGGTTAATAAGGGATTAATTAGAAGCAGCTTTAACATAATAAAAAAAAAATTTTAAAAATGATTTATTTCAGGAGCAAATATCATACACAAATTTAAGAATATGGGGTTGATTTACTAAAGGAAAAAAGACTGTGCACTTTGGAAAGTGCAGTTGCACACGGCAAGAGCAGTTGCTCCAGAGTTTAGTAAATGAGCAGAAGCTCCGCTGACTTTCATCAACCAATCATGTGCAAGCAAAAATGTTGTTTTTATTATTTTCCTTGCATGTGATTTGGGTATTCTTTGCAAAGTGAAACTTTACCTCATTTACTAAGCTCTGGAGCAGCTGCACTTGCAGGGTGCAATTGCACTTTCCAAGGTGCACAGTCTATTGGCCTTTAGTAAATCAACCCCTATGTTTTTGGTTTGCACATAAGCACTAAATAAAATGCATTTTAACGATTTCAATGCAAATCACAGGAGCTCTCCCACCATGGAAGCTATCACTGCGGACAACCAATGAGTAGGCATTCCCTGCCCCACAGCCGCCTGGATATGTGGATATAATTTTTAATTGTTTACTTACTCGTCTGCTGGGCATTTATGGCACCAGCAGAAAGCCTTTGATTGCAACTCATACATGAGCATTTGAATATCGAGCCCATTGCATCATGAGACATGTAGTCCCAGCATTGAATGCAGGAAGATTTTGTGTGCACACATCAAGAATGGAAGTGAAGGGGAAAACGCAGGTCCAGAGGAGGTAGCAATTCCATGTTAAAGATAAGTGCAGTAACTGTGTGCATGCGGATTCTTAAAAAAAAAAAACGAGTTGATGAGACTGATGATGTTTCAATATTCAACAAAAAAGTAATATGTAGGTAAAATAAAAAATGTAAAATATATAAATAAAAGCATAAAAAAATGTTATTTTCCAAAGTTATGCATTATAATATAAACTACAATCAACAAACAGAAATACTCCCTGAGGTTCATGTACTGCTATATTAAAAATTATGAGATGGAGGTGTAAATTGTTTCTGGAAATCTCTCTTAATGGTGATCTAAGAAGAAACATTTCTCAATTTATCATTTTTCAGAATAATGCTGCAAATGAAATAAATCTCTATTCATGCCCGGAGCTCTGTCCCCAGCTACTGACGTTTCCTGCTATAGAGTCACAGATTTAAATAAAATGTCCCTAAAGCATTGACTTACCACTACTGAATACTCAGTACACAAATTTAATTTAAAATGTAAAAGGGATTTCTACATTATTTCATATTGATCTCTAACATTGTTACTAATATATGACAGATGCATAATTTTTTTAAGTGACAATAAACTGATTTAAAATAAGGGGAGGAAAAAAAAAAATATATATATATATATATATATATATATATATATATATATATATATATATATATATATATATATATATATATATATTGAGCAAAATTAATTATAAACGCAACACTTTTGTGTTTGCCCCTATTTATCATGAGGTGAACATAAAGATCTATGACTTTTTCTATGTACACAAAAGGCCTATTTCTCTCAAATATTGTTCACAAATCTGTCTAAATCTGTGTTGGTGAGCACTTCTCCTTTTCCGAGATAATCCATCCACCTCACAGGTGTGGCATATCAAGATGCTGATTAGACAGCATGTTTATTGCACAGATGTGCCTTAGGCTGACCACAATAAAAGGCCACTCTAAAATGTGGAGTTTTATCACACAGCACAATGCCACAGATGTCGCAAGTTTTGAGGGAACGTGCAGAATCCATGCAAACTCCATGTAAATAGCATCCTGGTCGGTATTCAAACCGAGGACCCTACTACTACAAGGTAGGAGCACTGACCCTAGTGCTGCAAGGCAGGAGTGCTGACCCTAGTGCTGCAAGGCAGGAGCGCTGACCCCAGTGCTGCGATGCAGGAGTGCTGACCCCAGTGCTGTGATGCAGAAGCGCTGACCTTAGTGCTGCGATGCAGGAGCGCTGATCCCAGTGCTGCGATGCAGGAGCGCTGACCCCAGTGCTGTGATGCAGGAGCGCTGACCCCAGTGCTGTGATGCAGGAGTGCTAACCCTAGTGCTGCGATGCAGGAGTGGTGACCCTAGTGCTGCAGTGCAGGAGTGCTGACCCTAGTGCTGCAAGGCAGGAGCGCTGACCCTAGTGCTCCAAGGCAGGAGCACTGACCCTAGTGTTACGATGCAGGAGCACTGATCCTAGTGCTGCAATGCAGGAGTGCTAACCCTAGTGCTGCAAGGCAGGAGCGCTGACCCTAGTGCTGTGATGCAGGAGCCCTGACCCTTGTGCTGCGATGCAGGAGCACTGACCCTTGTGCTGCGATGCAGGAGCACTGACCCCAGTGCTGCGAAGCAGGAGCGCTGACCCTAGTGCTGCGATGCAGGAGCGCTGACCCCAGTGCTGCGATGCAGGAGCGTTAACCCTAGTGCTGCAAGGCAGGAGCGCTGACCCTAGTGCTCCAAGGCAGGAGCACTGACCCTAGTGCTGCGATGCAGGAGCACTGATCCTAGTAATGCAATGCAGGAGCGCTAACCCTAGTGCTGCAAGGCAGGAGCCCCGACCCTAGTGTTGCCAGGCAGGAGCGCTGACCCTACTGCTGCAAGGCAGGAGCCCTGACCCTTGTGCTGCAAGGCAAGAGCGCTGACCCTAGTGCTGCAATGCAGGAGCGCTGACCCTAGTGCTGCAAGGCAGGAGTGCTGACTCTAGTGCTGCCAGGCAGGAGCATTGACCCTAGTGCTGCAAGGCAGAAGCCCTGGCCCTAGTGCTCCAAGGCAGGAGCGCTGACCTTAGTGCTGCGATGCAGGAGCCCTGACCGTAGTGCTACAAGGCAGGAGCAATGACCCTAGTGCTGCGATGCAGGAGCACTGATCCTAGTGCTGCAATGCAGGAGCGCTAACCCTAGTGCTGCAAGGCAGGAGCCCTCACCCTAGTGTTGCCAGGCAGGAGCTCTGACCCTTGTGCTGCAAAGCAAAAGCGCTGACCCTAGCGCTGCAAAGAAAGAGCGCTGACCCTAGCGCTGCAAAGCAAGAGCGCTGACCCTAGCGCTGCTGTGCAGGAACGCTGATCCTACTGCTGCCAGGCAGGAGCCCTGACCTTAGTGCTGCAAGGAAACAGTGATGACCCTAGTGCTGCAATGCAGGAGCGCTGACCCTAGTGCTGCAAGGCAGGAGTGCTGACCCTAGTGCTGCAAGGCAGAAGCCCTGGCCCTAGTGCTCCAAGGCAGGAGCGCTGACCTTAGTGCTGCGATGCAGGAGCCTTGACCGTAGTGCTACAAGGCAGGAGCAATGACCCTAGTGCTGCGATGCAGGAGCACTGATCCTAGTGCTGCAATGCAGGAGCGCTAACCCTAGTGCTGCAATGCAGGAGCGCTAACCCTAGTGCTGCAAGGCAGGAGCCCTCACCCTAGTGTTGCCAGGCAGGAGCCCTGACCCTTGTGCTACAAAGCAAGAGCGCTGACCCTAGTGCTGCCAGGCAGGAGCCCTGACCTTAGTGCTGCAAGGAAACAGTGATGACCCTGGTGCTGCAATGTAGGAGTGCTGACCCTAGTGCTGCAATTCAGGAGCGCTGACCCTAGTGCTGCAATTCAGGAGCGCTGACCCTAGTGCTGCCAGGCAGGAGCGCTGACCCTTGTGCTGCAATGCAGGAGCGATGACCCTTGTGCTGCAATGCAAGAGTGCTGACCGCTAAATCATTGTGCTGCCCACATGTTCTTTTTTGTCTGGCCAGAAAGCTCCCAATATCATAATACAGTGATATAAAAAAAAAAGAAATCTCTGGAGATCCCAGGATCCAGCCATCGGACTTTTTTCTAGTGAAGACAAAACAAATTAGACACAGAATTTTCTCCCACAAATGAGCTACATTTGTTCCCTCTTTTGAGCTCCCGGCTCTGTTACGAGCAGACAGCTTCCCATGGAAGGCAAGACACAATAACTGGATGATTCACTTCCAGGTGTGATTTATCCCTCAGCGTCATCTAATTATCTTTTGTAAATACTTACACACTGTGCATGCCTTAAAGGGAACCTCTACTGTGAGAAATATAAGGATTGTCATAGCTGACCTCCTTGTGAAAATGCTAGCTACCTGGCTGTCATGCTCACCCAATGGCTTGACAAATACACACACTTAGAGACCTGACTCCACTAGAATATTCTACATGCTCATTGAAGGTACTGAAAGCAGAGATAGCCAGGCAACTATTATTTTCAGAATGTGGACAGCAAGGGCAGCCACCATATTTTTCTCACTACAGACATCCTTCAATAACTAGGAGAGACACAACACAGTAAAGCAGCCCATAGATTATGTAATTTTCTTTCCTTTACCACATGTGGACGGAAAGAATTGCTCGATTTCCCCATCAACACAGTCAGTGTTGATGGGGGAATCCCTCCCACAGTGCTATTGCATTCCGCCAACGGGGGACGTGGGGATCATTCCCTGCCAGCAGTACACAATGGTCAGTGCTGGCGGCAAAAACCGTGATTGCATGAAGAAAACCCGACAGGCTGGTTGTACTGAAGTTGATCTCACGATCGACTTCAGTACAACCAGGCTGCCTATAGATCGAGTCCCAGCCGGTCCCTGCTAAACCGGCTGGCTTTAATGGTGAATGCCAGGCAAACAGCTGAATTTACAAATGAAAGCTCCCAAAACATTTGTATTTCTGGCCATCCAGTTTTGAGATTTTCACAGCTCTCTTTGGCTTAGATTCTATATTTGGGTCTTGTCCCTGTCTCTTATTTTTATTTTGAGTTAAAAAAAATGGGGGATTGTTGTTTATGGGGTGCGCTATGTACAGAGTGCAGAGTTCAGGGGTGTGCTGTTCACAGAGTGCAGGGTTTAGGGGTGCACTATGCACAGCTTGCAACCCCACCCCCCAAAGCTTCCTTGCATCCCTCTCTAGTACCTCCATGTGTAGACGGTTCTACCACCTGTGTATTCAGCTCTAGTATCACCCTGTGTAAGTGGCTTATTACATAACACTGTGTTAGGACTATAGTGCATCCAGGAAGTATTCACAGCGCTTCACTTTTTCCACATTTTGTTATGTTACAGCCTTATTCCAAAATTAATTAAATTCTTTATTTGCCTCAAAATTCTACAAACAATACCCCATAATGACAACGTAAAAGAAGTTTGTTTGAACTCTTTGCAAATTTTTAAAAACAAAAAACTAATATATATACGTATTCACAACCTTTGCTCAATACTTTGTTGAAGCACCTTTGGCACCAATTACAGCCTCAAGTCTTTTTGAGTATGATGCTACAAGCTTGGCACACCTATTTTTGGGCAGTTTCTCCCATTCTTCTTTGCAGGACCTCTCAAGCTCCATCAGGTTGGATGGACAGTGTCGGTGCACAGCCATTTTCAGATCTCTCCAGAGATGTTCAATCGGGTTCAAGTCTGGGTTTTGGCTGGGCCACTCAAGGACACTCACAGGGTTGTCCCATAGCCACTCATTTGTTATCTTGGCTGTGTGCTTGGGGTCGTTGTCCTTTTGGAAGATGAAGCTTCCCCAGTCTGAGGTCCAGAGTGCTCTGGAGCAGGTTTCAGTCAAGGATATCTCTGTACATTGCTGCATTCATCTTTCCCTCGATCCTGACTAGTCTCCCAGTTCCTACTGCTGCAAAACATCCCCACAGCATGATGCTGCCACCACCATGCTTTGCTGTAGGGATGGTATTGGCTAGGTGATGAGCGATGCCTGGTTTCCTCCAGACATGACGCTTTCATTCAGGTCAAACAGTTCAATCTTTGTTTCATCAGACCAGAGAATTTTGTTTCTCATGGTCTGAGAGTCCTTCAGGTGCTTTTTTGGCAAACTCCAGGTGGGCTGTCATGTGCCTTATACTGAGGGGTGGCTTCCGTTTGACCGCTCTACCATACAGGCCTGATTGGTGGAGGGCTGCAGAGATGGTTGTTCTTCTGAAAGGTTCTCCTCTCTCCACAGAGAAATGCTTGAGCTCTGTCAGAGTGACCATCAGGATCTTGGTCACCTCCGTGACTAAGGCCCTCTTCCCCTGATCGCTCACTTTGGCCAGGCGGCCTGCTCTAGGAAGCGTCCTGGTGGTTTCAAACTTCTTCCATGTATGGATGATGGAGGCTACTGTGCTCATTGCTGCAGACATTTTCCTGTACCCTTCCCCAGATCTGTGCCTCTATCCCATCCTGTCCCAGAGGTCTACAGACAATTCCTTGGACTTCATGGCTTGGTTTGTGCTCTGACATGCACTGTTAACTGTGGGACCTTATATAGACAGGTGTATGCCTTTCCAAATTATGTCCAACTGGATTTACCACAGGTGGACTCCAATCAAGTTGTAGAAACATCTCAAGGATTATCACAGGATGTACCTAGGCTCAATTTTGAGTGTCATGGCAAAGGCTGTGAATACTTATGTACATGGGATTTTTTTAGTTTTTTATTTTTAATAATTTTGCAAAGATTTCAAACAAACTTTCACATAGTCATTATGTTGTATTGTTTGTAGAATTTTGAGGAAAATAATGAATTTAATCCATTTCAGAAAAAGGCTGTAACATAACAAAATGAGGAAAAAGTGAAGTGCTGTGAATACTTTCCTGATGCACTGTACATGATACGGCCCTCTCTTCTCTATAACAAGGGGAGGTGTTATGTAGTCCACGGAGATAGCAGGGAACAATGCTAACTGATAACAGTGCAGGGGTAGCAAGTACAAGAAGGTATTATCTCATAAGATTTCTAGCTGGGTAAAACACAACATTTTTTTTACGTTTGTTGAACAGATATAATCAAATTGTTTTAACAGTATATTTAACAGACCAAAAGGGTGCACATAGAAATGTATGGCTTTAAGCTAGCCTCGTCACATGGACTAAAAATAAATAAAAGAAGACCATAATTCATCTTTAACCCGACAAATTATTTTTTTCCTTTCTGTAGGACTATAGGTTAGGTATTTTCTGAACAAATAATGACTTATGCCCAAGGGATAGTCATAGGAGAAGCCACGTGAGAAGGTGCTTTGATACGCATTAGTGCATGAAGAAGAGGCCCTTTTCACAACAAGAGGTTGTTATTCGCACATTAGTGGCAAGAGGAGTGTGGGGACAATATCTGTGGGCGGGGGGTCATTTTACAAGAGAACCTATTCTCACTTTGTGTTCAGTGCACAAAGTTTCCAATTATGTATGAGCACATCTATATTCAACAACTAGAAGATCTAACTGTCACACTGCTCTGCTAGCAGTTAGGTTCTGGGTGGACTGACCCAAAGTAGATGAACTGTTAGTACACAGTTCATTATTCCAGAAACAAATATGCTCAAAATTTACAGTAATATAACAAAGAAGACCAGCCATATTACCCTGGCAGTGGTCTGGAACAAGGGGTAAACAATTTTACGTGTGGGAGATTGTATGCCTCCGCTGGGAGTCCTGTCACCCTAAGCCATTGTCTGTGCAGAAGTTTGGTTCTGCCTACACCCACATGTTAAAAGCTTAGCTCTAGGCAAATATAAAAATTACAAATGATCGCAGCTCTGTAATCATTCTTACACAACACTTCTGGGTTTTGCCTCCTGTATTGGTAAAGGTAGGTGGAAAGGAGCACCCGATGTCCAATGAAAAGGCAAATAGGAAGGTGAACTTGTAGTTGTTTATTGAAAGCAGCAACTAGTTAACAGGCCTGTCAACACGGAAATGGCCTTGAGGTCGTACTCAGAGGTAGCAGCCCAAGCCCCCAAATAAAGGGCCCATCACCACCTTCCTGGTAAACTGGGCAGAAATAATCAGAAGGCAATTCCTTCAACCTGCCCTCCACCAATTCTTACCCATTGTATAACTCCCAACTGTCCCTGATTTCGAGGGACTGTCCCTGATTTAGAACAAAGTGCATCTGTCCCTCTTTCCTCCTCATTTGTCCCTCATTTTGATCTGATCTATATAGTTGTATATAAAATGGCCTATTTATCTTTCAATAAGTGTTTCCCAGTGCTAAACCTTTCATCCAACTTCTAAATTGCGGCAGTTGTAAATTTCAGAAGCCAGTATAAAGATAAAGTAGTGGTAAAAATAAAGCATTTGTGGGTTTAACTAATCTTTTTTTTTGCATAATCTTCCTTTAAGGGGGTGTGGCAGGGGGCGTGACCTATGCCTACATAATTTTGCTAATAGGTGTCCTTCTTTCCCATCTCAAAAAGTTGGGAGGTATGCCATTGACCCACTATTAAATGAGTCAGTCCAGCACGATCTCCAACTCTAAAGGGTTTTGCCTCTTGGAATAGCTATGTCACAGCTACCCCAGGAGGCAGTGTGTTACTGTGTGGCGCATGTGCAGTGAATTTGTGTGGCGTATGTGCAATGGCAATCTACCAGAGGCTGGTAGTTTTGTGTGCACACACAGAGAACCCCCCCTGCATGCACATATCTGCCAGGTCCTAGAAGACATTGGTGGACACAAGAACCATAGTTTTAAAGATGGTAGCGCGGAAGAGGGGTGGGGGGAACCAGTTCATTTAGCGGTTTAATTCCACTTGAAAGGAATTTTGCATTTTTTTAATGTTGTCCTTTTATTAATATCAAAATCATTATTCCCCACCAAATTAAGAAATACCGTAGTTTTTGCTTTAGTACATGTGCGTCAGGGCAGTACCAAGCTCCCTCATGTCATTTGTTTGACAATCTTGTGCATATTAGCCTAGAAGATAGAAAATGGCAAAGACTGTCTTTTAACAGTAGGCTCCCATTGACTTCAGGGAGGTTTGGATTCGGCACCCTAAATTTAATAAAATTCACCAAACCTGCCTCGAACCGAACAGTTTGCCTCACCCCTTATTTTAAAGGATAAGTTCACCTTTTCACAAAAAAATAATAAATGCACACTTTTTTGCAGGTAAAAAAATGTGCATTTATTATTTTTTTGTCTCAGAAGCCTGTAAAGCATTGCACAAGCAATCAGCAGATCTCCTGCAGATCTGTCAGTGTATTGGCTTGCTTGTACATCGTACAAGGAAGCTGATACATTCTGACAGGAAGACTCAATGAACTAGCACGGCGCTCACAGCGCGGTGGTAGTTCACTGAAAACTACAGGCCGACAGCTGCAAATGCTGTCGGACCTTGTAGTTTTCCATTCACAGGAAACTGTGAATGGGTGGCAGCCAAGGGGGGGGGGGGGGGGGGAGGAGAGAAGATCCTCGCTAGCACGCAAGCAAACTGAAAAATTCTGAAAAAAAAACATCAATTGCAGCCTTACTGTGCCCATCATATGCCCATCATATGCAGTCACTGTGCCCCATAAAATGAAGCCACTGTGCCATCAATTGCAGCCTCTGTGCCCATCATATGTAGCCTGTGCCCATCAAACAGCCTCTGTGCCCATCAAACAGCCTCTGTGCCCATCATGTGCAGCCTCTGTGCCCATCATATGCAGCCTCTATGCCCATTTTATACAGTCTGTGCCCGTGATATGCAGCCTGTGCCCATCATATGCAGCTTCTTCCCATCAAATGCAGCCTGTGCCCATCCTATGCAGCCTGTGCCCAACATATGCAGCCTCTATGCCGTATGCAGCCTGTGCCCATTATATGCAGCTTCTGTGCCCATCTTATGCAGCCTGTGCCCATCTTATGCAGCCTCTGTGCCCATCATATGCAGCCTCTGTGCCCATCATATGCAGCCTCTGTGCCAATCATATGCAGCTTCTGTGCCCATCATATGCAGCCTCTGTGCCCATCATATGCAGCCTCTGTCCCCATCATATGCAGCCTGTGCCCATCATATACAGCCTCTGTGCCCAGCATATGCAGCCTGTGTCCATCATATGCAGCTTCTTCCCATCAAATGCAGCCTGTGCCCATCTTATGCAGCCCGTGCCCAACATATGCAGCCTCTATGCCGTATGCAGCCTGTGCCCATTATATGCAGCTTCTGTGCCCATCTTATGCAGCCTGTGCCCATCTTATGCAGCCTCTGTGCCCACCATATGCAGCCTCTGTGCCCATCATATGCAGCCTCTGTGCCAATCATATGCAGCTTCTGTGCCCATCATATGCAGCCTCTGTGCCCATCATATGCAGCCTCTGTTCCCATCATATGCAGCCTGTGCCCATCATATACAGCCTCTGCGCCCAGCATATGCAGCCTGTGCCCATCATTCAGTCTCTGTGCCCATAATATGCAGCCTGTGCCCATAATTTGCAGCTTCTGTGCCCATCATATGCAGCATGTGCCCATCATATGCAGCCTCTGTGCCCATCGTATGCAGCTTCTGTGCCCATCTTATGCAGCTTCTGTGCCCATCATATGCAGCCTGTGCCCATCATATGCAGCCTCTGTGCCCATCATATGCAGCCTCTGTGCCCATCTTATGCAGCTTCTGTGCCCATCTTATGCAGCTTCTGTGCCAATTATATGCAGCATGTGTCTGTCATATGCAGCTTCTGCCCATCATATGCAGCCTGTGCCCATCTTATGCAGCCTGCACCCAACATATGCAGCCACTGTGACCCCCCCCGCTCGCCCACCATCAGACTGGCACCGGGTAACAGCAGCAAGCTGGGGGATGGGCAGGCGAAGGCTCCTGCTTCCCGTGCATCTACTCCTCCATTCCGAGCTGTTGGGTCCTCTCCTCCAGTGTCAGCGGCGGAGGAGTCCGCTTTGGCCAATCGGGAAACAAGTCTCACTGACCTGGCTCCTGATTGGCGGGGAGGCACTGTGGTGTAGAAATAGCGAAAATTAATTCGCTATGGTCATACAACAGGGTAGGATCAGGGCACACTATCTGCGCCCCAAGCCCACCCTTTTTCGAAGCCTATTAGAGCCTCAGGCTCTAATCAGGTGCTTCAAAAAAAACACCCCTGCCCACACTGCCATAGGAGTCCATGCGTCCAGCGTCCTGAAAGGGGCTAGGCACATGGATCGGGAGGCGACGGCAGGGATAAGGGGGGCGGCGCCCGTGCACCCACAATGCATGGGCCGCCCCTTTCGGGGAGGTGCAGGGGCTGGTCTGTTCATAACATGTTACACCCTGAATATGTTTGTAACATGTTACGAAAGGTGAACTTATCCATTAACTTGTCCTGAAGTTGCATTACATTTGTCTAACAAAGGGTTTCTCAACCAGGGTTCCCTGGAACCCTAAGATGCCTCTAGAGGTTGCTAGGGGCTGCTTAAGCAATGAGTCATTTCTGCTTCTCAGATAAGTTTCCACTGACACCATTGATCTTTTTAGCTATCTGTAAGGGGGTAAGTCTTCCCAATGATCACAAGTGTAAGGATTTTTCTTCCAACTAACCATCACACTAATGTATCATGAGTTGTAGATATGGTAATTTTTAGCAGAGGTTCCCTGAGACCGAAAAGTTATTTCACGGGTTCCTCTGTGTTATTTTAAGGGTTCATCTGTGTTGAAAAGGTTGAGAAAGGCTGGTCTAATCTATCAATTCCTCTCTATAAGAGTTTTCAGGTGTGTCGTCACTTGGGTCCAGGTACAAGGCTGAGGGAAAGTCATCACTGGTGAAGGGCAGGAGGGCCCAAACAATCCAGCAGCTCCACCAGCAGTAGTGCTATACATGTTATTTTTTGTTAGAGTTCTGCTAAAACTAAAAGCTAAGTTGATGGAGTGGGTAAGAAGCAATAGAAGAACTGAATTCATTACGTTTTCTGGAGAAAATGCTCCAACTTCCTCTGGAGTTGGTCAGCTCACCTGAAACCTATGATTTTGGATCCATGATTAAAGAGAAGGACTAGCCAATCAGAGTTCTGATCCTCCACATGAGCAGAGATCACATGGTCAAATGGCTAGATTTTTGTGTGTATGAGCAGCATTCGAGGAAACCTAAAGCATCACCTTACCTTGGAAAAATAAATATTTCATTCCTTTTGTTACTACTTTATTATTCCCAAATCACATTGACAGGCCCACTTTAATTGAATGGACGTTCTTCGCAATATGAAAACATACAGATGTGGTGTGTTGCTCTAGACCAGTGGTTCTCAACCTGGGGTCGGGACCCCCTCGGGGGTCGAATGGTGATTTGCTAGGGGTCACCGAATCCTGGGCTGTTCCTGAAGCCCACGCTGCTCTCCCAGCCTCTTCGTGCCCGCCCAGCAGGGCTGTCCCTGAAGCCCGCGGCCACCCACTCAGCCTCTTCGCAGCCGCCCACTCAGTTCACGGCATGGCTGGGGGGCAGAGACTAGAGGTTAGCTGATTGGTGAGGAACGTGAAGTGGGAGGGGCTGGAGGAGACCCTATCTCCTCATTTAGGCATAGGTGTCACTGCTACGAGACACCACAAAGCTGCAGACACAGTGAGTAACACTACCTGTGATTATAGTTGGCATTAAAAGTCCCTACTACAGTTCTCTGATCAGCAGATGACCTTGATCAAGAGCACCTAAGTTGGCTGATCAGACCCCCCCAGCACTGCCACTAATCCTAACTCCCTGCCAGCACTGCCACTCATCCCATTACTCCCTACCACCACCGAGGAGTAAGAGAAGGAATAAAAATAGAGAATACATGGAAGGGAGAGGAAAAGAGGGGCAGGAACAAAGAAAAAGGGAGAGGAAAGAATAAGAGAAAGAACAAGAAAGATGGCTAGAGAGAGGGATGGGGAAAAAACAAGAAATTAGGATAGAGAGAGGTAAAAGGAGAACAAAGAGAAAGAGTGGTACATCCTAAAATGTACCATAAGGGGTTTTAATACTGTATGAGTGGAAGGGACTCAGGGAGCGCTAAATGTCCGTGGGTTAGGGGCACAAATTACTTGTCTTGCCTTGGGTGCTGACAACCCACGCTACAAAAATAATTTTACTGTTAGGGGTCCCCACAACTTGGGAAATTTTATCAAGGGGTCATGGCACTAGTAAGGTTGAGAACTACTGCTCTAGACCAAAGGAGTTAATGTGTAAAGTTCCTTCGAAAAAATATTCACACTCCTTGTAATTTTCCACATTTTGTCATGTTACAACCAAAAACGTAAATGTATTTTATTGGGCACTCAGAGGTTTGTTAGAAAACCTTAGTGAAAAAACCGCATCATGAAGGCCATGGAACACACCAGAGAGGTCAGGGATAAAGTTGTGGAGAAGTTTAAAGTAGGGTTAGGTTATAGAAACATTTCCGAAGCTTTGAACATCTCACGGAGAGCTGTTCAATCCATCATCTGAAAATGGAAAGAGTATGCAACAACTGCAAACCTACCAAGACATGGCCATCCACCTAAGCTAACAGACCGGGCAAGGAGAGCATTAATCAGAGAAGCGGCCAAGAGGCCCATGGTAACTCTGGAGGAGCTGCAGAGATCCACAGCTCAGGTGGGAGAATCTGTCCACAGAACAACTATTAGTCGTGGACTCCACAAATCTGGCCTTTATGGAACAGTGGCAAGGAGAAAGCCATTGTTGAAAGAAATACATAAGAAGTCTCATTTGCAGTTTGCGAGAAGCCATGTGGGGGACACAGCAAACATGTGGAAAAAGGTGCTCTGGTCAGACGAGACCAAAATTGAACTTTTTTGGCCTAAAAGCAAAACACTATGTGTAGTGGAAAACTAACACTGCACATCGCCCCGAACACACCATCCCCACTGCGAAACATGGTGGTGACAGTATCATGTTGTGGCGATGATTATCTTCAGCAGGGCCAGGGAAGCTGGTCAGAGTTGAAGGGAATGGATGGAGCCAAATACAGGACAATCTTAGAATCTTAGAGTCTCCAAAAGACTTGAGACTGGGGCAGAGGTTTGCCTTCCAGCAGGACAATGACCCTAAACATACAACCAGAGCTACAATGAACTGGTTTAGATCAAAGCACATTCATGTGTTAGAATGGCCCAGTCAAAGTCCAGACCTAAATCCGATTAATAATCTGTGGCAAGACTTGAAAATTGCTGTTCACAGACGCTCTCCATCCAGTCTGACAGAGCTTGAGCTATTTTGCAAAGAAGAATGGGAAAAAGTTTCACTCTCTAGATGTGCAAAGCTGGTAGAGACATTCCCAAAAAGACTTGCAGCTCTAATTGCAGTGAAAGGTGGTTCTACAAAGTATTGACTCAGGGGGGCTGAATACAAATGCACACCACACTTTTCACATATTTGTAAAAAATTTTGAAAAACCATTTATCATTTTCCTTCCACCTCACAATTATGTGCCACTTTGTGTTGGTCTATCACATAAAATCCCAATAAAATACATTTACGTTTTTGGTTGTAACATAATAAAATGTGGAAAATTTCAAGGGGTATGAATACTTTTTCAAGGCACTGTAAACATACAGCTGGGCAGAATAGCAGAGACAGAATGGATGCCAATATCTGACATTCATCCCATCCCATGATGCTCTTTGCTACCCTCCAGCAAAGCATTCTATAGCGGTTATCATTTCTAAGAAATTTTCCTCACAGCTATTGGCCATCTCTCCTATACATCTCTGCCAATTGCAATTTGGACCATGCACACAAAATCCATAAAACCTTTAATCTCAAGATAAGCATCGCCTATCAACAATTTAAATCTGCAACTCATTAAAAGTTTTTTTTTTTTTACTGTTATCCCCAAATGAACTAATTTAAATCTTACTTGATCTGTTTTCTGTATAAATTTGAATGCAGTCAGATTTCAATGTTCTATTTCTTATTTAAAGTGGGGTTCCACCCAAAAAAACAAAAATACATGAAAAATCCTAAAAAAACAAAACAAAAAAAATTTGGATTTTTTTTTTTTAACTTACCTCTAAATGCCTGTTGCTAGGGGGTCCCTCGTAGTCTGCCCCTTCCAGTGCCTGGGCTGGTAACATCACTTCCCCCTCGGCACAGGAAGGGCTCCGCTCTGCTCCCTCCCTCCTGTCAATCATCTGGGACCCATTACAGGTCCCAGGTGACTGAGCGGCCAATCACGGCGCACGGCGCCGCTCGCGCATGCGCAGTGGGTGCCAGGCTGTGAAGCCACAGCCCGGCGCCCGCAGTTGCAATGCCGGCACCGCTGAACGGAGGGGGAGACGAGCGGGGCTTTGATCCCCCGCATCGCTGGACCCTGGGACAGGTAAGTGTCCAATTAAAAGTCAGCAGCTGCAGTATTTGTAGCTGCTGACTTTTAATTTTTTTTTTTTTTTACTGGACCCCCTGGGTGGAACTCCTCTTTAACTTAAAGTTCCACCATATCCTAATCTAGTATTTCAGCTTTTGGTGGATGCTGGTGTCTTAAAATATAGCTATAAGCTAGGTTTAAAAAAAAAAACAGCTTAAACATCTTAACAATAAAAGTTGCAAGTGGAGAGTCAGCTATGTTTAAGCATTTAGTTGTGCCACATCCAATATTATAGAAAAGAACAACATCCCCTTGTGGTGAACTTTAAAGGCACAAAAATTATTTAGGAAAAATAAATCCAGTTTGACAAATATTTATTCAATATGATAAGTACAAAACATGTATAAAAACCGCATAAAAGATGTAATAGAACAGATTTACAGTGCTGTCATCAGTGCATAATACAAGTAGTAAGCCAGTAATTCTTGCACCCGACGCGTTTCGGAGCACATGTGTTTCTCCTTCCTCAAGGGTATAATTAAGCAAGAATACTTAATGTTCTAAAACAGAATATTTGCGAATAATGACATGAGTATACAGATGTACAGCATTATCATAATGTACATAAATATACAGAAACAACAGGCAGAAATAGTAGAAAATTCACTTACATATATTGGGATGACAACCCTTTTAGACCATGCAGACTAAAAACATATGAGTGCAAAAAAAATGTTCCCAGTTTGCTTGAGCCAGAGATCCAACCCCAAGTGGTGTGCCTCAAAAAGAGGGGCACGCCACTTGTGTTGGATCTTAAGGATTAAGTATTCATGCTTAATTATACCCTTGAGGAAGGAGAAACACATGTGCTATGAAACGCGTCAGGTACAAGAATTACTAGCTTACTATTTGTATTATGCTATGATGACAGCACTGTAAATCTGTTCTATTACATCTTTTATGCGTTTTTTTATACATGTTTTGTACGTATCATATTGAATAAGTATTTTTCAAACTAGATTTGTTTTTCCTAAATATTTTTTGTGCCTTTAAAATCCACCACAAGGGGATGTTGTTCTTTTCTTAACAATAAAAAAGCTTATTTGCAATTTTGATGTTGTTATTGATTAATAAATACCTGGTGAACTCCTGTGAACAAAAAAGGCCTTCCTCCAACAGGGACACCCTCTGCTATTATGCAACACATGTGTCGCCCCACTTGTTGTGGAAGAGGTGTATTGGCGTTGTCACCACTGGTACTCCTCTTCCATACTACCAGTCAGTCCTGGCCAAACCAGGCTCCACCCCTAGGCAAAAAGCCTGCACCACTCTTCTAAACTGAAAAAATGGAGCAGATGCTGCTCCCAATTAACAAAAGGGGTGCAGTTCGGGTCAGATCTAGCAGAGATCTACTGCATTTTTCTATATTGAAAACTGCTACAATCCTTTGTTAAAGTGAAGCTCCACCCAAAATCGGAAGCTCCACTTGTTTGCCCCCCCCCCCCCCCCGGCTGCCACATTTGGCACCTTTCGGGGGGAGCGGGTACCTGATTTTGACAGGTACCTGCTCCCACATCTGGCTGACTTTGTTGCGGCAAACTTGGTCACAAGTTTGGCCCCCCTCCTCTTTCACCCACCACCGGGCCATTCACAAAGTGCAGCGCACTTTGCCCATGCACATTAGGGAACTGGCTGTGAAGCCGCAAGGCTTTACTGCCAGTTTCCCTTAGCTAAGATGGCGTGGCAGCACCCAATAGCTGATTGAGAAGACACTAGACATGTGCAATTCGTTTAGTTCCAAATTTATTTTTTTTACTAATTTAGACAAATTTATTAATTCAGAAATTTTCAGAATTTTCGAATTTCCGAATTTTTCCAAATATTCAGACATTCGATAAATCAGAAAATCTGAAAATTCGAAAATTCAAAAATAAGAACGAAAATCCGAAAATTCAAAAACCTGAAGAATCAAAAATCTGAAATAATAACTAACTAATAATAACTTAACTATTACTAACTATTAAATTATAGGCTGATAGTGAACGTAATGAATACGAATTTATCCAAAGTTACAAATTATCCGTAATAATGAATGCCATATCTAAACGAATGGAACGTAACAAATTAATAATAATAAATAACAATAATAATAATAAAAATGTATTATTATTATTATTTATTATTATTTAGTTCCGTTCCATTTGTTTAGGTGCAGCATTTGTTATTTCGGATAATTCGTAACTTCAGATAAATTTGTATTCTTTACGTTCACTAACAGCCAAATTTGAAAGAAAACTCCAATACCTATAATTCAATAGTTAGTTATTATTAGTTAGTTATTATTTAGAATTTTTGGATTTTCGAATTTTCAGATTTTCCTTTCTTATTTCCAGATTTTCAAATTTCCGAATTTTCAAATGTACGAATTCACAAATTTCGAATTTTCAAATTTCCAAATTTTCTCATTTCCAAATTTCTGAATTTTCGAATTTTTCGGCAGTGCCCATGTCTAGAAGACACCGCTGGATTCGTGGACAGGAAAGTGTCCCAATATTAAAAGTTAGCAGCTACAGTATTTGTAATCAGTCATTTTTTCTGAAGGAGTCTGCGCTCTGCTTTAATTGTAAGCGAACCCTGCACAAGTTTCTAAACTGTGCAATAGAAACTGGCATGGGTGGCGCAGAAAGACCTAAAATAGGTCATGTCACATGCCAGTTTTTGTGCACCATTATAGTGGCATAGAAAACTTTATTTATTCATTGCAGGCACTTGGTTAATTCCTCCCAATGTCTGTAACCTCACTTCCAACCAATAGACTATTTCTCCACCAGAGCTCTGACTAGCAGTAAAAACATGACATGGGTTCTAATCCTTCTTCACTCTATCCAAAACTAAAAAAATTATAATAATAATATTAATATGGGCTAGACATACACTTTAACAGTGCTTGTCAGTCCAAAGGGCTTAAAACAAAAAGATAGGATTCTTAACGAATTAAAAAAAAAAAAACAACTCAAAACTGGAGGTGAAAGAACATATATATGATAATGTTTCCCATTAGATAGGAATGAAAAAAAAAAAAAAAAGCAGCTCCAATAATTGGCCAACAGTCTGGTTATCTATTGGATATATAATAATGCCAAAATTTCCATTTAAACAAACTTCAGAAATATTGTATTTTTTTGCTGCCAAAACACAATGGAAAAAATTCAGAAATGGAATTTTTTTTTTAACAAGGGAGTTACACATTCCTTAAAATATGTAACATCTTTATAGAAAACATTTTGTACACTTGAGAAATATTTCATCGGACAAGCCTGGAAAAAAGATGTGATATAAGGTTACCGTCATAATATGAATTTATTTCCAGGAAGCAGTCTGGGGGATGAGGCTGAGAACATGGGCATTATATGACTTGGGACAATATAGAACCGCAAAAAAAAAAAAAAAAAATGTCTATTTCTGCTGCGTTTTAATAAACAGCAGTGAACCGATTGGCCCACATCTTGCAAGCTGAGAAGAAATGAGTGTGCAGACAGTTACGTTGTTAGTAAAGTTTTATGTACTTAAGTACTTCTTCATGCGGCATTCTTATTATTGGCTTAGAATGGACAGCAGGGATTCTCAGGCTACACAAAGTCATAGGAAGCAGTGGAAATGATCAATAAATGATGGTAACTCCTCTTCCCTCCACCCCCTGCTGTCTGTATATGCTGAGAGTGCTGGAGAAGCCATAAAAAAAAGTAAAAGAATCCTTGTGTGTTAATAAAAAAGGTTTAACCACTTCAATACCGGGCACTTTCCCCCCTTCCTGCCCAGGCCAATTTTCAGCTTTCAGCGCTGTTGCATTTTAAATGACAATTGTGCGGTCATGCTACACTGTACCCAAACAAAATTTGTATCATTTTGTTCCCACAAATAGAGCTTTCATTTGGTGGTATTTGATCACCACTGGGGTTTTTATTTTTTGCTAAAAAAAAAAAAAAAGGTGAAAATTTTGAAAAAATAAAAAGTTTTTCTTTGCTTCTGTTATAACATTTTGTAAATAAGTAAGTTTCCTCCTTCACTGATGGCCACAGATGAGGCTGCACTGATGGGCACAGATGAGGCTGCACTGATGGGCACAGATAAGGCTGCACTGATGGGCAATTAAGAGGTGGTACTGATGGGCACTGATGATGACGAGACACTAATATGCAGCACTGATGGGCGCTGATAGGCAACACTGATGGGTACTGATAGGTGGCACTGATATGCAGCATTGATGGGCATTGCTAGGTGGCACTGATGGGTAATTATAGGTAGCACTGATGGGCGCTGATAGGCGACACTGATGGGCACTTATAGACAGCACTGATGGGCACTTATAGGTGGCACTGATGGGCACTTATAGACAGCACTGATGGGTAGCACTGATGGGCACTGATAGATGACTCTGATAGGCAGCACTGATAAGGAGGCACTGGCAGGCATTCCTGATGTGCACTGATTGGCATCTCTAATGGGTACTGATTGGCATCGCTAATGGGCACTGGTTGGCAACCCTGGTGGTCATGGGTGGGCATCCCTGGTGGGCACGGGTGGGCATTCTTTGGGCGGGCTGCAACAATACATCAGAGGCTCTTTACCAAGATCAGTGATGGGGTGGGTCATACTGACACACCACATCAACGGTCACCACGCTGAGCGCCCCCATGGGCACACGGGCGCACAATCGCGGCTTACCCTGCTGGACGTCATGTGATACGTCAGTATAACTTAACCACTTTGCACACGTCATTCTGCTATATGGGGGGTGGGAAGTGGTTAAAGGGACTCTGTCATCACAGCCAAACCATTCACAAATCTTACCATAAAGCTGGGTATACACTAGTAGAATTTGATTAGAGATTTTTAATTGTAAGAACGTTTTAAGCCTAGTACACACAATAACATTATCGGACGAATGATCATCTGTTTTTGAATGCTAGTCTCCATATTGAAAATGAATAGGTTACTAAAGTACGAAAATTTAAAGAATAAAAATTTGGAAGTGACGTAATGTATTTGAATTACATTTTCGGACAAAAACTTTTCTGATTAAATGAAAATCGTATGATCTGGTATCGTATGAGAAAAATTTTCGTGTTTGCCCCTTGGAACATTTGGAACATTTCTAACTGTGTGAGATTTTCATCCAGGAAAGTCCATTCATTACAAAATCTTAAACGCAAACGAAAGCTGACCATAGATGGATAGAAATTCATTTGGTTCAGCAGGGACCAGGCAGCTTTCAGTCCACCTACGGCTGTTCCCGCTAGACAGAAGTCAATCTAATGATCGACTTCTCTGGAATTGGACTGTTGGAAAATGTTAATTCGATCAGCGCCTGCAGCACTGATCAGTGCATTCTGATGGGGGTGGAGTCCAGCAGAATTGGTGGAGGAGTATCTGAATTCAATAGCACGGTGGGGAGCATTCCTCTATCCACTTGTGGATGGGGGAATCCATTTTCTTTTAATTTTTTAATCATCTGTTGGCTGATCGAAAAAATGGTTCATTTTGAACTACTTTTGAATGACATTCAAATGTACTGAGAATTTTCGTGAAAATTTTTGCTTGAAATTCTATTAGTGTATACCCAGCTTAAAAGGTAACTCCACTTTCATGGGCAAAAAAAAGCAAATAAAGAAAAAAATAATATAGCTTATACAATTGCAACACAAGTCATATTGTAATTGAATGTTATTAAAAATGTACCTTTCATTTTCAATCTGCAGCCGCTGTAATTTTCTGTTAATGCAATATGGCTACCTGGAGTTGTTCTGTACACAGAATGTGTACTGACCACCCCCCAGAAACATCATTTCCTGCTTGTATGATTGGCTAACCAATTTTCCCAGAAGTCTGCACTGAGATACAAGTCAGATTTCAGGCATCCCCTGCAACAAAAATGTCATTTTTGGTGAGATACTCCCAATAGGAACATGTCTAAAGGGATGCAGGCCCAGCATACTAGCCCATTATGCTTTTAATAAATATTATTAGCCCATTATGCTTTTAATAAATATTATTAGCCCATTATGCTTTTAATAATTTCCGCCCTACTAGTTTCGTCACAGATTGATGTCGTTGATGTGCTGCATCATTGCCTTAAGTAAGTAAACAGATTAAACCAAGCCTCGATTCGACTCCTAAAGCTTCAATGAGACAACCAAGCCTCATTTTCATTGAACAGAGAAACATCATATCGTAAATACATAAACAGAGTAAACCAAGCCTCGATTTGACTTCTAACACTTCAATGGGACAACCAAGCCTCACTATCATCATTCCGGGAAACATCATATCAAACCTCCCAATGAGAGTAAGCTGGACACCTTTAGGATTTGCATCCTTCTATTAATCGATCAACCAAGATAGATTCCCTTCTTGTTTTAATACATACTCAGCGCAGAGGGAAAAATATAAAGAAAAATATTTATGTAAAAAACAAAATGTTGATTGCAGATAAGTACACCAAAGACAACGTCAATCGGTGACGAAACAAGTAGGGCGGATGACGTGCTGACGTCATTGTGACATACAAAGTCCCGGAAGCGCGGGCGTTTTAAGCTATCTATATCAGCTGGTATATCTTTTTATATCATCCTTTTTCCGAGTGGGATAGCCGTTAGTCTACGAAAACGAGGGGCACAGGAGAGAGAGTGTTTACAGGATCCTGGTGTACCAAGCAGCCCAAAAACCCTGGCGGGGTAAAACATCCACAGGCATTTTTGACCTCTTGCAGGTCAGATCTATCTGGTAAGCAGACATCCTTCCTTTGGTGATGGGCACATGTGGTGTTGGTATCATATGGGACTTAGAATAACTGGAATATCCTATGAACTGTGATTTAACAATCTTAGTGTGTGAGGCTTCTATCTTTGCACCATCCTAGTCCGGCACCTGCCTCTCTTTACCTCACAAGACTGTGTTTAATTGGATGCTCATCCTCCGTTGTGAATATCTACTGTTGAATGAGGACTTTTTAAGGTGTATTTATCAATATTATGCTGACATGCGCATGAATAGTATGCTTTACTAAATGTTTAAGGGTGACTTTGTTTTTATACTTATTGACCCTTTTGTGATATCACACATGAGAGTTGCTGTTCTTTCTTGATTTATTGGATTTTATTTATCATATTGTTTCTAATAAGCGCATTTTTTTCCCCTTACAAATTAATACATTATATGCATTAAGGTAAAAAAACCTTCTGTATGCATTGATTTGCACGAAAGCAGCAGATCTCTCCCTCCTCATTGGACAGGGAAGCAGCAGCGGGAGCTGTTGGCTCCTGCTGGTGTCAATCACAACAAGAGAGTGAGGCCAAGGCTTAGCCTCTCTCTTGTGTGTCCGTGGCTTGGGATTGAGCAGGTATGAGTGCCCCTATAGCAAGCGGCTTGCTATAGGGGCACTTGGCAAGGGGGAAGGAAGAGGAGATTCGGAACTGCTCTGTGCAAAACCATTGGCTCCTGCTACTGTCAATCACAGACAGTAAGCCAATGATGAGAGAGTGGGAGCAGGGCTGAGTCACAGCAGCTCGGGAGTCCCCATAGCAAGCTGTTTGAGGGAGGGGCCAGGAGCGCTGGCAGGGGACCTGAGAAGAGGAGGATCAGGGCTGCTCTGTGCAAAACCATTACACAGAGCAGGTAAGTATAACATGTTTGTTTAAAAAAAAAATTGCCTTTACAATCAATTTAAATTATATTCTATAGTATTGCCCCTTTGTTTCTTCCCCAGCAGCTACATAAAAAAATGATGTAAGGAGATAAAGGGGGGCAGAAGGTGGTAGACAGCACTCCCAGCAGAAGAAAGGGCTTTGATGTGCAAGAGGTATGGGCTCTGCTCTTCCTGTAGAAAAAGAAGGAAAAAGACTGCAAGTAAGCATATAAAAACATATTACTGCTCCTTTTTCACGTTTTGGTATGAAGAACTGACCTGTTCAAAAAACAATGACAAGAAACAACTCAAAATAATCAAAAGACAAAAATAAATTCCTTTAACTTATTAGCAAACCTTTTGTCCTCCAATAACAAGTTATGTACAAGTGGGCCTGTGTTTCTTTGTGCTTCTCCAGCATGCTGTACAAACAGCAGGTCGAATCTCAAAAAGATCTGATCAATTCCTCTGCAATAGCAGCTGCAACTTAAAAAGTGTTACTAAACCCAGGACCCTGCATTCACTAGATCTAGTCTCCCTCTTGCTTGTTTTTGTTGTTTTTATTAGGGGGATTGAATTTGGTTGGGCAAAAGGGACATGGGATGCCCATAGGATAAATTGTACTTTGTAGAATAAAGTAACTGCATCACACTTCTCAGCAGAACAAGATGGCTGACCCTAAACTTGACAGTCTTTTACCTCAGAACACTTCTTCCTCAGCACATACCTCGACAGACTGTTACCTCAGAACACTTCTTCCTCCAGCACACTACTTCACTGTCCAAGTCTAGTAATCCTGTCACACCATCAGAACATGACTAGGCCTCACTCTGAATAAGTCCCAGTGTCTTTACTTGGTGAACATTTGTAGGCCGGGGCCTGCAGTACCCCTTTGGGGTAGCAATCAATTTACTTGAGAAGAATAATTGTACGTGATGGATTACTGATCCCAGCAAGTCCGACTTGCAAATCCTGCCCGCCCTCATGGCTGCATCGATTTGACACAAAACTCCCACAGTCTCTCCCTCTGGCTCTACATCCAACTCCCCTGGCATGTCTCTTCCAGATCTCTCCACTGTACTTTCCACTCACCGACACCTGCCCTGGATCCTTCCTGAATGACTTTACTCCGGATGTGCCAACCAACTGTCTCCTCCAGCTCCTGTTCCAGGACACCGCTCCAAGACCGTGTAAGGAGAGGTTCCCTTCAAGCTCCCGAGCTTCCCCGCCTGAGGTACACCCCCCTCCCCCCGCAGAAAGGGGTTCCCTCAGGCATGACAGTCTAACACTCCATCATCCATTTCACCCAGCCGACACCTCCTCCCCCAGCAGGCTGACCATGGGTATATGTAGGATGCCTGCCCCCTACCAATCCTAGTTGGGGATTGGTCAGAGCTCCTCACATGTACCCCATGTCACCCCAGCTCTCTGCCCTGCCCCTTTTCCAGAACATTCTCCCTGGAAACAGAGGAGGCGCCCAAGAGCTGAAGTGCATGTCAGTCACCTACTGCTACACTAAACCACTCCCCTGCCCCCAGATCAAAACAAACAGGCCTAGCTTGCAGCATAGACCTGCCTAAATGTACCTGCACTGGCAGCTTACACAAAAACCCTTACACTTAGCACCTACCTAAGGTAGAGGGTGCTACATACATGCCACTATTTACAAGTGCCCTCACCTAGATAACCTATAAACAGAAGTGATACTACATTTACATCTAAATTGAGTCCTAAGGCCAAGAGTGTAACTACAGACTAGCAGACCATGCACTGACAATGGGGCCCAGCAGTTCAAGTATCCAATACAGAATACAATCTGGCTGCACAATGAACTGCCACCTTGTACATTTCTCTGGTAAGTTTGGTTAAATAAATGTATATAGAATTACAATGCCTTGATCACCTTCCAACCACCACCTCACAACTTTCTGAGATAGGAAAGAAGGGCAACTATTATTAAAATGTATGCGTATACGTACATTGGCAAAGGACAAACCCACTACATTAATATACAAAAAATGAAGAAAAAGGGACAAAGGGAATTTGTCCCAAAAAAGAGGGACAATTACCCCAAATCAGGGACAGTTGGGAGCTATGAAGTTGTTAGCATGATGCATTATTCGCTGTAATTTTGGAATGGTAAAGGTATCAGCATTGATCCTCCAATGAGTTGCACAAGACTGAAGATTCATAGAGATAGTTACCCAAATTAGCACATGGTTTAGGGCTCTTTCACACAGACGATCTGTATGTCCGTTTTTCATCCTTCCGTTTTCGGATGAAAAACGGACATACATGTATCCCTATGGAATAGCGGATGTCAGCGGATGAACGTCCGCTGACATCCGACTCGCTCCGATCCGAAAACGGAGGAAAAACCTACTTTTCCATCCGTTTTCGGATCGGATCGGGTGACGACGGACTCTATGGTCCGTCATCACCTGATCCCCTATAGGGGAGAGCGGCGCTCTGACAGGTCCGTCGCTGCACAATGAGCAGCAACGGACCTGTCATCTTCCTGAGCAAGCGGGTGTTCACGGGGCGGATCATCAGTGATCCGCCCCGTGTGAAAGAGCCCTTAGGGTTTAGTCATGTCTATAGGCAGTCTATAGGGTATTTAAACTGGTGCATATAGAGGCTGGTGCCGTTAAGCACAGTAACCAAACAGCTTCTAACTTCAGCTTGTTCAATTAATCTTTGACAATAAAACCTAAAAGCTGAGTGGTTACTATGCACAGCCGCACCAGACTGTGTATACACCAGTTTAAATAAATCTCCCCAAAAGCCTGCAATTAAGCTCAAGTTTCTATTGGGGTTGTCAGAAACTGCCTATAGACATGACTAACCAATGCATCAGTTTTAGTGAATCTCCCCCAATGTCTCTTTGCATCTCTGTGAAAAGCTGGTTCTGAGCGATAAAAAGGAGCAATAAAATGGAAAATTAATGTGATTAACATTTGAAGACAGGACTCTATTTATCATATGGCACTTATGGGGCATCACCTAGGGCAGCAATCTAAGTAGTGGCAACACCGAGTCTCAAAATTTTCAAACGGTGATCATTTTATTCCCCTCTTTTGATCACCTTCTATTTTTGGCTAAGGAGAATTGTAGTGGAAAGGGGTGCAAGGTATCATAAAAGCATTCAGAATACTCACTGTAGTTCAAGAAACCAACTTTAAGAGAAGGAATTAATGGAGTGGATGATATGTGGTTGGATCCCAACTCTATGGTGGTGATGTCGCCCGAGCCTGGACTGACTCTGTGACATCAGCAGAATGCGGGCTCACAGGATTGCAGAACGGATTGCAGAACAAACTGCACTCCTGCGATCCACAGGTGAAGTACAACCAAAAGAGCTTTGGCTGTACTTCTCCTTTAAAGTGTAAATTCCACCATTGCTGTCAAGTTTGGGAAACTCCAATTACGGTATATGTTGGTTATGTTTATAGAAAAAGAGAGCTGTGGGGCTTTAAATGAGGCAACCTCCATGTCAGATATGGACAAAAACAACATAAAGCTGAAGTTACAGTACATGATTTATTGTTATATTGAAGAAAAAAACTGTATCAAATAGATAGGTAGTCACATGACTTACACTAATTATGCTGCTACATAGCATGTAATACAAATAGAAATTAGACATAATAAATATACATGATAAGATAAATGGGTTAAAAAACATGTATTGTAGGAATAGGTAACTTTGGGCATCTAGTGACACATTTCCTGGCATTACAGCCATTCATCAGGAGTGTTGTGAAGTAATATACTGGAAAGGAAATGGACGGGGGTTAATGATAATGCCCTTAGAATAAGGGAGGGCAAGGAGATTATATCCCAACAAGGGCCATGTGTGCTATAGTGTGTGTGCCAGGTCACATTCAGTTCACAGGTTGGTTATGTTTTCCAATTCACAAAAAAATTACCTAAATATAATTAAAAAAATATATATTTCTTAACATTTTAGTTCATTCTTTGGTTCAGGTTTATACATAGGACCCTATAGGCATTTCTATTGCTTTGAATAGATGGCACTGTGGACATAGGGCACAAGCTCTGGGACAGTTTTTATTTAAAGCGCTTTAACATACAATATTAATATCCAAGCCAGAGATCTTTAATCCTTGGTTAGGACAGACTGTTCTGCACATCTAGTTTACAAATTATAAGTTTCTTTGGGCTTATTCCAACTCTGTTAATTTAGAAAGAGGGGAGAAGAGTCTGCTCCAATATTACAACCATATAACAGGACAGCATTAAGTTTTGGACCTTTTGCTTAAGGTAGCTATAGATGATTTTTTTTTCTATCAGCCAGTGGGCTTTTTGAAAAAAATAAATAAAAATGTACGGATTCCTCCATCCATTCAAGTAAGGTGGATAGAGGAATCCCCCTCACTGAGCTTTCGATCTAGTGTATGATGGTGGGATATACTGGAGGGTGATTTACTAAAACTGGAGAGTGCAAAATCTGGTGCAGCTCTGCATAGAAGCCAATCAGCTTCCAGGTTTTATTGTCATAGCTAAATAAAACAAGCTAGTTAGAAGCTGATTGGCTACTATGCAGAGCTACACCAGATTTTGTCACTCTCCAGTTTTAGTAAAGCAACCCTATTGTATTCTGACAGAAGGACTCCTGTTTTACAACATTCCTGCTTGACAGAAGTCGATCTAGCGATCAACGTCTGTCAAACAAGGATGGCCATACATATATCAAGATTCAGCCGGCCCTTGCTGAACCAGCCAAATTTTGATCTATCTATGGCCTGCTTAACTCTCATACAGGAGTAACCCTCTAGTTATTCCCTTGCGGAGATTAGTATAGATTTAGATTGATGTATCCATACGATGCCATAAATCAGTTGCTACCATTATATTGAGATCAATGAAATCGCATGGATGTCTTGTAATCCTTTCACTGTCAGTCCTGATGAAGTGACGCTATTTAGGAAACGCTATGGGGTAGATTTACTAAGGCTGGTGCACACAGAATCTGCTGCAGCTGTGCATGACAGCCAATCAGCTTCTAACCTCAGCTTGTTCAATTAAGCTTTGGCAATAAAACCTGGAAGCTGATTGGTTTCTATGCAGAAGTGAGCCTGATTTTGCACTCGCCAGCTTTAGTAAATAAACCCCATTGAATGCAACTTGCTATGTGTGAAATGGAGCACTCAGTATAGTGCATATATACAGCACAAGTTGTCTTTGTAGTTTTTCCAAAAAAAGAATACTGTATTGAGCATTGTATGTGATTCTTTTAAACTTTTATATTGTGACTAATACATTTGGAAATATTTTTTTATACTTGAGTTTTGAATTTATATCCCTGGGTGCCATCCTAGAAAGCCCTTGGTTTTTACCTTCTTGTAGTCAGGTGATAATTATTGAGGAAAGTGGAAAAATAGCACTGGACCTGATGGATTATCTTACTGGTATTGCTATCCTAAAGTATTGATCCCGATGTAAATGATCTGGTTCCTGCAAAGGCAGCTTCTATATCTCACAGGATCTCCACAATCTACTTGGCTTGTAGTGTAATGTAACAAAAATGTGAATTGAAGCACCATGCCGGTTCTAAGATGTCCAGATATAACTTTATACCAGTAAAAGTCAGGAGGACAATCCAAAAAGTAGCCAAAATGTTTTGGGGGTTCAAGAGCTCCCCCTTCATTAGGGCTAGAAAAAATATATGGACATCTGCATATCAATCCAATATGAATACAATATTCCCTCCTCTGGGTCATATTTAAAACCCAATACTCAATAGCCAATGGTATTGGAAGTATAAAAATGAATGTCAGAATAAATTGAATAAATAATCAATATACAAAACCTCTGTGATAATTATGGCAAATACAGCTCCTCAGCTCCCTTATAAACATTACATAGAAGTGGAGACTTAAGGTATACCCAAAAGAAAACATTTTATTTTAATTTTTTTAGTTTTAGAGGAGTTTAGAGTAGGTTTAGAGGATGTGTGTTTAACCACTTCAGCCCCGGAAGGATTTACCCCCTCCCTGACCAGTGGACTTTTTGCGATTCGGCACTGCGTCGCTTTAACTGACAATTGCGCGGTTGTGCGAAATTGCACCCAAACAAAATTGACGTCCATTTTTTCCCACAAATAGAGCTTTTTTTGGCGGTATTTGATCACCTCTGCGGTTTTTATTTTTTTACGCTATAAACAAAAAATGAGCAACAATTTTGAATAAAAAGCAATATTTTTTACTTTTTGATATAATAAATATCCCCAAAAAATAAATAAAAAAAAAACGAATTTCTTTCTCAATTTAGGCCGATATGTATTCTTCTACATATTTTTGGTAAAAAAATCGCAATAAGCGTATATTGATTGGTTTGCGCAAAAGTTATAGCGTCTACAAAACAGGGGATAGATTTATGGCATATTTATTATTCACTTTTTTTCATTAGTAATGGCGGCGATCTGCGATTTTTATCATGACTGTGACATTATGGCAGACACATCGGACACTGCTGACACCATTTTGGGACCACTAACATTTATACAGCGATCAGTGCTATAAAAATGCACTGATTACTGTGTAAATGACACTGGCAGGGAAGGGGTTAAGCACTAGGGGGCTGTCAGGGGGTTAAGTGTGTCCTAGGGAGGTGTTCTAACTCTGGGGGGATGGGCTTCCAGTCACATGACAGCGATCACAGCTCCCAATCACAGGGAGCAGTAGATCCCTGTCATGTCACTAGGCAGAACGGGGAAATGCCTTGTTTACAAAGGCATCTCCACGTTCTTCCACTCCGTGACACGATCGCGGGCCCCCAGGCAGACATCGAGTCAGCGGAACCCATGGGCACGGTCACGGAGCACGCCGCGGGCGCGCCCATAATGCCGCATGTTAAAAGGGACGTACCTGTACGCCCATTTGCCCAGCCGTGCCATTGTGCCAACGTAAATCGTTGTGCACTGGTCGGCTAGTGGTTAAAGTGTTTCTCCATTTGGACCTCGCTTCAGCCTGGGGCATGTACCAGGAACCAAAAACTTAAGATATAACTAAAGGCATTTTTTTTTTTTCGAATATAGTGGGGTTGATTTACTAAAGGCAAATTGACTTTCAAATCCAGAACGTAGTAAATGAGCATAAGCTCTTCTGACTTCCCTCATCCAATTGTGTTTTTTTTTAATTTTCCTTGCAGGTGATTGGGTATTCTTTGCAAAGTGAAGGTTTACCTAAGTTACTAAGCTCTGGAGCAACTGTACTTGCAGAGTGCAACCGCACTTTGTGAAATGCATAGTCTATTTGCCTTTAGTAAATCAACCCCAGTGTGTTTGTTAGTTTTTATTGCTGTCTGTGCCCATGTTAATGAAATTTACCCTCTCTATTTGTCCTGTTTACCATTAATATTGAAAGTGAAAGTAAAAGAAAATCCCAAATTTTGGATTGTCCCCATAAAAGTAATAGAGGAGAAATCTTCTAATGGGGAAAGTAGTTCTAGCGATCTGGGGTTCCCCAAGGGATTCCCTTAATTTTTAGGGATTTTCTCTCACTTTCTGTTTGGCTATAGTACAGGAAGTGAAGGGAGATCCCTTCAATGGGACACAGATGGAGAAAAAAAATCTTACGGGGGTTATATCCCTCCCTTGCTTTATCCCAAATGAAAAAAAAAAGGTTTCCCTAAAGTTCTACTTTAAGTAGAATTTTTTAGTCTTGTAGTTTTCAGAAAAGGGCATGTAAAAAGTTAAGCAGCAATTTATAAATATTTGTTAAAGTTATGCTATGCGAATGGGAACACGTAACAAATATAAAGTAGGTGTTATCCTAAATTGGCTGCAAAAGTGTATATGTGTTTAAAATCACAACTTTACTTAAAATGAAGTTGCCCTATAGGCAGATTCTCCACCTATAGCGAATTGTAGCTTTCTTTTTTTACTAAATTAATTGCATGACACATCAAGCAGGAGCTTGTACTAAAATACGTCATAATTCAGAACTACCTGGGGCAGCACACACGGTCTAAATACAGTCCTGCCTGCAGCAAGTAACTTTTCGTTCCTCCCTGGCCACAGCCTGAATACCTCAATTACAGCTCAACCCTTGGCCTGGAAAGCTAAATGTCATGGTTCAAGTTCAAGTGAAAGGAAAAAAAAAAGTCCTTTTGTGGGTCGCTTTAATGAAAACTATTGTATATTTCATAAGAAAACCAGTCAAACAATATACTGTATAGCACTAAATTTATGTTTGTAGAACCTTAGTGGAGCAGACCCCTCCCGAAGAAATGATCCCTTTCCTTTCAGCAATATTTACCCTGCTTTGGCTCACCTTCCCCTCCTGCCTTTTTACTCTTAATTTTAACAGCTGAAATAACAAACGTTCTAAGGACTTTTCTTTTTCCACTATTTGTCACAACAACCTCATGAAGGCAACATGGCCTGAAAGAAAGGACCACAGCTTTTGTTTCTCTCCTTTGGCTTTCTTTAGCTACAAGGTAAAAGAAAAAAAAAAGTTGAAGGAATACATGACCTGGGAGTCAAAGGTCAACCTCAGAGATGGGTTTCAGGTCATTCAGTCAATTCCTAACTAATCCTTATTGAGTGGCTCTCTCTAAAGGTTTTTTTTTTCCTCTCTAGGCTCTTTAAAATAGAAAAAAAAAATCTGCAGTTAACAAGTTGCCCTACAGAAATACATGATATTAGTCAATAGGTGATGGCTCTGGGTGGATTTTTTTTTAGTTACTTAAATATCTCCTTCAGGCAGAATAATCAACTCCATCTGTAAAAGAACTACACGTTACAGCATGTCCTGTCAGCTGAAAGCATCTTGAATTTCTTAAAGACGTTTATAATTGGAAATTTGATTTACAAGTACTGTATGTTTTATGATGACATGATATTTGAAAGTGGTGTAAGCTATGTAAGCATATTTTCAAGAAGAAAAACTCCTACAGTTATATTAATAAACCAAATTATAGCTAACTGGTCAACTGCAAAAAAAAAAAAAAAAAAAAGAAGACAACCTGATTTTTGAAAGACGTGAATTAAAATGCCTTATTCTTTAGAAAAAATTATGAGCACACCTGGAGAATGGTAACATACTGTACCTGTCCGAGACAGGGGATTCATTTGCTAGTAATGATGTTCTCCACCATTAAAGTGCTTAACTAATCAAGACAATATTTCTATTTAAATATATGTTGCTTCCATAAAAGACAAAATTGAGAAAAACAGTAATGCCCTGTACACATAGGATTTTCCGATGGAAAATGTGTGATAGGACCTTGTTGTCGGAAATTCCGACCGTGTGTGGGCTCCATCACACATTTTCCATAGGAATTTCCGACACACAAAGTTTGAGAGCTTGCTATAAAATTTTCCGACAACAAAATCCGTTGTCGGAAATTCCGATCGTGTGTACACAAATCCGGCACACAAAGTGCCACGCATGCTCAGAATAAATTAAGGCACGAAAGCTATTGGCTACTGCCCAGTTTATAGTCCCGACGTACGTGTTTTACGTCACCGCATTCAGAACGATCGGATTTTCCGATAACTTTGTGTGACCGTGTGTATGCAAGACAAGTTTGAGACAACATCCGTCGGAAAAAATCCATGTCGGAATATCCGATCAATGTCCGACCGTGTGTACAGGGCATTAGGCCTGCCATACATGGGCCTAATTCCAAAGGATTTATTTTACGAAAATCGTATCTAAGAATTTTTCTTTGGATTTTGCACCATTAGTGGGCCACAGCAATGGCGGATTTTCATGCAACCATTAAATCTGAGTAATTGGGCATGTTGGAAATTTTTTGAAAAACAAATGCATTTCTAATCAATGATGGGAGAATCGTGTGAGAAATATAATCGAAAGATAAATGTGCATGAGCAGTGTCCTGGAAAGAAAAGAAAATTCCTGGCCACAAAATTTATTTTCTGTAGCAACATGAGGTGAAAATCAATAGTGGCTCCATTGAATTTCAAAACACATGAAATTTCTGATTTTGGAAAAATAAAATTTGTTTGGAATTCGACCCACGTATGGCCTACATTATGCGGCACTGATTATTACTACTGTAGAAAGATAAGGTTAAATGATATCCCTCACTTACAAAAATGAACCTAAGATGAAAATGTAGAGGTAGCTTCCGAAAAAGGAGATGGGTTGATGGTCCCTCTTTATTAACTCCCGATGGATAGGATACTCAGTGGAAAGAATCTGTGGGAATTTTTTTCTTGATGACAAATAAGATAACAAAATAACAAGAATAAAAAGAATAACCAAGCTAACAAATTTTTAGAAAATTAATATTAAGACGCTAATTTTTTTTGCTAATCACATTATCTTCCTCTTAACAATGAAGAAAACTTTAAAAGTATTACCTAAGTATCTACATTTATATGTGTTGAAAAAAATCTGTGTATGTGGCAAATGACCATGACCACTGTTAATAATCTGTGGAAATTGTGTTCTAAAAGACAAATCAAATAACAAAATCAATACAATTTATATTAAGAAGTAATTATTTTATTTTATCAAATCACAATACCTTCCACTTAACAATAAAGATACCTTTACAAGTTCTAGCTAACTATATGCATACATTTATCTATGGTAAAAAAAAAAAAAATAATAATAATAATCTGTGTACAGGACAAATTACCATGACCACTGCTGACTCACATTAGTAAATCAATTTGTTTGTATCAAATGTTCTCTTTTCTGTACTTCAGGTTAAATACGCAGATGGCAATGTCTTATTTTTTCCATTATTTCTTCCCATTGTGTACTTTGTTCTGTTTGTCTCTGTAACAAAGCAACAGAAAAATTACCAACAGTACTAAAAAAAAAGGGCAAAATTGGCTAAAACGGTTGAAATAACAGTTGAAGAAAAGAGACCTAGAAAAAAGTGGGATGTATTTATAAATGCAATTTGTCAAAATAACCAAAAAAGTTCAATAAAAAGTGGTCATATCTACACTATATTACCAAAAGTATTGGGAAACCTGCCTTTACACGCACATAAACTTTAATGGTATCCCAGTCTTAGTCCGCAGGGTTCAATATTGAGTTGGCCCACCCTTTGCAGCTATAACAGCTTCAACTCTTCTGGGAAGGCTGTTCACAAGGTTTAGGAGTGTGTCTATGGGAATGTTTAACAACTTGCTTACTGGGCACTTAAACCCCCCTCCTGCCCAGACCAATTTTGAGCTTTCAGCGCTGTCGCACTTTGAATGACAATTGCGCGGTCATACAACACTGTACCCAAATGAAATTTGTATCATTTTTTTCCCACAAATAGAGCTTTCTTTTGGTGGTATTTAATCACAGCTGGGGTTTTTATTTTTTGCTAAACAAACAAAAAAAGATGGAAATTTTTGAAAAAAAAAAAAATCATGTTTAATAGTTTGTTATAAAATTTTGCAAACAGGTAATTTTTCTCCTTCATTGATATGCACTGATGAGGCGGCACTGGTGGGCACTGATAGGCTGCACTGATGGGCACGGATAGGCACAGATAAGGCGGCACTGATAGGCACAGTTAAGGCGGCACTGATAGGCACAGTTAAGGCGGCACTGATGGGGACAGATAAGGCGGTACTGATGGGCACAGATAAGGCGGCACTGATGGCCATGGATGGGCGGCACGGATGGGCGGCACGGATGGGCGGCACGGATGGGCGGCACGGATGGGTGGCACGGATGGGTGGCACGGATAGGTGGCACGGATAGGTGGCACGGATGGGGGGCACTGATGGGGGGCACTGATGGGTGGCACTGATGGGCAGTGATGGGCGGCACTGATGGGCACTTATGGGCACTGGTAGGTGACACTGATGGGCACTGATAGGTTGCACTGATGTGGGTGCTGATGGGTGGCACTGATGTGGGTGCTGATGGGTGGCACTGATGGGTGGCACTGTGGGCACTGATGGGTAGCACTGTGGGCACTGATGGGTGGCACTGTGGGCACTGATGGGTGGCACTGTGGGCACTGATGGGTGGCGCTGATTGATGGCACTGTGGGCACTGATGGGTGACTCTGGTGGGCACTGGTAGGCAGCACTGCTGCCTATTGCTTTGAGTTATAAGATCGCCGTGATCGGGACTGATGTCCCGATCACGGCCGCCGGTGATCGGGTTTTTTTTTTCCTCCTCACGCTGTCAGCGCGAGGAGGAAAAATAGCCGATTACCGGCTCTGTTTACATCACATGATCAGCTGTCATTGGCTGACAGCTGATCATGTGGTAAGGGGTCGGGACCAACCCCTTACTCTGATCTGTGATCAGGCGAGTCTCATAGACTCGCTGATCACCGAGCGCGCCGCGCGCGCCCTGCAGGAGGCGCGCAGGCCGCTCGTGCACGGGACGACGTCAATAGACGTCGTCCCGGCAATTTAGATCCGCGCTGTTGCCGTCATTTGGCAATGGCCCGGATATGAAGCGGTTAAAGCGGGGGTCCACCTATCTATAATTTTTTTTTTTTTTAGTTCATTCACAAACTTTTCTTCTCAGCATTACATACTCACATATTGTGTGTAATATGTCCGCCTGTGTCAGATTTCGTCGGAAAGAATAACTTATATTATTCACTGCAGGCAGTTTCCATCTTCATTGTGGGCATTTGAAGCCCACAAGCATTTATTTCCTGGATGTGGTGAATGCTGTGCTCCCAGCATTCACTGCTCGTTCCCGCACATGCTCAGTGGCATCCTGGGAAGCCTGAGACTAGCTCCCAGGAGTCTGGGAGAGGCTAGAAACACGCCTACTCCCACGGGAGGAGAACCAGGAAGTGCAAAGAAGAATAGAAAAATAAAAGGTAATTACGGCGATTTAAATTTTTTTAAACGGCATGTCAGCATCTAGGCAAGGAAGAGAATACATACAGATATTGTTCAAAATTTGAGTGGAACCCCGCTTTAACCCTTCTTCCAGAAGCACATTTGTGAGGTCAGGCACTGATGTTGAACGAGAATGCCTGGCTCGCAGTCTCCACTCTATTTCATCAAAATGGTGTTCTATCAGGTTGAAGTCAGGACTCTGTGTAGGACAGTCAAGTTACTCTACCCCAAACTTGCTCATCCATGTCTTTATGGACCTTGCTTTGTGCACTGCCACGCAGTCATGTTGGAACAGGAAGGGGCCAACCCCAAACTGTTCCCACAAAGTAGGAAGCATGAAATTGTCCAAAAATGTCTTGGTATGCTGATGCCTTAAGAGTTCCCTTCACTGGAACTAAGGGGCCAGAAAAACAACCCCACACTAAGGGGCCAGAAAAACAACCCCGCACCATTATCCCCCGTCCACCAAATGAGTTGGACCAGTTCACAAAGCAAGGTCCATAAAGACGAATTTGGGGTGGAGGAACCTGACTGGCTGATAAAACACTTTTGGGATGAATTAGAGCGGAGACTATGAACCAGGTCTTCGAGTCTAACATCAGTGCCTGATCTCACAAATGCTCTTCTGAAAGAATGGTCAAACATTCCCATAGATACACTCCTAAACCTTGTGGACAGCCTTCCCAGAAGAGTTGAAGCTGTTATAGCTGCAAAGGGTGGGCCAACTCAATATTGAATCCTACGGACTAAGACTGGGATGCCATTAAAGTTTATGTGCGTGTAAAGGCAGGTGTCCCAATACTTTTGGTAATATAGTGTATATGAGCCTTTAGTAAGTCCAAAGTTGATAGCTGCTCTTTGGAGAAGCCAAAGTTCTTTCATGCTTTAATAAAGAGCAAGGGTCTCCAAACCTTCAAAACAAAGGCACAGTTTACTTTCATTCAGACATTAGGGGGGCTGGACTGTGGCCATTGGGAGTAGAAAATGCTCCAGAGTCAATGCAAATAATATCTCAGGCTTGGTGGTTAGTAGGAGTAACAAAATATTTGATCGATCAATTATCTACTTGTTGTGCCACATCCTAAATTCGAGTTTAGAGCAAAAGAAGTTCCCCTGCTGCAGACAGGACGCTCTTGGTGCGAGGTGCTGTGACACTTGCTTTCTGAACCACATCTGATCCATATTTACCACCAGTTACTGCCCCCCATTATTGTAGGCGAACCAGGATACACATTTGGCCCCAGTGTGACCTCAGATCTAAACTGTCATATGCCCGCTAACCTTGGGCCTTTCTTCCTACTGGAAGGAAGAATAAAACCACCCTATATATTTATACGTCTCTACTTCCACCTTGACAGTGGCTATGTGAATACTCCTGCTATACTTCACTAAAGTTCTACACACCACGACCAGGGAGCGTGTCCGATAGGCAGTACGTCAACATATCTATGTTTCTTTTAATTCGTCCTGGAATGCACAACCTATATCCGTAGATACCAATAAAATTCTTGTTGCAAACCCTACAATCACCCCTGAAGAAGGAGGCATAAGTAACTCCGAAACGCGTCGGGTGCACATGTACTGGTATCAACTTCTATATTTATGGAAATGCATTCCTTGTTTTTAACTTTATAACTATGTGATTCACTTGATTATTTTTTGTAACTAATAAACTGTTATCTACTTTACATACCTTTTTTAAAATATTTTCTTAAAAAAATGTGCCTTTAAAGTCCGCTAGGGGAACTTCTTTTGCTCTAAGTTAGTAGGAGTAAAAACAATTACATAATGGCCGTGGCCAGTAGGAGGAGAAATAGCGTCCCATAATTGGTACTGGTGGGAGGAATGGTGCCCCATCGTTGGTGTCAGTGGGAGGGATAGTACCCCATCACTGGTATCAGTGTGAGGAATTAAACCCTATCATTGAAGTTAGTAGGAGGAATCGTGCCCCATTCTTAACATGAGTGGGAGGAATTATGCCCCACTGTTGGTGACAATGGACGGAATGGTGCCTCATTGTTGGCGTCAGTGAGATGAGTAGTGCCTCATATCCGTGAAAGGAATAGTGCCACAAGGGCCGGATAATGGTAAGCAAAGGGCCACATCTGGCTCTTGGGCCGCAGTTTGGAGATCACTACTATAGAGTATGCCATACATTCTCAACCAGGGTTCCGTGAAACTCTAAGGTTCCTCCAGAGGTTGTTGGGGCTTCCGTGCATTGCGGCTGCTTGGCCTTTTGTCTGATGTTGCCTGTTGCCTGTTCTGAATCTAACGCCATTTGGCAGAGCCAGCAGCATGACGCCAATTAACTTTTTAGCTGTCTGGATCTGACAGTAAGGGAGGCACAATCTTCCACTGACCACCAATGTAAAGGGCATTTTTCTCGCTGATCAACAATGAATTGGTTTTAGCAGGAGTTCACCGAAACTTGAAAATTATTTCAAGGGTTCCTTTGGGGTAAAACAGGTTGAGAAAGGCTAGAGTATACTTTAGTAGAGATTAAAACATTGGGCAGTTACAATAATTACACTGGGTACCAATGTCAAAAGCCTCACCAAAAATACCAGCATAGGGCCACCTGTACAAAAAGCTAAGGTTTTAGGCTTACATATATATACATACACAAAACTGTTATACTGTATAGGCAAAATTGTTCTTTAAAATCTATTCTACAATCATAGGTTTATTTAAAAGAGAAGTGATTTGTTAAGATTCTGTGATGGTATTAGGGCAACCCTAGAACAATTCCATGCCACATTGCTGCACAGGATACATCAAGCACGTAGATCATATGGCATATGTTCATTGCCAATAATAAAAACAAACAAACATTGTTTTACATTGTTGCTGGCCCTCAACCCCACTCACAGTTGTCCCAGTTCCACTAATTCCTTTACAAAGATGCTTACACCTTTGAATACTCTTGATAATACTGGAAAGCACAGATTGCATAGAAACAGGATATCCCTGCGAAAAAAATGCTAAATTCAAAACTGTGTTAGAAAGTTAATCACGCCTTGGAGGATAAGTAAAGACTTTACAGCTATGAAAGGATGTTGCATTCCACCCCTCCTTGGCAGCACAGCTGTGTGCTATTGAGTGATGTCTGTCTGTCTACAATACTTTGACTCACAAACACAGTCATCAGTAGCAACAAGACCAAAGTAACAATTAGAAGTTACAGGGAACATTACAGGGCACATTAGCCAAAAACTGTGACCATTAGTTAATAGTCTTGGTTCTTACCCAGCATTCCAAGTTTCCTCCAGCAATCTCTCCTATATTAGGATGTGATCATGCAAGCTACTTGACAATTCCATTGAGGAACTGGAACGGAAATGTGAGCTAGTCAACTGTGCTCAAGATTTCAAAGGAAAACCCAATTTTCTTTGGACAAAACAGATTTTCTATGCAAAAAATGTAGAATAATTAAAGCCCAACTCTAGGTTATCAGCAAACCTCTTCCGAACCTTCCTTTCCACCCTCAACAAACTAACTGATGGTGAAAATATTAAAAAAAAACCTATCCAGATGCCCATTTCACTTTTATGCATTATTTTGGTTCAATGATTTTATGTTTTCTCATGATTTTAGCCCTAATGAAGGGTACAGTGTGTGTTCCCCGAGACATATTGGCGGTGGCACCTAATGAATGTTTGAAATAAAAAAAATTTGAGTCTGAAAATTAAAGCACTGCACCAAAGTGTTTGGACTCTAACACTTTGGTGCAGTGCTTCAATTTTCAGACTTAAAAATTGCGTCTATAGTCTGAGGTCATTGGTCCAGTTTCTCTGGAGAGCAGAGCAGCCATCTAATCATATAGAATGCCTCAATGGGGTATTGCCAGTATGTTTTTGTCAACTATATTAATTATTATTATACAGAATTTATATATTGCCAACAATTTGCGCAGCGCTTTACAATGTAAGGGCAAACAGGACAGTTACAATACAGTTCAATACAGGAGGAACCAAAGAGCCCTGCTAGTTAGAGCTTACAATCTAGAAGGGAGGGTCGAGTGAAACAAAAGGTAATAACTGTGGGGGATGAGCTGATGAAGAAAATGAAGCACAGTTGTTATGTCGAGGCAGGATAGACTTCTCTGAAGAGAAAAGTTTTCAGGGATTGCCTAAAAGTGGATAGAGTTGGAGATAGTAGGACAGATTGGGATAGGGAATTCCAAAGGATGTGAAAGACTCGGGAGAAATCCTGGAGGTGAGCATGGGAGGAAGTGACGAGGGAGCTAGAAAGCCAGAGGTCCTGGGAGGAACAAAGAAAATGTTTTGGTTGTAATTTCAGACTAGGTTAGTGATGTAGCTGGGGGCAGAGTTGTGGACGGCTTTGTAAGGTATTGTTAGTATTTTGAATTTATTTGTTGGGTGAGTGGCAGCCAATGGAGGAATTGGCAGAGAGAGGTAGCAAACGCTGAGCGGTTTGTAAGGTGGATGAGCCTGGCAGCAGCATTTATGATGGACTGAATAGGAGACAGACTATTTAAAGGTAAGCCAATGAGAAGGGAGTTGCAGTAATCGAGGCAAGAGATAACCAGGGAGTGAATTAGGAGCTTTGTTGTGCCATTGGTTAGGAAGGGGTGACTTTTGGCAATGTTGCGGAGGTTGAGTCGGCAAGCTTTGGAAAGTGATTGGATGTGGGGCCAAAAGGAGAGTTCAGAGTCCAGGATAACACCTAGCACCCTGGCATGAGGGGATGGGTTGATGGTTGTGCCATTGCTAATGACAGAGATGTCAGGGGAAGAGGCATGTGGGGGAGGAAATATTATAAGCTCG
Source organism: Aquarana catesbeiana (assembly GCF_042186555.1). Taxonomy (NCBI): domain Eukaryota; kingdom Metazoa; phylum Chordata; class Amphibia; order Anura; family Ranidae; genus Aquarana; species Aquarana catesbeiana. The sequence goes on from NC_133327.1 coordinate 650,416,216, forward strand.
GTTTTGGACAAGTTGAGTTTGAGGAAGTGGTGTGACATCTAGACAGCTTTGTCTGTTAATAAATTAGTGATGCGTGATTAGACTGAAGGAGTGAGCTGAAGGGTGGAGAGATAGATGTGGGTGTTGTCAGCGTAGAAATTATATTGAAAGCCATGGGAGGCTATCAGCTGACCCAGGGAGGATGTGCAGATTGAAAATAGGAGAGGTCCAAGAATAGAACCTTGGGGGACCCCGACAGAGAAGGGAAGAGGAGAGAAGGAAGTAGAACTGTAAGTGACACTGATGGTGAAGTGGGACAGGTAGCCAGCGAAGAGCACAGTCATGGAGACCAAAGAAGTAAAGTTTTTTGAGGAGGAGGGGGTGGTCAATCATATCACGGGCAGCCGAAAGATCCAGAAGTAGGAGTACAGAGAAGGGTCCATTGGTTTTTGCTGTTAGTAAGTCATTTGTGAGTTTTAAAAGAGCATTAATATAATATTAACAGCACTTAAACACATCTACCCAAGGCTCCAGTGTCAGTCTATCAATTTAAACAGATTTAGTGTCTGGCAGGGGTACATAGACCACAAAGAATTACAAATCAAATTCTACCCCCAGCAAAACATTTTAACTGGTATTTCGCTGTTCGTCAGGAGTTCAGCACAAGCCAAGTACCAAGCTTGGACGCCCCCAAGTATCAGGGTTTTATGGTTACTGCCCAGAATACATAGTTAGTTAGGCTGAAATAAAACACATGTTGATTGAGTTCAACCAAACGCATCCTCATTACAATCTACCACTGGACTTTCGCACAATGAGGGTTTTTTCCATTTTTTCTTCTGCTCTACAAGTTGTAGAAAATTACAGTCACAGAAGTTTTGCCTTATTGTTGGGCAGGATTTTTTCTTGCACATTGTTACATAGGCTCTTGATTAATGATTGCTACGTGAATTAAAAGAATATTTTCAATAACAATGGACTAAAACTTATTCCCTGCAGATCTGGACAAATGAGCTCATTTCCAAGTGAGATTGAGTCTTTTCCTTTGAATGGGATGATAAAAGATGGAGAGCAACCTCTGGGGAGAAGATATAAACCATGCTCAGAACGTGTTGTTAACAGTCCACATAGAGACTGAGAGCAAAGTGCAATTCTCACGCTCCCAAAGTAGGCATCAAATAATACTTTTCCTTTACTCAGTGATGAACTGTCAGTAGGAAAAATTATTTTTACTGATAACAACAAAAGTCTTTTACTTATGGGCAAATCAAAATGTAAGAGAGCTAGAACTCTTGTACACAGGCTCGCTGAGTCGGCTCAGTGTAACTGCCGATGTATTTTCTCTGCTTTAAGCAGGCCAAGTACAACATACGGCCTGTCATTCACATAAATACACCAATGTACTTGTGTATATGATGGTGCTGTGGTAAACATAAGTACAAGTGTATGCAAAAAAAAAAGAAAAAAAAGTTTCTATTTTTTGCATGTAAGCTGTGCTCATGTTTACGATAATCTCGCCATTCACATGAGTACAGTGGCACACAACCATTCATGTCAGTGACAGGCTATATGCTGTACCTGGCCTGCTTGAGCAGAGAAATACACTGGCAATTACCCTGAACGGGCTCAGGTGGCCCGTGTGCAAGAGTCCACATAAAAATCTATGTCCTTGTGAAACTTTCCCAAGAATATCTAGACTAGTTATGTCAAACTGGTGTGGGCCTCTTGCTCCTTCTTTGCTGCCCCAATGAGTTAAAATGAATGGAGCTCCAGCTGTTCTCCACTCTCCAGTTGCTGCAGATTGCAGTTTCCTAAATCATTTTGTTGCTGAATGCCCTCAGATGTATTTGATGGTTCCTTTCCCTGAGTAATATGCTGTGAGTTGCAGTTATTATTGTAATGCTAATAACCCAAAGTGCTATCGTCTATTTCTGGAATAAAGCAGTTTTGCCTTTCAGTAGATCTAAGGTGGCCCATTGAAGATTCAGTTTAGTTTGTCCCACTGTGTTATATGAGTTTGGCATGCCAAATCTAAAATATAATTTTTTTTTAAGATGAGCCCCCCTTAACACAGGAATAATATAAGGAGGCCTCAAAGTGAATAAAGGATGGAAAACTGGGCCTCATCTGGTTTTATGGGTTTCGCTTATGGGTGGAACGACACGCAAAAGATCTAGAAACGGGAAAATAAAAGTTACATTGTTGGAAAATCCCTTTAAACTCCAACCAAGCAACTGAATATGCAGTTGAAACAAAAGTAATGCACATATTTCAGTTCTGTTTACAGAAGCAGGGGTCTCCAAATTTTTCAATATGAGGGCCACATTTTATTTTTTACAAATACTTGCGGGCCAAAAAAAAATCAGTTATATAAATTAATGAATGACATTTAACAGAATTAATAAATTCACTTGGAGGTTTTTTTGTAAACAGCATGATATGATTCAGAACAACAGAGAAAGTAGAAAACAAAGACATTCTAATGCCGCGTCACTTTGCCTCTATATCACAGTTATTTTATTTATTACAGGTATTTACATAGCGCCAATAATTTTCACAGCCTTTTACATTCACATAGGTCAAGGAGCTTAAAAATAAAGATCCCCATTTCATATGCAATCACAAACTAGGGCCTATTTGAAAAGGAGCCAATTAGCCTACCAACATATCTTTGGAGTGTGGAAAACAACCTATGCAAGCACAGGGAAAAAAATGCAAATTCCATGCAGACTGTGATTCAGACTGGGAACCCCTGTGCTACACAGCAAAAATGCTAACCACTAAACCCATGCCTTGATCAAAATACTCCTGTCAGTGCCACTACAGGTGGAAGAACCCTCAATGCTATAAGTCCAAATAGTGGCCCAGAAGCATCTCCTTTTCTGTCTTGTGGAGCCAGGTAAATGACAGTCACCACAAGGAGCCTAGGCACCACTTGGCCTTGCTGCCCACTTCCGATCAGGTAAAACCAAACGAAAACAAGAGTAAAAAGAAGGCACACTGGCCTAGTGCATTGCCATAAGACCTTTTATTAATAAAATAAATTCCAATGTACTCACAAAAGTACAGGATACAGTGCATGTAACACAATTGAGTCTAGTCCTAATGGTGTAATCTCGTCCATCCACGGAGGCGTAGCTTACATGTTTCAAGGGCTGTGCCCTCTACATCAGAGCTCTGATGAAGAGGGCACAGCCCTTGAAACATGTAAGCTATGTCTCTTTGGATGGATGCAAATACAGCTTTGGAACTGAACTAGATCGTTTTAATAACCACTTCCTGACCAGAGCACTTTTTACAATTTGGCACTGCGTTGTTTTAACTGGTAATTGCGCGGTCCTGCAATGCTGTATCCAAACGAAATTTGCGTCCTTTTTTTCCCACAAATAGAGCTTTCTTTTGGTGCTATTTGATTACCTCTGGGGTTTTTATTTTTTGCGCTATACACAAAAAAAGAGCGACAATTTTGAAAAAAAAAACAATATTTTTTACTTTTTGCTATAATAAATATCCCCAAAAATTTTTTTAAAAAACAAATTTCTTCATCAGTTTAGGCCAATATATATTCTTCTACATATTTTTGGTAAACAAAAAATCACAATAAGCGTATATTGATTGGTTTGCGCAAAAGTTATAACGTCTACAAGCTATGGGAAAGATTTATGCCATTTTTATTTTTTTTAATTTTTTTTTATTAGTAATGGTGGACTTTGTGACGGACAGATCGGACACTTTTGACAAAGTTTTGGGACCATTGACATTTATACAGCGATCAGTGCTATAAAAATGCACTGAATACTATGTAAATGACACTGCCAGGGAAGGGGTTAACACTAGGGGGGGATCAAGGGGTTAAATGTGTGTTCCCTCAGTGTGTTCTAACTGTATGGGGATAGGGCTGAGTAGGAGAGGAGACATATCTCTGTTCCTACTTAGTAGGAACAAACAACATGTCTCCTCTCCTCTGACAGCACAGGGATATGTGTGTTTACACACACAAATGCCCGTGCTGGCACTCGCTTGTGCACGCGATCGCGACCGCCCGCAATGCGCATCAGGTCCTCCGCAGTGCAGCACGCACGCGCGTGCCCTCTGGCGGCTCTTAAAGGAACCCCATACCCGTACAGGGTTTTCGCGCAGGGGAGCCATTCTGCCCCTGTAAATACGAGTGAGCCGGTCGGGAACCGGTCAATAAAAGGTCTTATGGTAATGAACTAGGCCGGTGTGCTTTCTTCTTTTTGCTGTTATGCCCATGTCTTGTCACACAGGCTTTCCTTGGACTATGAGTGGCCAATTTCCTTGGACTATAAATTCAATACACATTATGCAGGCATGGTCCTCCATCAGGAATCCTACCCTGAGAAATGCCCCACAGCCATAACTGGAGTGCATATAGCCAGCCGCAAAGAGGCTGCAGGAGATACAACAAAGGCTGAAAAAAAAAACAATTTATTAAAAAATGGCAGTTGTTTATAATAAACCGTTTTTAGCACATTAAAGCATTCAGTTACGACTTACATCTACTTTAATAATAATAATAATAATAATCAACACTAGACTACAAATGAGGCTATAATAGGGGTGGAGCATTCCCATTTGTCAGCACTGGCTTCCTTTGTCCGGGAATATATGCTTGTTAATGACTGTCACTGTATCATCATGCGGTGTCGTGAATAGAGCTAAAATAACACCAATTTGACCGTGTCTCTTCAAGAGTGGGATTAGGTTGCCTTATTGTGACGGTGATTTCCTGGGTGACCTCTGCACAAGAGTTGATATTTCTTTTTGGGCTGCCACATTCCCATTGCCACAAACAACTAAAGTGACACAAAAGAAGGACACCTGATCGCTTCAGATTGAGCTTTGCACTGTTTTGTGCTTCTTGCAGAGCTAAGATGTCATTCTTGCAGAACCTGTTTTCTGTTTACTTGTGTAAATGGAAGAAAGGCATTATATGAACAATGTTCTAAGAAATAGGTTAATCAAGGAGTGGCTCGAAGAAAGGCCTGTCATACACTGATCCACGTAATTGCTACTCACTACCCTAGGCAAATAAAGGAGTCACTCATGCAGAAACACACTATTTTTGGTAATATGATGAGCTGTTTAGATTGAGGAGCTCTTTTGTCTCTGTCTGTGAAACTTTGGCAAACGACCAGAAATGAAACAGTTTGAGATAGATCCACTAATTGGAGCAAATTCCAGTGCATGGCATATTATCCAATTTAATTTTTTGAAAGACCAGATGGATTTATGAAATTGGTGAATATTTTTGATATAGCCTCCATGCACACAGTGGTCCTGACCTTGTGCACAATGGATGCTCAGGGTCTGGAAGATGGATTGCTATGGCACAAGAAAGCATAGAAGCCTTGGGCCACAAACGGAAGCTTGGGGCACTGAAGAAAGAAGGCCATTGCTGACTAAAATGCTCGCCATTTCAACCTACACAACATCTCCAAAATACGCCCCTTCTAACCAATGACACCACAAAGATTCTAATTCACTCCCTGGTCATCTTTCACCTTGACTACTGCAACTCCCTCCTCATTGGCTTACCTTTTCATAGGCTATCCCCCCTTCAGTCCATCATGAATGCTGCTGCCAGACTCATCCTGTATAATAATAATAATGCACCAAATTCCTCTTAGTGACTGAATATGCCCATAAATGTTCTTGTTTATCCAGGTCATAGTATATCTAGTAGTAGTTGGTCACATTCAATTTGTTCTGTAATGTTGAAGACATTTTGTAGCTTCTCCGGGCCACTTCTTCAGTTGCTAGAGTGTCAAGCAGATACTCCAATATTTATATCCAAACAGGTAGCACCAACACCTTTAGGCCTAGTTTACACTTGTTTTTAGGGCCCCCCTCCCTAAAATAAAATGTACGGGGGTATACACATGCCGAAAAAACTATCCCCTCTTTCACGTTCGACAGCAGGACCACCACCAGATAAAACATATTGAATTTAATTATTTTCTATGTGCAATGTTACGTGTGGTGGTGTGTGGAGCGCACTGCACAGAAATGCTGTGCGTCCTTGGCTTCGTTCCAGGGCCAGATTCAGTCACAGATTCGGCCCTGATGCATCCCAAAAATGAAGAACCGGAATGCACAGCGTTCCTGTGTGATACACGGTCGGGTTTAGGTGTGAACCGAGCCTAACGGACATAGTGTGAACGAGCCTTGAGTCTTCTTAGAACAGAGGTAAACGAGAATTCCTGGACAGCCGGACTCAAAAGTAATCTTCGATCTTTATTTAAGTATAATCATAAAAATACATGCCACAGCATCACAAAGCAGGAAAGCTGACGCGTTGCACACTGTAGTCAGTGCTTAATCATAGCTATGATTATGAGCTATGATTAAGCACTGACTACAGTGTGAAACGCGTCAAGTTTCCTGCTTTGTGATGCTGTGGCATGTATTTTATGATTATACTTAAATAAAGATTACTTTTGAGTGCGGCTGTCCAGGATTTCTCGTTTACCTCTCAATTACCAGCATTGCCTGCACCTATTACTTCCAGCATGGAGAAAATGTTTGTTCCTCACAGACCTCTTTCAGAGCGGTGATATTTTTCTCTCTCTTCTTAGAACAGAACGTATCCACAAGTCTCATTCCATCATGTTTACAATGTGCCTCTTGGTCCATGGTGAATCCAGAACCACTGGTTTATAGGCAGCTGCCTCCTGAATATCTGTTTATTGATGCTAAGGGAGACTTTACGTTCAAATATCTCTCTGCATCTGCCATATCCATGTTTGTCCTGCAGTTGTGAGGCAGTCCCATGGCCTTAAAAATTATTTTTGACAGACGCAATGCCTGCTGAGCACAACATGTTGAGTTAAATCTAGTGCACCAAGCTGCAAAGCAACTCAAACTCGATAGTCTGAACTCCCTCATTCAGCAGTAGGGTAAAAAAACAGACGTGGGCACCTCCTCTGTGACACAAAGGCCTGTTTTTTAACCTTGGCCTTCTGTCCACATGGACAAGGTCTGAGGATTTACATCAACTTTAAAAGGGCTCGTCCACACATATGGTAGCCCCTGCCACCCTGAAAAGCAATTTGTAGGGGGAGACAGTTTAAAGGCAACCGGGAGGCAATAAGTTGCCTCTTCACTGATTGTTTGAACCTAGAAAACGCTGCCCCACAGTGCCGAACTGTGTGCATTGTACACAGTTGCTCTGTAGCCCCACTAATTTGAATATGTTGCATTCATCAACAGTAGTGTAAGACGAACAGGACGAGGCTTAATTTTTGCCACTGCATGTATACAGTCCTAAGCTGCTTAAAGTGGGAGTAAACTCCCATGCATAATTTTTCCTATAGGTAAGCCTATAATAAGGCAGGTACTGTAAATATCTCATAAACATGCACTGTTTACGAGATATTTACTGTAGATACGACCAATGACGTCACCGGCGAATGCGCTCTGAAGGAACGGCCACCCGGGCCGTTCCTTCAGAGTCCTGTGCTGTAAACGGCGGGAGTGATGTCATTGCGGCTCCAGCCACTCACAAACCTGGAGTCTGCAAACCCGGAAGGAAGACCAGGTGAAGATGGGAGCTCCGTCAGCGGTGACAGCGCCCTGCTGGAGGGCTTCGTTTTCAGGTAAGTTTCACATAATATGCTAGTGTGTGATGCATACTAGCACATTATGACATTGCCTTTCAGGTTTAAAAAAAAAACATCCAGTAGTTTACTACCGCTTTAATGTCCTTGTTCGGGTGGGCGATTGAGGGAAAGGTAAAACCGCAGCTCAGCTGACTGCTTCTACCACCTCCCCATGCCTAACCAAGCCCAAAGTCTATAGGGATGATTTACCAAAAACAGGAGAGTGCAAAATCTGATGCAGCTCTGCATAGAAATCAATCAGTTTTCATTTTTTTTTTTCAAAGCTTAAAGCGGAGTTCCACCCAAAAATGGAACTTCCGCTTTTCGGAATCCCCCCCCCCTCCGGTGTCACATTTGGCACCTTTCAGATGGGAGGGGGAGCAGATACCTGTCTAATACAGGTATTTTACTCCCACTTCCGGGCATAGATAGCCGAGTCACCCACGGGTATCTATGCCACTTCCGGCACCTTCTCCATTCCCCCCGCTGTCTTCTGGGAGACGCACAGGTCCCAGAAGACAGCAGGGACCAGTGGGATCACGCAGCGCGAGTCGTGCATGCGCAGTAGGGAACCAGAAAGTGAAATCGCAAGGCTTCACTTCCTGATTCCCTTACCGAAGATGGCGGCGCCTCCACCCAAGAGCCAAGGGACGGGTCAGCTTCGGGTGGCAACATCGCGGGCGTTCTGGACAGGTAAGTGTACTTATTTTAAAAAGTCAGCAGCTGCAGTATTTATAGCAGTATTAAAAAATTAGGCGGAACTCCGCTTTAATTGAACAAGCTGACTTTAGAAGCTGATTTGTTTCTATGCAGAGCTGCACCAAATTTAGCATTCTCCAGTTTTAGTAAATCGACTCCTATATCTTCACAAAAAAAACATATACAGTCCATCCCAGCATTAAATGCACACTTCCCCATGATTTGTCTTTTTTTTAAAAAAAAAAACAGCAAACCCTGAAAGAGACCTCTTGATCCTGCCAGAAATGCAGTTAGTTCCTAACTTCCTGTAGTGAACTGACAACGCTTCCTCTGCTGCACTGAAATCCCAAATAGTCATCCTTGCCTGAGTTAGCCCCTGCTGTACTACAGAACACCCCCTCTCTTCTCATCTCCATAACATACGGCTGAGGTCTTCTGTAGTCCAACAGAGGAGAACTCAGGACTGACATCAATTCTGGGGATTTCAGTGCAGCAGATGCAGCATTGGAATTGTGAATGCACCGCAGAAATGCTCTGCATATGTTTGAATTGATTTTTGCTCAGACATATGCTGTAAGCTTTCCTTGGATTGATGCATTGAACTTCCACCCTCCTATCCCCTTAGCTTTAATAGTGGCAAAGAAAGATATATACATAAATCTATAGGGAGTGTAATTTATTATACATCAATAAATCTACAAGGAGTGTTTCTGCATATATGAGACAGCACTGCTCAGAACAAAACTCTGCTAATCCCGCAAGCTGGAAGTACAAATATTATTGAGGCATGACTGCTCCTGCTGCTCCCTGTCCCACAGAGCAAATACCGGGGTTGGCTATTTCCTGGTGAGCTCATGACTTGGCTCTGACTTTGGCTTCAGTACTAAGTAATCATTGAGGTGACTGTACAACACAATTCAAATGTCTACCTGCCACAATTAAAGGAATATCAGTATGGCCTACGACCACGCAACAGATGCAACACAATTGGGGAGATTTACTGAAACTGCAGAGTGCAAAATCCAGTGCAGCTCTGCATAGAAACCAATCAGCTTCCAGGTTTTATTGTCAGAGCTTAATTGAACAAGCTGAAGTCGAAGCTGATTGGCTATCATGCACAGCTGCACCAGATTCTGTGTGCTCCCGTTTTAGTAAATCTCCCCCAATATGTACATCTGGGATAGTCTTATTCAGTTGGAAGGTACAGTCCCATCATTGACCTCTAGAAGAGGCGATCAGTGTGAAAACAAAATAATTATCATAACACCAAATATCTTAAATGTTTAAAGGAAGCTGTCTTATGGAGCCACACATTGGGACAGTGCGATTGACCTGCAGGAGACATCCCAGCCTCCCAGAATTTTCCAGCCTGGGAATTGGAAAATGTTTGCTTACGTCAAAAGATTCTTTAACCGGTTCCCGACCGGCGCACGCCGATGTACGTCAGCAGAATGGCACGGCTGGGCAAATGGGCGTACCCGTACGCCCCTTTAAATTTGCCGCCGTGCCATTGCGTGATACCCGCGATCGTCTCACGGAGAGGACGAACGGGGAGATGCTAATGTAAACAAACATCTCCCCGTTCTGCCTAGTGACACTGTCACTGATCTCTGCTCCCTGTGATCATGAGCAGAGATCAGTGACGTGTCACATGTAGCCACGCCCCCCCACAGTTAGTAACACTCCCCAGGACATACTTAACCCCTCCCTAGCCCCCTAGTGGTTAACCCCTTCACTGTCAGTGTCATTTACACAGGAATCAGTGCATTTGTATAGCACTGATTGCTGTATAAATGACAGTGGTCCCAAAAATGTGTCAAAAATGTCCGATGTGTCCGCCATAATGTCGCAGTCACGATAAAAATCGCTGATCGCTGCCATTACTAGTAAAAAAAAATTATCAATAAAAATGCCATAAAACTAACCCCTATTTTGTAAACGCTATAACTTTTGTGCAAACCAATCAATAAACGCTTATTGCGATTTTTTTTTTTTTACCAAAAATATGTAGAAGAATACGTATCGGCCTAAACTGAGGAAAAAAATGTTTTTTTAAATATTTTTTGGGGATATTTATTATAGCAAAAAGTAAACAATAATGCGTTTTTTTCAAAATTGTCGCTATTTTTTTGTATATAGCGCAAAAAATAAAAACCGCAGAGGCGATCAAATACCACCAAAAGAAAGCTCTATTTGTGGGGAAAAAGGGACGTCAATTTTGTTTGGGAACCACGTCGCACGACCACGCAATTGTCAGTTAAAGCGACGCAATGCCGAATCGCAAAAAGTGCTCTGGTCAGGAAGGGGGTAAATTCTTCCGGGGCTGAAGTGGGTAGACAAGTGCTTTACTTTGTAACAGGTTCTCTTTGGAGAAAAAAAAACTACAATTATTTTTAGGTAAGGCAATTTTTACATCTAGCTTGGGCCAATGTAAAAATGTATGTGTTGAACCTGTGGGATCCCGGAAGCTGGAAATCACTGTAATAGGCATCGCTATTCCAGTGATCTCCACTAGTCTCCGGGTTCCGTGCCAAGCGACCTGCCTTGCTACATTGTGAACACAGGAGATCAGCCGATTGGTACAGACACCATTCAGAGAACACTTCACATTTTCTTAGCGAATGAAAAGCATTCTTTGGTTGGACGAGGTAGAAAGACGGGGTAATAACGCCATGATCTTCACCTCACCCAATCAAAAAACACTTTACATTGAGAAAATTGAAAGTGTTGTCTGAATAGCGCCTGTGCTGAGTTGGCTACCTCCTGTGTTCAGTAAGCAGCAGGGCAGCTTCTCGACATGAGTCCTGGAAGGTAGTGGAGATCACTGTGGTAGCGGTGCCTACCTTCAGCTTTTCTCTTACTCCTATTGAAAAGTCTCACAATTTCCTGTTGATTCTGCCAGTAAAGTCCACCCAATGCAGCTTCCTGTGATAGGATGGCAATGATGCGCACTTCTCCTGCAAAGCAGAGTTGTCCCTCTCATGTAGGCTGTGCGGGCATTGGGATAAAAAATTGCAGCGCGTGTCCTTATAATATTGGTCACTGTAGCTTGTCCATCAGCTCCTGGCCTAGTCTCACCCACTGCAGTATGGTTGAAACTATCTCACTGTGAGCTGGAAGGGGAGCATGAGAGACAGAAATGAAGGAAGATTTGGCTCAGTCAAAGAAGTTAAAGGAGGTTTTTCTATGAGGCTTGTACATCAAATAGTACAGTGGAACCTCGGATTGTGAGTAACGCGGTTAACGAGCGTTTCGCAATACGAGCACTGTATTTTTAAAAATCGTAACTCGGTTTGCAAGTGTTGTCTCGCAACACAAGCACGATTCAGGTCAAAGCGGTGTGCAGTACAGCTTTTGGCCTGAGGTGGGGGGGCGCTGGAGCCGAGCAGAGCCGAACGTCGCAGATCGCAGCCGATCAGCGCCGTTCGGAAATGCACGGAAAGACCCGGGGACAGCACGGCTGACCTGGGCAAATCTCGGGTAGGAAGTCTTTACGAGGTTTGCCGAGGTCAGCTGAAGTGTCCTCGAGCCTTTTCGGCCGTTTCCGAGGCTCTCCGGCACCCCCCCTGCCTCTGGCCGCATGCAGTATTGCATCCCATTGAAGTCAATGCAGAAAGAATTATTTTAGTTTCCATTGACTTCAATGGGAAAACTCGCTTTGACATGCGAGTACTTTGGATTACGAGCATACTCCTGGAACGGATTATGCTCGTAATCCAAGGTTCCACTGTACTGGATTTGGTACATCATACAGGGCTTTCAATTGTACTTTAATCTCCAAGCACAAAACCAAGATGTCATTTCAGATGGGCATAACTGGTCAGCCGAGGCCCATTTTTACAGTACACTAATAATCATACAAGTTAAAGAAGAATTCCAGGTATGGATAATTTATACAGGTCCAGCTTTTATTTATGCATATACCATACCTGGCCAATGTCCCTGGAAACTGGAAATCACTGAAGTTCAAAATAAGAGGAATTCCCCTCTTATGCCCCGTACACACGGTCGAACTTTGTTCGGACATTCCGACAACAAAATCCTAGGATTTTTTCCGACGGATGTTGGCTCAAACTTGTCTTGCATACACACGGTCACACAAAGTTGTCAGAAAATCCGATCGTTCTAAACGCGGTGACGTAAAACACGTACGCCGGGACTATAAATGGGGCAGTGGCCAATAGCTTTCATCTCTTTATTTATTCTGAGCATGCGTGGCACTTTGTCCGTCGGATTTGTGTACACACGATCGGAATTTCCGACAACGGATTTTGTTGTCGGAAAATTTTATATCCTGCTCTCAAACTTTGTGTGTCAGAAAATCCGATGGAAAATGTGTGATGGAGCCCACACACAGTCGGAATTTCCGACAACAAGGTTCTATCACACATTTTCCGTCGGAAAATCCGACCGTGTGTACAGGGCATTACAGAGTTGTCACAGAACCAATGTTTCTATTGGAAGATTCCCCTCACCTCTTGTTCTTGGGACAACTGTAGAATTTTGGATTTCCACTTGCCTACTTTCTTGGTAGCAATGATCACCATTACAAAGGGGCAGGAATCTCCCCAAGTAGGACAGCAATTAAAAGAGAAGTATTGCCAAAGCTTTTTTTGATCATACTTATCTTCTAGGTCACAGGAGTGGACTTGTACTCTCCTGTGACCGAGAATCAGCCGAAGTGAGGTTTAGCCCAGGCTCTTATGTTGGGTTCCACCTGACCGGAAGCTGGTTCAACTCCTCGGCATGCCGCTGAGCCTGAGCCAGCCACTATGGTCCTTCACTGACCTGTCCCAGGAAAAAAATAGTTATCATGTGCCAAGCTTTAAGCCTTTTTTTTATGTAATTTGAGATTTTATAATAAATATAATAACCAGCTGGAACTGGAGACATCATAGATCAAAAGTACATATTCGCCAGGACACCACGGATCGTCATATAGCATCAAGCCAGACAAAGGGGTCCTCTGCAGCTTCCAAACGTTGCACTATCTCCTCTGTGATGTGATCATTCTTCAATAAACAATTGGACGCTATTTGACGACCTGTAGTGTGCTGTTGAATATCTGCTTTTGATTTATAATAATTATGACACAATTTGCACCTGTTTAGTGGAAAATATTCATGCACAGTCAATGCACCTATACACTGATAGATACCCCCACCTTTCATTTAACGTTCTCTTTAAGGAATGTCCTACGAGGCAAAACCGCCTGCTCCTACTGGAGACATGTTGATAAATTGTTTTTTTTTTTCACAGGTTCACAAACATACAGGAGGTCTTGAAGAGTTTAATCAGATCTGCATGGCTATGACATTTACCTTGTTACAGGCATTATACTTTAATTATTGAGACATTGAGGTCACAGACAGTAAAACTTCATTGCTCCCTGTGGAGGACTCCAGTCACAGGCCAAATGAAGCCATACCTCCAGAATGTCCAGAGCACAGTCCATTCCTGGGAAAACATTACGGGTTTACAAGTTGTGTTTTCAACCATTACATGGTCAGTAAACTCAATGGGCACAGTTTACTCAGTGCTGATGTGATGTACATGAGGCCCTATAAAGATTGAAAATGTCTTGGCACCCCCTATGACCATGGTAAAAAGAAGCCATTTTATTAAAACCTGAGGAGCCTACATTGGCTAACCATAAAGAATCGGATCACATTCAAGACCCTCTGCCTCACCCACAAATACTTACAAGGAAACGCGCCTCAATACCTTCAAGAGAAAATAAAACACTACACACCAAATCACAATCTTCGATCATCTAACCAAAACCTCCTGCTCATTCCAAAATACCGCTACAAAGCAAGGGGAGAACGAAGATTCGCAGTCCAAGGACCTCGACTATGGAACGCACTTCCGCCCCACATCCGCATGGAAGAAAACCACCTGGCATTCAGGAAAAAACTCAAGACCTTCCTCTTCTAGAAGCTGACAACACCAAACGCATTAGCGCCTTGAGGCGATTCAGTTCGCATTTTCAGCGCTTTATAAATTTTTCATTCATTCATAAAACCGTTTTTACTCTGTCTTTTACTTACCCGCTTGACATCCCGAGGCCGTCATATGACGGCCTCGACTTTCGGGGCTTATATCTGAATGATGCCTGAGGCTACAGACATCATTCAGATACCGGCATTTTCAGCCGGCGATTCCGTACACCATAAGAACGATCATAGCGGCTGTTCCGCCGCTTGATCATTCTTACGGGCGGCGAGAGGGGACGTCCCCCCCCTCCCGCCGCCCTCCAGTGCTTCTACCGACTCACCTCAGCGATCGGTGGTCGGATAGCGGATCCGCCGGCGCCGGATGTTCACCATAGAGATTCACCATAGAGAGTTTTTATGATCGTTCGGAGGCCGGGTGCGATGTTATGACGTCACGCCCGGCCTCTGCATTCAAAAAAACGGCGCCGCTTTGGCTGTGAAGCGGTGATCGTTTTATTTATTTTTTTATTCTAGGCTTCCCAGCCTAGAGGTGAGATGTGGGGTCTTTTTGACTCCATATCTCACTGTAAAGAGGACCGATCGTGTCATATTCCTATTACAAGGGATGTTTACATTCCTTGTAATAGGAATAAAAGTGATCAAAAAAAAAAAATTTTTTAAAAAGTGTCAAAATAAAAAATTTTAGGTAAAATTAACAATAAAAAAAAATAAAAAAATTTTAAAGTGCCCCTGTCCCCGTGAGCTCGCACGCAGAAGCGAATGCATACGTAAGTCCCGCCCACATATGAAAACGGTGTTCAAACCACACATGTGAGGTATCGCCGCGAACGTTAGAGCGAGAGCAATAATTTTGGCCCTAGACCTCCTCTGTAACTCAAAACATGTAACCAGTAAAAAATTTTAAAGCGTCGCCTATGGGGATTTTTAAGTACCAAAGTTTGGCGCCATTCCACGAGCGTGTGCAATTTTGAAGCGTGACATGTTAGGTATCTATTTACTCAGCGTAACTTCATCTTTCACACAATGCAAAAAAATTTGGCTAACTTTGCTGTTTTGGTTTTTTTTAAAGCATGAAACTGTTTTTTTTTTTTAAAAAACGCGTTTGAAAAATTGCTGCGCAAATACCGTGCAAGATAAAAAGTTGCAATGACCGCCGTTGTATTCTCTGCTAAAAAAACATATATAATGTTTGGGGGTTTTATGTAATTTTATAGCAAAGAAATTATGATTTTTGACATGTAGGAGCGAAGTGTCAGAAATGGCCTGGATGCAAAGTGGTTACAGATTTCCTTGTCAATGAAAGTGGTAATGAAGGCTGAGCTAAGGACAGTACATTACTATACATATTAGTGGCTATTATTGCTGGCAAACACGGCTCTTCTAATGTAGATCTAGGTACTGTATCAGAGCCTTCTGCTATTCCAAAGAGGATTCCATGTTAACTGTAAGGAATATATGACTGGAAAATGACCATTCCCATTCTTTATGTACAGTGCCTGTAAAAAGTATTCATACCCCTTGAAATTTTCCACATTTTGTCATGTTACAACCAAAGACGAAAATGTATTTTATTGGGATTTTTATGTGATAGACCAACACAAAGTGGCACATAATTGTGAAGTGGAAGGAAAATGATAAATGGTTTTCAAAATTTTTTGAAAAAAAAATCTGAAAAGTGTGGCGTGCATTTGTATTCAGCCCCCTTTACTCCGATTCCCCTAACTAAAATCTAGTGGAACCAATTGCCTTCAGAAGTCACCTAATTAGTAAATAGAGTCCACCTGTGTGTAATTTAATTTCAGTATAAATACAGCTGTTCTGTGAAGCCCTCAGAGAACCTTAGTGAACAAACAGCATCATGAAGGCCAAGGAACACACCAGACAGGTCAGGGATAAAGTTGTGAAGAAGTTTAAAGCAGGGTTAGGTTATAAAAAAATATCCCAAGCTTTGAACATTTCATGGAGCACTGTTCAATCCATCATCCGAAAAAGAGTATGGCACAACTGCAAACTTACCAAGACATGGCCGTCCACCTAAACTGACAGGCCCGGCAAGGAGAGGATTCATCAGAGAAGCAGCCAAGAGACCCATGGTAACTCTGGAGGAGCTGCAGAGATCCACAGCTCAGGTGGGAGAAATCTGTCCACAGGACAACTATTAGTCATACACTCCACAAATCTGGACTTTATGGAAGAGTGGCAAGAAGAAAGCCATTGTTGAAAGAAATGGGATCAGTATTGTTTTAATCACACTGAGAGGGTGGGTTTTCTATGCAGCGCGGTGATTGGTTGTTTTACCGGCATGCATACCCCGCCCCCCTCTTTTACTTTTTCACTTTTCTATTTATACCACACTATTATTATCCCTCTCTAGCTACGAATAAGCATCCAAATGATGTGAAACGCATTAGCAGTCTACCACCCTGTACGTCTCTGCAATTGACTGTATGTTTGGATTTTATTGAAATAAAGATCTTATCCCAGAGTGCGACTATCCAGGATTTCTTTCTACCTCACTGCAAACCAGCAAAGCCAGCACCTGGAACCAGTTCTTACTAGGGTGGTGTCATTCCAGAGCAAGAGTGTTTGTGAGCTGTATCTCCTTTTTTCTTGAAAGAAAGCCATAAGAAGTCCCATTTGCAGTTTGTGAGAAGCCATGTGGGGGACACAGCAAACATGTGGAAGAAGGTGCTCTGGTCAGATGGGACCAAAATTTTACTTTTTGGCCTAAAAGAAAAACGCTATGTGTGGTGGAAAACTAACACTGCACATCACCCTGAACACACCATCCCCACCGTGAAACATGGTGGTGGCCGCATCATGGGGGGATTATTTTCTTCAGCAGGGACAGGGAAGCTGGTCAGACTAAAATTAACCTTGTGGATGGCGTATGTGGAGGTCTAGTTCAACGTACAGATTTAGAGTATCACAGCCCAACAGAAAAGAAGCATGTCACTGGTCCCTCAGGCAAGGGGATGTGCAGCTGGGAGCTAAAACTGTGTAAAGGGGAACCATGGGGCACGCCATACAAAGTCTGCAGACTTTGCCAGATTGGATAGCATGCCCCATGGATCCCCTTTAAATGTGTGATTCACCATATCTTGAATTTAAATTCTCCTATACCCCTGATGAAAGGACTTTGAACCTGAAACGCGTTGGCTACCGGAAAGCCTTTCCCGGATGTTGGCTACCGGAAAGCCTTTCCCGGATGTTGGCTACTGGAAAGTGTTTTTCGGATACTGGAGAGAGACTACTCTATATACGTACCTTTGCAAACTATTGCAAGATATTGTGTTACGTGTTTTCGTGTCTGATGTTTGTGTATGTTTTAGCAATCATCGTGTGATCATTTTTTAGTTTCTTCTTATATTAATAAAAATTTTTTTTACAATTATAAAATGTTTAAAACCATGGATAAACACATCCAGTAATGCATGTTGTATGTGTGTATCTGCAGGCGTGGTACACGTGTAAAAAGGCCTTCAAATTATAGTTAAGTCAAATAAGAAAGTTCTGAATTTAAACTGTTTTACTAGCAATAGTATGCTAGCAGGAATGTGTTGTACTGTGTTGCCTACAACTAGTAATGATGGTTGTCTACCATGGCCAAATGGTGCTCCTTTCACACCTCTGCATCTGCTGCTTTATTTCCTGGACTGGCTTGTAAATAGTTTGATGGTCCTACTGATCAATATCTATGTTTCCCCATGTGTCCTTGTCCAGCTCTCGTTATTTGCTTAATTAACATTATGTGAGTATAAGAATTTATTGTCATAGACAAGCAGATGTCTCCCCAGGGATGATGGGGTGGTAGACCTTTGGATATACTTTGTTCTGTCCCAGAATCTCTGCTGGTTATCATGTGATTACCTTGGTGGACTGAAGCTGCAAACATATGGTTGACACCTTTCAAAGGTAAGCTGTGTTCCACAGAGACTTGAGGGAGTGAAAGTGAGCTCATATTTTTTCTAATTAAATTTCTTTCTTTTGTTTGCATGGAAATGGTTAGTTTCAGATCACTGGAAACCTAATGCAGCTTCCCGTACACCCCAGCAGCAACAAGTCACTTTTAATAATGATCTATCACTCGCTGGCAGAGTAGGGTGGGTCAATGGGTCAACTCTATCTTGTATAAACATGAATGGTGAAGTCACAGTAAGTGCCGATGACATCACAGATGCCATTTTGGCATTTTGCCATAATGTCAACAAATATGAGGAAACGTTGCGTTCCATTGTCCTGCACTAAAGTGCTTTGATACTTTGATAAATTGCTCTGTAGTTGATTTCAGTGTAACTGATTTTTCTGCGAGATTTCACTTCTGAGCTTTCATTTTCATTGAGATGCCTTAAAGAAATTTGTTTGTGTAAAGAATTGTACTTATTTCTTTTTTAGAAGGTGTGTGCATTTTTGTGGGTGTATTTAGGGTAGTTTCATTTTTTTTCTGTTTTTTGTGCCTGTGTTTTTTTTTCCATTTTTATGTGTATTTTATCATCATTTGTGTACTTTTGTTAACTTTTTTTTTATTACCTTTTTTTTTTTTTTTATCTTTTTCTTGTTTTTTTTTTTTGTTCTGCAAAAAAAGTTAAATGATTAGACTATTGGGCTGCTGACTGTTTTTTTTTATAGTAGTAAACAAATTTTAAATATTTGAAGGGTGCATCTATAAAAACCCACAAATCAACTTAACCAAAAAAAAAAAAATTAACTTAATTTTGCCTTCCCCATCTTTTTCTTGTTTATTTATGTTGCTGCAAAGAAAGTTAAATGATTAGGCCACTGGGCTATTGGCTGAGAATTTTTTTTTTTTTATAGCACTGACCAGATTTAATCTATTGAAAGGTGCATCTGTAAAAACCCAAAAATTAACTTAACTAAAAAAAAAATAAATAATAATCAACTTAATTTTGCCTTCCCCATTGTCTCCATTGCATTTTGGGAAAATGTTGACATTTGGCCAAAAATTTGAGATTTTGGTAAAAGTTTCAGGAAAATTAAAACTCACAGTTTCACCCATCACCCTTGCGAATCTGTACCTGCAAATATACAAAGCGGCATACTCACACTTAAAAAGTACCATCTTTTGGAGTCACACCCTCACCTACACCCCATTCAAGGAAAGTGAAAACCTGCTATTTCTACCTCTGATTTGCAAATGGACTATTTAACTTTGTCTGTCTATTTCTTTATCCATTGACTACTGGTGGTTCATGTAACCTGCCACTAGAACAGGCACTTGCGCTGTGTTAGGATGTCCAGAATAACTGTCATCAACAGAGATTCGGGTCATCTTGTTTACCATCAGAAAATCAATTATTCGTGAACAAATGGCACATAATGAGGGAATTATCCGGACAGCAGGGGTCCTGTGATCTTAGCAGGATATATGTTCTTCAGCCTGGCATGTAGTCCTCATAGATTGCACCAGATTCCAGCACTAAGTGCTCTCATATGGCCTCTGCAGTCTGTACAGTGAGACAATTAAGTGACAAAAGCCCTGTGTCTGTCTTCTATGGAGAATGCTCCCTATTGTGCTGGACATAATCAGATGTACTGTATACTGGCTTCCTAGTACTGGACTGTCCTTGTAAAGGGGGAGAACATGTCTATAGGTGACACATGGCAAGTTATCTTGGTTAAAAGCTACAAACGTCACTTGAAGATCCAACCCAATGAAAAGGGCCCTGCCTAGGTTTGGTTCATTGCATTCTGTTAAAAGAAGAGAAATACAGCATTACCTTCTTTACACGTCCTTCTCACTTCCAGAACATAATCCAAAGACAAGGAGCCCAGTCTCTGCTTATAGGGGAGTTTGTGGTCCCTAAGACTCGCAAAGCTCTTTATCTGAGGTCTCCACATTTTTCAGTACAAAGGTCATACATATTAATGGGCTGAGAAAAATCTGTTTTAAAAATGAATTCATAATACATAAATGAACACATTTTATTTCAGTAAAATAAAGCAAAGTCCCCTCTTGTATCAGAATCCTCCTTTATATCACAGTCCGCCCTGGGAGTTCTACTTATATCAGTGTTCCCATTAGAGTCCCTCTTACATCAGGGTCCCCATTGGAACTCCCATTACATCGAAGTCCACCTTAGCATTACCCCTTTTACATAAAGGGTCCTATCAAAGCTCTTTTTACATCAGAGTTCACCTTACATCAGAGTCCCAATCAGAGCTCCGCTTACATCAAGGTTCTCATTAGCACTCCCCTTACATCAAAGTCATCCTTGGGTAGCACCCCCCTTACATATGGGTTCCCATGAAAACTCATTCTTATACCAGAATTCACCTAAGGAGTCCCTCTTACATCAGAGACTCCCTTACATCAGAGTCACCCCTTACATCAGGGTGCTTGTTAGGGCTCCCCACACATAAAAGTCCACCTTGGGAGTCCCCCCTTACATATGGGTTCCCATCAGAGATTCCCTTACATCAGAGTCATTTCTTACATCAGGGTGCTTGTTAGGACTCCCTGAACATCAAAGCCCACCTTCCGAGCCCCTCCTTGCCTATGGATTCCCATCAGAGTCCCCCCTTACATATGGGTTCCCATTCAAACTCCCTCTTACAATTCACCTTAGGAGTCCCCCTCACATCAGAGTCCCCATCAGTGACTCCCTTACATCAGACTCACCCCTTACATCGGGGTGCATGTTAGGGCTCCCCTAACATTAAAGTCCACATTGGGAGTCCCCCCTTACCTATGGGTTCCCATCCAAACTACCTCTTACATCAGAATTCACCTTAGGAGTCCCCCTTACATCAGAGACTCCCTTACATCAGGGTGCTTGTTAGGGCTCCACCAACATCAGAGTCCACCTTGAGAGTCCTCCCTCACATATGGGCTCTCATCAGAGGACCACTTACATCAGAATTCACCTTAGGGGTCCCCATTACATCAGAGTCTCCATCAGCACCCCCCCTCCTCTCCTTCATTAGAGTTCCCCCTTACATCAGGGCGCCCATCAGAACTCCCCTTACATCAGAGTTCACTTTAGGAGTTCCCACTTAATTAAATGTTCCCATCAGAGGCCCCCTTACATCTGAGTGTGCCTTAGGAGCCCACCCTTACATCAGAGCCCCCATCAAAGCCCCTTACATCAGGGTGCTCATCAGAGCTCCCCTTACATCAGACTCCTCCTTAGGATCCCCCTTACATATGGGTTCCTATCAGAGCCCCGCTTACATCAGAATTAGCCTTAGGAGTACCTTTACAGCAGAGTCCTCCATATGAGCCCCCCTTACTTTAGGGTGTCCATCAGAGCTTCTCTTACAACAGAGTCCAGCTTAGGAGTCCTCACTTACCTAAAGATTCCTATCAGCGCCCCCCTTACATCAGGGTACCTATCAGAGCTACTCTTACATCAGAGTTCACCTTGGGGGTCCCCCTTACATAAGGTTTCACATTAGAGCCCCCTTACCTGAGAGTCTGCCATAAGAGTCCCACCTTACATTTATTTTTATTTAATTTTATTTCAGGTATTTATACAGAGCCGTCAATTTACGCAGCGCTTTACATATATATTGTACATTCACATCAGTCCCTACCCTCAAGGAGCTTACAATATAAGGTCCCTAAATCACATTCATATACTAGGGCCAATTTAGAAAGGATCCGATTACATCAGAGTCTCCATCCAATTCTCCCCTTACATTCCCCCTTACGTGATCTGCACTCCATTAGCATCAGTGGATGGCAGGTGAGACATTAGGGTTTGCAAAGACCCCTGATGTCTCCCTTTTAAGAGAATCTTTCACATAAAAAAAAAAAAATGCTATCACATAGGGGGCTTTTGGTCTCCTATGTGGTAAATAAAAAAAAAAATCGTAAAAAATGATTGTTTCACCCAAGTACTGTACTTAAGCCTCTCCCCAAAAAATGTTATCCTCCCTTCCCGGCCACCACATATAAAAATAAATATACACATCAGGGCACCTACGTATGAAGTTCAATTGTGTTACATATCGCCACGCACCACGGAGTGAGAGCAATAATTCTAGGGTCATTATTCATCGTTAACCCTAAACTGATGACATATAGGGGCTTTTAAAGCATCACCTATAGAAAAATTTTGGGTAGCAAAGTTTGCAGTCATTTCATGACTGTGCAATTTTAAGGCCTGACATGTTTGGTATCTATGTACTTTGGTGCAATCAATATTTTATATTTAAAAACAGGGGTATTATATTGTGTTTGCATGCCATAATATTAACATTAGTGTATTTTTTGAATGAAAATTTGCAGTTGTGCTAATATCATCTTACATAAAAATTGGAACTACCACCATTTTATTCTCCAGGGTCTCTGCCTTCATAAAACACATGTTTGGAGGTTTTACCTAATCTGCAGCCCTAAATTGATTTTTTTTTAACATGTGTGTAACCCCCACCCCACCTCCCCCTGCAAAAAAGCTCTGGCAACAAAAGGGTTAATCTTTGCGCCCAGAAGAGACCCTAATAATGCTCAGCAGTATTCTCCTTTAAGTTTATTCTACTTCTGCATTAATGACTCAGTTGTGCAATGGGTGATTGCAGTTTCCGCATGGTAAACAGCACATATACTCTCACACGTAGGATTATGTTGTTGGTGGAGATCTCAGGTTGCAGCGAGTCCCTCCCTTCAGGAATATTTCTGGTCCTTGAGGCGGTATGAGATAAAATGACTTGTCAGAGATGGTGTGAAGGTGAGGCTTGAATTAAACCAGACACCATGTTTTACTCCCTGTGTTGCTGTCAAAATAAATTTAGACACTCCCTGCTTTACCGTACCGTGTTGTTTTATAATTTCCTCATAGACTTTCATTGCTCTGTTCAATAACACAATTTAAATTTATCGCATGGATATACATGGAAAAAAGATCCAATTTAATAAAAGATGATCAATAAAAAGAACACATTTATATAATAATATATTGTAATATTTATATGATACTTATAATAATAAGACAAAGAATAACATGCAGCCTGGACAAGGAGTCAAAGAGAATTCCCATGGCTATAAAGGAACAAGGCCGGAGCGAAATGGCTGTCTTTTTGTGTTAACCGCTTGCCGTCCATGCAATGCATATACAGTATGTGGAGGCAAAGAGGGTGGGCTTTAACGCGGTATTAAACACAAAACCAAACATGTAATACATTGCAGCTTGCCAATCATTAGATGTGGTGGCTGCATTCGTTTTCTTTTTTTAGGCTTTTTTACCTCTGTTTACGCCTGGTGATCTGACCAGTAACATACCATATATACTCGAGTATAAGTCGAGTTTTTCAGCACATTTTTTTGTGCTGAAAGTGCCCCCCTCGACTTATACTCGAGTCAAGCACTTTTCTGCAACAAAAAAAAATCATTTTCCGAACCGAATTTGGGGCCCCGTATCTCAGGGCCACTTTATGCTAGGAACCCATAATTTGGTGTGCAAACCCAGTGGAACTGGTAGCACAACATATCCTACATATTCCTAGCACTAAGTGGCCCCGAGATACGGGGCCCCAAAATCGTTTCGGAAAATGTAATTCTCTGCTGCAGAAAAGTGCTTGACATTTTCTGAACCGATTTTGGGGGCCTGTATCTCGGGGCCACTTAATGCTAGAAACCCTAGCTTTGGATATGTTATGGTGCAAGTTCCACTGGGTTTGCACACCAAATTTGGGGTCCCTAGCACTAAGTGGTCCCGAGATACAGGGCCCTAAAGTCGGTCAACTGTGTCCATCTGCAGCAATGTCATTTCGGGACCCTTTGGGTTCAGAGACCCCAAATTTTGGCTGCAGCTAGGGGGCATCTAGGAACCCTTAACTACTGAGTTTGAAGTTTGGGGGACCTATGGCTGCAAATGGGCACAGTGAGGCTGTAAATGGGCATTGTTGACCCTCTTTTCCACTTACAGTAGCTGTGCATTTCTCACCCTCGTCTTATACTCGGGTCAATAAGTTTTTCCCATTTTTTTGTGGTAAATTAGAGCCTCGACTTATACTCGGAATGACTTATACTCGAGTATATACAGTACTTAGTGTAATAGAGTGCCTTTTCTGGCACTTTTTGTTTACAAGTTTAAATCAGTATTTTTTTCGTATAACTCCAAAACATTATATATATATATATATATATATATATATATATATATATATATATATATATATATATATATATATATATATATATATATATATACACACATACATACAGTGCCTTGCAATAGTATTCACCCCCCCCCCCCCTTTTACCTATTTTGTTACATTACAGGCTTTAGTTCAATGTTTTTTTTAATCTGAATTATATGTGATGGATCAGAACACAATAGTCTAAGTTAGTGAAGTAAAATCAGAAAAATATATACATAAAACTATTTTTCAGAAATAAAAAACTGATAATTGGCATGTGCGTATGTATTCATCCCCTTTGTTATGAAGCCCATAAAAAGCTCTGGTGCAACCAATTACCTTCAGAAGTCATATAATTAGTGAAATGATGTCCACCTGTGTGCAATCTAAGTGTCACATGATCTGTCATTGCAGGCACCACTGACCAAACACTGCCATGAAGACCAAGGAACTCTCCAAACAAGTAAGGGACAATGTTGTTGAGAAGTACAAGTCAGGGTTATGTTATAAAAAAATAATGTTATAAAAAAATATCCAAATCTTTGATGATCCCTAGGAGCACCATCAAATCTATCATAACCAAATGGAAAGAACGTGGCACAACAGCAAACCTGCCAAGAGACGGCCACACACCAAAACTCAGGGACTGGGCAAGGAGGGCATTAATCAGAGAGGCAGCACAGAGACCTAAGGCAACCCTGGAGGAGCTGCAGAGTTCCACAGCAGAGACTGGAGTATCTGTACATAGGACGATAATAAGCAGTACGCTCCATAGAGTTGGACTTTATGGCAGAGTGGCCAGAAGGAAGCCATTACTTTCAGCAAAAAACAAAATGGCACGTTTTGAGTTTGCAAAAAGGCATGTGGGAGACTCCCAAAATGTATGGAGGAAGGTGCTCTGGTCTGATGAGACTAAAATTGAAATTTTTGGCCATCAAAGAAAACGCTATGTCTGGTGCAAACCCAACACATCACATCACCCAAAGAACACCATCCCCACAGTGAAATATGGTGGTGGCAGCATCATGCTGTGGGGCTGTTTTTTCAGCAGTCAGGACTGGGAAACTGATCAGGGTTGAGGGAAAGACGGATGGTGCTAAATACAGGGATATTCTTGAGCAAAACCTGTAGCACTGTGTGTGATTTGAGGCTAGGATGGAGGTTCACCTTCCAGCAGGACAATGACCCCAAACACACTGCTAAAGCAACACTTGAGTGGTTTAAGGGGAAACATGCAAATGTGTTTGAATGGCCTAGTCAAAGCCCAGACCTCAATCCAATAGAAAATCTGTGGTCAGACTTAAAGATTGCTGTTCACAAGCGCAAACCATCCAACTTGAAGGAGCTGGAGCAGTTTTGCAAGGAGGAATGGGCAAAAATCCCAGTGGTAAGATTTTGGCAAGCTCATAGAGAATTATACAAAGCGACTTGGAGCTGTGATAGCCGCAAAAGGTGGCTCTACAAAGTATTGACTTTAGGGGGGTGAATAGTTACGCACATTGACTTTTTCTGTTATTTTGTCCTATTTGTTGTTTGCTTCACAATAAAAAAAAAAAAACATCTTTAAAGTTGTGGGTATGTTCTGTAAATGAAATGATGCAAATCCTCAAACAATTCATGATAATTCCAGGTTGTGAGACAACAAAACACGAAAAATGCCAAGGGCGTGAATACTTTTACAAGGCACTGTATATGTATATATATATTTTTTTAGAAGAGCATAGATATTTTTTTAGCTAGGGAATAAAATAGCGTTTAATTTTTTATGTCACACGGTATTTGTGCAGCAGTTTTCAAACACAATTTTTTGGGAAAAATACACTTTAATGAATTAAAAAAAGAAAAACATAATATATACCCCAATTTTTTGTAAAATATGAAAGATGATGTTACGCCGAGTAAATAGATACCTAACACGTCACGCTTTAAAATTGCGCACGCTTGTGGAATGGCGATAAACTACAGTACTTCAAAAGTTCCATAGGTGAAAGTGAAATTGCAAGTACATTTGTTCTGTGCAAAAAAGGACATACAAATGAATGTCATTAGGCTATTTTCTGTGCTGGGCAAATGTTTCTCATTGAGTTAAAACAAAAAATAACACATTTGTCCACTAGATGGAGATAAGATTCATAGCAACTTCCTAGTGCTACTTAACGCCATCTTTTGGCCAAAAGTAGCATTTTCCATTTTAAATCAATGAAAAATCATAGCGGTTTCCTATATGATACTTAGCACCAACTTCTGGCCAAATATGATATTTTTCCAGAAATACAATTAACTAACATTTATTGCTATGCCCTATTTGCACAGAAGCAGTGTACATGCACTTTTACTGGGCGAATTGCTATCAATATTTTTTATATCTATTAGATTGCAAGTTCTCATGAGTAGGGCCCTTTGAACCCTCTTGTACTGCATTTTAACTGCACCATCTCCCTGTTTATTGTAAAGTGCTGTGTAAGCTGTTGGCCCTATACATTGATCAGCCATAATATTATGAGCACTGACAGGTAAAGTAAATAACATTGATTATTTGGTGACAATGGTACCTGAAAGTGGGTGGGATATATTAGGCAACAAGTGAACATGTTGTCCTTGAAGTTGAAGTGTTGAAAGCAGAAAAAATGGGCAAGTTTGACTTGACTTTGACAAGGATCAAATTGCCATGGCTAGATGATTGGCTCAGAGCAACTCCAAAACTGCAGCTCTTGTGGAATTTTCCCAGTCTGCAGTGGTCAAGAGCTATCAAAAGTGGTCCAAGGTCTACAGTGGTCAAGAAGAGCTACCAAAAGTGGTCCAAGGAAGGAAAACAGGTGACAGGGTCATGGGTGGCCAAGGCTCATTGATGCACATGGAGAGCAAAGGCTGGCCC
The DNA here is from genome assembly GCF_042186555.1 of Aquarana catesbeiana. Lineage (NCBI taxonomy): Eukaryota > Metazoa > Chordata > Amphibia > Anura > Ranidae > Aquarana > Aquarana catesbeiana. The sequence goes on from NC_133327.1 coordinate 650,443,449, forward strand.
ATGTAGTCCGAGCCTATAGAAAATCTAATGTAGCTCAAATGGCTCTGGTAGGTGTCAGAACACACAGAGCATCGCAGTTTGTTGTGTATTGGACTGTTTAGCCACAGATCGGTCAGGGTGCCAATGCTGACCCGTGCCCGCAGCCAAAAGCTCCTACAATGGGCATGTGAGCATCAGAACTGGACCATGGAGCAATGGAAGAAGGTGGCCTACTCTGATGAATTCAAGAATGGTTTGGGGAACACAAAAATGTGTTTGAGGTGTTGGCTTGGCTTCCATGTTCTCAAGATCTAACTGAGCATCTGTGGGATGTGCTGGAAAACCAAGTCCATGGAGGCCCCACCTTACAACTTACAGGACTTAGGCTGGGAGAGCCTATGGAGCCGGTTCACACATCTCCGGATCGGCTCAGGTGCGAATTACACAGGAGTCCTATGCGTCTTTTGGTCCGTTTCAGGTCCGAATTCGGCCAAAAATTTGGGCTGAAATCGGACCTGAGCCGGTGAATAAAGACGCATCGGATCCCCTGCTGTGAGCCCCTCCGTGCTCTAGTGTGAACCCAGGTATAAAGGATCTGCTACTGTCGGCTTGGTGCCAGATATCACATCATACCTTCAAAGGTCTAGTGGAGTTCATGCCTCAACGGGTTATGGTGGGTGGTCATAATGTTATGACTGATCGGTTTATAAATGCTGTATAATAATAATAATAAAAAAATACAACCCATATGTATTCCTTGGTATGACATATTTTATTATCAAACCCTTATTGGTGTATATATGAGATACAAAAAAAATCCATTATGCTTTTAAATCACTAAAATACTGATAACTATTTATTATTTGCTATAAGAAGTCTAATTGGAAGTTTTCCCTGGCTGTTGAAAAACTCTAGCATAGGTTATATTCATTTTTGGTGGAGTTTTCCTATAAATCTTGGCTACACTGACATAGAAACTTCTCGAACATCTAAAAGAATCTGCAAATGGTATTTTACAAAAAAAAAAGAGTGTTCTGATTACCTGTAGTATGCTTACATGTGATATGTCTATTATTATCCTAGCCAGTTATTACAGAAAATGAGTGTAATTTGCTCTGGTATTTTTTTTTTTCCCTAAAGTCGGCCTATGTGCAGCCTGGAGGCTTGCTGTGGCCCCGCCCTGCGATATGATTTATAGACAGCGGCGTAACTATGTGATGAGCAGATATCACTGTCAGCCCGGGGCAGGCGAAGAATGGCTCCCTTGTTTTCTGTAATTTGATTCTTTTTAAATGTTGCTGTGTGTATTCATTCTGAATTTCCTTCTTAATATGAAAGAGAAAGGCCGAGGCGGATGAGTTCTATCCCGCCGTACACAGAAGCCAACAGCGTGCCAAGTATCAATAACAGCATTAATAGTAATCTCAGCATTTCATCTCCATGTGATGTACATGACGTCAATCATTTCAGGAAACCAGCGTGATTTTACCAAAAATCTGTCTTGCTTTGGTCAAGTTTTATTGCAGAAGGCACTGATCTCAGAAAAAGGTTGAACTACATTTGAACTACTGCCGGCTCATAGCTCCCCTTAAAGTGGTAGTAAACCACAAGTGGTTAAAAAAATAAAAGAAAAAAATCCCTGCAAGGGAATGTCATAATGTGCTAGCATGCATCGCATACTAGCACATTATGAGAAACTTACCTTGGAACAAAGCCCTCCAGCGCTGCGAGGTCATCGTTGAGAGGGCTAACATCTTCCCCCAGTCTTCCTTCTGGGTTTGTGGCCTCCAGGCTACATGAGTAGCTGGGGGCACGATAATGTCACTCCTGCGCACGCACGCAGGAGCCACCATTTCCAGCATGGACTCTGAAGGTCCGGAACTATAAGCCAGACCTTTAGAGCGCATATGTCGGTGATATCATCTACTGCATGCCCTCTGAATATCCTTATTACAGGCTTACCTGTAGGTACAAGTGGTGTAAAGAGTTTACTACCCATTTAAGCTTCAAACCTAGCAGATGGGGGGTGTATACCAAGATGGTTTTCTTTCCATGGTCATGGCAAGAATTAATTGTTGTGTTTTGGGGGTACACAAACCATTCACGTTCAATGCACAAGGTTGCAGCATGGTGCTGCAGGCTTTTAGGGGTGAAAAGACAAGGTATGGGAATATGCAAAAACAAACATTCATACTCACCTAGGTGGATGCAGCATCAGTCTGATGGTACATTTATCCCCCGCCCCTTCTAAGACTGAGAACCAAGCAAAGGCCGCTGATCACTCAGTTCTCGCAGAGAGCGGTGACTGTGAGTCACATGTCAGTCACCGCTCTCTGCTCTGCCCCTCCAGCACTCACTGGAGCGCTGGCCTGTAGAGGAGGGGGGGTGGATCGCTCTGGCCTTTCAGCAGCTCACAGAGAGGCTGAGCCAGCTGCCGATCCAAGCATCTGGGTGGATCCTAACATTAAAGTTGAAGTCCACCCTAACACTAGAATCTCTAAATCTACAGGCAACCATTATCTAAGACTAACCTAACTAACCCTGTAAAGAGGAAATGGCTAAACATCCAGTCCGGTCCCACGCTGTGTAGACAGGTGAAGAGGAGGCAGAAGACAACGGAAGCCCCATAGTAAGTCTATGGGTGACATCACTGCCTATTAATTTCCCAGATGTTGTCGGCTGTCTCCGCTGCAGAGCTTCCACCTCTTGAGACCAGACCTGAGTGGTTTCAAAAAAAGGTATGTATAGCTTTTTCTTCTTTACAAGGCTAGATAGGTTAGTCTTAGATTGTGGATGCCTGTAGATTTAGAGATGTTAGTGTTAGGGTGGACTTCCACTTTAAATCCGGGATTGATCCAGAGCCTGGACTGGCGTTAGCCAACTGTGGACTTTAGCCTGCTCAGAGCTGAATCTGGGTCACAGGAGTGCAGAACTAACTGCGGTCTTATATTGAGAAAAAAAACTAGAATAAATATGGAAACAGCAAAGTATTCAACTGATGGCTCTAATCCAGCTGTCAAGTATCAGGTGTGACCAGAGCTGTGTGGACAGCAACAGAGGAACAAACGCAGGTAAGGTGAAAATATATACTTTATTAAGATAAGTGAATAAATACAACCACCAATGTGCAACCAAACAACCACCAACAGAAACCCACAAATAATAACAGACAAATATATACAAGTAAAGGGGAATACCAGAATCATAAACAAGGCCAAGCCAGGGTGGACAACGGGGGGTCAGCAGCTGGAGAAAAGGAAGACAAACAGGACAAGGAGAGGATGGATGGATCGCAGAACGGACGGGTCAGGTACAAGGCTCAGGGTCCAGGTAACAGACAGGAACAGGATCAGGTTCAGGAACGGGTACAGGTACAGATGCAGAGCTACACAGGTTCAGGGTCAGGGCGCAAGGAAAGATACCAAGGCAAGGCATCAGTGTTCTGCCGGGTACTTATACACACCTCCTGCAATCACTCAGGTGATGCCTAATTGCAGGAGATGATGTCGGCCCCAAACTGCCAGGAACCACCGTCTGGTGGACACCAGTACTGCGGCCCAAGGATCACATAATACCACCAACAGGGGAAGGCTCTCCTTGCAGTTCCAGACTGCCAGGAGACACCTGCTGGTGGACCACAGTACTGCACGCCAAATGTCAGACAGTATCATCAGCGGGTGGAACCTTTCCTGACACCAGCCTTTCTCAACCAGGGTTCCATTGAACCCAAGGTTTCCTTCAGAGGTTACCAATGGTTCCTTGAACAAGGTGCATTTTCTGCTACTCAGATAAGTTAACAATTAAGCTAATGATTTTTTTAGCTATTTGAGGGAGGACATTTATTCTACCCCAAATGTAGGGAGCATTCTTCTCCATGACCATCACACTAATGTACAGTGAGCTGTAGACACACTAATGTACAGTGAGCTGTAGATGCAGTCATTTTTATCAGGGTTCCCTGAAAACAGAACAATATTTCAAGGGTTCCTCTATATTGAAAAGATTGAGGAAGGCTGCCCTAATTTGTGGGTATATTATTTAGCCACACAGGTGCAACATTATGTGGGCTGGGGTAAGGGGATACATTTGATGCATTAGTTGATGTGTGGAATAAATGGATCCCTTAGGGGCCTTATAGAAGGGGACTTTCTATTCCTCAGGTGATGTCCCTATTTTTCAGTTGGTGCATAAAATTTGAAAATTGGTTGATGTATAACTAGGAATAAAGGGGAAAACATCCTTTACACGTTGTAAGCAACAAGGCATTTTGATTAGGGCAATATGTGTAGTTATTTTATTTATTTTTTTCATGTCAACAGTTAAGAGAATAGTTCTGTATACTTAAAGCTTTTATTGGTATTTACAATCGTGTCATGCAATAGGCTCCCAGGAAAAAAAATAACCCCTAGGATATAATATAAGATTTCAGTACTAGAGGAAGTGATGATGTATGATTATATTAAAAGTGCTATTTCCTTGGTATACAATATTTAAATTCATAAATATCTGATAAAATACTGATTAAAATGCAGATAGCAATGGTCTCTTGACATAAGTAATGATAATAAGGATGAATGGTCAGGAATGTTAAGGGTAATTCCATTTGTCTTGATATTATCCTCTCAGAGAGTAACTCAGCGAACCCCCCTATTCAATCTCTAAAACAGGCCTGTGAAATAGTCCTAAGGCCCCATGCACACTGGAGCTGATAAACTGCAGTTTATTGGCGTTTGGGCGTTTTTTTTAAAAGCCCATAAACTCCACTCTATGTTAGCCTATGTGTCCATGCACACATGGACGTTTTTTAGCTTTAATGAGCAGTGGAGTTTATGGGCTTTTTTCTGAACGCCAGAAATTCACGTTCAAAGTGACGTTTTTCACCGCGAAAAAAAAGCCAAACGCCAATAAACGCTCATGAACGCTCATAAATGCTCGTTAATTAGCGTTCGGCGTTCTATTTTTTCAATACATTGTGGGAGATTGGAATGCATTGTGGGATTTTTGGAGTGTCCTCTTTGTATTTTTATTAAAAACGCCCATTAACGCTAAAAAACGCTCATAAACGCTCATTAACACTAGTACAAAACGCTGTTAAAAGCTAGTTTTTCAACCAGCGTTTTCTGCCAGCAATCTGGCATCAAGAAAAAGCTTTTTTGAGCTCTAGTGTGCATGGAGCCTTATTGTACTAAATGCGAACAGTTAAGAGGAGATTGTATTCACCTAAACTGGAGATGCCCTGAGTTTGCAAGACATTATATTATTATTTTTACAACAAACTTATGTAATTTATATACGTTTATTTGAAGACATCAGGAGGCTTCAGAAAATCAAGTTAATCTGAAATTGGGATTTAGTAGATTATTGTTTCTTACTAAAAAATTGGTTGCACAAAACTGTATTTTGCCACATCCACCAACATTGAGGCAACAAATAAAGGCAGTTAGTTTGAATCTGAAACTAGAGCAGTTGACTTTTCAGCACAAGAAAGGATTACATTTCAAAACATTTGGGTGGAATGACTTCAAGTTCCTGGTTTGATAACAAATTTGTTAGACTTGTGAAGATGCTACAAGCTCAGAAATGTTGGAGTATACCCTAACATTGGTGAAGAGTGGAGATGTGCCCCCTTACACTGGTGGTCACTGGAGGAGAGTTTTCTTACATTGGAGATCAGTGGAGTAGTGCCCCATTAAATTGGTGGCACCGTCAGAAGAGCCTCCTTGCATTGGTGGTCAGTGGAGAAGTGCCCTTGCACAATGATGGTCACTGGAGAAGTGTCTCCATACATTGGAGATCAGTGGAGTAGTGCCCCATTAAATTGGTGGTCAGCCACTAGAAACCCCTTACATTGGTGGTCACTGGGGAAGTGTCGCCATACATTGGAGATCAGTGGAGTAGTGCCCCATTAAATTGGTGGTGAGTGGAGTAGTGCCCTCATTCAATGCTGGTCACTGGAGAAGTGTCCCCTTACATTGGAGATAAGTGGTCTAGTGCCCCATTAAATAGGTGGTTAGTCATAAGAATCCCATTACATTGGTGGCCAGTGTGGAAGTGCCTTTGTACAATGGTAAGTGGGAAGAATGTCCATTACATTGGGGGTCAGTTGGAAGAATGCCCATTCTTCAGACAGCTAAATAGTGATTGATGTCAGTGTTTACCTACCTAAGAGACAAGAGCAGACTCTCAATTGGTCCCAGCTACAGGCTGTCCCAAGTCACACGTTAGACAGGATATATACTGTATATAAAGATGATAGATAGATAGATAGATAGATAGATAGATAGATAGATAGATAGATAGATAGATCACATAGGTCAGATGAAACCACTATTCTCCACAGTGTGCAAATGCATAGGTGTGCGCAAAGGGTGTGCCGAGTGTGCCTGGGCACACCCTAATCACCCCATGCACCAGGGCCACTGATAAGGCAGTACAGCTGTCCCTCCTATACTGGGCTCAGGTCCTAGCAGTTCATAAGGGAGGCTCGGGCACCTGCTGAGTAGGAGGACTGGCTGTACTGCCTTATTGCAGACATCGATCCTCTTGTTCCTCCCCCTGTAGCACTGCCAACTTCTCCTCATCTTCCTCCCTTCGGCTGTGCTGTAAAGGGATCGGGGGGGAAGGGGCTGGTAAATATGTCATTAACTGGCCCCTTCCTTTTCTGAACCAATCGCTCCTGTGTCAATTCATCACTGAAGTATAGTAAACTGTGTTTACTATGCTTCAGTTTGTGAATGAAAAGGAAGCCTGTAAGTGCTTCCTATTCATTTATGTGTGCAGCTGAATCTCAGTCTTAAATGTGAGAAATCAGGGGTCTGTTTAGACTCCTGATATTTCACTAAAGCCCCTCAACGGAGCACTTAAATAAAAAAAAAATGTAAATAAAAATTTTAAAAAAAGGAAAAAATATAATCAAATTTCTAAAAAAACATTGCTTTGCTCTCTATAATTTCTACCATGGCATAGCATCACAGCCGTGGCATGTGCATACCCCTAGTCACTGCCTATGTTGCTCCATGTTTGAGCTTTGGGGTGCACACCCTAATACAATAGGCTGTGCACACCTATGTGCAGTTGTGATATCTCCACTCATCTCTTATATTGCAGAGGATATTTTAACCTTCATGTCCCATGTATAATAAGGTCAAGACAAAACATTTTGCCTATTCGATACAGTTTATCACATGAGACAGCTGATTAGGCCTGCCTCATTACAGGCACACCCAGGCTTGTATCGTATTTTTGTCGTGGGTCATTCCAAGCCGCCTGGAAATCCTTCAAGTCATGACATAGCCTTGCTGGACTGCAGGGCATCTGCCCAGCAGATGTGATACATTTAGATGGCAGAAACACAAACCCCGCAGCACTCCGCCAGGGCATGGGGGAGGGGCAGTACAAGCATTAATGAAGCGATTTCACAAGATGTTAGCAATTTGTAACACTAAGCATCTGTGATTGCTAGAAAAGTAACATTAGTGTGTTCATTTATTTACTGCTTTAACTGCTGTCCATTTTCTTGAACATTTTTTGAAAATTAGTGATGTCATAGAGGGCGTCTGTTTCTTAAAGGTATGCTTATATATTCATCCACATTGATATGTATTTATATTTATAAAATATTATTAAATAAAACAGTGCTGAGTACAATAGTAGTAGTATAGTATACAAGACAAAGGTTTAAAGCAGTAGTGCTAGATCTAACCTTTATATAGGATTGATTCTCAAAGCTTTAAAGGGTAACTCCACTTTCGTGGGGGAAAACAAAATAGCAAATAAAGAAAAAATAATATAGCATATACAATTGCAAGTCATATTGTAATTAAATGTTATTAAAAATTACCTTTCCTTTTCAATCTGCAGCTCTTGTAATTTTCTGTAAAATGCAATATGGCGACCTGGAGGCCCCTCAGATATGTAATTTCCTGCTTGTGTGATTGGCTCACTGATTTTCCTAGAAGTCTGCACTAAGATACGATTTCAGGCATCCCCTGCAACAAAAATGTAATTTTTGGTGAGATACTCCCAATAGGAAATCACATCTAAAGGGATGTAGACCCAGCAGCTTTCCTCATTAGAGGCCTGCATGTGCACAGCTGATTGATAATTAGGAAACCGCTCCCATTGGACTCACTCAGCACAGAGGAACAATGATTTCTTCAGAATAACAAAAGGTAGGAATATGCAACAAAGTTTATTAACCACTTAAGGACCGAGCCTCTTTCTGAGCTTTGTTGTTTACAAGTTAACCACTTCAGCCCTGGAAGAATTTACCCACTTCCTGACCAGAGCACTTTTTTGAGATTCGGCACTGCGTCGCTTTAACTGACAGTTGCGCGGTCGTGCGACGTGGCTCCCAAACAAAATTGACATCCTTTTTTCCCCACAAATAGAGCTTTCTTTTGGTGGTATTTGATCACCTCAGCGGTTTTTATTTTTTGCGCTATAAACAAGAAAATAGCTTCAATTTTGAAAAAAAACGCATTATTTTTTACTTTTTGCTATAATAAATATCCCCAAAAAATATTTAAAAAAACATTTTTTTCTTCAGTTTAGGCCGATATGTATTCTTCTACATATTTTTGGTAAAAGAAAAAAAATTTTTGGTAGAAAAAAAAAAATCGCAATAAGTGTTTATTGATTGGTTTGCGCAAAAGTTATAGCCTTTACTAAATAGGGGATAGATTTATGGCATTTTTATTATTATTTTTTTTTTTTTACTAGTAATGGCGGCAATCAGCGATTTTTATTGTGACTGTGACATTATGGCGGACACATCGGACATTTTTGACACATTTTTGGGACCATTGTCATTTATACAGCAATCAGTGCTATACAAATGCACTGATTCCTGTGTAAATGACACTGGCAGTGAAGAGGTTAACCACTAGGGGGCAGTGTAGGGGTTAAGTATGTCCTGGGGAGTGTTTCTAACTGTGGGGGGGTGTGGCTACGTGTGACACGTCACTGATCTCTACTCCCGATCACTGGGAGCAGAGATCAGTGACAGTGTCACTAGGCAGAACGGGGAGATGCTTGTTTACATTAGCATCTCCCCATTCGTCCTATCCATGAGACGATCGCGGGTATCCCCGTGGCGATTGAGTCCGCTGGACCCACGACCCAACTCACGGAACTCCCGGCCGGTGGCGCGTACACAATGGCATGGCGGCAAATTTATAGGGATGTATGGGTACGCCCATTTGCCCAGCCGTGCCATTCTGCCGACGTACATCGGCGTGCGCCGGTCGGGAACCAGTTAAAACATTTTTTTTTGCTAGAAAATTACTTAGAATCCCCAAACATTATACATTTTTTTCTAACACCCTAGAGAATAAAATGGCGGTCATTGCAATACTTTCTGTCACACTGTATTTGCGCAGCGTTTCTACAAACTCACTTTTTTTGGAAAAAATACACTATTTTTAAATAAAAATAAGACAGGCAGTAAAGTTAGCCCATTTTTTTTTTTATATTGTGAAAGATAATGTTACGCCGAGTAAATTGATACCCAACATGTCGCGCTTCAAAATTGCGCCCGCTCGTGGAATGGCGACAAACTTTTACCCTTAAAAATCTCCATAGGTGACATTTAAAAAATTCTACAGGTTGCATGTTTTGAGTTAAAGAGGAGGTCCAGGGCTAGAATTATTGCTCTTGCTCTACCGATCGCTGCGATACCTCACATGTGTGGTTTAAACACCGTTTAACACGTATGCATTTGTTTCTGCATGCGAGCTCAGCAGGACAGGGCGCGTTTAAACATTTTTTTTTTCTTTTTACCTTTTATTTTTACACTGTTCTTTTAAAAAAAAAATTGTGTCACTTTTATTCCTATTACAAGGAATGTAAACATCCCTTGTAATAGAAAAAAAGCATGACAGGACCTCTTAAATATGAGATCTGGGGTCAAAAAGACCGCTTTAAAGCAGAAATATACACACCTCCACTCCAGGTATACGGTGTCCTGAAACGCCCACTGACATCTTTGGCCAGTCTTCTTCCAGGTTCCCAGTCTTTAATTTTTCATGAAAAGGTGAACTTACCCTTTATTGTTCAGCTGTTTAGAACTAGATGAAGGGGTTAATATACTGGTCACTGCAGAGACATGGCGTCAAGATATACAGGGAGGGGGTGAAAGGGTTAAAAACAGTCTACAACCTTGAATACAGTATCTGCTGCTCTAGAACTAATGAGGAAATAAGTTCATTAGTTAATTCGTTCTTTTTTCCATCCCCTTTCTCTGTTGTAAGAGGATGGGGAGGTCTCACAAATGTAAACACTACATTGTTCACACTTGTGATTGCTGTGATTAGTCATCACAGCAATCACATGGTACAGAACTACTTAGATTGGCTCTGGGCACTGGGGGGAATTTATCAAAACTGGAGCAGCTGTGCATGGCAGCCAATCAGTTTCTATCTTTCATTCTCAAAACGTAACTGAACAAACTGAAGTTAGAAGCTGATTGGTTGACAGGCACAGCTTCTCCAGATTCTGGCTACTCCAATTCCCTCCCACGGTGTTTGTGAACCGAACTATGAGAAGGTGATTTTGAAGTGTCGTTTACAAAGGGAACTGCAGAAATAAATGTCGTTCATACATGAATGGCAGTAGGTAAGTGGCTGAATTAAAAAAACGACTATTAGATAATGGTACAAAAATAACTGAAAATGTGTCCTTACTGAAGATACATTATAGTTGCCCTTTAACCACTTGCGGGACGCCTGCCCACAATGTACTGTAGCATACCTCCCAACTTTTTGAGATGGGAATGAGGGACACCTATCAGTAAAAGTATGCAGGCATAGGACACACCCCTTGCCACGCCCCCTTAAAGGAGAATTGTTCGAAAAACAAGATTGGGTAAACTCACAAGTGTTTTTTTTTACCACTACCATTCCTTTATATTGGCTTTTGGAATTTACAAATGCAGCCATTTAGAAATCAGATGAAAGGTTTAGTTATTCCCGGAAAACACTTTTTGATAGATAAAAAGTGCATTTTATATACAACTATATAGATCGGACCAAAATGAGGGACGAATGAGGGACAGAGGGACATTGCTCCAAATCAGGGACAGTCCCTCGAAATCAGGGAGAGTTGGGAGCTATGCCGTGGCACAGGCAAAGCGACATACCCCTATGCCTGCTTCTGGGTTTGGGGCATGTGATGCACATGCACCCCCCCCCCCCCCCCGGCACCCATTGTGATTGTACACAGCAGGAGCCTGTCAGCAAGTTCCAGCCAATGATTCACGTCTGGGACCTGTTGATCAGCTGTGTACAGTCACAGCCCAGAGCTTTGTGTTGATAATCAACACAGCTCTGTACAGAGAGAATGATCGCTTTGTTTCTCATCCTGCGAAACAGGGATAAGAAACTTAGAGATCTACTAGTAAAGGCAGCACACATTACACATAGTTAGGCACACATTTAACCTCTTGGTTGCCCCTAGATGTTAACCTCTCCCCAGCCATTGTCATTAGTACAGTGACAGTGTATATTATTATAACTGATCACTGTATTATTGTCACTGGTGATGTCAATTCCAGTTAGTCAGTTTCCCCCAGCGTCAGTTAGTGTCAGATTGTCCGCCGCACTATGGCAGTCCCATTATGAGTTGCTGATCATCGCCATTAGTAGTATAAAAAAAAACAATTTCCAGCATAAATACCATAGTTTGTAGGTGTTATAACTTTCATGCAAACCAATCAATATACATTTATTGGGATTTTTTTTTAATATTTTTTTTTTGATTGGTTTTGTAGCAGAAAGTAGAAAAAACTTTTTTTTTTCAACATTTTTGGTCTTTTTTTTGTTTATATTGCAAAAAAAAACAAACACCCAGTGGTGATCAAATGCCACCAAAAGAGAGCTCTATTTGTGTGAAAAAAATGATATAAATTTAGTTTGGGTACAGCGTTGTATGGTTACAAAATTACCGGTTAAAGCAGCGCAGTGCAAAATAGCAAAAAATGACCTGGTCATGAAGGGGGTAAAATCTTCCAGAGGTCAAGTGGTAAAAACAGTCATTTTTTACATACTGTTATATGATTGTCAGGATAATTGAGAAAGTACGTCACTACTGTACATGAAGCAGAGCCTACTATAGAAGAGACAGCAGTACTTCATGTACTCACATACTAAGGTACGGCATGATCGCTGCACTCCCAGGCTGCAAAATAAAGCTCTGTATCACTTTTTCGGAGTGCTTTGCTGCACCTCGGTGAAGAATTTGCAGCAAAATATTTATATCACAGGAATTTGCTCATTTTCAACATTTTCAAGGGGGTCAGAAACCAGCTCATCTTGTCAAGTGACATTCACTTTCCACACATCCTCAGAATCACAGCTTTGTTGCTCGTGCTTTCAATGATTATGACATTTTCAGGATGATTCGAACCAAATGAATTCTAGGTCAACAAAAATTATTATTATTATTTTTTTTTTTGTACATTTTTTATTCTGTATTCCAAAGGCTGTTTTTTTTTTTATTTTGAACATGTGACCAGCAGCAGAGGACTAGAAACTAACGTAATTATAGTGGATTGCCACCTTGAAAAAAAAAATTACACCAAAAATCCTAAAAAACATAAAAAAAAAAAAAACATTTGAAAAAAGAAAAAATTTAAAAACTTACCTAAACCCTTGTTGCTAGGCAGGCTTCCTAATCTGCCTCTTCCTTTTCCGTGGTGTCTTCTGCTCCTCGGTGAGCGGCCCCGTTGTCTTCTGGGAACTGTGTGTGTTCCCAGAACACCACTGGGCCATTCACAGAGCGCCGCGCCGCTCGCGCGTGCGCAGTAGGAAACTGGCAGTGAAGCCGCAAGGCTCCACTGCCTGTTTTCCTTACCTAGGATGGCGGTGCCGGCAACCGAGAGCCGAGGGACGGGTCGGCCTCGGGCGGCCGACATAGCGGGCACCCAGGACAGGTAAGTACTTATTTAAAGTCAGCAGCTACAGTATTTGTAGCTGCTGACTTTTATTCTTTTTTTTTTTTTTTTAGGCCGGAATCCCGCTTTATGTACAGTGCCTTGCAAAAGTATTCACCCCCCTTGGCATTTTTCATGTTTTGTTGCTTCACAACCTGGAATTAACATGGATTGTTTGAAGATTTGCATCATTTAATTTACAGAACATGCCCACAACTTTGAAGATGTTTTTTTTTTAATTTATTTATTGTGAAGCAAACAACAAATAGGACAAAATAACAGAAAAAGTCAATGTGCATAACTATTCACCCTCCTAAAGTCAATACTTTGTAGAGCCATCTTTTGCGGCTATCACAGCTCCAAGTTGATTTGGATAAGGCTCTATGAGCTTGCCACATCTTTCCATTGGGATTTTTGCCCATTCCTCCTGGCAAAACTGCTCCAGCTCCTTCAAGTTGGATGGTTTGCGCTTGTGAACAGCTATCTTTAATGCCCCGTACACACGGTCGGATTTTCCAACGGAAAATGTGTGATAGGACCCTGTTGTCAGAAATTCCGACCGTGTGTAGGCTCCATCACACATTTTCCATCGGATTTTCCGACACACAAAGTTTGAGAGCAGGATATAAAATTTTCCGACAACAAAATCCGTGTGTACGGGGCATTAGTCTGACCACAGATTTTCTATTGGATTGAGGTCTGGTCTTTGACTAGGCCATTCCAACACATTTACATGTTTCCCCTTAAAACACTTGTTGCTTTAGCATTGTCATTGTCCTGCTTGAAGTTGAACCTCCATCCTAACCTCAAACCACACACAGAGTGTTATGCCGCGTACACACGGTCGGACTTTCCGGCATACTTGGTCCGGCGGACCAGAGTGTGCCGGACAATCCGCCCGTGTGTGGGCGGCGGCGGACTTTTCCGGCGGACTTCTTCCCAAAAGCCCGCCGGACCTAGATTTGAAACAAGTTTTAAATCTTTCCGTAGGACTCAGTTTCGGGCGGAAAGTCCGCTCGTGTGTGTGCTGGTCCGACGGAAAGCCCGCTCGTGTGTGTGCTGGTCCGACGGAAAGCCCGCTCGTGTGTAGGCTGGTCCGACGGACCAGATACGACGCGAGGGCAGGGTATTGCATCTCGCGCTCTCTGCAATAGGAAAAACAAATTTTCCTATTGCGGTGAGCGCGGTGCATGCCAGGCCCTTAGGTCTGGTATGGATTATAAAGGGAACCCCCTACGCCGAAAAAACGGCGTGGGGTCCCCCCTAAAATCCATACCAGACCCCGATCCGAGCACGCAGCCTGGCCGGTCAGGAAAGGGGGTGGGGACGAGCGAGCGCCCCCCCCCCTCCTGAACCGTACCAGGCCGCATGCCCTCAACATGGGGGGTGGGTGCTTTGGGGGAGGGGGGCGCCCTGCGGGGCCCCCCCACCCCAAAGCACCTTGTCCCCATGTTGATGAGGACAAGGGCCTCTTCCCGACAACCCTGGCCGTTGGTTGTCGGGGTCTGCGGGCGGGGGCTTATCGGAATCTGGGAGCCCCCTTTAATAAGGGGGCCCCCAGATCCCGGCCCCCCACCCTATGTGAATGAGTATGGGGTACATGGTACCCCTACCCATTCACCTAGGGAAAAAGTGTAAGTAATAAAACACACTACACAGGTTTTTAAAATATTTTATTAAACAGCTCCGGGGGGGGGATCTTCCTCCGGCTTCGGGGGTCTTCTTCCGGCTTCGGGGGTCCCTCCGCTTCATCTTCTCCCGGCGTCCGGTTGGTTCTTCTCCGCTCTCTTCTCCCGGTGTTCCTGTTCTTCGGCCGGCTCCTCTGCTGTCTTCAAGTAGCTCTCTTGCCAGCAGAGGTCCGGACTTCTGGGCTTCTGGGCTTCTCTTCCCCAGATGTTGACACGACGCTCTCTCCTGCTGGACTGCTCTCCGAGGGCTGCGTTGTGACTTATATAGGTGGAGACCCCGCCCCCTTTTGATGTCACAGTCCCTGGGCATGCTGGGACTGTGACGTTTTAGGGGGCGTGGTCACTGGGTGATGTTGACCACGCCCCCTAAAACGTCACAGTCCCAGCATGCCCAGGGACTGTGACATCAAAAGGGGGCGGGGTCTCCGCCTATATAAGTCACAACGCAGCCCTCGGAGAGCAGTCCAGCAGGAGAGAGCGTCGTGTCAACATCTGGGGAAGAGAAGCCCAGAAGCCCAGAAGTCCGGACCTCTGCTGGCAAGAGAGCTACTTGAAGACAGCAGAGGAGCCGGCCGAAGAACAGGAACACCGGGAGAAGAGAGCGGAGAAGAACCAACCGGACGCCGGGAGAAGATGAAGCGGAGGGACCCCCGAAGCCGGAAGAAGACCCCCGAAGCCGGAGGAAGATCCCCCCCCCCCGAGCTGTTTAATAAAATATTTTAAAAACCTGTGTAGTGTGTTTTATTACTTACACTTTTTCCCTAGGTGAATGGGTAGGGGTACCATGTACCCCATACTCATTCACATAGGGTGGGGGGCCGGGATCTGGGGGCCCCCTTATTAAAGGGGGCTCCCAGATTCCGATAAGCCCCCGCCCGCAGACCCCGACAACCAACGGTCAGGGTTGTCGGGAAGAGGCCCTTGTCCTCATCAACATGGGGACCAAGGTGCTTTGGGGGGGGGGGCCCCGCAGGGCGCCCCCCTCCCCCAAAGCACCCACCCCCCATGTTGAGGGCATGCGGCCAGGTACGGTTCAGGAGGGGGGGGGCGCTCGCTCGTCCCCACCCCCTTTCCTGACCGGCCAGGCTGCGTGCTCGGATCGGGGTCTGGTATGGATTTTAGGGGGGACCCCACGCCGTTTTTTCGGCGTAGGGGGTTCCCTTTATAATCCATACCAGACCTAAGGGCCTGGTATGCCCCGCGACGGGGCTCGCAAGGTGTCAATCTCGCAGATAAAAGCGGCAAGATTGACATCCTTTTCTAGTCCCGTCGCACCTGAGTCACGTTCAAAATGAACGGACTTGTCCGTGTGTGGGCAAGTCCGTTCATTCTGAAAGTCCGCCGGAACTCCGGCGAAAGTCCGTCGGAAAGACGGGCGGACTTAGCCCGCCGGAAAGTCCGTCCGTTTTAAAGTCCGGCGCACCTGGCGGACAAAGTCCGTCGGAAAGTGTGCCGGACCAAGTAGGATAGAAAGTCCGACCGTGTGTACGCGGCATTACAGGTTTTGCTCAAGAATATCCCTGTATTTAGCACCATCCATCTTTCCCTCAACCCTGACCGGTTTCCCAGTCCCGACTGCTGAAAATCATCCCCATGATGCTGCCACCACCATGTTTCACTGTGGGGATGGTGTTCTTTGGGTGATGTGATGTGTTGGGTTTGAGCTAGACATAGCATTTTCTTTGAAGGCCAAAAAGTTCAATTTTAGTCTCATCAGACCAGAGCACCTTCCTCCATACATTTTGGGAGTCTCCCACATGCCTTTTTTGGAAACTCAAAACGTGCCATTTTGTGTTTTGCTGAAAGTAATGGCTTTCTTCTGGCCACTCTGCCATAAAGCCCAACTCTATGGAGCGTACGGCTTATTGTCGTCCTATGTACAGATACTCCAGTCTCTGCTGAGGAACTCTGCAGCTCCTCCAGGGTTACCTTAGATCTCTGTGCTGCCTCTCTGATTAATGCCCTCCTTTCCCGCTCTGTCAGTTTTGGTGTGCGGCCGTCTCTTGGCAAGTTTTTTGTTGTGCCATGTTCTTTCCATTTGGTTATGGTAGATTTGATGATGCTCCTAGGGATCATCAAAGATTTGGATATTTTTTTATAACCGAACCCTGACTTGTACTTCTCAACAACATTGTCCCTTACTTGTTTGGAGAGTTCCTTGGTCTTCAGGGCAGTGTTTGGTTAGTGGTGCCTCTTGCTTAGGTGTTGCAGCCTCTGGGGCCTTTCAAAAAGGTGTAATGATAGATCATGTGACACTTAGATTGCACACAGGTGGACATCATTTCACTAATTATGTGACTTCTGAAGGTAATTGGTTGCACCAGAGCTTTTTATGGGCTTCATAACAAAGGAGGTGAATACATACGCACATGCCAATCATCAGTTTTTTTATTTCTGAAAAACAGTTTTATGTATATATTTTTCTAATTTTACTTCACCAACTTAGACTATTGTGTTCTGATCCATCACATATAAGGGGAAAGAGAGGGCTCCCCTTTTCCTTCACTCCCTCCCCCCTCCCCCTCCCCGTCCCCCTTTTCCCTTTCCTCCCCTTTCCCCTTCCCACTTTTATTTCCTTTCACCCATCTTTCTTCCTATTTTCATTCTTTTTCTTTCCCCTTCCCCATTGTCTTTTGCTTTTCTTTCTACTCTTTATTCCTTCTTTTCTGTGCAGCCTTCTTGGCATTTTCTTCCCTTTTCCTGTTCCCTTCATTCTTTTCTCCTACTCCATTTTCTTTCCCTCTCCCCCTTTTCTTTTCCTTCCTTTTTCTTCCCTTTTCTTTTCCTTCCTTGCTATCCCCCTGCATATTTATTCTGTCCCCTCTTTCTCTTGTGTCTTAGTCATTTTAGCTATCTTTATTATTTTTTGAGGGCATCTGCATGTATAGGGACCCACCCACTCCTCCCGGTTAAGGAGTTTTCCCACAGGCTCCCAGGCCTCACATTGTCCCACCGAGCCGGTGTCCACTGATTACAGTTTCTGGGTGAGTGAGAGATTTCATGAAACACTATGGTCTCTGTGTGTGTGTGTATATATATGGCTCCCAATCACCCAGCGAATTAAATTCAAAATTCTAACCACAACATACAAAGCCATTCACAACTCTGCCCCAAGCTACATCACTAATCTTGTCTCCAAATATCACCCAAATCGTCCTCTCCGCTCTTCTCAAGACCTCCTGCTTTCAAGCTCTCTCATCTCCTCCTCCCATGCTCGTCTCCAGGATTTCTCCAGAGCCTCTCCCATCCTCTGGAACTCGCTACCTCCATCTATCCGGCTAGCCCCTACTCTTGCTACCTTCAGGCAATCCCTGAAAACTCATCTCTTCAGGAAAGCCTATCACGTCTCCAACTAATCTCCTACCACTTCCACCAGCTCATTCCCCACAGTTACAACCTTTTGTACCACCTGCCCCACCCTATTAGATTGTAAGCTCTTCTGAGCAGGGCCCTCTTAATCCTATTGTATTGTATTGTATTATATTATAACTGTATTGTCTCCCTTTTATATTGTAAAGCGCTGCGTAAACTGTTGGCGCTATATAAATCCTGAATAATAATAATAATATATATATGTGTGTGTATGTATGTGTATACTTATACATAATTCCATAGTTTAGCATCACATATCTGGATAATTAACAGCATGCAACTGACTCCCTTTGTTCTAGCTCCCTGTGTGAAAAGCATCGCTATATACCCCCAATGAGTTGAAAATGTAACTGTATTTGTTTGTTCAATGTTTAAAAATATTTTCATTTTACTGATAAATATTTATGATGACATGCTATTAATATATACCTATGTAAGGATTCATGCATTAACGTCTGTATACAGTGTGTCTTCATTCTTATCTATGTAATTTATACAGTACTAACTGATGTTTCATCTGCAGAATTCACACGACGTCATACTATCTTCAAGGCCCTGACGAAACGGCACTGTCCGCGAAACGCGTAGGCAATATTTCTATTAACTGTTGGGGATCTGCACACCCTGAATTCAAACCTAATCGTACAAACTGTAATGTACTTTTTTCAACTGTTTTTATAGTAAATAAAATTGTCTATTTTTTCATAAGTATGTTATTGTATTTCATTTGTTTACACTTCTCAGAGGCACAATTAAAGCCCCATCCATTTCCATATATTTTTTTAAGCATAGTTGCATATCTTCCCAGGAGGGTGCCTCTGTAGAAGTATTAGTATTCCACGTTCACCCCACCCCTACATATAAACTGTTTGTACATTAGATTTTTTTTTTACATTTTGTTATGTTACAGCTTTATTCCAAAATGGATTAAATTCATTTTGTTGAAGCACCTTTGGCACCAATTACAGCCTCAAGTTGTTTTAAGTATGATGCTACAAGCTTGGCACACCTATTTTTGCGCAGTTTCTCCTATTCTTCTTTACAGGACCTCTCAAGCTCCATCAGGTTGGATGGGGAGCATCGGTGCACAGCCATTTTCAGATCTCTCCAGAGATGTTCAATCGGGTTCAAGTCTGGGCTCTGGCTGGGCCACTCAGGGGCATTCACAGAGTTGTCCTGTAGCCACTCCTTTGTTATCTTGTCTGTGTGCTTAGCGTCATTGTCCTGTTGGCCCAGTCTGAGGTCCGGAGTGCTCTGGAGCAGGTTTTCATCAAGGATATCTCTGTACATTGCTGCATTCATCTTTCCCTCGATCCTGACTAGTCTCCAAGTTCCTTCCACTAAACAACTTCCCCACAGCATGACGCTGCCACCACCATGCTTTACTGTAGGTATTGGCCAGGTGATGAGTGGTGCCTGGTTTCCTCCAGACATGACGCTTGCCATTTAGGTCAAAGAGTTCAATCTTTGTTTCATCTGACATGAGAATTTCGTTTTTCATATCTGATAGTCCTTCAGGTGCCTTTTGGTAATCTTCAGGCGGGCTGTCATGTGCTTTTTACTGAGGAGTGGCTTCCATCTGGCCATTCTACCATACAGGCCTGATTGGCGGAGTGCTGCAGAGATGGTTGTTCTTCTAGAAGGTTCTCCTCTCTCCACAGAGAAATGCTGGAGCTCTGTCAGAGTGACCATCGGGTTCTTGGTCACCTCCCTGACTAAGGCCCTTCTCCCCCGACTGCTCAGTTTGGGTGGCCTGCTCTAGATAGACTCCTAGTGGTTCCACACTTCTTCCATTTACGGATGATGGAGGCCACTGTGCTCATTGGGACCTTCAATGCTGCTGAAATATTTCTGTAACCTTCCCCAGATCTGTGCCTCGATACAATCCTGTCTCGGAGGTTTGCAGACAAGTCCTTGGACTTCATGGCTTAGTTTGTGCTCTTACATGCATTGTTAACTGTGGGACCTTATATAGACAGGTGTGTGCCTTTCCAAATCATGTCTAATCAACTAAATTTCCCACAGGTGGACTCCAATCAAGTTGTAGAAACATCTCAGGCATGATAAGTGGGAACAGGATGCACCTGAGCTCACGACAAAGGCTGTGATCACTCATATACATGGGATTTTTTCATTTCTTTATTTTTAGTACATATGCAAAGATTTCAAACAAACTTCTTTCACGTTGTCATTGTGGGGCATTGAATTTTGAGGAAAATAATGAATTTAATCCATTTTGGAATAAGGCCCCCAAAAGGAGGGCTACATTTCTTTTTGGATTCAGATTCTTTTTTTATTGGTAGAGATATCTGCAATAAAAAAAGCACGTTTGGCATATTTGTTGTATTAGGCATGCACACCCTGTATCAGTCTGATTTATGAATGAGCTATTTCAAGGCCCTCTTTAAGATATTCAGAAATGCTTACAATAAAATGTCAAGTCTTAGGAACGTAAGGGAACCGAATCTGCTATGAAAGGCATCACATCTCCCTCTCCCGTTGAACAGCTGACAGGATGACATCATGCTGTCTTCAGACTACTATATAAACAGCGGTTGCTGTAATAGCGCCGGAGCGTTATTGCACAATGTTGTAGATTGTTGCTGAACACATCCAATCTCATTACACTAATAGTGAAGGATGCTCTATAATTGTACACTGAGGTGGAGAAACAGAAACATATGTTGATGACCAATAAAGACCTGGTATTAGTCCTTTTGGTCTGTCTGGGTTACCAAATAATAGAGTGTTGTTAAGGAAATGAATGTCTAATACCGCATTCATTCCAGCCACAGCTGGATATGGAACAAAATGGCCCCATTGCTGCCACTGTAAATACATGTATGGTACTTATTTCATGCAGAAGTAAAATTAAACCAACTAGCTGACATATTAAGAAGGGACAGTTAATTCTTTATAAACAGTGTTTATTGCCTATGGGAATTAGGTTTTGTTTATTGCCATGCAGTGATGTTGGAGACAGCTGTGCCTCTAGATCAGCACTTCTCAACCTTTTTTCAGTTGTGGCTCCCTATAAAAGTATGCAAAAAATCTCAAGGCACCCCGGTCTAAAAAACGTAAATGTTATTTATCAATGAAAAACCTGAGCCTGGGACAATACACACAACTGCCTTGATGAAATTATCTTCATATCAAAGCCCCCTTTCATATCAGAGGTTCCCCCATAACACCAGAGGTCCCCCATCATGTAAGAGCCCCCCTTATGTCAGAGTACCCCCATCATGTCCCCCCCCCATCATATCCGAGATCTCCCACGTCAGAGCCTTCCTCCCCCCAATTGTCAGAGTACCCCCATCTTGTCAGCACCCCCCATAACGTCAGAGCCTTCCCTTCATGTTAGAGTCCTCCCTATACGTCAGGCATGTACAAAGTCAGGCCCCCAGGCCAATCACGGCTCGCGTTCCGGTTTAATATGGCCCCCCTGTTGATTTGGATATTCATATATCATTTGTGGCCCCCAGGGACACAAAAGTTATATATCATATTTATTGGCGCTGCCTCGGAGGTGGCGGGACGAGTGCCGTCAGAGTACATACAGGAGAATCACCTGTTTACTCGGCGGCATATGTAATAGGAAGTCCTGTCTCCTGGGCTGCCATTGGACGACTGTTCTGTCTATCATAGGAGGAGGGACTTTGTATTAAAGAGGCCACCGAGTAAACAGGAGATTCTCACTGTATGTAATCTGTTGGCTCTCATCCCGCCCCCTCCCTGTCCCCTCCGAGGCTGCAGATGGGCATTGATCAGGCTGCACTGATGGCAATGGTAAGGCTGCATTCATAGCAATGGTAAGGCTGCCTTCATGACAATGGTAAGGCTGCATTGATTGCAATGGTAAGGCTACTTTTATTGCAATGGTAGAGCTGCATTGATTGCAATGGTAAGGCTGCATTGGTTGCAATGGTAGAGCTGCACTGATTGCAATGGTAAGGCTGCATTGGTTGCAATGGTAAGGCAACATTCATGGCAATGGTGAGGCTGCATTCATGGCAATGGTGAGGCTGCATTGATTGCAATGGTAAGGCTACATTAATGGCAAAGGTAATGCTGCATTGATTGCAATGGTAAGGCTGTGCTGATTACAATGGTAAGGCTTTATTGATTGCAATTGTAGAGCTGCATTGATTGCAATGGTAAGGCTGCATTGGTTGCAATGGTAAGGCTACATTCATGGCAAAGGTAAGGCTGCATTGATTGCAATGGTAAGGCTGCACTGATTACAATAGTAAGGCTGCATTGATTGCAATGGTAAGGCTTTATTGATTGCAATTGTAGAGCTGCATTGATTGCAATGGTTAGGCTGCATTCGCGGCAATGGTGAGGCTGCATTTGTGGCAATGGTGAGGCTGCATTCATGGCAATGGTGAGGCTGCATTCATGGCAATAGTGAGGCTGCATTCATGACAATAGTGAGGCTGCAGATGGGCACTGATTAGACTGCAATAATGGGCACTGACCCTTATTTTGCTTCACAGTTCTTTATTTAAAATTTTATTTTCTTCCTGAAACTTCCTTCTTAAAGTGAAGGTGCGTGTTATACGCCTGTGCGTTTTATATGCTGATAAATACTGTATATCCAAATAACACGCCTGAGCTCATTCTTAGTCCTGAGCGGCGCTCGGGATTCGTTGGGGGACACAAAAGATATATATATCCAAATAACACACCCAAGCTCATCTCTTCACTACACACAGCCACAAAGGCAAGAGTGCTCGGACGAACACATTTAAGCCTCATACACACGATCGGATTTTCCGCAGACAAAACGTCAGACTTTTGTCTGAAGGGCGTTGGCCAGGAACTTGTCTTGCATACAAACGGCAAGGAATTGTTGGCCAACAAACACGAACAAAGTGACGTATTAGATGTACTACGAGACTGCAAAGAGGAAGTTCAATTGTCATGCGCCACCCTTTGGGCTCCTTCTGCAAATTTTGTGTTAGTAGAAGTTTGGTGAGTGTTAATTCGCGCTTTTCATTTCGTACTTTTTAGTTCGTTTCTGAACGGCAACCAGCCATGTTGCATAATCGGAGGAGATAGCGTGTTATTTCTTATTGGCCTTGGAGTTATTGCTTTGACCCAAGTCCAGTTCAGAAACAGGAGGAGGAGGATTTCTTGGACCAAAAATTGGTTGCTTTATTATTCGTGACCAATTATGTCATATGCCCTTGCTGCGGGAGCTCCAGGAGAATAATCCGGAAATATCTCCAGATGACGTACCCCTGCTATTAAGAAGCAGGACACATGTATGAGGCTTTTATTTTATTTTTTGGTTGAACAATGATTTGATTTAGTATATTGTCTATATTTTTGGATGCATAGAATACACATTTTGGTTAAGTTCTATTAGCAGTTAGCATGTCTAATTTTCTTTGTTTTCTTTTTTTAATGCCCAATAAAAAAATTGTGAAGTATAATACTTGGCTATGTGTTTTTCTTCAAATGACAATTTGGGAGTAGGCAGTTACATTTTAAAAAATACAATGTAAAAT
The DNA here is from genome assembly GCF_042186555.1 of Aquarana catesbeiana. Lineage (NCBI taxonomy): Eukaryota > Metazoa > Chordata > Amphibia > Anura > Ranidae > Aquarana > Aquarana catesbeiana. The sequence continues at coordinate 650,466,929 of NC_133327.1, forward strand.
TAACAAGGGACACCTACATAGTTGTATCTTTGATTTTAAAAACTAAGGGATAATGGTGTTGTGGTAAGTTGCACCAAAAAAATAAAATAAAGAGCATAATAATATTATTCTTGATATCACTAGAAAAAAAAGCCTTTGAAAATGTGTTTGCAATAACTCCATCTGTATCACCAGGAAAGCAGCTTCATTATTATCCCATTAAAGAAGAAGAGAATTGTGCGCTGCATTTGGAGATTTCACAATTTGCCACGTCATGAATGATAATTCTCCATTACGAACGCTAGTTTACAAGACCGACCGCTTCTGGCTCGTCCTTGCTTCCGAGCATGCGTGTTTGTACTTTGGACTTTTGTCCAACGGACTTGTGTACATACGCTCGGAAAATCCGACAACAGACTGTAGTATGCGGAAAATTTATAAACCTGCCATCCAACATTTGTCAATGGAAAGTTGACCACCAATTGTCTGACGGAGCGTACAAATGGTCGGATTTTCCACCAACAGCCTGTCATAACACAATTCCCGTCAGAAAATCCGATCGTGTGTACGAGGCTTTAGACCAAACTTTAATGGTTCAAAGAATGTCAGGCACAATGGTCGGCCCTCACGCGTGTTCACTTCATCAAATCTGGCCCTCTTCGTGTAAGAGCTCCCCATCGTGTAAGAGCTCCCCTTATGTCAGAGTACCCCTCATGTCAGAGTCCTACCATAACAACAGAGCTGCTAGAGTCCTCCTTATATGTCAAAGTCCCCCCATCACATCAGAGATCTCCCAATATGTCAGAGCCTCACCCAGTTGTCAGAGTACCCCCATCATGTCAGCACCCCCCCCCCCCCCATCATGTCAGAGTCTTCCCATAATGTCAGAGTCTTCTCTATATGTCAAAGTCCTCTTTATATGTCAAAGTCCCCTCTGTACATCAGAGTCACCCATCACATCAGACTCCCCAGTCTTCTCATCATATCAGATCCCCATCAGCAATCCCCTCCATCAAACAGCCCCCCATCGCAGAGCCCTACCAATAACACAGTCCCCTCATTACATATGAGCCCACCTTTTGGCTGCAGCACAGCAGAGTGCAGGTGGTGGAGCAGGTGGACTTCTTTCCTCTCCTGAATGCTGGGGGCAGCCCTGTATGCCGCTTTTCTTGGATCATTGCCATGAGCTGCCATGGTGTGGGCTGCCCATCAAGACCATAGCAACAAATGATGCCGTGTGTGCTGCCCTAGAGCGCCATTTATTGGTAGGGAGCTGGTTTTCAGACAGTCCGTACCATTGCGACTCATGGTGCTGATCCAAGGAAGACTGGGTCCCATGCTCATTGAACTCTGGTTGCTAATCACTGCTCTAGGGAATGAAGCTGTGCCTTCTCATTGGGCATAATGATACTTCAAGTAGCTGTGCAAGTATGAAAGGATTGATATAGGTAATACTATTTTTTAAATAAGTGCCCCTGCTCTTTGGAAAAACATGCCTATGCATCTATTTTATGCCGATGCATCTATTTTATACTCTTAATGGCATAGTCCACCTTTTGCAAAAAAAGTGATAAATAAATACCACATTAAAGTAGAACCAAAGGCAAAGCTTTTTTTTACTTTGGATAGAGTTAGGGAGGGTTATAACCCATCTCAGTTAGTTTTTTTGCCATCTGAACAGGAAGTGAGAGGATATCCCTCCATAGTGAGGGAAATCCCTGGTTGTCACCAGAGTCACCAGAACTAGTGTTACCTTTGGAAGCTGTCCACATCAGTGCCTGACCTCACAAATGTGCTTCTGAAAGAATGGTCAAACTTTCCCATAGACACACTCCTAAACCTTGTGGACAGCCTTCCCAGAAGAGTTGAAGCTGTTATAGCTGCAAAGGGTGGGCCAACTCAATACTGAACTCTATGGACGAAGACTGGGATGCCATTAAAGTTCATATGCATGTAAAGGCAGGCCTCCCAATACTTTTGGTGATATAGTGTATATGTGTATGTCTGTTTCTGTGTGTATTAGTTGTGACAGGGGGAATCAAACTCAAATGGTGTAGAGCTGTCTGGAACTTTATTTAAGAGCTTGTTGGTCCACTTTTTTTAAAATTAAAAAAAAAAACAGTTCAACCAAACATATTTGCCCTAATAGGGGTTGTCAGTGTTACATCAGTTCTCTAATTTGGTTTCTTCCCGGACTCACCTTACAGTCTCTTTTACCTTGTAACCAAACAAAAATGCCCACTTGGCTGTACAGGCTTCTGTCCTGAGACACCCTGTCTCACAGAAGGCAGGATCTGCGTCTCTCTCACTGCTTCCTTGGATTTCTTACTCATAGCTCCGTGTTGCATAGGCCCATGCTCTGACTTCTTGATAGGAACCAACCTGGCTCTTAAGACCTTCTCTCTACTGGCTGGATCCCTGATCTACCGACATGTCTCAGCCTATAACAGGTGTTCACACCTCTACACACACACACACACAGCCTACAGGTCTCCATTAAGACCTGGACACAGTGGTTGGAGAATTGCCACCCAAATCTCTTTGAAGTCTCCAAGCTCCAGACCCTGATCCAGGATCCAGGATTACAAAACCTGGAGAAAGCTGCAAGATCAACTTTCTCTGTTCAGAACTGAACTTCTAGAGCCCCTCACTGTGAACCCTGCAACATCCTACTAATACAGTGGCAGGGCCTTACACTTTCATATACTCAAAAGGAATTTATTTCAATAGTTCATGGATGGATTTATGTTTTTAATGACTGACTGACCACCAAGGTAAGGGTCATTCTTTGCACTGACCACCAATAAAGTGGTTTAAGCAGGGGTTCCTATAAGCCTGAAAATTATTTTAGGGGTTCCTCTGGGGGAAAAAGGTTGAGAAAGACTGCTATAATGGAACTGAAAGAGTAGGAATACTTTGTTGTAGAAGGGTAATATGTTCCACAGCATTTTTAAAGGCTTTTAAACAACATCAAGCAGCTCTCTTAAAGATATCTAGGAACCCTTTATATCCAGTATGGCAAGCACAGATAGTAGGAATGCTGGCTGGCTTTGACAAGTATTTATCAGGCTTGGGCAGGCATTTAGAAAGCTCTGTTAGACCATTGGGCTTGGTTCTGCAGATGCCCATTGAATATTTAATAAATGCCTGCTGAAGATTATGGCATGCCAACTGAACTGATGCTTTTGAGGTTAGAATCTCCAAACTATGATTAAGTCAAATCTCTCAATTTGCCATTATGTGAAAGAACTATAAGGTTTAGGCTGATGTAGGCCAATAGTTGAGATATGTAAATCAGTATGCCTGAACCCAGTTTATATCAGGCCAATCATTAGTGATCCAATTTTTGCTGTGGATTGATGATTTGGACTACTTGCCAAACCACCTTCTTCTTACAAAGGATGTGATTGGCTTACTTCCCAAAACTCCCTGTTGGAACTTGGGCACTCCTTATACACTGGCCAGTAAGGGAGCACTAATATTGGTTGGCGATCCAGTGACCAACCTTCAGAGTGCACCACGTCATCACAAATACAGTTTTTTTGTGCCAGCCATCGCTATTGATGTCTGTGACCCTGTTGGGGGTCTCTCTGTTTGTGCTCATGGCCAAGGTCACTGGGATAAAAAGTAAAAAGTGATGCAAAATCAAAAATGTTGCAGTTGCCACTAGGACAAGAGGTGAGGGGAAATTATCCAGTTGGGACACCTGAACTGGAGGGGGAGATTTCCTCTTACCTATTGTGTCTCTAGGACAGAAACAGAAGGTAAATCTTCCTCATGGGACACACCAAAAAAAAAAAAAGACATCATTTTAGTATACCCAACTTAATCCAAACTGGACAAAAAGGTTTTGGTTTAGGAGCTAGTATGAACTGAGTGCTCAGAATTAAGGCTGGGTTCACAATCGTGTTTGCATGAGTACAGCAACCCATTCATCTGCAAGAAACGGGTGAAAAGAAGTCCCAAACCCCTTTCTAAAAATGTGGCCTCAAGGAACCATAACGGCACCATGCAGTTTTGCGCACACCAAAATGTTCCACATTTGCCAATGAGTGGGGATGTCATTAAGAATATTTGTAGAATTCAACTTTAAAGGCCTGTATTCTGCAACAGCATATTTTTTCCCCCTTGTAACCACCTGATTTATTGTTAAAGTTTACGAGGGACCTATTTTTATCAGTTTTGAAGGATTAAAGTGTACGTTTTTTTTTTTTTGTTTTGGATATTGTAGGGAAGGATTAGAATCCGTTTTTTTATTGCTGTCAGTGTCCACGCTAGTTAGATTACCTTCTGTATTTGTCTTGGTGATAGTTGTTACCAGGACAAAAATTCCTGGGAAATCCACAATTTTACAGTTGTCACCAGAACAAGAGATGAGAGGAAATCTTTTAATTGGGACACATGTCCCGTGACAACTGACCAAATCTAGTCAAACAGGTAGAGTTTCGTTGAAACCTTTGCATGGGAATTCTGAAAAATTGTTTGTCAGAGCATGTGATACTACCAACAGTGACTCAACAAATTTAAATAGAAAGCCCTTAAAATTTTTGTTTGATTACCATGACAATTGTCTGAATTTTAACATGCTACTTTAGGATATAACCTTTATGCCTGTGACCCTACCAAATACTATATATACCATATAAAATGATCAAATGTTTGGGACAAACAACAAAATTCCTACTTCCATATAAAACTTTAAGCAACACATGTGCATTACAATAGGTTTGATTTTTTTTCTAAGAGAAAACCACATTCACAGTTAGAACTTTATTAGTTTAGATAACAAACCAGAAAATGAATTCATCGAATGCCTTTAATTTTTCTTGGCACTACTGTCCAAAACGATCATTGAATTGTCCCCATTACCTATTAAGAATCAAATGAAAGACTCAAAAATGAAATTCTAACACTGTATGGCTTGATTAACCCGTTGGCGCTGAGTGGCCGCATATTTGCGCAACTTGGTGGAATACAGCTGTACCGAGAGTGTACGCCCTGAACTCCCCTAACACAGTTACCGGGGGCTAACAGAAAGCTTACGATTGCTGCTTGCGATCGGGAGCTTTCCAATCATGAGACCGCCGTGACAGCAAATCACTGCGGTCACATGATCATAAACCCTGCTCCGCTTTCCGGCATTCCTAAACCCTTTAAAGGGCCGGGAGGTGCTGGCTCCAAGGGGTTAAACGTGGGTGGGTATACATTAGTAGAGCAGGTTGAAAATTTTTCTCAATTGAACACATTTTCTTTTGGAAAATTCCATTCATTCCAATATTACAAATGAATGTTTCTAGGAACGTTTGTTCAAAAATCTACTAGTGTATAGCCAACGTAAAAGGGCAATTCTTCTTCCTTTGTAGAGTTTTATTCTCTCTTCCTGTTGTGTCTTCAGAGCAGGAAGTGAATAGAAATCTCCCCAATGGTACTTAAACTGCAACAATTAAATCGACAGGGCTTTCCCAACTCTAAAATTAAAAAAAACTCAGATGATTCGTTCCACAACTATTTATTCAGAAATCCTTCAGTTTATAGTCCATATAAAAAGATTATAGCAATGTGATAGGTTGTGTAACCATAAAATGTCCATCCACAAATGGCAACCTCCACAAGGGGATTAGAAGCAAAATCCAGCAGGAGCTGCAGAGTATAAATGAGAAGAGAGGCGCCTCTAAGTGTAGCAATGTGGTCACACTTAAAGAAGGTACAACATTTAGCAACTCACATGGTTGATGATTAAAAGAGGCACATCTAAGTATACAGGCATCCGGGGTAAAGCTGTCCACATAGACCGTCCTCTGCTCTGCCGGCTCTCACCGCTGTCAGTCTGCAGTCGTGACCGGGAAGACTACCCTGCAGTAGAGCGATCTGAAAAAGAGACTTAAAGCGCAGTTTGGAAGGGACAACGTCGATGGTGGTGTGGAGGATAGTCTATGTGGACAGCTTTACCCCAGATGCCTGCATACTTATGCAGCGTACACACGAGCGGACTTTTTGACCGGACTGGTCCAACGGACCGAGTCCAGCGGACAATCCGATCGTGTGTGGGCTTCATCGGACCTTCAGCGGACTTTTCCAGTCAAAAATCTGATGGACTTTCGATTTGAAACATGCTTCAAATCTTTCCAATTGACTCGAGTCCGGTCGAAAAATCCGCTCGTCTGTATGCTAGTCCGATGGACGAAAACCCACACTAGGGCAGCTATTGGCTACCAGCTATCAACTTCCTTATTTTAGTCCGGTCGTACCTCATCACGTACGAATCCGCCGGACTTTGGTGTGATTGTGTGTAGGCAAGTCCGTTCGTTCAAAAGTCCGTCGGAAGTCCGTCAAAAGTCTGATGAAAGTCCACCGGAATGGCCGTCGGACTTTTGTTGTCCGCTCGTGTGTACGCGGCCTTAGATGTGCCTGTTTTAATCAACCATGTGAGTTGCTAAATGTTGTACCTTCATTAAATGTAACCATATTGCTCCACTTAGAGGCGCTTCTCTTTTATACTCAGTTGTGACTTGACGCTACTTGTATATCAAAACATCACTTGTATATCAGGTCAAAATGTATTTAAAAATTTAGCTTGTCTTGCAAAACGCTCTCAAACCATGTTACTCTCAAACCAAAGTTTTACTGTATTACTCTTGGAAAAGCTGTCCTCTGGGTGGTTCTCTTCTATCTCCACCCATAGTATGAACCCTGACTAATCTAAAGAAACTGTCACATACATCTCACAAACCTAACAGTAGAGCACACATAATAAATGGAAATTACTGTAATTTGCCTCAACATAAACTAATAACAAAAAAACCTTGGGTGCATAAATTGTACAGCCATTTGTTGAGTCACTTGTTAATATTTAACGTTTTGACCTGGATTGCGCTCCATCACTTGCCCAGACTTCTCTTATCTCAAAGTGCCGGTACATAAAGCTGTAACGTGTCACAACTGTAGCTGCTGCAAATGGAAAGTTTTTTTCTTTCTACAAAAAAAAAAAAAAAAATGACGAAATGCAAAAAAGATAAACATTCCATATGTACATTAACCAATATATTGACCCATTTTCCTTCCTGGGCGGTAAAGAAAGCGAGATAAATGTTCTCACCTGTACTCAAGAGTTTCAATTTTAGATAAGGTGTGCAAATATATACCATCACACTCTTATAAAGAGTATCTGAAATCAAAGTAAAACATAATGCTGTGATGAAGGAGAGTAGAGAAGGTCAATACTGCACTTTGCTCTTCAGTTGATAAAATGTTTTTTTTTGTTTTTTTTAGATGTTTATTCCCCTTTCTTGCTTTATTTGTTTTTTTGATAGTTGTTAATCTACTGGTTATTTACGTCATTCTATCTGGGTAAGCTGATAAAAAAAATTTTGTTGGTCTGTTTATATTTTATATATATACCAATACTTAGGCTACTTTCACACTGAGGCACTTTACAGGCGATATAGCGCTAAAAATAGCACCTGCAAAGCGCCTGTAAAGCGCCTCTCCTGTCACTCCAGTGTGAAGGCCAGAGTGCTTTCACATTGGAGCAGTGCGCTGGCAGGACGCTAAAAAAAAGTCCTGCAAGCAGCATCTTTGAGGCGCTTTAGGAGCGGTGTATGCACTGCTCCTAAAGCGCCCCCTGCCCATTGAAGCTGAAGCTTTTAACCCTTTTTCGGCCGCTGGGGGGGTTAAAAGCACCCCGCTAGCAGGCAAAAAGCGCATCTAAAATGACGGTAATGTGCCGCTAAAAATAGCGGCGCTTTACCGCCGACGCCCCCACCTCCTCAGTGTGAAAGTGCCCTTATGCCGTGTACACACGGGCGGACTTTTCGGGATCAAAGGTCCAACAGTCTTTTTGACGGACTTTCAACGAACTTTTGACGGACTTCTGACGGACTTTCGAACTAACTGACTTCTGACGTGATGTCCGACGGATTCGTACGTGATGACGTACACTGGACTAAAATAAGGAAGTTGATATCCAGTAGCCAATAGCTGCCCTAGCGTCGGTTTTCATCCGTCGGACTAGCATACTAGCATACGAGCGGATTTTTCGACCAGAATCGAGTCCGTCAGAAAGATTTGAAACGTGTTCCAAATCTAAAATCCGTCTGATTTTCGACCGAAAAAGTCCACTTCAGGTCCGATGAAGCCCACACACGGTCAGATTGACCAGTCCGGTCGAAAAGTCTGCCCGTGTGTACACGGCATTAGAGTTTGCTCCATTTAGGAGCACCAGATTTCTTACATACTAATGGAGCTATATTGCCATGGGTCCTTCCCCTTTTTCATTTCTGTCCCCCCTTGACCCCCCCCCAGATATACTCTCTTTTATGGGAAGAGATTCACCTTCACCTTTTCTCCCTCCCAAGTTTTTTTTTCTCTCCTCTCTTTCCATTACATTCCTGATGGGCGCTGAATTATTTATGAATTATGCCTATGCTATGTATTGTTTTGGTGTAAAATTACTGTGTTATTCTAAAATTTTCTCTTGAATTCTAACATATACAGCTGTACTGTTCCCTATTGCTGGCACAGATTTTGATGAAGCATTGAAAAGCAAAAATCATCAATCCTGCATTTGTGCCTTTTGTGAACATTACTTGAGCTTGTGTTGCACATTGTAATGTGTTTTTTTAATGTATTGAGTTAAATGTATGTAAACCTACGGCACATTTAAAGTCCCTTATCTCGCTCCACACTTTTATATAAAGTGTGAGTGGTTGAGTCTCCCTTCAGAAATGTTTTACCTTATTTTGTCATACTGAAGGCCCACTCTAGTTTGTTGTATTCCCATGTTACTAGGCCAGAACTAGAAGGTTAGGTGAAGCTATCCATGGACATTGGCAGATGGGTGAATGTACATGACTAGGGTAGCTAAGAGCTAACCATCCACTTACCACACTTACTGCATCCCTTCATCCTTGAACCTTTATATCCCATTTTACTTGTAATCAACAAACCACTCGACAACTAAGGTGGGGTAAAATGGCCAAAACGACCTTTTATTAACAACAACTTTAATTAAATAACCAACATGTTATTTAACCACTCAAAAACAGATATAATTAATTTTGAGATCCTTGACGGTACTGATATACCCATACCATTATTGTGTCAGAGGCACCAGCTAACTGAGTTGCCACCCCAGCCACGACCTATTGACTCAGGGCCTAAAACCCAGCTGACCTCATCCACCCAAGGTTCTTACCACTACCCGGTCACTCCGCAGTGAACCGTTCCCACTCGAGGGTACCATACCAGAGATGGTTCCCCACCGTTTTACCCAGTACACCGAATTATACCACCGTCAAGGACCCCAAAAAACACCAACATAGAACACAAAACACCATAAACCATGAAACATATAAATAGGGGCGGGCGGGAGGGACGTTCTTGCACTCCTTTCTTCACCGACTGTTGAGGCTCCACCCCTACCCTGCAGTTACTATCCCTAAGCTCCCCCCAGCTCCCTTCCTCCACAACCAATGGGGTATCTTAGATTTCCTCCACTTTTGTTAACCCCTTCATTCCTGTATACCCCTATCACCCTGTCATGTCTCCCCTTCGCTAACTGTGTTTCTGCTCAGCTACGGTTCTTTCTGGAAGTAGAAATAAGCTGTAAAATTTAGGAGAAAATTGCCTTCCGTAAATTCCAGCAAAAATTTCCTACAATTGACGTTATGTGGTTTCAAAGAAAATGTCCCCGCTTAATTTCCTATTCCTACAGAAGTGAGTGAAATTGAGATTTCCTCTTAGGTACATTTTTTGAGAATTCTGATGACATGCCAATGATAGTAAATGATGGGAGCAACAACAATATATATACAATTTTCAAAAAAAAACAATAGCAGTGGCAGGCTCCTCACCCAACCTTTGGGTGGTATATATTTTTTTTCTACAAAATAGAAGTTAGTTAGCCTTTGAAGCACATAGTACATGCATTTTGTAATACAGTGTACTTTGAACTCTAGTGTAAATATGATTTACAGCTTCCGCCCCTAACCTCACCTTTCCATTGACAAATATTTGTTGTAAAATCAATTGGTCAGTTAAATTACAGAGCTCTCTGCAGCTGGGTAACTTTCGTTTATGGAGCGCTCTGCTACTGGACTCCCCTATATGCATACATTGTCAGGGTTGCTTGGATAAGCACCATCATCCTTCATGTTCGCAATCATCAAAACAATTCTCTACAAATATGAGACTTTAAAAATGCCTAATAATGGAATATATGTATCATACTGGTAAAATTCATCCATTTATTATAAAATCATTAAAATACATGGCAAGTTTTGCCTAACAATGCATATAACTTATGTATTCAGCCATACAATACATGGAAATAGAACATGGAGATACGTGTTCTTTATATATGTTTCACAGCATATCATTTTCACCGCCTACACTTAACATGACATTACTCCTTGATATAAACTAGGGTCTGGTCGGGGGAGGGGGGGGGGGTGTAACACAATAAATCACAATGCATTTCCTAGGTCTCCAACCCCACTTTTTCAGGTTTTGTGAACCTATAAATAACAATCAGTATACATTATGCGAATCTCAGAAGTGTGTACATAATGCCGCGTACACACGACCGGACTTTGTGTCAGAGTAGACTCTGACGGTCTTTACCACGGAGTTCTGCTGAAACGGACTTGCCTAAACACGATCACACCACAGTCCGTTCGTCTTTGAACGCAATGACGTATGACGGGACTAGAAAAAGGAAGTTCAATAGCCAGTAGCCAATAGCTGCCCTTGCGTCGTTTTTGGTCCATCGGACTAGCATACAAACAAACTATTTTTCCGATAGGAATTGAGTACGTCGGAAAGATTTGAAACACGTTCTATTTCTAGGTCCATCAGAATTTTAGAAAGAAAAAGTCCGATGAAGCCCACACACGATCGGAATGTCCGACGGAATGATTCCGTCGGACCTTTTCTGCCGGAAAGTCCGGTCGTGTGTACACGGCATAAGAATTTTAAACAATATACTATACTTTTAAATTAATAATTTCCCAGAATTGGGATCAGGAGCCTAGGGACCACCATCCACACCAACATATGGATTAATAAATAAATATTAAAATAAATAATACATAAATAAATAAAATAAATTAAAAAAAACGTAACCCCAACCCTTAAAGTGGTTGTAAAGTCAGAAGGTTCTTTTTATCTTAATGCATTCTATGCATTAGGATAAAAAAAAAACCTTCAGTAAACAGCAGCCCCCCTAATACTTACCTGAGCCCATCTCGACCCAGTGATGTTGTAGGAGTGTCTCGGCTGCCCAGGACTCTCTCTCCTTATTGGCTGAAACGGCAGTGTGGCGCCATTGGCTCCCACTGCTGTCAATCAAAGTCAGTGAGCCAATGAGGAGAGAGAGCGGGCGGGGCTGAACTGTGGCTCTGTGTCTAAATGGGCACACAGAGCAGCGGCTCGGCTCGGGTTCCCTTAGTGCAAGCTGCTTGCTGCAGGGGCACTCAGCAGGAGGGAGGGGTCAAAAGTGCTGACGAGGGACCGAGAAGAGTAGGATCTGGGGTGCTCTGTGCAAAACCACTGCAAAGAGCAGGTAAGTAAAACAAGTTTGCTATTTTTAAAGAAAAAAAACAGACTTTAGTATCACTTTAACTCTAATATTAACCCCTAACCCTAATCCTATCCCCCAACCCTAATCCTAATCCCTAACCCCAATATTAACCCCTAACCCTCATCCCCATCCTAACAAAACAAATAAATAAATAAACAATAAATAAATTAGCCCCTAACCCTTAACCCCTTCAAAAAAATTAAAAAAATTATTCCCCTTACTGCCTGGGCCCCCCCCCCCTTTACGATTCCCCTTACTGCGCGGGCTCTCCCCACCCACTGCGGGACTGCTGGCTTCCCTCCTTTCCTCTCCTCTCCTCTCCCCCCAGGTGCTGTGGTGGATCTTTCAGGATGGAGAGTGGGGGAAGGGGCTAATCAATATGTCATTTACCCATCCCTTCCTTTTCTAAATGAACACAGTGAACACACTCACTGTGTTAAATCATACCTGAAACATAGTAAACAGTGTTTACTATTCTTCAGTTTGTGAATGAACAGGAACCTTCTCAGCACAAAGCACTTCCCATGTATTCACTGTCCAGTGCAGCTGAGGCTGCAGAGAAAGGCGTGTGTGTCTGAGCTTTGGAGTGCACACCCTAATGCAATAAGCTGCACACACCAATGGTAACTTTATGTAGCACCCTCTAGTGTGCTAGGAGTGATAGTGTTTTTTTTTTTTTTTTTTTGAGAGAGTAGGGAAATTTCAAGGCTTGGCTGGGAACTAAGCCTGGGTGTGTTTTGTGATCTGAGAAGGGAGTGACTCAGAATAGAGCTGGGTGACTCACAGGTGGTGTCACTAGGACCTCTCACTTCTTTCCAGAATCTGGTGTTTTCTAGAAAGAGAGATGGAGAGGAGAGGTGGAGCCACCTGGGGTATTCTGAGGAGCCCTGACCAATCCCCAATCTGGATTGGCAGAGGTTAGGCCTCCTTAAATACCCAGGGTCAGCCCAGCTGGGGAGGAGTGGATCGGGTGGAAGATGGAGTGTTAGGCTGTCGGGGGCCTTTGAGGGAGCTCCCCAGTCTTGAGGGGGGGTGACCTTGGACCTGGGCTCGGGTGCGGATGGGACCCTCTTACAACCCACAGAGGTGTCCTGACCAGGAAGCACAGGAGGAGCAAGAGAGGTCAGTGGGAGAACACTGCTGGGCAAGTCTCCAGGAGTTCCACAGAGGCAGCAAAGAGGGCTGGTGAGTGTTCACACAGTCAGGAGGACTGGGAGGCACGCCTGAGAGGACAGAGATGGAGCAGTCTGGGATGGGTGCAGAGCCAGTCTGGAGGATTGTGGTGGCACAGGCAGAGGAAAGGGGCAGCTGCAGCCAGGAGGGCTAGCAGTGCCTGAAGAGGTAGTACTGGGAGCAGTAGCCACAGGGACAGCTAGCACTGGAATTTTCTATTTTTGCTACACCATAGGGGCCCGCGTTCCCTGCCTGCAAGGGGGATCTGCTTTGGGCCTGGCTGAGTCCGTGTCAGGCCTATGGTGCTAGTTGGTTCGGGAAGTGCAAGCAAGTGATGTGCTAGAGGAGTGAGGAGTGATAGTCTGCAAGCAAGGAAGTGCAGGAGGATAAGAGGAGATTGTATATACCGTGGTGTATATAGTTGGTCCCAATTTTGATTATCAATTATCTGGGCATCTCATAAGTTTCCTATCCCCATCCAAGTTAAAATACCCTCAATAAAATACAAAAAAACAAGTGCAAGGACTGCTTTCATGGCTCTGGAAGCTTGAAAAGTGTTTGCCTGGCTGGGCAGAGTGACAGACAGACTACTACACTCAGCAGCCCCTACGGGGGTACCACTACATTTATTTCATGAAGCACTCTACAGCTGGAAAGCTTTGGTACATGCAGCTTCCTGCATCTGGATAGTTTTAATTTATGGAGCTCCCTGAATCTTAGTCTATGGAGCGTTCTGCATCTTAGCAACTTTCGTTTTTTGGAGAGCTCTGCAGTTGGGTAGTTTTATATTATGAAGCGTTTGCAACTAAGAAAGCTATTGTACAATGTTATATGGAGCTCTCTGCAGCTGGACATCTTTAGTTTATGGAGCGTTCTGCATCTGGGCAGCTTTTTTCGTTTCACTGTATGACACAACTGTGGTGCAAACACTGCATACAACTGATTACAGAATTATTAATCCTTTATAAAGCCACTGAACATCTGTGACGTTGAGACAGTTCTGTAACTAAAAGAAGAAAAAAAAACGTCTGGCACAGGGCTGTTATACAGTACTGAGAGGTAGTGATCGTTGGAAACTCGGTGATCAACAGTGTCAAAAGCAACATAGGTTGATGAGAATCAGAGAGCTAATATAAGCTGGCAGGCGTTGACAGTAGGCGCCGGGGTGTGTGTTCTTCATTGTCTCAGCAGAAGGCAGTAAAGTGTGGACACGATATGTTTTTGCTCAGCATTCAGGGGGTAGAATAACAGCACACATCAGGTACTGCCGCAAGAAGAACAGAACGTCTCCTTATATACCGCTTATTCCAAACATCTGCTCGGACATGAGATGCTGAACGATCGTATAATATAGGCATTAAATCAGGTCTGCAGAATGTCCAGAAACCTACAGACAGCCTACAAAAATGTTGGCTAATTGAGGATGAATGTAAGAAAAAAAGCCTGAAATTAATTTTTTTTCCTGCATTTGAGTATTGGTCACAGTAGTCTCAAGAGGCCTCATGTATCAAAATACGTGAAATAAGGATTGGCAGATCGAAACTTGTAATAGAACCTGACAAAGGATCAAAGAGAGAAGCAGATTAGTTGCTCTAGGGCAGCCTTTCTCAAACTTTTTACCCTGAAGGGCCCTTAAATTAATTTTGAGGTCCCAGGAAATCCATGTTAAAAAAATATGATTCTATCTACAGTTGATAGTACGTTAGTCAAGAAAAAAGGAATAAAATGTGTCCTCAAGATAGAGTAAAGAAGACCCGGCTTGCAGTCTGCGCTCTAATTCATCCCAAATGTCAGGATCTGTACTTGAACCTGGGACATCTGTATGTGTTTGGCACTGAAACTCTTCACTGAGCTACCTGAGATGCTGGACAGTACCTTGTTGGATCCTTTGGACAACCCTGTGTTGTGCCTTGATTTTTGCTGAACCTTGAACTCTTTGCTCCTCCCATGAACTTCTTGATTTAAACCATGTCTCTGTACTTCCTGCTCTCTCCAGCCAGTATCTTGCTACATGCCATATTTGCTACCACTCATTATCGACCCTTGGCTTGTTCCTCGACTACACTTCTGCCTGATCCCAACCTGCAACTACTCCTAATTGACCGTTTGGCTTGTTTACTGACTACGCTTCTGTCTGATCCTTACTTACTTATCCGCTTCTGGACCCAGGCTTGCTCATCTCCTGGTGGGGCGATCCTAAGGACTGTGACCTGGTACTAACACGCAGCAAAATTCATCTCCACCATCCGGAGCTCTGGTGGACACCGGTTAGTACTTAGACTCCGCACCTCGGGTGAGCCTGTGTCATCTGCTAGGGTGACCTGCCTGTGTACCTATACCGCTGATTTCTGTGTGAGCCTCCCACTGCTATAGCAACTGGTCTCCGAGCCTGACCCCTGATCATGACACCAGAGGTGTTCTATCGGGTTGAGGTCAGGACTCGCTCATCTATGTCTTTATGGACCTTGCTTTGTGCACTGGTGCGCAGTTATGTTGGAACAGGAAGGGGCCATCCCCAAACTGTTCCCACAAAGATGGTTGCATGAAATTATCCAAAATGTCTTGGTATGCTGACGCCTTAAGAGTTCCCTTCACTGGAACTAAGGAGCTAAGTTCAACCCCTGAAAAACAACCCCACACCATAATCCCCCCCTCCACCAAATTAGAGTGCAGACTGTGAGCCAGGTCTTCTCTCCAACATCAGTACCTGACCTTACAAATGCGCTTCTGGAAGAATGGTCAAACATTCCCAAAGACACACTCCTAAACCTTGTGGACAGCCTACCCAGATGAGTTGAAGTTGTTATAGCTACAAAGGGTGGGCCAACTCAATATTAAACCCTACGGACTAAGACTGGGATGCCATTAAAATTCATGTGCGTGTAAAGGCTGGCGTCTCAATGCTTTTGGTAATATAGGAGAAGTTTTTATGTTTTTGATCTGATTTATGTAGACTGTGCCCTACACTGGAGCACACACACCCATGAACATTTGATGTCACACTTTTTCTTTGTTTCCACCTTTTTTTGGGGAGGGGATGCTTATACAGTTTTCCTGCAGCTGCCATGGTTGTGTTTTTAATAATTGGCCAATTATTATTTGTTGGCGTGTGGTTTTGTACTTTCTAGATTATTAGTGTTTAATAAAGTCATTTTCTTTACCGTTACAGGTGTCAGACTACTTTGCCCCCCATATAATATACATTGATCTAGAGATACATATTGAGGTTGAGCCCAGTCTGTTTTTGTTCCTTTTCATCTTTTTTGATAGTATGCTTGTGTTTAGTGTTAGTGTTAGCTAAGTTGTACAAGGTTTTAAATTAGAGTAACGAATAAGTCATTTGCATGTATTTAACACATATTTTCAACACTCCCTTCTCTTACATGACAATATTTATCATCAAATTAAACAAATTATAACAGACAAAAAAATAAACAGAGACTGAGGAAGTAGTAGTGTTCCCTTACCTTGGTGGTTTGTGGAAAAAAAATCCCCCTTTAATTGGCGGTCAGTGGGGGGTTAAAAGCTCCCTTTTTAATTCTTTGTTTTAAGTTTTTGTAGCACATACAGGAGAAACATTCTCAGCAGGTAAGTATACATAATATACCATCAATACTGGTGTACTCAAACATTGTATACAACTGACGTTGCATATCTATCCAACATATGTAGCCCAAAACAATGAAAATAGTACGCGAATGCCCCTCTAAACCTATGTCAGTCAGATCAGCAGGTGAAAAGACTGGTGCAAATCAGACAGAAACGGCTTGTCAGGCTTCAGTAGACTTCAACAAAATGGCGGCCGTCTGCACACAGACACCGCCTCCGTTTTGCATAAAACGTAATGAGATGGTTCGTAGATGGCTTCAGCTCCTGTTCTCCACCTTTAGAGAACTCCTCAAATGCATTTCATCCTTTTTGGGGCTTAATCATAGAAGCCATCTTTTACCCATCTCATTACATCTATGCAACAGGGAGTCGGTTGTCTGTATGCAGATGGACGCTAGTTTGTTAAAGTCCCATATCTGTTGTTACTTTAAAACAATAGCCTGAACAACCACGTCTTACATGGGTTCTGTCGCATAGGGGTTGATGTACTAAAACTGGAGGATGCAAAATCTGGTGCAGCTCTGCATAGAAACCAATCAGATTCCAGTTTTTTTTTGTCAAAGCTTAATTGAACAAGCTGAAGTTAGAAGCTGACTACCATGCACAGCTGCTCCAGATTTTGCACTCTCCAGTGAGACACTTCCTGCATGTATATTAGGACAGCAAAGATTAATTATCCAGAAATCATATAGGGTCAAGGGCAGAGGAAAGAGGCAAGGATAAGAAAAAAAAAACAGGTTGGGGGGATAAAAGAGAGAATAGTAGAAAGGGTCAGTAGGATTGAGGGATATTGCACAATGCCTGCACTCCCGAGAGAGAAGACACGTACTGAGTGCCCTGGAGGGTTTGGGGCAAGGCGACCACAGAGCTATAACGGGGAGCCCAGGATGTCTCGATATTCAGAGGAACAAGTAAACTCCAGTCTGTAAAACCATGTTCTGTTACAATATTCTTCCCTGTTATTGGCTGTTGCTGATAGTGTCTCCATTACTTGGGTTTTGGTAACCTTGGCAAACCACAGTCCAATGGGGGGTGCAGTAGGCTGCTTCCTCTATATCGGGATGCATGCCTTTGCCACATTCAATAGATCTAGCAGTAGGGAGCACTTATTACATTTAAGCGACATGGGAGTTAGATGTAAAAGAAAGGCCACTGCTTCCATTGCCATCTGGACATCCTTTAATTTGTAGATCGAATAGGTAATCTGCTTCCAAATCAGCAAATCGCAGGCAAGACCTGAAGACATGGAGCATGGTGCCCCCCTCCTCTTGACACTGCCAGCAGAGTGGGGAACTCAATGGGAAAAACCTGTGTAAGGTCGATGTCCCTTTTTTTTTGCAGCGTAACAATGGCCCGTTGCACTGAATGCTAATGGGAAATTATCCCCTTACATTGATGGCCATTGTAGGCAGGAAGATAATCCACCAATGCTTAAGGAACTCTGGTAAACTTCTTCAGAAGTTCTAGATTTCCAGGAAGCTGGAAATAAAGCCAACATACAGTATGGTGCAAATAAAACCCATTATTTTTATCATATACCCGGTTAAGTGTGCCGTTTTTAGTATGCCAGCTAGTGTCCATTGCGTGTCAGCGGTGGGGGGGCAGTGCTTACAACAACAGCCAATTGGTAACATATTATCATGTATATAAGATTTAGGGATTGTATTTTTGTATATTAAAAACAGAACTCCAGTAATGGTCTTAATTGCATAGTTATATTGGTCCAGCTTGGCACAAAGTAAGTATGCATATTTGAAAGCTGATGGGCTGCTGTGGAAGCTGACAATCACTGTAGTAGTTGCCACTACTACAGTGATAGCTGCGATCCTCCATGTCCTGTGCTGAGCGGCTTCCCCTCTACACACTGACCACAGGGAGTCATAAAGTGCTTTGTTTTTATTTGTTTTTTTTCAATGAATACAAGGCATTCTCTCATTGGATGAGGGGGGGATTTTGACGTCATTGCCTTTACTTTATACGTACTTCCAATGAGAGAATGCTTTGTAGAAAAATGCAAGGTGTTCTATGAATGGTGGCAGTGCCAAGTGAGCGACTTTCTGTAGTGGGTGTGCAGAGAGAAAGTTGCTCCGCAAAGATCGCAGCTATCACTGTAGTAGTGCCGACTACTAAAGTGATTGTCAGCTTCCACTGTGGCCAATCAGCTATGAGGTATACATATTTACATTGTGCCAAGCTGGATCAATGTAAATATGCAATAAAGACCCATGAGACTTTCACAAAAAACACCAAACAGAAGAGAAAAATATAGAAATACAGAATTGTATTACATAAATACAAAATGTGTAAAAATTTCCATTCTAAAATATACATAGAGTACAGTATTCATTCAAGAGCAGTTGACATTTTTGTTATATGTTGGTTTAAACAAGTATTTGCTATATCAACAATAGCATGATATGGCTGAACTATGTCATAGATATTCTCATGTCATGATGTAGCAATGTGGACTACAATTGCAAAGTACAGTGATCCTCCGGTATTTCTATATATCGCATGTCCATCTAGTGTCCAGCATTACTAACTGACATCATATTTGTGAGCCAAACTAAAGGGATTATGGGGTTAGTAGTTACTCAGAATGGCAATCACTCTGCATGACTATATACCCGGACTACATAACCCAGGGATCTTTGCTACCATCAGAGAGATTGCTGGGAGGAGCTATAAAAGAAGCCAGAGACCGGCCCCACACTCTCTTCCTCCTGGGCCTGATTTGTGGCAGACATCACCGTGCATGGAGAGCAGGGTCGCGGCCTACCACACGGGGTACAACACGGGGTACAACATTCCAACCCGGATGAGAAGGGCCTAGCACTGCCATTCATCTAGCATCACCTCGGCCATCCGACAATCCGTGCTTCGAGCTTCGCATCGGGAGATCGTCACAGCGAGTCCGCTACACGAACGTCGCTCCAGGAGCTGCTGTCCAGAAGGCATTGAATTGGTCTGGTCGTTGGTGAGAGGGCAGTTTCCTACCTTTGCAAACCTTTCCTTATTACTTCACTGGGACACTGTGTACAAACAACTTTACCTTGGTTATACTTTATTGCACCTACCTTTGAACACTGTACATAGACATCCTTAGCTTCTTCCATTTCAAGAAACCCCATTGCTTGTTACTGCACCTTATTGGATATAGTTAATGAGCTCCGACTGCCATCGAGCCTGTAACAGGGACATTACTGTCATTACTGCTTAAAGGGCCCTCATACCATTTCTATTAGGCCAGATCTCTCATTGTTATCTACAAATTATCTTGACATGTTATTGTAGAGGAATTCCTCTGCTGAGTTAGGACTCTTACCCAAAGCTCAGTAGATCTTTTGCCTCCTCTGTTAAAAATATCCTCTTTATATCGTTCCAGTAAACATTAATAGAATATAAACGCACTGAGTTGTTTGACTTATTACTTCAAGGTGGTGCAAAGATGTCTGAACATAGAGTGTCAGGTGGGTTGGAATGTTCACAAGGTCATGGCAGTGCAGATGAGCAGGTAAGTCCAAGCAGTCCCCAAGGGGGTCGTGCTACAATGTATATTCTCAACACATTTCATGAATCTTAGTTTACTTCATCAGGAGAACCATTGTTTGACCAACAATAAACTCAATAGCAACAAGAGGGGATGAGAGTTGGATCACCGTCAATGGATGCAAGAGGGTCACCTTGAGATGCCTGTCCTGGAATGTGTGGTAAAGTTGGGAGCCAAACACCAGGGCTACCACATGGGCATTGGGTTTATTTTGGGTTTGTGCTTCCCTAGGCAAGACTAAAATTGGGCACCCCCATCCTGTCTAAATTTGTCCTCCCCCCAGCCCCTTTAAAATTGTGCATGCCCGTGCAACAGCAACAAACTACATACAATTTAATATCCATAGGTGATGCTTTTAAAGCCTTTACAGCATTGGTCATCAATCCTGTCCTCAGGGCCAACTAACAGGCCAGGTTTGTAAGATAACTGAAATACAGGTGATATAATTTGCTGCTCAGTGATTGCAGTATTCTAGTCTGCATCTCCCCAAGGTAATACTGTACATAAAACTAGACATGTGCACTGACAAAAAAATGTGTTCGTTTTCGTTTCATTCGGTTTTTTGCTTTTTCGGAAATTCGGACATTTGGAAATTTCAAATGTCCGAATTTCCGGATTTCCGAATTTGGAATTTGCAGATTTCGGATTTTCCAAAATTCCGAAATACGGATTTCAGAATTTCCGGATTTTCGTAATTCGAAAATTCGGATATAAAAAAATTTGAAAATCCGAAAATTCGAAAACCTGAAAAAAAAAAAATCAGTAAAATTCAAAATAATAACTAACTATTAAATTTTAGGTATTGGAATTTCCTTTCAAATTTAGCTGTTTGTGAACGTAACGAATACAAATTTATCTGAAGTTATGAATTATCCGAAATAACGAATGCCGCATCTAAACATATGGAATGGAACAACCTAATAATAAATAATAATAAAAAGGTTTTATTATTATTATTGTTATTTATTATTATTAGATTGTTACGTTCCATTCGTTTAGATGCTGCATTTGTTATTTCACATAATTCGTAACTTCGGATAAATTCGTACCTGTTACGTTCACAAACAGCAAAATTTGAAAGGAAGTTCCAATACCTATAATTTAATAGTTATTATTTCGAATTTTACTGATTTTCTTTCATTTTTTTTTAAATTTTTTAATTTCCGAATTTTTGAATTTCGAAAATTCGGAGTTTCGGAATTTCGGAAATCCGAAATTTCCAAATTTCCGAATTTCCAAAATTTGGAATTTTGGAAATTGAAAAATTTGGAAATTTCGAAATTAATGAATTTGTCAAAATTCTTTAACCACCTCAATACAGGGCACTTTCACCCCCTTCCTGCCCAAGCCATTTTTCAGTTTTCAGCGCTGTCACAATTTGAATGACAATTGCGCGGTCATGTTACACTGCACCCTAATGAAATTTTTATCATTTTTCCCCACAAATAGAGCTTTCTTTTGGTGGTATTTGATCACCTCTGTGGTTTTTATTTATTGCGCTATAAACAAAAGAAGAGGGACAATTTTGAAAAAACACAATATTTTTTACTTTTTGCTATAATAAATATCCAATTTTTTTTTTTTTTTTAACACATTTTTTCCTCAGTTTAGGTCGAAACATATTCTTCTACATATTTTTGGTAAAAAAAAAAATCGCGATAAGCGTATATTGATTGGTTTGCACAAAAGTTATAGCGTCTACAAAATAGGGGATAGATTTATAGCATTTTTATTTATTTATTTATTTTTTACTAGTAATGGCGGCGATCTGCGATTTTTATTGTGACTGCGATATTGCAGCGGACATATCGGACACTTTTGACACATTTTTGGGACCATTCACATTTATACAGCGATCCGTGCGATAAAAATGCATTGATTACTGTGTAAATGTGACTGGCAGGGAAGGGGTTAACACTAGGGGGCGATCGAGGGGTTAATGTATGACCTAGGGAGGTGATTCTAATGCCCCGTACACACGGTCAGATTTTCCTACGGAAAATGTGTGATAGGACCTTGTTGTCGGAAATTCCGACCGTGTGTAGGCTCCATCACACATTTTCCATCGGATTTTCCGACACACAAAGTTTGAGAGCAGGATATAAAATTTTCCGACAACAAAATCCGTTGTCGGAAATTCCGATCGTGTGTACACAAATCCGACGGACAAAGTGCCACGCATGCTCAGAATAAATAAAGAGATGAAAGCTATTGGCCACTGCCCCGTTTATAATCCCGACGTACATGTTTTACGTCACCGCGTTTAGAACGATCGGATTTTCCGACAACTTTGTGTGACCGTGTGTATGCAAGACAAGTTTGAGCCAACATCCATCGGAAAAAATCCTAGGATTTTGTTGTTGTAATGTCCGAACAAAGTCCGACCGTGTGTACAGGGCATAACTGTGGTAGGAGGGGACTCACTAGGGGAGGAGACCGATCGGTGTCCCTATGTACAAGGGACACACCATCAGTCTCCCCTCCTCTCTGACAGGACGTGGATCTGTGTTTACATGCACAGATCCACGGTCCTGCTCTGTTACCCGGCAATCGCGGGTGCCCGGCGGACATCGCGGCCGCCGGGCACGCATACCGGGTCCCGAGCGACGCAGCGGGCACGCGCGCACCGGCGGCGGCGCGCGCGCGCCCCCTGGTGGCTCCGGAGGGCGATCACGTCATATGACATCCGCCCAGAACAACAGAAGCCTCATCCCGCCGTCATATGACAGTGGGCGGTGGCTTAGTAGTTAAAAAACGAATTTGGAACCAAACGAATTGCACATGTCTACATAAAACCTGGCCTGTTAGTGAGCCCTGAGGACAGGGTTGATGACCACTGCTTTACAGGTTACCACTTTAGATTTACACAGGAGGTCTGGTTCTAGAATTACTGCCCATGATCTGAAATTCATTGTGATACCTCACGTAAGGGACGATCGCTGTTTGCGTGTATGTGGGACCGACACATGCGTTCGCCTTTGCAGTGACAGGGGCACTTTAAAAATGTTTTAATGGCACTGACGGCTTCCAAGTAGGAAGAGAGGTCACGTCATTGCTTCAGGTTTACTGTTACAAACAGCCAATCAAAGCCTATCCCTGCTTTGCTTGGCTATACGGCCAGCTGGCAGATGCTCCGGCTGGTCGCTCAGGTCTCCTGGTGGGATGGGAGAGCCCAAGAGAGCCATGGAAGGCAGTGGGAGCTGGGGACGTCCCCTCCCGCTGCTTGTAATAGCAATCAGGCCGCTAGTAAGCCGGTTGCTATTACAAAAGAGCCAACCACGGCTCTAAAAATCGATACCGCGGTGATGCCTCTAGCTGCAGGCCACCCCCTTCGCCAAGGCAAACGCCATAGATACGTCCCTGAACATGGGACCGATGGACCATAGAATGACCAGACTACCAGATCCTTCAATGCAGGCATCCATCAAATATATATTGTATCAGTTTTGGATTGACTAATACTTTATCCACCAGAGCGTATTTAGGAGGCTTCTCGGTGACCCAGTAAGGACTGCAGCACTATGATTGTAGAAGGGGGGAATGGGGGTTTTAGCCAAGTTGGAAACTTTTGGTTAGTATCCATTGTCCTTGGAAATACATTTTATTATATTCCCTGATTCAGCAGCAGCAGAAAAAATTTGTCAGATGTTATCTGACCATCTTTTTTCTATCACAATTCCAGATTAATTAATTTGTCAAACATTTACATTACAATACACTGATAAAGTAGGACTCTGTGCAGATTCACCCTGGCCACTCTCCAGTCTACTATTATTAGAAGGGGTGTCCCCTTGGCAACGAGACCAACAAATAACCAGACGCTGCATGGGCCGTGACACCCATACAGACTTAAACATCTTTTACTGCTGAGATAAATATTTGTAAATCATTGCAGTATTCAATCATGAGTACCTCACTGTCAGCTTATAAGGTCACATCCTCTGAAAAAAATTACATTGTGTTGGTTACGGAAGAACAGCCGTGCATGCAAAAAGAGAAAGGGAAATGTCAGAAGTTTAAATGATTGGTTGGAATTGTTGAAGTAGAATTTTGCATGGTGAATATGGACAACCCAGGTTACTCAATCATTGCCTTAAAGTAAACCTCATTTGAAGTTGCTAAACTAACCCTTCAGGAATTTTGAACTTGTAAAAATCGTATCTACTCCTCAGTTCTGAGGTTAGACTTGTTATTATACAGAATTTATAATATAGCACCAGGAAGGAAACATAGGGTTCTGCTTGTTAGAGCTTGCAAATTAAAAGAAAGGGTCAACTGATACAAAAGATGATAACTGCGAGGGATGGGCTGTGGAGAAAGTGAAAGTTTAGTTTATAAGTTAGATGTGTATGGGCAGGGCCTACTCACCCTGCATACAGGGGCATGCTCATCTATGCCTGGGACTAGGTGGGGACTGCAGTCACGGGAAAAGTCTAACATTAAGGCAGTTCCCTGTCTTAGAGATGAGTGCAGAATTCATCGGAAAAAGTATTGTCCCGTGTCACTACACATTGTAACTTGGTTGCATTAGGAGAGATCCTGCTGAACCCATGCCCGCTCCACCAGTCCAGCGTACCTCTGTTACCTAACTCCCAGTACCAGGATCGCATGGACCTCATGCATGCACTCCTTTCTTCCCGTACCCTGTGACCAGGTCATGGATCTCCATAATGCGGATTTGATCCCAGCTGCTACTGTAAATCGACTGCTGGGTAGGGAGCCAGGATATCGATCCCCACGCTATCAGAGGACCCATCACACTTAGAAGATACCACGCTTAACGACTGGTTGCGCTGTAGCTTGTTCTAACTTGGTTATCCATAGCAAAGATATTGCTTCCTCTTGCTTTCTAGTAGACCTTGTAGTAGCTGAGCTTTGTACCCCACATGTGCTTTACTGACCCTGGTACTTTTGATACACTAAGACCAACATGCACCCCTTAAATTACTTCAGACCAAGCTAAGAACAGTTGATGCAACTTTACGTAAAGTAGATGTAAACCCACCACTCACCCAGTATAAACTAATGGCACAGTATTAATGTATATATACATGCAAGCCTACTGCCATGTATCCCTACCTTGCACCCCCTTCAGCAGTAGGAGCCCAAAACTCTGGAATCAGTGGGTGGGTCTCTTTGCTGGAGCTCAGTGGGCAGAGTCATGATGTCACAAGACTCCCTGCCCACCTCTACACTCTACTATTCTTGAATTTTGAGTAACATCCAGTCAAAATTTAGGAAAGGCACCACATGACTTCAGCATGCCCAATCATGCTGGGGTTCGGAGCAGTCAATCCTGGGAGAGCTGGAGAGGAGGGGGATGTGAAGCTGGAATCGTAGAGACTCTCTCTGCTCTCTGCTCAATCCTGAGATAAAGAAATGAGATGTCAGTCACAGTAGTGGGGGATGTGGCGACACTTGTCTATTTGTCGTTTTTTTATCTTACTACAAAAAGACAAGAGGATTGCTCAGAGCTGGATTAAATCTTTGTGGCAAGACTGGGCACAGATGACTTGACATCCTCTACTGTACCAGGTAGAAGTCTTAATTAAAAACATTTTTTTCAGGTTTACATCCACTTTAAGGAGTTTCTGTTAATACAGTTCAACATGAACAATGTCCATATCCTAACCCTAACTACAACTGTTTGGCTGCCCAAGTGTACCTCTACAAGGCAGTAGTCCATATTGGTGTTCTCCAAGTGCTGGTTGCTCTCGGGATCCCCAGTCCCTCTGACAGATTGCAAGGCACAACAGTCCTCCTCCCCAGTAGTTATGGCATGTCCTGCCTGATGTGGCCCATCCAAAGATGCTAAACCCAGCCTTCCCCCATATTTTTATCACTGCTGAGTAGACTGGATCCAGAAAGCCCGGGAACTGTAGCACACACATTAACTCTTTCCCCCCCTCAACCTGGGCCAGCCACTAACTAAAACACACTCCTGTAGGCAACCCTCATGCATGATAGCCTTCTAAAGAGAAGGGTTTTCAGGGATCACCTAAAGATGGATAGAGTAGGAGATGGTCGGACAGATTGGGGAAGGGAGTTCCAGAGGTTGGGAGAGGCTCTGGAGAAGTCCTGGTCAAGAGCGTGGGAGGAGATGACAAGGAAGATAGAGCAGGAGGTCTTGGAAGGAACAAAGAGAATGGTTTGGTTGGTATTTTGTGATGAATATTGGTGATGTAGCTGGGGACAGAGCTGTGGATGGCTTTTTAGGTTTTTGTTAATATTTTGAATTTTATTCACTGGGTCAATGGAGGAATTGGCAAAGAGGGGTAGCAGACACCAAACGATTGATTAGGTGATTTGGTGGATCAGTCTGGCATCCAAGCTCATCGTTGACTAAAGGGGGGATAGCCTATATAAAGGAAGGCCAACAAAAGAGGGAGTGCATTAGTTGAGGTGAGAGATAACCAAGGAGTTGAGGTGTCATTGGTTAGGAAGGGGCATATTTTGGATATGTTACAGAGGTTGAGGCAGCAAGATTTGGACAGTAACTGGATGTTGAGAAAGGATAGTTCAGAGTCCAGGAATACACCTAGTACCCTGGTATACAGGGAGGAACTTATAGATGTGCCACTGATCTTGATGGAGAAGTAAGGGTAGACGGCACAGGGAGGGGGAGCCTTTAAATTCTAACTATAGGCAGATAGTTAAACATTCTGAATCTGAGAAGTAGACCCTGTTCTTCAGTGTAGCTATTTTCTGTTGGAATTAAGTCTAAAGCTGGTCACACGCTTGGGTTCAGTCCAAACCAGTGTTAGGCCAAACCTGAAGCAAGCTGTAAGTGCCCGCCCAATGAGCTGTGGCCAGGGCATTCCCAGACAGCTTCCTTCCAGGTTGAGCCAAACATAGATTTGGACCAAACCCAAGCTTGTCCTTACAATACCCATATAGATTGTGCTAATTCTCCCTTGCTAGATATTGCACTTATGACTGATAGAATACTTGAACAGTGACTGCATCTGATTGGATGTAGCCAACAATTTTCATCTGGCTCCTTTAACAAAAATCAACTGAAAAATTGACTTTTCTCAGAGTTCCAACAGGTACCCCTCACAGGAGTTTGGGCTTAACCGCAGGCTACATTCAAGTTACTTAATGGGTACTAAGGGACACGGAGGAGAAAAGGTACCAGGTGATGAGGAACTGGAACTTGAGAGACGCTCAGCAGAGATTCAGACTGTAAATCCTGCAATGCCTTAGGGTGCTGGGGAGATGCAGCAGAGACCCAGACTGTAGATGCAAAGGCAACCACAGGAGAAATGGAGGTTGAGGCTGTGAGTGCTGATGAGGCTGCAGGAGCAGCTAAGGGACTACAGGGGTTACAGGTGCAGCAAGGACTGTGGATACAGCTGGGTGCAGGTAACTGCCTACACTACAACAACAATAATGCTGTGTGTGCTGGGCTGCCAGCATCCCACCAACCAATGAAATTGTGCAGATCAGGCTGCAAATGGCATATCAACCAATAATGCTGTGCAGCCCAACATGGCCCTGAGTGTAAGCACCTGCATTTGGCCTAGCATCAGCCTCTTGCAGTTCCCATACAGCATAAATCAGACTGGATAAGACAGAAACAGCACAAGAAGCCAGTAAGCTCTGCTGCAATGTTCATAGCTGGGTGTCAGATCCCCGCCCTCCTCGCTAACTTGCAATGAAGGACTGGCTAACCTCACACCACGATGTCACTTACGTAACAATGCCACTCAGCTGCGCCCAGCACAAAGATTTTCCAGCTTGCGGAACCACAATCTAGGTGCCAGCAGCCTGAGAACGATTGTCAATGGGCTAATTACACAATTAACCCTTTAACTGCTACCACTGACATTTGTTTAGGAAGGGTCAGGAATTCCATCAATTTAGCAATACCAATTATGATTTCAGAATAAGCGTCTGGAACACACACTGCCACCACAGACAGGTCTGCTCAGAGGCCTAACACACGATCTGAATTTCGGCCCACAAAAGACCAATGAGAGTTTTTCATTGGAAAATGCGACCGTGTGTATGCTCCATCGGTCTTTTGCTGGCGGAATTCCAGCCAGCAAAAGACAGAGCATGCTCTCAATTTTTCGGTCGGGAAAAGTTCCTATCCGAAAATGCGATCGTCTGTGGCAAAATTCCTACGCATGCTCGGAAGCATTGAACTTAATTTTCTCGGCTCGTCGTAGTGTTGTACGTCACCGCGTTCTTGACAGTCATAATTTCAGCAAACTTTTGCCTGACCGTGTGTACGCAAGGCAAACTTGAGCAGAATCCCGTCGGAAAAGCCGTCATATCTTTTTTCAACGAGAAATCCAATCATGTGTACGCGGCTTTACTCTACAACAGTAGCGCTCTTTAAGAGGCAGGTTTGTTTATAGCTTGCATTAAGAGCTTTAGAGACAAGGTTAACACTTTTCAACATAAGGGTTTATTATGAAAAGGTCAAAGTTGGTGCAAATAAAACATTTACAGAAAAAAAGATGTTTCAAAGAGATAAAGACAATATACAGCGACAAAGAAATAAGGTAGAATTGAGGAGGGAGAATACTTGCAATTAATGTCTGAGGGTGGCACAGTGGTGTAGTGGATAGCACTATTGCCTAGCAGTAAAAAGGGTCACTGGTTTGAATCCCAACTACAACACTACCTGCCTGGAGTTTGCATGTTCTCTCTGTGCCTGCGTGGGTTTCCTCCGGGTACTCCGGTTTCCTCCCACACTCCAAAGACATGTTAGTAGGTTAATTGGATCCTGTTTAAATTGTCCCTAGATTGTGTATGTATGAATGTGAGTTAGGGACCTTAGAGTGTTAGCTCCTTGAGGGTAGGGACTGATGTGAATGTCCAATGTATTATGTAAAGCGCTGCGCTATACAAGTGCATGAAATAAAATATGCTAACAGAGACCATGCTGATAGGAGCAGAGAGATGACCTCATCAGTTTGTTGCTTTGCCTTTCACTATTTAAAGCGAAGTTCCACACAAAAATGGAACTTCCGCTTTTCTGAACCCTCCCCCCCTCCGGTGTCACATTTGGCACCTTTCAGGGGGGAGGGGGGTGCAGATACCTGTCTAAGACAGGTATTTGCACCCACTTCCGGCATAGACTCCCATGGGAGTCTACGCCTCTTCCCGTCCCCACCGCGCTGTCTGCTGGGAACACACAGCTCCCAGGAGAGAGCGGGGACCACTTGGGACGCGCAGCGCGACTCGCACATGCGCAGTAGGGAACCGGGAAGTGAAGCCGCAACGCTTCACTTCCTGATTCCCTCACCTAGGATGGCGGCGGCAGCTGCCGAGAACCGAGCGGGTTCTCGGCGCCGGCTGCCGACATCGCTGGACCCTGGGACAGGTAACTGGCCATGTATTAAAAGTCAGCAGCTGCAGTATTTGTAGCTGCTGGCTTTTAATTTTTTCTTTTTTTGGCGGTGTGGGTGGACCCCCGCTTTAATCACAAGATGGGGGAGGGACACGATCTGTAATTGTTTTTGCCAAGCTAAATAAGTCTCAAAACTGGATAGAAAGAAATACAAATCCTTTGGCAGTTCAAACTGTTCCCATATGTCTTTCCTTTGTGTATTTAGCTTTTTGCCTGGTGTTCAGCTTTAAGGGAAAGTTTTGTTAAGTCATCTTCATAAGGCCTTTGTTCAGGGGATTTTTTTAACATGTTGAGCTATTAACAAAAATGCAATCCTTTCTGCGAAACAGTGAGAAAGCTCCTTTATAACACCCATCTATAAATAGCAGATGGTCTTTAGGCTTAAAAAATGACTGTTGCGAAACAGGACTTTTTTTTAAACAAGGTGTTTAAGAATCCTGAGGCAAATATGCCCGAGGTTGATGTAAAAATGAAAATAAATAAACACATGAAATCACAAGCACATGTTGCGATTGATTAGGAATCCTTAGTCGCTGGATAATCTTCAATTCATCCCGGGGTTGCTTACAGCAAAGTTTTGTTCAATGAGACTTTCACAAACAACCACATGACCACTAGAGGATTAGCATGACCTAGGGTCAGTATACTGAATCACATTAGATTAGCTCAGGATCAGGACATAATGATGTCTTAATTTAGTTTCGGAAATCTGATCAAAACCGCAGCAGAGAACGTGGTTTGTTGTGCTCAAAGTCGAAGCTCAATAGGCAATGCAGTTTAAATATAAGTACAACTATGGTAGTAACCTTAAAGGTACATGCCCATCAAGTATTAAAATGATGTGTTAGGCCATTCCTAAAACCCAGACAATAGACACACCGGCTCTGGGAACATTTGGAACTCAGAACCTCACATGTGAATTCCACAACACTCAACAATCTACAAAGAGGGGTCCTGTATTACATTGTAAGATTGAACCTCAGGACCAACGTTTCTAGAATCGGGAAGTTGGATACAGTACAACCCCCCCCCCCCCCCAAAGTTTTCATTGCCTCCAAGGCTACCCTTTTCAAGTAAAGTTGCCCATACAGGGTTAGATTTCCATTCGAATATTCATAGGAAAGTCTGGAAAGACATTTGTCAGAGCATTCAATGATGCTGCCGTTGAGTCAACTAATTTTGTTCAAAGGCCTTTAAACATTTCACCCAGACCTGCTACTTGAATGGATACCCAGAATGGAGTCCCTAGAACCCAGGCAATAAGCAAACACCAAGTCTAGGAACATTTGGAACTCAGAACCACTCATGTAAATTCTACAACACTCAACAATCTACCAAGAGGTGCCCTATATTGCATTGTGAGATTGGACTTCAGCACCAACGTTTCTAGAACTGGGAAGTTCGATCCCCCTCCCATTCCTGAGGTTGTCATTGGCTGCAAGGCTACACTTTTCAAGTAAAGCTGCCCATACAGAGTTAGATTTTCCTACAAACATTTATAGGAAATTCTGAAAAGACATTTGCCAGAGTATTCGATGATTGCTGACATTGAGTCAACTAATTTTGTCTAAAAACCTTTAAAAATGTTGTACAGACCTGCTACGTGAATAGATTTACTGTATATGCAATATATATATACACTAGAATCTACTTATGAATTACATTTTGCATACACTAAATAGAAAACATTGTATTGTATGTACTTAAAGGAAAGCAAAAGGAGGAGAGAGAAAGCACCAAGCCAATCCTTTAACCACTTTCCGCCATCATTATACTGCGGTCAGGTTGTCACGATCCCGTGAACCGTCGTAGCTGTACGTTGGCTCCTTTAAGCGGGATAGCAGGCGCACGCGCCTGTTGCATTGCGGGGGTGCTGATGCTCGTGGCCGGCAATCGCGGGCACCAGAGGCAGAACAGGGACGTGTGTGTGTAAACACACAAATCCCTGTTCTGTGAGGAGAGGAGAGGCAGATTGTCACGTACCTGGTAGGTTGTGAGCCTGAAGTGCAGAGAAAGACCTCCCTTACAGCTCCCACTCCCGTTCCCCTGGAATGGAAACAGAGGGTCAGGAGTGAAGAGTGGTATGGGTGCCTGGCAGGATCAACAGCTGCTGGAAGTACAGTAGTGGTGGCACCCTTGAAATCAGGAACCTGAAGACAGAAACTGAAATGCAGGTAGGACCAGGAACCCAACAGGTAAGCAGGCCGGATAGTGGAGTGCTGGACTGGAACCAGGAACAACAGCAGGTAGTAGCCTGGAACGCTGGGCTGGAACCAGGAACAACAGCAGGTAGTAGCCTGGAAGGCTGGACTGGAACCAGGAACAACAGCAGGTAGCAGACTGGAACACTGGGCTGGAACCAGGAACAACAGCAGGTAGTAGCCTGGAACGCTGGACTGGAAACAGGAACAAGCAGTAGGTAGCAGACTGGAACGCTGGGCTGGAACCAGGAACAACAGCAGGTAGTAGCCTGGAACGCTGGACTGGAACCAGGAACAAGCAGTAGGTAGCAGACTGGAAGCCAGTATATACAGCGGAGGGTCAACAAGCCGGTGGTCGGTAGTGGTCGGACAGCAGAGGTACCAGGGGTAATGCAGAGGGATGGTCAGGCAAGCCAAGAGGGTCTGGTGCAGGCGGATAGCAGGATGGTCAAACAGGAAGCCGGGTCAGATAACAGGATACACAGATCAGATCAGGAAACACACACAGAACGCTGTAGAGCAGACAGCGGGGATGGAGTGTAACAGGCCGGTTTAAATAACCCGCCTGACACCAGCGGGAGTGCGCGCGCGCGTGCCCGTGCGTGACCACACCTGTGAATGCGCGCATGCGCAATGGAACCCGTGGCTGAGCTCCCGTGCGCCTGGGACGCTGGTTACTGGCAGGATCTTCATGACACAGATCGTTAGTTCCTAATAGCTAGGAACCACAATCTGTCATCTCCTATATTCAGTCCCCTCCCCCCACAGTTAGAACACACAGTCAGGGAACACAGTTAACCCCTTGATCGCCCCCTAGTGTTAACCCCTTCCCTGCCAGTGACATTTACACAGTAATCACTGCATTTTTATAGCACTGATCGCTGTATAATTGTCAATGGTTTAAAAAATGTGTCAAAAATGTCCGATGTGTCCGTCATAATGTCACAGTCCCGATAAAAATCGCAGATCACCACCATTACTAGTAAAAAAAAAAATAATAATAATAAAAATGCCATAAATATATCACCTATTATGTAGACACATAAATTTTGCGCAAACCAATCAATATACGCTTATTGCGATTTTTATTACCAAAAATATGTAGAAGAATACATATCGGCCTAAACTGAGGAAAAAATTAGCTTTTTTTAAAAAAAATATTGGGATATTTATTATAGCAAAAAGTACAAAATATTGTGTTTCTTTCAAAATTGTCGCTCTTTTTTTGTTTATAGCGCAAAAAATAAAAACCGCAGAGGCGATCAAATACCACCAAAAGAATGCTCTATTAGTGGGGAAAAAAAGGACGTCAATTTTGTTTGTGTACAGCGTCACACGACCGCGCAATTGTCAGTTAAAGCAACACAGTGCGTATCACAAAAAATGGCCTGGTCATTGAGCAGCCAAAGCTTCCAGGTTTGAAGTGGTTACACAGCATAGGAATTTATTCAGTATATAGGTATAAAACAACACTAAAAACTTGTGTGAACAATGTTAGAGCACTTGCAGAGTGCTAGAGCGGGAGGGAGCTTCCACGTGCAGTGTGACAGGAGCATAGGAGGACCGCCGGGAGGTCTCTATTGAGGGATGCACAAGCGCTTCTCTCTCCTCCTTTTGCTTTCCTTTTGTTCACAGTGATCGGGTTCCCCAGCCTCGCTCCCTTTACAGCCTCCATTTAGAGACTTTTTTTAGAGACTGTAATTTTTAGGGGTTCATCCCCCAGAACTTTCAATCCACTCACCATTCACATGGTTGCACCTTCATGTATCAGTGTGCAGATGCATGCCTTTTAATTCAAATTTTCAACTCTAATCTTTTTCATCAGATGGTTTAGCGCTGAACATTATACCAATATTGTGTATGTGTTTCCTCCTAATGTTATTGTATGTACTTTCATACATTTCAATACCATACATAATCATGTAAAAGAACGAATGCTCATGGCCATGAAAGTTCCAATTCCTTTTCCTAGAACATGTGCATTATAGTATGACTGAGGACCAAATTACCCATTTGAATTTTCTTCATTCAGAAAAGAAATGAGAAACTTTTTTGTCCATCGCCAATTTTGCTTGTCACTGTGGTCGAAAACTTTTGTTGATTTGTCTCCATTAACCATTAGGAAATATAATGAATTTGTGTTTGCTTTTAACATAAGATTTTGGAATCAATAGACTTCACTGAAGAAAACCACATACATTGTTAGTAATTCATTTGTTAGAGAAAAAGTTTCCATCCTATTCCATTGAATTTCTCATCACCGCAGCTGAAAATAAATGTTGATTTGACCCCACTAGTGACTCGAAAATCAAACAAATGTTCTTAAAACAGAATATATCAAATACAAATCTATATTGTATGGCCAGCTTACGTATTTGGCATTTTGTACAGTAGAGTAGGGACTGACCAGTTTCAACATATATTGCAAAATATGCAAAAATAAATCCTGTTTCCATTAAGAAAGAAAGTGCTAAATAACTGCATGACAATTGTTTAGGTATACAAGGTCACAGCGCCCACTTAGTATAGCTGGGATAAATAAACAAGTAGGCCACTAAAGCCTTGCCAGAAAAAAAAGAAACAGCAGGTTCCTGCTGTCACAATAGTCATTTGTTAGAGGGTTATCCTAAGATCTGAAAGAAATCTGGCAACATAAAACCCAACACTGTTAAGGATTCATCAGAAGGTGGTCAGACATAGCGGCACATGTTGACCACCAAATGGTCATTCAGATGGGCATGCATGGTTATTAATAGACATGTGCACACTGAAATATTTAGTTTCGGAATTTCGTTTTTATCCGAAAAATAAATTTATTTAGTTATTCCCGAAATTTGTTTTTATTTATTTCGTTTTTCGTTAAAAATTGCATTTGTCCGAAAATCCAAATTAAGGTTGAAT
The DNA here is from genome assembly GCF_042186555.1 of Aquarana catesbeiana. Lineage (NCBI taxonomy): Eukaryota > Metazoa > Chordata > Amphibia > Anura > Ranidae > Aquarana > Aquarana catesbeiana. The sequence continues at coordinate 650,501,284 of NC_133327.1, forward strand.
CTGTCATTGAAGGCTTATGGTGTCTGTCGAATGTTCAAAGAAGATTAGACGGAGCAGCTAAACTGTACGACGCCGTATAGTTTACCTGCTCCGTCGAATCTTCTTAGGACTTTCAACAGACACCATAAGCCAAAGTACGTGTGTACGTCGTTCTAGCTATTTTACTGCTCCTCCTCTTTGGTTACAATCAGCCAATAACATTCATCATCATCATTATTTTTATCTATCTTTTCTCCCCTACGTCAAATCTGTTCTCCCCTACGTTGAATCTTTTCTCTCTATGTTGAATCTTTTCTCTCTATGTAGAATAATCTTGGACTAATAGAGTTTATTTTATTTATTATTTATTTATTTTAGGTACTTATATAGCGCCGTCAATTTACGCAGCGCTTTACATATACATTGTACATTCACATCAGTCCCTACACCCTCAAGGAGCTTACAATCTAAGGTTCCTAACTCACATTCATACATACTAGGGCCAATTTACACAGGATCCAATTAACCATGGGTTGCGTGGGTTTTCCTCCTCTGTCTTTGGAGTGTGGGAGGAAACCGGAGAACCCGGAGGAAACCCACGCAGACACAGGGAGAACATGCAAACTCCAGGCAGGTAGTGTCATGGTCGGGATTCGAACCAGCGACCCTTCTTACTGCTAGGTGAGAGTGCTACCCACTACACCACTGTGCCGCCCAGAGTTAAGGTTAGGCACATTCGACCACAGGTTTGATGGACACAGATTGTTATTGTCATCATCATGTCGAATCTCCTATCTATATCGAACTGTTGTAGCAACGAATACGAAAATAAAGCATTTGTTTATGTCGGATCTTTCGTTTTTCGGATTCTGCACTTTCGTTATCGTTTGTTAAAACGATAACGAAAATACCTGAAATTCGGACGAAAATGCATTCGGATGAAAACGAATGCACATGTCTAGTTATTAAATGACTCCAGGGAGAAACAACAGCAACTGTCCTAAATACAATATCCACACCTATTCACTTTTCCCCCAGAAGGGAATGCCAAAACCTATAGACATCAAGTAGCAAAGCCATGTTCCTCCACCAAGATGGCCACTTCCATACAGAGTACTTGGCACAGTGTAGTAAAAGGCATAGTGAGTCAGTAATTATTATTATTAATATTATACAGGATTTATATAGCGCAAACAGTTTGTGCAACGCTTTACAACGTAAAGGCAGACATTATGGTAACAATACAATTCAATACAGGAGGAATCAGAGGGCCCAGCTCGTTAGAGCAATGGGGAAAGATCATCTGCAGAGAGATCGCAGCCAAATACTGGTGACTAGTTCTTTGTTTCTGTCTACCTCTTTTTCTCAGTGCAGTTTCCAAAGTTCACTTCTTGTTTAATAGCAATAAATCCCTTTATATTAAAAGCAATGTTCTAATTGCTCACTTCACTTGCAAAGCCTGAGCTGGGCATAGGGCTGTCATACAAACTGGAAATGGCTTGATTATCACAAGGAAAGCTTATAAAGCAAGCCTCAGTCTCCTCATATAAACTGACAACCATTAGGATATCAAATAAAACATAAAACAAATGTATGCAAGACAAGCACTGATACAATAATACAACAGTACTAATAGAAAAATACATGCCCCCCCAAGACCTTACCATTGAAATTCATAGCATAACTATCAGTCCTCTCCTCATACCAGGGTGATAAATGCAATCCTGGACTCTAATTTCTCCTTCAGGATGACCAATCAATGACCAAATCTTGATGCCTTAACCTCTGTAACATTTCCAAAATGTGCCCCTTCTTAAGAAATGCAACCACAAAGCTACCATTTCACTCCCTGGTTATCTCCTGTCTCGACTATTGAATCTTCCTCCTCATTAGTCTACCTTTACATAGGCTATCCTCCTCTCAGTCCATCATAAATACTACTGCTAAACTCATCACCTTACTAATCGATCTGAAAATGCCACCCGTATCTCCCATTCCCTCCAATGGCTTCCAATAGCCCAACGTATACATTTCAAAATACAAACATCAACATTCAAAGCCACCCACAACTCTTCTACATGAACATTCTTGTCTCAAAATATCACTCAAACCATCCACTTCTCCCAAGACCTTTTTTAGCTCCCACTGCACCACCTGCCATGCTAGCCCCAAGGACTTCTCCAGAGCCTCCCCCTCTTGATCTCCTACTCCAACCTGTATGGTCAATGCATTACTGTGTCTGCCTTAAGCAATCCCTAAAAGTCTATTACATACCTGGTTGGTGGCCAAGACTAAAGGGCCTTCCTTACACCTCTGGTCCAAACACTCCTAATTGGGTTAATAGGAAGCAAGAGAGCTCAGAGTGGCATAGTTGCCAGAGGCTCTCTTTGTAAGGCATGCTTGGTCGGGAGATGCTTGAGTTGGTCATCAGAAAGGCCGCTGGAGGGAACACTCAGCAGGTTGAGAGTGTAGCCTAGATAGGTGGTGGTCAGCATCCGAGAAAAAAAAATGGCAGGGTATCAGGCAAAGTCGTTGTCAGGAGAGAAATCATGGTTATGTCAAAGGATCAGCAAAAAAAGCCATTGTCAGGGTCTAACCAAAGAACGTTCAAAAGAAAATTCAGCAACATTCCTTGTCAATTGTATTCGTGTATGGCTGGCTTTAGGCTACATTCCTTTCCAGAATTGGATGTATTCAGATGGAGCTGATGTTAATAGGATATAAATGCTCATTTACTATGATTGTCATGAACTGAACATGACGCAGTATTTTCCTTACTTACATTATTATTAAGAATGAGGAACATCCATCCTGGAGAGAAAATAGCCTTGTAACATTCAATCATAGAAGGTTACCTCTTAACACCCGTTAAAGTACAACTAAAGGCAAAACTTTTTTTTTTGTTTTGGACAGAAGGGAGAGGGATTAAAACACCTGTCAGTTTTTATTGCTGTCTGTGCCCCCTTTAGGGAGATTCGCCCTCTCTATTTGTCCTGTTTACCATTTACCATCATTGAAAGTGAAAGTGAAAAGAAAATCCCAAATTGGGTTTTCCCCAGAAAAGTAGTAGAGGTGAAACCTTCCAATGGGGACACTAATTCTGAAGAACTGGGGGGCCCCAAGAGATTCCCTTAATTTGCAAGGATTTCCTCTCACTTCCTGTTTTGGCTATGGGACTGGAAGTGAAGGAAAATCTCCATAATGGGACACAGATGGCAAAAAAAAAAATCTTACAGAGGTTATAACCCTCCCTTGCTTTATCGAAAAAGAAAAAAATAAGTTTTGCCTATAGTTCTACTTTAAGGTAAGCCGTTAAAGACTTGAAAGGAGTTCTAACTTTTTCCCCACTAAAAATTTCTGGCTATAGATACACTTTACAAGCGTTTATTGTGGTAAATGTCTGAACAGTTCATCATAAAGCATTGCCTATAAAAGAAAGAAAAAAGCATACACCTTCTAATATTTACAGTAAGAGGAACTCGGGTCTGATGATTTATGGGCCACTGACTCAGAGAAGTTAATTTTCCACGTTCATGTGTATATTGATATTTGGAATGAACTGCAAAATAATATTTAGAAGATTTAGACATATTAAGGGAAAATAACATTAACCTGACAGCTGAAAAATAAACCATCGCTCTTTAAACAGCCTCATCTTACGGCGAAGGTACAATCGAAGCAATTCACAGCATCCATTTGCAAGCCATCAGACACCGCTTCGCGTTAGCCGCCCACACCGCCGTGATTAAACAAAAGTTTATTTTAGGTTGGGAAGACTTGCAGGTGACAAACATTAGCTACAGTTTGATTCCTAGATTTTTAGGAGGATTATACCGCCAGCAAAACATAGAAATTCTCGCTCGGTTTGAGCCAACATTCAGAGACCTGATACGAACAATTTAAACAATCGCTCAAAGTTAAAAGCCTTGGATAGTTCTGAGAGTTTAATTCGATATTTCCTTCAAAATAAATGTAAACGGGGAAAAAAAATGGTAAGCAAAGCCGCCAATGTCCTTCTGAAAGGACGAATTCAACCACATTCCTACAGTGTTTTGCCACAAATGGAAGCCATTGAAAAACGTGTATTTCAAAAGCATCTGAAATAAACATTGTTTGGGGAACTGATTGCTGGGCTTATTTGCCACTTTGCTGCCTTAATAAAAAAAATCATGCATCATAGCTCCAGCAATTTACCTTCAGCTTGAACAGAGAAACAAATGCCTTTGGAATATGGAAGCTGAAAGTGATTAAAGTTGATGGCTTGGCAGCTGGACATGAGAAAATCGTAATTTGTTGTTTAGAATAATCTAGTAGGAAATGTTCCTAATTAGAAATGGCCAGTTTAAAGGGAAAGAAAAAATATAATGGGTGTTTTAAGGCCAAATGTATGGCCCTGTGCCAAGAGCAAGACAATTGTAGTGGATCAACTCTGGGAAAAAAGAAATAATAATAATATTAATGCCTCTCTTTGTAAGTCAATGGGATGTAATTGGAATCATGCAAAAGCTCACTAAAATGTGGATGTCAAAATTGTTTTAATTTTGAGAATTAATTCCAAACCCTGAGGCTTTAAAAAGGAACTGAACTTTGGAAGCTTAAAGACAGATACTTTGGAAGCTTTGTCCAAAAAAAAGACAGGCAGAGGGCAAAGCACTAGTCACCAGTATTGCCTATGGTCTCCCTGCAGCTGATGTTTCCCCATTACTGACTTACCATATTTTGTCCTGCACTGTGTCTCTGTGTGGAGGCAGCCATCTTGGTAGAGGCTGTGCTTTCTTTCCTCATGTCAGAACCTCCTGCAAGGAGAACAGGAAGCAGCACAGCTGTGACAGCTCCAAATTTCCTAAGACTAGCAGTCAGAGGCAGCAATGCCTTAACATGGTTGTAAAGGAAGAAGTTTTTTTATCTTAATGCATTCTATGTTCTTCTGTGTGCAGCAGCCCCCCTCAGCCCCCCTAATACTTACCTGAGCCCTATCTCGATCCAGCCATATTGCGCGAGAGACTCGGCTGTCCGGGACCCCCCTCCTCATTGGCTGAGACAGCAGCGAAGCACCATTGGCTCCCGCTGCTGTCAATCAAAGTCAGCGAGCCAATGAGGAGAGAGAGGGGGTGGGGCCAGGCTGCTGCCCCATGTCTGAATGGACACACAGAACTGTGGCTCGGCTCGGGTGCCCCCATAGCAAGCTGTTTGCTGTGGGGGTACTCAACAGGAGGGAGGGGTCAGGAGCGGCAAAGCGGGACCCCAGAAGAGGAGGATCTGGGCTGCTCTGTGCAAAACCAACTGCACAGAGGAGATAAGTATAACATGTTTGTTATTTTTATACAAAAAAAAAAAATGAGACTTTAGCATCTTTAAGTTGGCCATAGATGGATTGGGGTTTTTTTTTTTTTTGATCAGCCAGTGGGCTGGTCAAAACAAAATGAATGGATTCCCCTATTCACACATTTGAGGTGGATAGAGGAATTTTCCCTACTGTGCCATTGTGCCATTCCCTGCTCTGATAGGGGTAACTCCTCCACAATCAGAATACACTGATCGGCTGCAGAGCTGATCAAACAAAAATTTTCCAACAAGCCTGTTCTTTAGAAGTCAATCATTAGGATCATTAAGCCTAGTACACCCGGCCTAAATAACATTCGGCCCCTGTGTATGGCAGCTGGTCCGACAGAAGCTGGCTGTTCGACTGGCTTCTATCAAAGGCTCATGACCGAAAAAGGTCTGCCAACCGGCCAATGGCTGAAAGCGCTGACCAGAGTGTTCTAGTGGAACACAATAGCTCAGTAGGGAAGATCGCTGTATAAACATCGCATAGGCTGTGACCTGAGCTGTCAGGTTTTTTTTTTTGTTAACCCGCTGTGTTGATCGAAAAAAAAACTAGCAGTATGTAGGTGGCTTTAGGCTGACTTCTCGTGAATGGAAACAGCCATCACTGGATCGAAATTCGGTTGCTCCCTGCTGAACCCATTTTTGATGTATGGCTAGCTTTAGTTGGAGATATACAGCTATGAGGCTGTAGACACAGGAGTGCCTATGCACACTCACATACAAGAAAGCACACTGCTATTTTTCAGGTGGAATTAAAAAGAAAAAGGTACATTGTTCAGGGTAACAAATTTTTACATTTATCATTTCTTCCCTGCGGCACAACACAGATGCACTCTATAAGGCAGGGGTCTCAAACTGGAGACCCTCCAGCTGTTGCAAAACTACAAGTCCCATAAGGCATTGCAAGGCTGACAGTTACAAGCATGACTTCCACAGGAAGAGGCATGATGGGACTTGTAGTTTTGTAACAGCTGGAGGGTCTCCAGTTTGAGACCCCTGCTATAAGGTATTTGGAGCACAGACTGGTGGCACATATGTGCTCATGCGTATTTCTGCGCATTTACATGAATGCCGCCAGCTTCTGGTAGATGGGCACTATAGCGCCCCACAGCATTTATGCACATGCTGAAACCAGTCACATGCGTCACAGAGTTGCTACTTAGTAACTCATTGCCTCCTGGGATAGGTGTGATGTAGCACAGTGTCCCAGTGGGAAGCAGGGCCCAACCTGGGCCAGAAACTATAAAGTGCTGCCTTGCAGCATAAAAAGTAACAGGGACAAAGTAAGAAAATGTTCTTATGGTGAGTTAAAGAGGAAGTAAACTCTGATGGGTGTTACTTCCTCTTTGTTTCCCTGCAAAGGCAAAGCATAATGGGCTACTATGCATCGCATAGTAGCCCATTATGTGACACTTACCTGTAGGAGAAGCCCGCGATGTCCCCGTCTTCCTCGCTAGTAGCGAGCGTCCATTCTTCACCCCTCTTCCTTCCGGGGCCACAAACTCTGGCTCTATGACTGGCCGGGGTCGCGTGCCGCCGCGTGCCGTCACTCTGGCACATGCGTGCGGGAGCCGCCTTTAACGGCATGACCCGAGCTAGAAACGGCACAGCGTGCCCTTCCTAACTCTGGCGCGTGCGCAGAGGAAATCACCCTGCAGCGATTTGCAAATATCTCCTAGACCGTGCAGGTCTGGGAGATATTTCAAGCACCTACAGGTAAGCCTTAATCTAGGTTTACCTGTAGGTTAAAGTGGTTTAAAGGGTTTACAACCATTTTAAATTCAGTGTCAATGTTGGCCTAGAGTCTAACGCGGAATTTAACTCACCATAAGAACATTTTTGTTATACTAGGCCTTAGACCCTAACTGGATTATAAAAAAATATATATAAACCAATCTCGTGCCACAGATATAAAACACGTGTAGCAGCAGTTGCTATAACCTCTTAGGATTGCAATGGTGAACAACAGGGCAGCCGCGCTTAATTAATTGGACCTTATTTTATGTTAATCAACTAAATAAATCATAATAAATATATTTTACACTTTATGATTTATTTAGCTGATTAACATACAATAAGGTCCAATTAATTAATTAAGCGCATGTTGCCCCAATTGGGTCATATTTACTTTGCTAAAGCACCATGTATCATAAACCATAGTTTACTTTTTTCATAAAATAAATGGTTTTACCTAATTCACTGAACTAAGTAAAAATTCACTTTGCAAAGTGAAAAATAGGTATGTTTTGGCTGCACATTTAGCTGTCTGGCTGGCATTACCCTTTAGCACCTCCATAGCTAGATTATCGCCAGCAGTGCGTCAAATATTTCCAAACCTGGTGACCGTTGTGCCCTTTGTAAAAGATCGCCATCAGAGTTCTTCATTGTAAATAGAATCTGTTCTCCCCTGGGATGAAGTGGGTTTTATCTATTAAAGTTAATGTTTGAAAATGCCTTAAAAATTAACTAGACACAGTGGTTAAATGTTGCAATGGTCTGCTTCTGCAAGCACAAACAAACATTAAATGCACTTTCCGTGCTGCTCCCATAATGGCTTCTGTGTATATTCAGCAAGTTAAGTAGCCCATCAAAGATAATGTGTGCTTTTTAGCAAGTCCAATAATATTAGATTAAATGCAGCGTGTTTAACCTTGTGTTTTAAAAGAATGCAATCAATTGTATACCTTGGTAAATGCAAAACGAGAAAAAAAAGTTAAAGTGACACTAAACTCTAGTAAAAAAATAAAATAATTAAATGTATTCTTAATGGAAAAAAAGTACTTCTATTGGTCTCAGCCTCCTCCCAATCTCCAAATTCCAAGTAAAAAAAAAAAATAGCAAATCATTCAACATGGCGGGTGGTTATAGTCCACACCTTCTCCACATGTCCCCTCTCTCTTCTCTCTCATTATTTGTATACACTGCACTGAAGACCAAAAAGCTTGCACAAGTAAGGCCCAGAGCTATAAGCAATGAATAGAGCGTAGGGCCTGCGTGACATGGTGGAAGGGGAGCCAGATAGCATAGAGTTAATGTTTTGAAAGTGAGATGTAGGAGGTACACTTACGTGATTGGCTGAGGAGACGGGGTGATGGGGAGGAGTGTAGGAGATTAGCCTGCAGGGGGGGCTCAACTGTAATAGTTGGAGTCTGGAAGCCATCAGATGGACGGCCATTTAACTCCGCGTTGTGTTTAAGTTGTATTATTGGGGATAGGTGGGGGGTGGAGTTTTGGGATGGTAGGTTTGGAGTTTTTGGTGGTGACATCTGATCTAACCTAGTCATGCACCAGTGGTTTGGGGTGCGCATTTGGCCATTGGGTCATAACAGAACGATTTGCATGGCTCCAACCACTGCCTTATCTTAGGGATGTTTCATCAAATGATTGCCAATATTCCCATTGCACACATTCCTATAAATGGGCTCAACAGTAGTAGGTACTGCAGAAACTACCAGCTGGAAACTGGACTCATCACAAATCAATGCACATATTCGCCAGCACACAATGGATTGTCAATTGTCATCCAAAGATTTTTGTGCAGAAAGATCACATCACAAAGGTCCAAGTGCAATGTTTTGGGTCGCACAGGAACCTTCGTTAGGCATGTGATTGGGCGACATTTAAAGATCCATAGTGTGCTGGTGAATATGTGCATTGTTTCATCAAATGAGACATGTGAATACCATCTACTCTAAGAAAGCTCTACAGCTGATGAGCTTAGTGTCTTCTCTCTCTCTCTCTCTCTCTCTCTCTCTCTCTCATACACTCATTTCCCCTCTCTCTCTCCCTTATCAGCTTAGTCCTTAAAGTAGAATTCCACCTTATGCAAATAAATAAATACACCCAGACCTTCAGTTATGGAGCTGGAGGTCAGTATCAATGTATTATAAGTGCAGTGACTTCACCGCACTTGTGCTGCATTGAGAACTACAAGTCCTTCTGCTGTGGTGGCAGATCCGACTTGCAGTATTTTAATTCACAACCTCCTGTAAATTAATGACACGTCTGTGCAAGCCACAAACAACCTCAATGATTTCAAATATGACAGGATGCTGTGGAGAGAAGGACCCAAAAGATCCTGGAAAGGGGGGGGGTCGGTTGTGCGGGGTAGGGGGGTTGTGCATTTTGACCATGTCTCATGTTGCCCCCTAAAAATGGGGAGAAAGATCTTCTAACTATTTCATTTGCACAGGAATAACTTGAGGCTCACACATCAGACCTACTGCAAAACTGGAACCTGGACTTACCTTTTTTGCCTGTCTATATTTAGCTAGGGACCAGAGCAGGTTGTGCCATCTGTATATGCTGACAGTAGTATTCATTCTTCACTTTTGCAGGGTGACACTAGATCTAACAAAACAGTCTGTGGAGTTCCGGGGCTCAGGTGCTCCAGGTTTCTCCCAAGGGCCTACATGGGTAATGGGAAAAGACCTAGTCACAAAATACATAGGAAGACTGTTCACTTAATCTCCAACATTCCAAACCACCTTAAGGCTGGGTTCAAACTGGTGCGACACGACAGCCGTCCTACTTTGGATCCGACTTTGCCCTGCGACTTGGGGCATGGGTCCGACTTTCAATGAACGGGGATCCGACTTGGATCCCCGCCAATACCAGGGTCACAGTCCCTGGGCATGCTGGGACTGTGCCGTCATAAGGGGGCGGGGTCGCCGCCTATATAAGTCCATTGCGGAGCGCTCAGAGAGCGTTCCAGCTGGAGAGAGCGTCGTGTCAACATCGGAAGAAGAGAAGAGGGAAGAAGACAAGAAGGCAGAAGGTAGAAGTCTGGGCCACTGCTAGCAAAAGAGCAGCAGAAGTTAGCGGAGGAGCCGGCAGAAGATCAGGGCGCCCCCCTGCCCCAAAGCACCCACCCCACCATGTTGATGGCATGCGGCCAGGTACGGTTCGGGGGGGGGGGGGGGCGCTCGTCCCCACCCCCATTCCTGACCAGCCGGGCTGCGTGCTCGAATAAGGGTCTGGTATGGATTTGGGGGGGACCCCAACACCATTTTTTTGGCGTAGGGGTTCCCCTTAAGATCCATACCAGACCCAAGGGCCTGAGCTCCCAATGTTGGAAGGTTTGTCGGACCAGTGTGAACCCAGCCTAATACTCTGAGTAGTTTCCTTCATCACCTATTTACCACCTGAAAACCCATGATTGACCAGGAGATGTCTACTAGAGTCAGGAATCTCTTTCCAGAGATATCCATAAGTCAGTTGCAGACAACACAATGATTCCAGAACTCCCCAAAGATATTCAGTCCATCCTTACTCTAAAGCTGGCCACACGCTAGTAGATTTTCAGAAGAACGTTTGTTCGTAGAACATTCTCAGTATGTTCAATGACTTGATGAACGTCATTTTAAAATACTTTTACATTTTCTTTGGTTTTAACATTCAGATTTTGGAGACAATTGTCTTTCCTGAACGAAAATTCCATTCACTATTAGAAATTCATTTACTTGAAAAAAAAAATTCAGTCCTGCTCCTTTAAATTTTCTAGTCACTGCAGATTAAAGCAATGTCGGTTAGGGCTCATGCACACTGCAACTCAAAAACAAAATCTGCTTTTACAGGCATTTGAGCTTTTGAAGAAGCTTGTGCTTGTTTGTGCTCTTTTGTTGTTTTTATTGAGCTTCTTTGAGCTTTTTCGAGCATAAGCGTTTTTTTTTTCACAAACCCTCCCTGGATCTCATATTTTCCTTTTTTTGTGTGTTTTGAAGCTTCTTTGAGCTTTTTCGTGCTTTTTCGGTAGTTTTTGGGCACTTAGGCATCTTTTCTGCTCGAAAGCTCCTCTCAAAAACGCGAGGTTGGTGGGTTTTTTCTGCCTGTTATGCCCCATACACACGGTCGGATTTTCCGACGGAAAATGTGTGATAGGATCTTGTTGTCGGAAATTCTGACCATGTGTAGGCTCCATCACACATTTTCCATCGGAATTTCCGACACAAAAAATTTGAGAGCAGGATATAAAATTTTCTGACAACAAAATCCGTTGTCGGAAATTCCGATCGTGTGTACACAAATCCGACGCACAAAGTGCCACGCATGCTCAGAATAAATAAAGAGATGAAAGCTATTGGCCACTGCCCCATTTATAGTCCCGACGTACCTGTTTTACGTCACCGCGTTTAGAATGATCGGATTTTCCGACAACATTTGTGTGACCGTGTGTATGCAAGACAAGTTTGAGCCAACATCCCTAGGAAAAATCCATGGATTTTGTTGTTGGAATGTCCGAACAATGTCCGACCGTGTGTACGGGGCATAAGCGCATATGCCTGTAAACTCCTGAAAAAGCCATAGTGTGCATGGACACATTGGCTAACATGGAGGGAAGTTTCCAGGCAGAAAAAAGGAGAGCTCAAGAAAGCTCAAAGCCTGTAGGAGACGCTTTTTTGAGCTCCTTTGAGTCACAGTGTGCATGAGAAATTCTTTTTTTTTTCTTTTTGGAAATATAATGCATTATAATGAAAAAAAAAAAAAACTGTGATGATAAAATGCCACCAAAAGAATACTCTATTTGTGTGAAACAAATTTTATAAATTTAATTTGCATACAGTGTTGCATGACCAAGCAATTGCCAATTAAAATAGCATAGTGCTGAATAGCAAAAAATGCCCTGGTCATAAAGGGGTAAAACCTTCCAGAGGCAAAGTAGTTAAAAAGTAGTTAGAGGCAAAATTCTACTATTATATGGCCAGCTTTACATGACAACTTGCATCCTTGTATGAAGGAACTTTATTGTGTATACTCAACTCTCAATGGGCATCAAGCCCAGAACCGAATGATGGTACAGTTATATCAATTATATCCTGAATTCAGCCTGAATTGGTGCTAGAACGTTTCCGTGTGTTTTGCTTACGAGTTTGAATATTTTTTTACCCATAATTTAATGTTCTTCAAACATTTTCCTGATTTCTTTATTCATTTCTCTCCAACTTCTCCTATTTCCTGCCTTGTGCAAATATATTTATTATTTTAGTTTTCTCTCACATGTGATGTAGACAAAAAGATTATTTTTCATTGTATGATTTCTTCATACATTTCTGAGAGCTATTCCTAGGTTCAGAAAGTCAAAAATTTCCAACATGGCCAATCAATTTTTTCCTTCAGTTTTAGTGGCCTGAGAGGATCTGTTACAGTTGTTTATTGCCCTTGTGAAATGCCTTTCTTCTTGATGTTTTCTGACTGGTCATTCTACTGCCCCTCTGACCGACATGTACAGTGCAGGACCAGCAGTCACTAGTGGTATGGTCCTGCATTGTATGTGATAACATCATGCCCCCCGACCCCCACATTCTGTCTCAGAGTAGAAGAGGATCAGAGCTTCAGCTTTTGTGGGATCACAGGCTTAGGAAAGTAATACCTTATATAAGAAGATCCACAAGGCAAGCACTTTATTCTTGTTTTTTGGGGGTTTTTTTGCTAGCCCAGTGTTTTGCTTTAATAAAGATAAACTCTGGGGTGAGCATTGAGGAGTAGCTAAAAAAAGCTCATATCACTTAAAGGTCTTTTTGAAATGTTTATTGGTTAGAAGCATCAAATAAATCCAATGAGTTTTGGGGGAAAGGCCTTCCCCTTCTTTAGGGCTCGAGTTGTAGATGTTGTTACAATCATGATGAGAAGTGTGATAGCGCTGGACCAATAGAAGCGAGACTTGGTTCTGATAAATATTTGACAAAGTACGTCTTCCTTCAAAGAATCTGGTCCCTGATGATGGTATGTTGTTGCATGTGGACCTTGTTCTGGTCCTAGGCTGCTATCTCTCAGCAGACGATAAACACTGGAGTAGGTATTGAGGAGCACCTATTACAAAAACTCATATCACTTAAGTTTTTTTGAAAAAATTACTGGATAAAAACATCAAATACAACCAACAAGTTTAAGAAGAAAGGCCTCCCCCTTCTCCAGGGCTTGAGCGGTGGATGTTAGAATCTAATAGAAAATCTATGTTAATGTTTTATAGAGACTGTCATCTCCAAATTTCCGGCTGAGGATAGTGAGGGCTTTAAAGCCCAGCCACCGCGTATACGCTTCCACGGTAGCAGGAGGTTGTGTGCTGAGAGCTCATTCGCATGCTGCCAGCACACTGACTGAACTGCCATTGACAGCTCTTGGTCAAGGCTTCTGATGAGGAGACACCTGACTATGTTACCTCAATGAGAGCCAGTCGCAGAGGCTTCCTGGGCTTTAAAACCTTCCTAAAGGGTGGCCCAGAGGCAGCAATAAGGGGTTAAGGATATAAGGATGCCCAAGATCTATTTATCCATCTTGTCATTCACTGTCCCAAAATGCATGCTGTTACTACCCTTTATCCCTTACCCTTTCTTGCCACCGCATATAAGTGTTACATGATAGGCAGGAGGTTCATTTGAAAAACAGAGATAGACACCCACCTAAACCATGACTAATTTAACCACTTCCGGACCGCCCACCGTTGTTATACGTTGGCTGTTTGAAGAGGAATATCGTTGTTATGGCAGCAGCTAGCTTCCACAACCCCGGTATCCTCTTCTTCAGTGAGCAGTCCGGTTTCAGATAAAAGTGGTCTCTGAGGTGGATTCGCAGCAAGATCGCTTTTATCGGCGGCAGGAGAGGGCCCCCCCCTCCCGCCATGCTCCGGTGCCCTCTGCTGCTTACCGGATCCGTCAGCAGCGGCGGAGGTGAAGGGATCGGATCTTCACCCTTGCTGGGCATGGAGATGAGTGAGGGGAAGATGGCCCCCACCCGTCTCCATAAAAATGCAGGGCGGAAGCGACGTCAAAACGTCACTTCTGCCCATAGCTCTTAAAGGGCCATTTTTTTAAAATAATTTTTTTAAATGACAGTTTTTTTTTATTGCATTTTGGTGTAAATATGAGATCTGAGGTCTTTTTGACCCCAGATCTCATATTTACGAGGTCCTGTCATGCTTTTTTTCTATTACAAGGGATGTTTACATTCCTTGTAATAGGAATAAAAATGACACAATCTTTAAAAAAAAAAAAAAAAAAACAGTGTAAAAATAAAAATTAAAAGATAAAATAAATAAGAAAAAAAAAACTTAAATGTGCCCCATCCCGACGAGCTCGCGTGCAGAAGTGAATGCATATGTGAGTAGCACCCACACATGAAAACGGTGTTCAAACCACACATGTGAGGTATCGCCGCAATCGGTTGAGTGAGAGTAATAATTCTAGCCCACAACCTCCTCTAAGTCAAAACATGCAACCTGTAGAATTTTTTAAACGTCGCCTATGGAGATTTTTAAGGGTAAAGTTTGTCGAAATTCCACGAGCGGGCGCAATTTTGAAGCGTGATATGTTAGGTATCAATTTACTCGGCGTAACATTATCTTTCACAATATAAAAATAAAATTGGGCTAACTTTACTGTTGTCTTATTTTTTAATTTAAAAAAGTTTATTTTTTCCAAAAAAAGTGCGCTTCTAAGACCGCTGCGTAAATACGATGTGACAGAAAGTATTGCAACGACCGCCATTTTATTCTCTAGGGTGTTAGAAAAAAAATTATATAATCTTTTGGGGTTTTGAGTAATTTTCTAGCAAAAAAAACTGTTTTTAACTTGTAAACAAAAAATTTCAGAAAGAGTCTCGGCCCTTAAGTGGTTAAATGATTTAAAAGGGCAGCAGAGTGGCTAAGTGGTTAGCACTTCCCCCTAGCAGCACCAGGGTCTGCGGTTTGAATCTCAACCATGGTACTATCTGCCTGGACATACATGTTCTCCATGTGCTTGCGTGGGTTTCCTCCCACACGCCTGTCTAAACTGGCCCTAGTATGTACAGTATATGTATGAATGTGAGTTAGGAACCTTAGCTTGTAAGCTCCTTAAGGGCAGGAACTGATGTGAAAGTACAATGTATATGTAAAGTGTTGTGTAAGTTGATGGCGCTATAAGTGCGATATGGCACTAAGTACCTGTAATAATAAATTACCACTTATGTCTTGGGGTGGGGGTGGGGGGCTTGTGTAGCTCCACATTATGCACAAATTATTATTTTTATACAGGATTTATATAGCGCCAACAGTTTACGCAGCGCTTTACAATATAAAGAGAGACAATTCAGCAACAATACAATTCAATACAAGAAGGTTAGAAGGGCCCTCCTAACCCTCTTGTATTGAAGTGTATTTTTGCTGTATTGTCTGGTTTGTCCACCCTTGATCAAGGTATGTTGCTTGATTATGTTAGAATTTAAGCTCTAGGGACCAGGGACCAATGACTCTATTTACTATGTACGGGAATGTGTAATAATATGATAAGATAAAATAATAAATGATAATACAAGGAAGCACCAGGGACCATGATGGTTCTTCTGTAAAGTCCCATCACTCTCATACACCAATGTTTCAAGCAGCAGACATACTTATGTAAACTATCTAACATCACATAACACCTCCCAACTAATGTGTCAGGTACAAGACATTTAGGTCCTTCACACTCACTGTATAACTGACATGCCTCATTGTCGCCCCTTTGATCCCGGCCCTTTTGTTGTTTTCTCATTTGCATGTTTTTCTCCAGTCAGCTATTTGTCCATGTCTCAGGCTGACTCTGTTTATTTATATAACTTCTGTCTACTCATCTCTACCACCCGATTCTGCACTAAAGCATTTCTACACATCCTTCATAGACTGTATATACCACTGACCCTGGGGGAAGGTCACAGGGCCAATTTTACTAGCTCAATCTTGCTACTAAAATTGCTATGTCACTGAAGTTGGCCATGTCAGCTGTCAAAGTCACTAAAGTTGGCCATGAATGGTTAGATTTTCGTTCATAGAGAAATTCAGAAAAAGTATTTTTTGAGGACATTCTTTCTTGCCATCATTAAAGGGATAGTTCAGTTTTCCCACAAAACTGCCTATGTAGCATTAGGGGCATTTATAGTTAAAAACAAACTATGCAGCTCTGACTAAAGTTGAATAGGGATGAGCCAAACACCCCCCCCCCCGTTCGGTTCGCACCAGAACATGCAAACAGACAAAATAAGTGTGCGAAAATGCGAACACCGTTAAAGCCCATGGGACACGATCGTGATAAATCAAAAGTGTTAATTTTAAAGGCTTATAGGCAAGTTATTGCTATAAAAAGTGTTTGGGGACCCGGGTCATGACATGTATCAATGCAAAAAAAGTTTTTAAAACGGGCGTTTTTTTAGGAGCAGTGATTTTAAGAATGCTTAAAGTGAAACAATAAAAATGAAATATTCCTTTAAATATCGTGCCTGAGGGTCCCTTAAGCTGCCTGTAAAGTAGCGCATCTTTCCCAAGTTTATAACAGTACGACAGCAAAATGACATTTCTAAAGGAAAAAAAGTCATTTAAAATTGCTCGCGACTGTAATGTATTGCCGGATACCGGCAATATACTAAATAATGAATTGAAAAAAACGGCGTGGGCTCCCCACCAGTCCATTACCAGGCCCTTTGGGTCTGGTATGGATATTAAGGGGAACTCCATGCCAAAATGTAAAAATAAAATGGCGTGGGGGTCCTCCCTAAAATCCATCCAGGCCCTCTAGGTCTGGTATGGATTTTAAGGGGAAACCCACACCAAATAAAAAGAAATGGTGTGGAGGTCCTCCCAAAGTCCATACCAGACCCTTATCTGAGAATGCAACCTGGCAGGCTGCAGGAAAAGGGGCCGAATGAGAGAGTGCCCCCACCTCCGGGACCGTACCAGGCCACATGCCCTCAACATGGGGAGGGTGCTTTGGGGTCCCCGCAAAGCACCTTGTCCACATGTTGATGAGGACAAGGGCCTCATCCCCACAACCCTTGCCCGATGGTTGTGGGGGTCTGCAGGCAGGGGCTCATCAGAATCTGAATGCCCCCTTTAACAAGGGTCCCCAGATCCCGCCCCCCCATGTGAATAGGTATGGGGTATATTGTGCCCCTAACCATTCACCAAAAAAAGTGTCAAAAAAGTAAAAACGGCAGCAGACAGTTTTTGACAATTCCTTTATTAAAAAAAAAAGTGGCCCACAATGTAAATCCACTGTCAATCGCGGCGCCGACAGTCCAGAGAAAAAAGAAAAAACTGAAAAACTCCACCTCCATGGGATGCGTCCCACCTTTGGTATTGCCACTAAACATGCTACAAAACAAATCATTCTCGAGACACTCCTGAGCAGTACAGAATACCATTGGTCACCAACTTCACAGCAATGAAGGTAAAATGATGGTTATCAAAAGGGGACAACAACATGTCCTAAACGAAGAAGAAAGCAAAGGGAGAAAGAGGAGAAGTCAGGAGAAAAGAGAATCCCCCTTTTTTTTTTACACCTGCTTACCTGGTTGCAAGTCCTGCACGTTTGAGGTACTCATCCACCCAGGGGATCCAGCGTTGGCCTGCTAAGATCCAGTTCTTTTCCTCCAACCCGCTTGGTCCCATACCCCCATCCACTTCAGTGATGTCATCTGAAAGCTGACGACACTTTTGGGTTCATCCAGTAGCTTCCTAATGAGCCCGCCTGGCCCCACTCCTTCCTTCTCCCTTAAAGAGGGACTATGCCTCTTGGGATATGTGAAATACATATCTGTTTTGTCACGTTTTCGGGGTTGTGTTTGATATGTGCTAAGAGAGATCACACAAATTCTTAAAAGTGTAACATTTATTAAAAGTAACGACAAATATAGATACTATTAGAAAATATGACAAGAATACTTAACTAAAGATCAGTGGTGGCTGGTGTTCCATCATCCGGGGGGGGGGGTAAACGGACCTGACCATGATGCCCCCCCGTCACTAGCTCACTCACCCTGTGCTGACAGGTGGAGACGGTGGTGGCAGCTTCCCCCCTCAGACTCCTCCGTGTCCTGGGCTTTCCATGGAGACGGCGGCGGCTTCCCCCTCAGACTCCTCCGTGTCTCATGCTTCCCATGGAGATGATGGTGGCTTCCCCCCTCAGACTCCGTGTCCCAGGCCTCCCATGGAGAAAGCGGCGGCGGCTTCCCCCCTCAGACTCCTCCGTCCCTGGCTTCCTATGTGTCTCCTCAGCTGTACATCACCCCCTCCTTCCTCATCATAGACCAATAGGATGGCTTCTCCTTTTGGGCCAATCAGGTAACGGGTCTCACCATCGCTTCCTGATTGGCCAGGAGGAGAATCAGTGTGATAATAGCGAATATTCATTTGCTATGTCACACAACTGGGTGGGATCTGGGCGAAGTGCTCTGCGCCCCGAGCCCACCCTTTCTTGAAAACTATTATGCCCCGTACACACGGTCGGACTTTGTTCTGACATTCCGACAACAAAATCCTAGTATTTTTTCAGACGGATGTTGGCTCAAACTTGTCTTGCATACACATGGTCACACAAAGTTGTCGGAAAATCCGATCGTTCTAAACGCGGTGACGTAAAACACGTACGTCGGGACTAGAAATGGGGCAGTGGCAAATAGCTTTCATCTCTTTATTTATTCTGAGCATGCGTGGCACTTTGTCCGTCGGATTTGTGTACACATGATCGGAATTTCCGACAACGGATTTTGTTGTCGGAAAATTTTATAGCCTGCTCTCAAACTTTGTGTGTCGGAAAATCCGATGGAAAATGTGTGATGAAGCCTACACACGGTCGGAATTTCCGACAACAAAGTCCTATCACACATTTTCCGTCGGAAAGAGCCTCTGGCTCTAATCCACGCTTCAAACCCCCCATTGTAATCCATGGTCCAGTGCCCTTTATGTGGATCAGGGGCCGGACGCATGGATAGGGGGGGCGCCCCTAATGAACGGGCCGCCACTTGTCCATAGACACCCACAGCACCAGTAAGCCACAGCCCCACTTCCTACTGACAGGAGTTTGAATGACCGCAGTGGGAGCCTATGGCTCCCGCTGCTTGCAGTTCTCCTGTGAGATCTGGAAGTGAGAGGAGTGGTGCTGAAGCCAGGACAGTGATGGAGTGGTGAGAGGCGTCAGGTAAGTGTTTAGAAATGGGGGAGGGGGACAGAGGAGTGGGCTGGGTAGAACATGTAGGTTTACCCTAAAGTGTAACTAAACCCAGGACCCTGCATTTACTATATCTGATGTCCCACAGTACACAAAACATGGAAATGCATGTTGGGGTCCCCCAAGGTTCTGTTCTTGGACCTCTCCTATTTTCAATCTACACCTCCTCCCTGGGCCAACTGATAGCCTCCCATGGCTTCCAATACCACCTCTACGCTGACGACACCCAAATCTATTTCTCTACCCCTCAGCTCACTCCCTCTGTCTCCTCACGTATCACTAATTTACTATTAGATACATCAGTCTGGATGTCACACCACTTCCTCAAACTCAATCTATCCAAAACCGAACTTATAATTTTTCCTCCTCCATATGCCCCTTCCCCTGATCTCTCTGTCGAAATCAATGGCACTATTAACTATAAGCCCATCCCCACATGCCAAGGTTCTAGGTGTAGTCCTGGACTCTGGAACTCTCCTTTAAGCAACATGTCCAATCACTGTCCAAATCCTGCTGCCTCGACATCCGCAACATCTCCAAAATACGCCCTTTTCTAACCAATGACACAACAAAGCTCGTAATTCACTCGCTGGTCATCTCTCGCCTCGACTACTGCAACTCCCTTCTCATTGGCTTACCTCTACATAGTCTATCACCTTTTCAATCCATCATGAATGCTGCTGCCAGACTCATCCACCTTACCTATCGCTCTGTGTCTGCTACTCCTCTCTGTCAATCCCTCCACTGGCTTCCGCTCGGCCAAAGAATTAATTTCAAAATACTAACAACTACGTACAAAGCCATCCACAATTTCGCCCCCAGCTACATCACTAGCTTGGTCTCTAAATACCAACCTACTCGCTCTCTTTGTTCCTCTCAAGACCTCCTGCTCTCTAGCTCCCTCGTCACCTCCTCCCATGCTCGCCTCCAGGACTTTTCCAAAGCCTCTCCAATCCTATGGAATGCCCTACCCCAATCTGTCCGCTTATGTCCTACGTTAGTATCTTTTAGATGATCCCTGAAAACCCTTCTCTTCAGAGAAGCCTACCCTACCCACACCTAACAACTGTATTTTCATTTTCTCCATCAGCTCACCCCCCATAGTTATTACCTTTTTGTTTCCACTAGACCCTTCTAGATTGTAAGCTCTAACGAGCAGGGCCCTCTGATCCCTCCTGTATTGATTTGTATTGTAAGTGTACTGTCTGCCCTCATGTTGTAAAGCGCTGCGCAAACTGTTGGTGCTATATAAATCCTGTATAATAATAATAATAGTAAATATAAACTGCTAAATACTTTTTCTCATCAGCAATATTTAGCAGTCTTGTGACTTCTATCAGTGTATGGCCGAGCACTGGTTAAAGCTTGTAGGAGGAGTTTTCCTTCTACTTTGGCTGTCCTATGAGGCTGTTTGACCCCTGACCCTCTCTCTGGACAGTGCTGATTGGCTCTGTGCTGATCACATGCACCCTCCCAAAAAAAATACACACCAAACTGAATATGTGCAGAGTGACTCCAATGATGTCTGATCAGGAGATGGATTGGGGACTGTGGAAGAAGGGGAGGATCAGAGAAGGGAGGATCAGAGAAGACAGGATCAATCAGCCTTTTTACAGAATGCACAGGATTGACCCCTTAGGTTCCACGGTGAATATAGCCAGCATGCTTTACTGCATATACAGACTGATTTTACTGTTGTGGGTTTAGTAACACTTTCATGCAGAGAATGAATTAAGGTAAAAAACATTTTGACTTTCAAACCACTTTAAGGAAAAAAGTTATATATTAAGAAATCTAAAAACAGATGGGGGAGGGGTACAGATATGATCAGTCAGCTGCTGGTTCAGCAGGAACCAGACGAATTTTGATCCATGGATGGGCAGGCTGGTTGTACTGAAGTTGATCACTCAATCAACTTCAATACAACCAGCCTGTCTGGGTTTTTTTCATTCAATCACTGGTGGTGGCTATAGCACCAGCAGTGATTATTGTATTCTGAAGGCTGGGAAACCTCATACTCTCAGAATACAAAAGCTCCGCGGGAGAATTTGAAATGAAAATTGCTTAATGTATGGCTTGCTTAGGTGGATCGCCTTTAGCTTCCTACATATCATTAATGGCTGCCTTCTTATTTTTATTTCAGCCCATCTTGCAATTAAGTGCTGCTGATCTCCTCCAGCCTGTTTCAACCACGTCCTGTCTACATGCACTCTCTCCAGCATCGGCTGCATGTCATTGCTCAGGACTAGTGATGGGCTCAGGCGTGTTCGGATCCTAGTCCCAACCCACCTGAGCAATCCCACCAGGAAGCCTCACTGTACACCGCCAATCATGAGTAGCCTAGTCAGGGCGAGTGTATGTGCAGCTGCAGGCCGGGAAAGGGCTCACTGCCCATGACTGGCAGTGTGCAGTGAGGACTTCCTGGCGGGATTGCTCAGGTGCGTTGGAACTAGGATCCGAACATGCCTGAGCCCATCCCTACTCAGGACCGGTTAACTAAGAGTAACAAGAGTGGACCAAGCCTGCACAATGTAAGCCTGCACAATGTGTGCCACTTGTAATCTCCATGGGGGGGGTATATGACAGCGTGACAACTGCGAGATGGCCGTCACTCAATAACAAGAGGTACCTGAATAAAGCCCTAATGGCAGGGTCTCCAGCTAGTCTTTAAACAAAAATTGCACAGATTAAAAAAAAAATATGAAAACCGCCTTTGAAATGCTGTACACATGTTCAAACTCATATGAAATTGTAGTGATTGGGTTTAGCGCTACCTAAGAATGAAAGAGCCTGGTTTGGCTCACAGAGAAAATTTCACAAGGGAAACTAAATCCAGCTCTAAAGAGTTAGAAAGACCACCGTCCGTGTCAATGAAATAACACACTTTGCTTTTGTACAGAAACTTTTCACTTGCCTACCAAGACTTTGGGATTTTATACGAATATAAAACAATCCAAAAAAAAAAAAAAAGTCTTTGTTTCTACACTTATTCCTGGTGATAAAGGGGTATTGTGTAAAGGAAACGTGCATTGCCAAGTGCGTCCTTTCTATCAGGTGGTGTAAGTCTAAGATCAAAGCCCTGTTAAAGCTTTTTCATTTGGAACACACATACACTTCCAAGCAAGTTCTCATGCAGCACAAAGTTGGCCTCGGTGAGAAGATCCTTCTTACAAAGCCTATTTTCCTCTGTGTGCACAAAAAAAAAAAAAAAAAGCCTGAATGTCCTTCAGAAGTTCAGTGTGTTGGAATTCCTTTCCAATTTCATTTGGAATTTTCCTGATTAGAGAGACTTTTCTTGCACCTACAGTGTCCTGATTCAAAGTGACACCATTCACAACTTCATGGGATTTCTATACATTATTTTTTTCAGCTTAAGAAGAAATATACATGTACTTTCGTTGAAATGCCCTACTTGACTACTGTATGTGCCTTGCCTGCATAATGACAGAGGGCTGCTTGAGTTTAATAGATTTCTAAATCGCTGGGTTTGAATGAAACCTGAAGAAAAAAAAACCTTCCTAAAAGAACATGTCCCTTTTTGAAATATTGTATATATCATGTTAATTAGGCAAGCCCTAAGTTTTGGTGGGCACAGATGTTCTTTACCTACCTGTTTGCTTACCCAAATTATTACGATTAAAACCACTAATTATTTATATAGAGCAGCTATTCTTAACCAGGGCTCCATGGAACCCTTGGGTTCCTAGAGGCTTTTGGGGGTTTCTTGATCAATATCTGACTGACCTCTCATTTGATGACACCAATGGTCTTTTTAGCTGTCTGCATGGGGGATTCTGAGCAACCACTGTTGGGGGGGATTTTTCCCAACGACCCCGATAAATTGGTTTTAGCAGAGGTTTCCCATCTGTAAATAAAGGGTTTCTGTGGATCAAAAAGGTTAAAGCCATAGATGGTTCGAATCTTGGCTGGTTCAGTAGGAACTGGCTGAGATTTGAACCATGTATGGGCAGGCCGAATGTACACAAGCTGATCCATCCATCAACTTGGGTACAACCAGCATGTTGGATTTTCAGCATGTGATTATTGCCAGTGGCTATAGCCACATAGCAATAATCACTATGTTCTCCAAGCAGGGACGGCTCCGCGGGCCCCCCTTCCACCCAGAGAATACAATGGTTCCTTGGGAGGGATTCCCCATCAACATTGGCCCCATCAAATTCGTTTTAGCAGGGGTTCCCCATCTGAAAATTATTTCAAGTGTTCCTATGGAGCAAAAAGGTTACAGCCGGGCCATAGATAGTTAAAATCTTCGCTGGTTCAGAAGGAACCGGCCGAGATTCAAATCATCTATGGGCAGGCTGAATGTACACAAGTCTATCCATCCATCAACTTGGGTACAACCAGCATGCTGGATTTTCAGCATGTGATTATTGCCAGTGGCTATAGCGCCAAGGGAGGGATTCGCCCATCAACACTGGTTGATCTAAGTCTGGTCCAAACCAGCATCTGACCTATTAAGAATTACTGAGAAACTATAAAGGCTCCCCCCCTATAAGATGACCTTTTGGCAACTTTACAAGTCTGCGTAAATTCATTCCTCATATGTCGCAATATGCAAAACGTTAATCATTTATTTTTTAAAATAATCTCTATCTTTTATAACCAAAGTGACTCCAGCATCCCAGTGTCCAGAATCCCCACCCCTGATTTTTGCTCTTTTGCAGATTTCTGTAAAATCTTCTGCATTTGACAAACTTTCAGGTGTGTCAGATGCCTGGTCCTCCTGGACACTGTGGTTTCATCCACTGGCCCCTATGTCAATATTCTGTCTGTCTGTAGTGACACAGGTAAAGGCAGATGGAATCACAGCATGCCAAATATGACCAAGCATCCAAAAATTCCAAAATCATTTCGGATACAGAATATTCTTAGCTCTGCAACAGAGAGATTAGTTGGGCAGGCGGTGATACAGGTAAGTATTTACTGTTTTCTTTACAGACCAGGTTTATTTTATTTTATTTTATTATCTAAGTACAAAGTCACTTTAGCAGCCCTTGAGTCCCAATCAAGCAAGTTTGTCCAGGTTGAGATGATGCCATATACAGATTTTATACTTACACATAGATCCAAACTTGCAATTTGCAATAGAAAGATTTTCTGAAATATTCATTATTTTGACAAAATAAATATGTTACCTACTCAACAGTCAGGGCATGGAAGCTCCAGTGGAGGATTTTCAGAGCTCAGTATTTGTGGCACCTATTTATTCATGAATAATACTCTTGTTGACAGCACCACTGGATCAGGGGTGGGCACGTCTCGGTGGAACTCTACTTCCCATGGACCAGTCTATCAGATTACTGGCACTTGCAAAGTGGGATGAAGATCTCCCATTGACAATACTTTGAGAGTACACAAACCCTCTTGCTGATTAACCTTCCCTATGTTAGGTAGTAGCGCAGAAGCAGAAGTTATAGAGAGAACCTTTGCCTCAAACATATGTTCATCAAGGGTCCCATGTTCCTTGGCTGAGATGTGTGTGGCCTGTTTAACAATCCAGAGTTACAGTTTCCAAATGTAGAATCTTCTCAAATATTTTACAACAGAAAAATTGTCATCGCTCCTTTTTAAGATCTTTGGTTATTTTCAACAGATGTCTGAATAGTCTGCTAAATACGTGGAGACGTGGCTCTAGGTGCCAGCATTTTAATAATGTGTGTTGACTTTAGCTGATAATATCTAAGGCAAGGAATTGACATCTTAGGTTTGCAAACAAACTTTTCCTCTTAGGCCATCCCTAGGTCCAAGCAAGATTCAAATACATCTAAGGTACTGAGAACACATAATACTGATGACTATTTTAACACAGCATACTTCGCAAACATGCTGAGTAAATAGATACCATCATCTCACATGAACGCTTTGGCATGCTTTAACTTTTGTCAATATATAATATGGTGACACTATTTAATTCCTATTTAACCTGTCAGGTGCCCGGAGGACTAATTCATGCTCATAATGAAGATATGCGGGTTACACATATTAAACTTTTTGAGTTTTAGGTAGATGTTGTAAACCAACTGACAATTTTTTACACCTTAAATGTTTTATATTTGAAATCTATTGGCCTTTCTCAGCTTTAAAATACCAAGTCCTACTTCATACCCACAACTAATTTATACATATCACACCTTCAATAACAGTATACCATAGGAAATATTTCATATGGCAGTCAAAGCATGTTTTTCTGTAATTAATCTATAGATACAGTATTTCCATTAGCCTTACTGTAACAGACAGACACCTACAGTAAGTAGTGCATTGTTCCTACCCAGTCTGAACATTGAGGTTAATGACATTAAGGGTTGCTCTAGCCTCCAGAAGGAAAGCATACTGTAATACTGTACAGTAAATAGAAAATGTTCTACCATAAGGTAATTGTTTTAGAACTGGCTTTGATGGCAGGAGGATGTTGTGTACAGCTACTGGAAATCCATTATGTAATGAGTCAAAATAAGATGTAAAATGCGGTGAACCACGCCACTGAAACTGACGCAAGGAAAGCAGAATGAGGCCAGTACATTTGACATTTGCTTCAACAGCAGTTGATGGTAAGTGAAAGTTTTGTGAAGCATATTTGAATTCTAACAGATAGCAATAATAGGCTGAAGATACTTAAAAGTCACATTATGTGCAAATTTGACAGTC
The DNA here is from genome assembly GCF_042186555.1 of Aquarana catesbeiana. Classification (NCBI taxonomy): domain Eukaryota; kingdom Metazoa; phylum Chordata; class Amphibia; order Anura; family Ranidae; genus Aquarana; species Aquarana catesbeiana. Next base: position 650,527,215 of record NC_133327.1, read on the forward strand.
TGATAGTGTACCGTGTACAAACCATCATGTCATCATTTTTGAAACATCAACAACTGGAAGTGACAGGAAAGCATTACAAAGTGAGGAGAAATCCCCTCGTAGGCAGTTGGCTTCAGAATAAATGCTTAGCTGAAAAATAAAAACTCCAGCTCTCAACCAGGAGATAATAAGGTGTGTAAAGTTTCTTTAGGTGCAGCCCTCCACAGATCTGGAAATCTTAAATCAACTGCAAAAAAACACACACAAGAGAACGCCACTCTTCGTGCATTACCTCCACAAATTTTTTTTATCAAATTCCAAATAACAAATAAATACTCACAAAACACAAAACAAGCTTGTAACGCAAATGCTTCAGCCTTGGGCGGTAATTTCCATTGTAAAATCACCAGATGGAAAAGCCAACTTGTTTTGGGAGTCAAACCCCCTTACCTCAGAGCTGAACTTCCTCAGAATAAGTGCTGGCTGACCTGCCGTGGTGACATTTTTGGACTTCCCATTGTGATGATTACACACTGAGGGGACTGTTGTAGGTGTGCTGGAGTATTATATTATACCTAACAAGCACACACCTGTAATACTAGCTACCTCTATATTTTCATTCAAAAAGATTTCATAACCTAAAATAAACAGCATATTGATTAGCAGAATGAAATTATGATTTGTCAGATGCCAAATGTGATATACTGTCTGATATATGTTTCTCCTAGGAGGTCTAATGTGTCCTATTCGCTTCCTGGACTTTGTAATATAATTATGGTATCTTCTATAGGGATGAGCTGAACACCCCCCTGTTTGGTTCGCACCAGAACTTGCGAACAGGCAAAAAGTTTGTATGAACACTCGAACACCATTAAAGTCTATGGGACATGAACATGAAAAATCAAAAGTGCTCATTTTAAAGGCTTATATGCAAGTCATTGCCATAAAAAGTGTTTGGGGATGTGGGTATTATATATATTCCTTTAAATATGCCTGGGGGGTGTCCTTAGTATGACTGTAAAGTAGCTAATTTTTCCCGTGTTTATAACAGTGCCACAGCAAAATTACAATTCTAAAGGAAAAAAAGTAATTTAAAACTACTTGCGGCTGTAATGTATTGTCGGGTCCAGGCAATATAGATAAAAATCATTAAAAAAACGGCATGGGTCCCCCCCAGTCCATTACCAGGCCCTTTGGGTCTGGTATGAATATTAAGGGGAACCCCGCACCCAAATTTAAAAAAAAAATTTCATGGGGGTCCCCCCAAAATCCGTACCAGGCCCTTCAGGTCTGGTATGCATATTAAGGGGAACCCCGCACCTAAATTTAAAAAAATGGCGTAGGGGTCCCCCCAAAATCCATACCAGACCCTTATCCGAGCACGCAACCTGGCAGGCCGCAGGAAAAGGCTGCAGGAAAAACTTACATTCGATTCGCACATCGGGCTCATCCCTAATCTTCTACTACATTATTTTTACCACTTTTTAGGAAAGTAATCCCATTACATTAGGAGTTATAGAATTTAAATAAAAGTTGAATATTGAGATGTATGAGAGTTCAGCTATTGATCAAATTAGGTCACTACCCCAGTTTTACAGATGTGTATTCCTTAAACTGCACTCCAGACCATTTACGACTTGATCATTTATGAGAGGGCCTCATTGGAAGTGCTTTGCAGACCCTGCCTAGTTAAGGTTTATGATATTTCTGCATTCCTTCTAGCTTGGATTGTGTTTTGTCAAACATATCTCCTTCCTTGACTACCTAGCATTGACAGGAGATGTGAAAAAAAAAAGATGGCATTGTTTTCAGTATTATTCGCCCATCATCTCCACACAGTTAGAGGTTTGACAGACCTTAATATCATTACATCTATCCCAGTTACAATAGTCAGCAGGACCAGTAGAGAGGGTGTAGCCAATTAGGGCCACCAATAAGGTGGCACAGCCAGCCCTCCTGTACCAGGCCTGGGTCCCGTCAGTTCAACAGGGGGGCCCAGGCACCTGCCGAGGACTGGCTGTTTGTCACTAAAACCGATCCTCCTGTGGCTCCCACTGCTCCACAGCCAGCTTCTCCTCCTCTACTTCCTACTGGCAGGGGGAGCCACAGCAGGATCGGTTCCAGTATCCCTGCCCCTATCCCCCTCTGATCATACCCACCCCCTGATGTCTCGGTCACCCTGTATGCCCACGTAGTGATGCCAGCTTCCCCTCCTCTTCCTTCTGCCGGCTGCAGCTGCTGTGGGGCACACAGGTGGATTGTTTCAAGAAGGAGAGTGGGGGGGGGCAGCAAATATTACATATTTCCTGACCCCTTCTTTTCATGAATAAACACAGTGAGTCAGCATCAACTGTTCCTTTGTTCATTCATAACTGATGCATAAAGCGTAAACTGTGTGGGGTCTGTTTAGATCCTTGACATTTCACAAGAGCCCCCCCCCCCCCCCCCAAAAAAAAAATTGTAAGCAATAATAAAATAAACAAAAAAAAGGACTGATTCACGTATGCTTTTCTCTCTGAAGAACAAACAGCATGAGGATTTCTCTTCGGAGAGCATTTAACAGTCTGTATCGCCTCCTCACCATCTGCTTTATCTCTGCACTAGCAAGCTGCAACTGTGTGCATTGCACAAGGTTTCAAGGTGCTGGCAGAGCAGCACTATTCAATTGAATGGGTCGCATTCCACAATTCCTACACTGTGTGAGAAGCAAAACATTGTGGCTGTTGCATGTGTACATCCCCATCCGCATCCTCTGCAGCTAAAAATGGTAACGTTGGGGGGGTAAAAGCACAGGTCAACCTTTGGATTTCAGCGCTCCCACCCAACCTCACATGTGAACAAGCCCCAATTCACCATGTGAATGATGGATCTCAAATATGAGGAGTGACTACAAGCACTAAATTTATTCTCGCTAGAGAAAAGACGATTGAGAGGGGACATAATAGCGATTTACAAATACCTTAATGGTGATCCCAGCATAGGAAAAAGCTATTCAATCTCAGGGGGGGTAAGAAGACACAGGGCCACACAATGAGATTGAAGGAGAAGCGGTTAAACCTTAAGCTGCGCAGGGGTTTTTTCACTGTCAGGGCAATAAGGATGTGGAACTCTCTTCCACAATTGGTGGTGTCAGTGGGGAGTATTGATATTGTTAAAAGACTCTTGGACGTGCATCTTAAAGAACACAACATACAGGGATATGGGAAATGATTACCGACACTGACATACATACACCAACACAGGTTGATCTGGATGGACTGTTGTCTTTATTCAACCTTACCTACTATGTAACTATATATGTTCACGTGGCTGAAGCCGTCTGCTACTCTATGGGGATGCAGTAGCTGTACAAACACAGTCGCAGGTCCTAATTTGACAGGTGAGGGTGAGTGACCCTAAATGCACAAAATGCACACTGTCTGTGTTCAGGCCCCTTCACCTGCACCCATGCACCTGTCAAATTACAACCTGCGGCTGTGTTTGTACATAACGTAACATAGGCTGCCTACACACAGCTTCAGGCAGCTCCAGCCACATAAACAAAATGTTTATTTACACTGTACAGGCCACATCACCCATGTGAATGCACCCCAGTACCTTTTAGTTTTAGCCAGAATTTTTTTCTGTTCACTAATAATGATTTTAGTGTATTTTTAGCAAAAATATAATTTGATGTTTTCATGGGGGGAGGGGGGTCTGTCAGGTAGCCTGAAGGGGCCCCTTGATTTCTGAAAGCAAACCCTATGTCCATCCAACAGGAGCACAGGTGCACACGTCTTGGTTTCAGGAAAACTGTAGCGTAGACCGTTGAAACACATCGATAGGATGTGTCTTATACTCACCTTTTCACGTATATGCTAGATCCATGGTGAGTAGTCAACAAGGAGCTGCACAGCCACCTCTGCAAGCACTTTGGCCAGTCCCTTGCTTCTTCTGCACCTGTTCAGAGAACATCCCAGTCATTTCCTAAAGAAAGACATTCTGAAAGGCAGCTCAACAATAGATGGCCCCTCCACAGAAATGAATAGGTAAGTTCTACGCATGCACAGAAGAAGCTGGGGACAGGCCGGAGAGTTTGCCGAGGTAGCTGTGTGGCTCCCCATGGGCTGGGGCAGTTATTATTTGCTCACAGTCCACCTATATACTTTCCTGCTCCAATCAGCAGATGAAAGTGGCATTCCAACTGTAGGGTTTTTTCAGATTTGAAGTTATTACAGTAGTTGAAAAAATGTTTTGTGGCTTTTAGGGTTATGAAACAAATTATTATTTATTGATCTTCTCTAGTTCTTGACCCCTTTAGGTCACATGGCCAATCCCTCTGAAAGATCAGCATTACCTCAACTTCCCAATCCCATAATAAATTCTCTAGCAGAGACAGACCTGCATCTAGCCATGTGTGTAATGTTTGCTTAGACAAAGATGTCATAAAGTTCGGGCAGTGATCTATGTTCCTTCCCGGTATTACAATAACCATAAGAACAGCTCTCTCAGTCTCTTATATAAAGCTTATTATGTAAGTCAGACAGCCCCTGCAGCAGGGAACAGCAGACTGCATGGCATGGGTGTGCCATGGGCCACAGACACTTTATTAACAAATAACTTAATAAAAAAAATCAACCACAATAAAACCAACACAATGTATCAATGCCATATACCATCATAAAAAAAATAAAAAATAATAGTGAGCCTTTCCATTCCTAAGGGTTGAAAACAGTGTCAAACACACAGTTAGCAGTGTCAAACACACAGGGTGTTCGCCTGTTCGCTGAGTAGCGAACAATTTGGGGTGTTCGCAGCAAATTCAAAAGCCGCAGAACACCCTTTAAAAGTCTATGGGAGAAATCAAAAGTGCTAATTTTAAAGGCTTATATGCATGGTATTGTCATAAAAAGTGTTTGGGGATCTGGGTCCTGCCCCAGGGGACATGTATCAATGCAATCTATGTAACCGAGTGGCCCTGCCCCCCTCTGACGCCCCGGGAAAGCCATAGGAAAGTCCCCGTGCACCAGAGGGGGGCGGGGTCACTGCCTTCAATTATAAAAGAACTGTCAAAGCGAAGACGCGTCATACGATGGGAGCCAGGCTTTTTTTTTTTTTTTCGGTCCGTCGGCGGAGCCAGAGAAGAAGAATGGACTTCGTGGGACATTTTAATTTTTTTATTTTTTAATAAAGGACTTGTCCCAATCCGTGTCTTGTAAATTTTACTATTTTAACACTTTTTTTTGTGAAATAGTAGGGGTACATTTGTACCCCGTTACCATTTCACACAGGGGGGGAGGCCAGGATCTGGGGGTCCCCTTGTTAAAGGGGGCTTCCAGATTCTGATAAGCCCCCTGCCCGCAGACCCCCACAACCACCGGGCAAGGGTTGTGGGGATGAGGCACTTGTCCCCATCAACATGGGGACAAGGTGCTTTGGGGGCTACCCCAAAGCACCCTCCCCATGTTGAGGGCATGTGGCTTGGTACTGTTCAGGAGGGGGGGGGGCGCTCTTTCGTTCCCCCCTCTTTTCCTGCGGCCTCCCAGGTTGCGTGCTCGGATAAGGGCCTGGTATGGATTTTTGGGAGGACCCCCACGCCATTTTTTTTTAAATTTTGGCGCGGGGTTCCCCTTAATATCCATACCAGACTTGAAGGGCCTGGTATGGAATTTGGGGTGACCCCCATGAAATTTTTTTTTTAATTTCGGTTCGGGGTTCCCCTTAATATTCATACCAGACCCAAAGGGACTGGTAACGGACTGGGGGGATCCCATGCTGTTTTTTTTCAATGCCTTCTTTTATCTGTATTGCCGGGACCGACAATTCATTAAAGCCGCGAGTACTTTTAAATTACTTTTATTCCTTTAGAAATGTCATTTTGTGCAGAGACTGTTCTAAACACGGGAAACACGCGCTACTTTACAAGCATACTATAGACACCCCCAGGTATGAAATTTAAAGGAATATTTCACTTTTATTGTTTCACTTTAAGCATTATTAAAATCACTGCTCCCGAAAAAACATCAGTTTTTAAAACTTTTTTTGCATTGATACATGTCCCCTGGGGCAGGACCCAGGTCCCCAATCACTTTTTATGATAATAACATGCATATAAGCCTTTAAAATGAGCACTTTTGATTATTCATGTTCGTGTCCCATAGACTTTAACGGTGTTCATGTGTTCAAACTAATTTTTTGCCTGTTCGCATGTTCTGCTGCGAACCGAAGCGGGGGGGTGTTCGGCTCATCCCTAATGTCAAACACACTCCTTCCTTCTCCAAAATGTATAGCCTAAGCAGACTAAACAGTGCTACTAATAATCAGATTTTGACTTTATAATAAAATTCAGCAGCTAGGCCTTCAACTCCATCTCTTAACAACTCCCAACTAACATGGAACATGTTCGTGTCTTTAGGTGCAGGCTGTAATTGGCAGCGTGGTTTTACTTTCTCTCAGTCTAAGCAAACAAAACAGGCTACTAACATGCTAATTTTGACTTTTTATCGAAAGTCAGCAGCTAGGCCTTCATCTCAGTCTCTATCCAATTCCCGTGACCCCTGAGGTATGGAGCATGACTTTCACAGGAAGGTCAGTGGTGTCTTTTAAAGTTCAGCTTTACATAACAAAAGTAAAGGTGAAGGTATGAAGCAGGGGTCTCCTAACTTTCTATATAAAGGGCCACATTACTGTCTTTCAGACTTTAGGGGGCTGGACTGTGGCCATTGGTAGTAGAAAAGGTAAATTGGGTATCTGGCGCTCCAGGAGGCAATGCCCTTATTTTGTAATAATGTACATTTGATTAGTCAGTCTTTAGGTAAAAACAAAGTTGAACCACGGTAAGGGGATGATTTAAAAAGAAGCAGCCATCCTCAGAGTGTGTCCAGCAACTCTGCAAAACATATAAAAGAAACAAGGGGGGCGGGGAGGCGCCTCTCTAAGTGTAGTATTAAAACAGTATCATTTATTGCACAAGATTAACAACACTTACAAGATATAAGTGGGAGTCATGCTCGTCATAAGTATGTAGTCCTGGCAGTTCTACTGCGTCCCACAGGCTCCTCACACGATCCGGGTAGCTGGGAAAGGTTCTGATGTGATGTTGTGCTGAATAGCTGTACATTCATGAAAACCAGGAAGTACCGAGCTCCATGCTGTCCATCTTGAACCGGAAGAAGAAATGATGTCACCAGCAGGGGGCGGGAGGAAGGGGTCAGGACTGTCTCTGTGGAATGAAAAGCTACGAGCTCGGAACTCACAGCTCCTTCTACTGGCCTGTTGTTCTCTGGAGGAAAGCATCATTAAATACACCCTCATGGGCATGTGTCGTTGGGCCCCATTGCTGGTGTCATTGGGAGAAATCGTGTCCCATTTATTAGTGTCATTGAGAGGAATTGTGTTCCATCATCGGTGTCATTGGGCCCCATTGTTAGTGTCATTGGGAGAAATTGTGCCCCTTCATTAGTGTCATTGGTAAGAATTGTGTCCCATCATTGGAGTCACTGGGCCCGTCATTGTTATGCCCCGTACACACGGTCGGACTTTGTTCGGACATTCCGACAACAAAATCCTAGGATTTTTTCCGACGGATGTTGGCTCAAACTTGTCTTGCATACACACGGTCACACAAAGTTGTCGGAAAATCCGATCGTTCTGAACGCGGTGACGTAAAACACGTACATCGGGACTATAAACGGGGCAGTGGCCAATAGCTTTCATCTCTTTATTTATTCTGAGCATGCGTGGCACTTTGTCCGTCGGATTTGTGTACACGCGATCGGAATTTCCGACAACGGATTTTGTTGTCGGAAAATTTTATCTCCTGCTCTCCAACTTTGTGTGTCGGAAAATCCGATGGAAAATGTCCGATGGAGCCCACACACGGTCGGAATTTCTGACAACACGCTCCGATCGGACATTTTCCATCGGAAAATCCGACCGTGTGTACGGGGCATTAGTGTCAATGGGAGAAATTGTGCTCCATCATTTGTGTCATTGGAAGGAATTGTGTCCCATCATTGGTGTCATTGGGAGGAATTTTGCCCCATCATTAGTGTCAATGAGGGGAATTATACCCCATTGTTGGTATCAGTTAATGAAGATCTCCAAGGGCTGGATAAAAGCAAGCAAGCAAAGAGCCGCATCTGGCCCCCAGTCTGCAGTTTGGAAGCCACTGGTGTAAAGGTACAACCTTCCCACCCCCTGGCCACACTATACTTACCTCCGGGGGGATGCTGTGCTGTGAGTGCCCACAGAGTCGGTGCAGCGTTTGGGGGATTTGAAATTACTGCTCGTCTCCTTCTCTGTGCAACGCTTTCGGGACAAACCAGAGCAATTCTGAATGGTCAGTGCTGTCACAGTAAATCATTTTGATCCATCCCACAGGCATTGCACTGGGAAGAGGGAGAAGATCGAAGATTTCCATTCCCTAAACAGCTGGGCACTGACAGCACAGCATCCCCGAAGGTAAGTACAGCAGGGACTGGGGGTAGGGGAGGTCGTACAGTTAGTCCACGTTAGTACACTTTTTCTGTAAAAGTGAACTAACACTTTAAGAGCGGCCTGTGATTGGCAGCCTGGGCTCACCTTCTCTATGCTGTGGGAGAGGCAAAATGGCAGTGTCCAATAAGGAACCAATTGATGCATTAGTGAAATATTTGTAATCGGATCAGTACATATTTGACAGCAGTTTCTGTAAATATTGGCAAGCAAAATAATTATTTTAAAATGACTCACTATTAAAAATAAAAAAATAATTGTGCTCCCTTCAAATAAAAGAATAATACTCATCCTGCCACCAAGAATCTTCAGCATTTGATTCTTCCGGATGTGTTGCATATCTGGTCCCCCTTTGCTCTCTGTTGTTTCATCCACTGGCTTCATGTCTCTACAGGACACAGTAGTGATGTAGGGGCTGGTGGGAGGAACCACAACATGCTGCAGGAAAAAAGCACCTATCACTCTCGGGAGGGCATTGAAGGTAAAGATTCTGTCAGAGGCCATAACGGTTGGGGGGAGTGAAGAGGCAGCTATTAAGAGTCTTCTTTTGCAGGATGCATTATTGCCATCACAAGTCCTTCCTCCCTTGTTGTCCAGAGGTGACTAAAGGATGCTCAATTTATGATGTGACGACATTCAGTGGTGCAACACTGTGAGCCTAGGCTGGCACGGTAAATCACCTACATGGGTGTGTCCATAACAGCCTGGCTAACGACAAAGGGTTGAGGGACGCTGGTCATCATTCAACCCAGTAGTGGGTAGAGATAAGCGGCGGCAGAGGAAGTGAAGGTAGGCGCTGGAATGTAGAGACAGTAGGTAAAACATAAATCAAGATTTAAAAGTATGTGGACGGGGCCAGGAATTGAGTACCCAAGGGGAAGGAACAACACCCAGGGTCCAGAACAGGGTTCAACGATTCTTGAATTGTAGGGTTGTAAGTGACCAGTCAACAGAACAACAGTAATCTGCAATCAATAGCACTAGTACAATGGCTATTGCAACTGCAGCACACACTTGGCGTAACAATATGGGGTAGTTCCAAACAATATGGTATCCACAAATACACTAACACCAGCAATGCGGTTGAGAAGCTAATATTATTGCTCTCAGATATTTTGACAATACCTTGACAAAGTCCAGCAAGATGGAAGTACCTAGGTATAGGTTACCAGGGAGGCATCTGCATAAGGGTGGCTGGGTAGACAACACTGAAAATCAGAGGATGGTGAAGCAGGCAGTAGTCCCTAATCTATCTCCACAGAGCTGGAACCCTTCCCTAGGGACAACTCTCTGTCCCTCACAAGCGTCGTTCCTTTCTCTACTCTAGCCACTCTCGAAATGTGTGCCAACCCCAGCAGGGCATTGCTATTTATTAGCACTGCCCATACTAAAGATGGCCACGAGGTCACTCAAGGCTTCTGTAGCCAATCGGACCACAGTACCCCTGATGACACCTACAGAGGCCGCAGAGGAACAATGCACAGCACACAGCGCCACCTACAGCATGGAGGATATACTACACCTGTCTACAAGCATATCTAAACCCCAAAACAAAAATGTAATATTCTGCAGCTGACCAGTCCTTATGTGGTGGTTGCATTTGTTTTCTATTTTGGGGCTTTTTCCATTATTCTAATCCTGTGAATAACTCACTTTCTCTCTCTGCGTGTCTATGCTCACCCCTTCACTATATGTATAGAGGGAGCCATGGCTGTCACCCAGGTTGCTCTCCTGATTAGAACTACAAATAGATCCCCCTCTCAACATCTCCGTTATATGGAGCAAAGAGATTTAGTCGTTGGCAGAAGACGGACTAGAAGTAAGACAAATGCTTTTTTGCTTTCAGTTGAGCTCAGAGGAATTGATAAGGGCATGTATTTTCTGTGCTTGTTAAAAATGTTCTTAAGTTGAAAAATGAAAATGAATGCAGCCACCACATCTAAGGGCTGATAAGCTGAAGTTCATTAATTTTTTGTTCCTGGGTTTGAATATCCTTTAAGGTTTTTCAAAATTGTAGTCATGCTTTAAAATGCATTTTATAAAACTATCACTAAAACTCTATAATGGGCTGTTGATAACAAGGTTACATTTCATATTCTGACATTTTTAATGGAAAGTATTTATTCTGTTAGCTTTGCTTACTGATAAAGCTGACATAGGCAATTTCTCCATTCATTTTTACCATACTCCACACAAGAGAAAATGTTCCAGCAAAATCTGTTTTGTATATAAGTTTTACTGATCTCTAAAGACTTTACAAACATTTTGCCGGAGATGTGCTTTATACCACCCCAGACCTGAACTTGTTCATTATTTTTACTGGAAGGAAGCCAGGAAGGTTTTCTCAGGCTGATGCAACCTTTTATTTCTATATTTTGCAGTGCATTCCCTGAGTTTTTAATTTTTTAAAATTTTCTTTTTACCATTCATTCTACTTTTCACCATTATTTGCAGCACAGTTATTATTACGGACAGGGTAGGGGCTGACCGGACATACTGAGGTAGGGAATTCCAGAAGATGGGAGAGGTTTTGGAGAAGTCCTGGAAAAGAGCATGGGAGGAGGTAACAAGGGAGCTAGATTAGGGGTTAAGGCGGCAAGATGTAGCCAGTGATTGGATGTGAGGGCTGAAGGAGAGGTCAGAGTCTAGGATTATACCCAGCACGTGTGGAGGGACCAATGGTTGTGCCATTGAAATAAAGACCTTTGTGGCAGGATCAATGAGTATTCTTTTACCAAATGTTGAGCATATATAAAAAAAAAGGTGAAAAACAACTTCAGAAATGATATCCACATGCAAAAGCTTATATGCAATTTTGTTAATGAGTTGAGTTGAGTTTAGATCCACTTAAAACTGTATCTCTAGGCAAAACCTTTTTTTTAACTTTTGGATAGATTGAGTAAAGGTTATATACTCTGTCAGGCTTTCTTTGCTGTCCTTGTCCCCATTAGGAAGATTCCCCACTCTGATTGTACTGGTGACCACTGTCCCTAGAAAGAACGTGACATTCAAAGTTTCCCAGAACAAGAGCAAAGCATCCACTGGGGACACCTGTTCTAGTGACAGCTTTTGGAATTCCCCCTCCTTGCGGAGATTTCTTCTAACTCCCTGTTGCACTCAAAGGCAGGACATGAAACTGAAATGCTCCCAAAGGTACAAGCAAAAGCAAAAAATAAACTGGCAAAGTTTTACCCCTTCCCCACTCTACCCAAAAAAAAAAATAATAATTTGGCATAAGTGTAAAGGAAAAAGGAGAAATCTTCCAATGAGGCAGTTGTTCATTAAAGCATTTCCCTGACTCCGAAGAGATTTCTTCTCGCTTCCTGTCTTATCTACAGGACAGGTAGTGAAGGGAAATCTCTCTAGTGGGTCACAGATGGCAAAAGAAAAACTGACCAGGGCTTTAACCATTCCCTACACCAAGGGGTCTCCAAACAAACAAAGGGCCAGTTTACTGTCCTTTAGACTTCAGGGGGGCCACACTGTGGCCACAAAAAGTCTTGACATCAGTGGGAGTGAACAATGCCTCAGGCTTGGTGGTCAATGGAAGTAAAAAAAAATAGGAGTAGGAGGAGAACTAGTGTCCAATCATTGATTATACTGGGAGGAATAGTGCCCCATCATTGGTATTTCTGGAAGGAATAGTGCTCCATTATTGATATTACTGGGAAGAATAGTAACCCATCATTGGTATTAGTTGAAGGAATAGTGCCCCATCATTGGTATTACTGGAAGAAATAGTGCCCCATCGTTGGTACCAGTAGGAGGAATTAAAGGGTTTTTTTTTTTTAAATAACAAACATGTCATACTTACCTCCACTGTAGAGTTCATTTTTGCACAGAGTGGCCCCAATCCACCTGTTCTGGGGGCACTATCAGTTCCTCCCCGCATCGGTAAACCCCCTAGGAGAAGCGATCTCCCTGGGGGTTCCCGTGCATTTCCGAGTCCAGTATTTGCGTCCATAGACACAGAATGCCGGACTCAGCCCCGCCCCCCGCATCATTGAATTTGATTGACAGCAGCGGGAGTCAATGGCTACGCTGCTATCAGTCTATCCAATAAAGGGCAGAGAGGTAGAGCGCGTTTCCGCCGAGGGAACAAGCGGGCTCAGGTGAGTAAAACGGGGTGGCTCGGGGACTGGTCAGTGTCAGAAGTTTTACAAAACACGAGGGTTTACAACCCCTTTAAAGTATGCCCTATCGTTGATGTTGGTGGAAGTAATAGTGCCCCAATGTTGGTATCAATGGGAGGAAATATGCCCCACTGTTGGTATCAGTGGGAGGAATAGTACCCTGAATAAGTGGGAGGAATAGTGCATCAAGGGCCAAAAAAAGCTAAGCAAAAGGCTGCATCTGGCCCACGGGCCACAGTTTGGAGGCCACTGCTCTATGCTATCCAGCATGAAAAATAAGGTTTGGCTTTAGATATACTTTAAATGATATTACCATGACATGACATTCAACAGCTAAAATAGCTGGATGTAAAATAGATTTCTGTAGTGAGGACGTGATACTCCGGACAACTTGTCAGGCCTTAATATGAAGGAGACAGTAAGCCCTAAGCAGTTATTTATCCTTTACTAAATATCTCTGACAGTGGTGTAAATAGCAGCGCCTGAGTCTTAATTCTAGCGCTTAGAGCCTCACATATTGTTACGATATCCACATTAAGTCAGGGGACTCCAAGCCAAATTATGAGCCTAACTGTCAAATCCATTGCCAGATTGTAGATGATTAATCGCTCAAATGTTCTCCCTCCTCCTCTCAGCTGTAGCGGCTGGGTTTCTTTTTCTCCTCTTAAATCTGCTAAATATGTCTTTTTTTTTTTTTTCTTCTCTCCTGTGGTCTTGCTGCCTCCTCTCCCAAATCCTCTGTCGCATATGGTTTCATAGAGGAGACCAGAGGATACAATTACTTGATTACAACCCTTAAAGAGGAGAAGGCAGAAGTGTCTTTTGCAAGAGCCAAATTTCTCTTTCTGGTCTATGGTGATGACTAGGGTTAGTTTACTTTTTTACTTTTTTCTATAAAAATGCTTTTTGGATGGCTTTCATTCACATCATTTATTAAGTTGATTGCTCAAAATGAAATAAAAAAGTGGGGAGAACAAAGGAGAAAAGCAGAGCCCACATGGATGACAAGCTAGTCAGATACAGGCCAATCTGTGTCTTATTATGACTAATACGAATGTCTAGGGTTCCTGGAACGATTATGTAAAGGCTGCAAAGAAATGAACAATACATAGGTTAATAGGAAACACTTCTTAGAACGATCCTTGTGTCTCTGTGTTGTGGTTAGAGAATGTAGTATTTAGTTGAAGTTCGCTTTCACTGGTTTGGCACACCTTGGAAAACAACTCTTGGCAAGGCTATTGTGGCAGAAGATAAAATGAACCAGTTCTTTGCCTATAGTAGGCAAAGGAACAAGTTTGCATTAAAGGTGGCAATGGAAGCATCCTATACTTGTTTCCTTGCACGTTCCTACTCCCTGTATCCACTGCTAAAGCCCCCTGAGATATACCAAGTGCACTGTCTCCACCATACTCAAGTGACAACACTGACCTGGCCTGACTATACAGCTGCTTAGGCACTCAAGACTGTGTTGTGGGAGGCAGGGAGGACTGTCACAAGCTCCCCATGTATTTACCAGGGCTCTGATAGGAAGTTGTAGCCATACTGGGGGCAATTCAATAAACGTTTTGCAACATTTTTCTAGCGATATGGTGCCTAATTCATGAAAACCTTGCAAAAAAATGGCCAAGAGTTCTGACACATGCAGTAAATTCAGATAGTTCTTATTTGCTCCACTTTCACAATGAGTTGCTATTGCTGTGTATAACTCAAAAAGACATTCCGCCAGTTCATAGGTAAGGAATCCAGAGGCAATTAAGGCTAACTCAATTGTTGCTAGGATGCTTTCAGCTACACAGTGCCACCAGTTACTAGGATACTCTAGGCTACACAGTGTCACTGGTTGCTAGGATGCTGTAAGATACACATTGTCACTGGTTGCTAGGATGCTGTAAGCTACACATTGCCACTGGTTGCTAGGATGCTGTAAGATACACATCATCACTGGTTGCTAGGATGCTGTAAGCTACCCATTGGTACTGGTTGCTAGGATGCTGTAAGCTACACATTGTCACTGGTTGCTATTATGCTGTCTGCTACACAGCATCACTGGTTGCTAGGCTGCCACACATTAAACAGTGTCTTAACAACCAGTGACGTCGTTCAGCATGGGGACTGAACATGCACTGAGAAAGGATTGTCCACGGTACAGACACTCCACCCCCCCTCCCCCCCAAACATGCCTCCATGACATGCATTCTTGTACCTGTTTACAACATTTACATGAATCTGTCGTAGGCACGGATATTTACTGTGCCACTCCTAAGCACCTAGCTGTCCCTGGTTGCTAGCACACTTACAGCTACACAGCATCCCTGGTTACTAGGATGCTGTTGGCTACACAGCTGACAGATTCCTAGCAACCAGTGACACTGCATAGCTGACAGCATCCTAGCAACACTAGATTACAAGCAAAGGCACAGCAGACTAGAGAAGTAGTCCTGTAAGATAATCAGGCTCTACTGGGCTGCACAATGCTGTCAATCCAACACTGGGAGCTTACCAATAAGAGAACAGAGCAGAGTGAGCCCAGTGATAAAACTTCTCCTACTGCAGATGTTTTTCATATTGTCAGTAGAAAAAAAAAGAGGGCTCTTTTGACCTGGCTTCACTGTCTGGCAAAGGTGCCTGGACAACATGACAAGCTGAAAAGAATTTGGCAGATAAAACAGTTCATAAAAATGTATTTCAACTCTATGTTAGCTGCCTGCTTGACCTTTAGCCTTAGATTGGAAAGGCAGTCCACTCTTTGCAGGTATACAGAAGAAATCAGTTCAAAATAGAAGTGAGCAGACCCTGGGCTCAATTTTCGAAACATTATCTACCGCTTTAGTTTTTCAAAAAAATTTTTGCAATTCACAAAAAAAGCAACTAAAATACCGCATGCGCTATTTCTTGAAGTAATGCCGTATTTTAGTAGTAAAAACTTGCGGTATTTTAACGCCGGCACCCACTGGCATCCTGCCCCTTCGTTTTATTTAGTGGCAGGTGGGAAGTGGAGCTGTCAGTCGGCAGTAGCTAAGCATCGGCTGCATACAGGTTTTTGGGGGGGGGGTTTTGTGCAGATCAGCGAGTGGCATGTATCGTGATTGACACTGGATTTACTTTGGCATTTACACACAGTGGGAGCCTATCAGCGGGTACCACGGACTCAATGTACGCTGGCACCCGCCGATCAATGGGCAGAGAGACAGAATGACAATCTGCTTATGTAAACAAGGCAGATCCATGTATTTGAGCTGCTCAGGCTGGCAGGAAATGTAGTCCTGTGCCTGCGGCTGTGGGTGCTGTCTGGGAAGGAGCCCGTCAACGCTCCACACAATGACGGATAAGAGCAGAAGATCCTGGCCTGGGAGCATAGAAGAACACAGAGGGCGCATAGGCCTGGTGCATAGGCCTAGCGCATTATCCTCAATACATGTTTTTATTTAATAAAATAGAGGTGAATATACTTACAAACCAGTGCTTGTGTTATAACATTGTCATAAAATTATCTGCTTAAATCCATATGCGTAAATCCACAACACTTGTAGTCACATTGGCTAATGCGTTTCAAGTTTTCCCTCTCCTTCAGAGCCTACAGAACACGTCCATTTCACATACTTATATATGGTGTACTGACTGAAATGGTAGTACCCCTTTATGGGTCAATCTCATCATTTCATAGTGCCCAATGCGATGAAATGGTGGGTAGATAGGTTAAAGTGGATGTAAACTCAATGTCATCCTTTCTAAACTACTGCCATAGGGGTTATCTATAAGGATATACATGCCTCCTGCATGTATCTTTACCTGTCAAATGTCTCCCCTCTGTCTGTTATGAGAGCCAAAAAACTGCAGATTCTGTGGGTGGGTCTGTTATCTGGAGCTCGGTGGGTGGAGTCTTGATATCAGTAGACTCCCCGCCCACCTCTACACTCTCCGCCCACCTCTACACTCCCCTTGTCAATATGCATTTTCTCCTGTGTATTTCTTACACTGAACTTCTGCTATGATCTCTAACATCCACTGAAAAGACAGGAAAGTAACCACATGACTTCAGCATGCCAAATCATGGTGAGGTGTGGAACAGCCAATACTTGCAGAGCTGCTGAAGAAATGAGTGGGGGTGGGAATTAAAAAATAATGCATGTCTTAGGCTAGTGCACGAGATATGTAAATCACCTGTCACTCACAGCAAGGGGGAGGATTTGACAAAGTTTTTCTCTGTTTGTCAAGATTTATCTCACTGAACAATAAAAGAGGATTGCTCAGAGATGGATTAACTATTTGTGGCAAGACTGGGCTCAAATGATAGGAAATCTTATACTCTATATTATGACATAAAAAAAAGAAAAATTGGGGTTTACATCCACTTTAAGTAAAATAAAATAACATAAAATATATAGTATATAGTGGCATATAACTAAAATACTAACATGTCAAGATAAGAGTCTGGAAGGAGCCGCACATCAGAACAAGACGTGCTGTATGTAGACAAGTTGCAGTCTCAGCCTGGACCCCCACCAGGCCATGCCCTTAATGCGTTTATCCCTGCCCACTGAAGCTTACTCAAGCTCCAGTGGGCATAGTAAAACGCGTGGCCTGGCGGGGGTCACGCTCCCAGATCATCTGCTCTTAGACAAGCCAGATCGCCGTTCTGACAGAAGGGATGGAATTTGAGTTCCTGCAAAGCTGGGAATAAATTGTATCTCTTCCCCTAGTAAAAGCACTTTACACAGTACACATAAACACTGGTTAGGCACACATTTATATCGCCCCTGATGTTAACCTCTTCTCAGCCAGTGTCAATAGTACAGTGACAGTGCATTTTTTTATAGCACTGTTCACTGTATTAGTGTCACTGGTCCCCAAAAAGTGTCAAAAGTGTCAGTTAGTTTCAGAACGTCCGCCGCAATATCGCAGTCTTGCTATTAGTCGCTGATCACCGCCAATACTAGTAAAAAATAAATAAAAGTTCCAAAAAAATATTCCATAGTTTGTAGACGATATAACGCTTCCACAAACCAATCAATGTACCAATCAGTGTAGCCGATTTAACTCCCGCATGTCAGCCCTGATTTCGGCCACGATTTCAGAGACATCTGTGCAGGTTTCTGCACAGATGTCAATGTAAATCGCAGCCCACAATCGCAAAAAGTAGTACAGAAACTACTTTTTGAAATCGGTGCAGCGCCGCAGATGAGGCGTTGCACCGATTAGGACTGCTCCATTGACGGCAATTGCTGCCGATTTGACATGTCAAAACGCTCCAGTGTGAACCAGGGCTTAGTCAGAGCTGCACAGTTTGTTTTTTATCTACAGATGCCCTTTATCCGTATAGGCAGTTTTGTGGTAAAGGTGGACTATCCCTTTAAAGTTGAGAGCCATTTGGCCTATCACTAGAACTGTATCTGGTGTTAGAGAAAACTGAAACACCTGGAAAACAAAACCACATGAACTCTACAAGTACATATAAAAATTCCGTACAGACAGTCTCTCTCTGGTTATCTGACCCAAGATAAAAGGCTCTGCAGAGTCCAGGACAAAAACCTGTGCCATCAATCAAGGCCTTCTGAACACTCGCCCCTTTTCCTTAAATATCAGCATCCTCTGGGGCTGCGAGCGGGAAAAAATAAAACGGGGAATCCCCAGCAGTCCAGAATAGCCACATGTGATTCATGGCTGGGATTTCACAGCAATGCACACACTGTTCTTTTTACATAGATTACAAATGACTCCCTTGTATCAGGTTGTTACATACAGCAGCTGGTGGATGTATTTCCCGACTTCTATTTCATTTTCGCATTTCTTCTCCCCTGATATTCCCATACAGCGACTACGAATTCCGTCCAGGGATGTGCCGTACACAGATTATTATTATTATACAGGATTTATATAGCGCCAACAGTTTGCACAGCGCTTTACAACATGAGGGCAGACATTACAGTTACATTACAATTTGGTACAAGAGGAATCAGAGGGCCCTGCTCATTAGAGCTTACAATCTAAAAAGGAAGGGTCAATTGATACAAAAGGTAATAGCTGTGGGGGGATGAGCTGATGGAGGAAGTAAAACAGAGTTAGTTAGAAGCAGGATAGGCTTCTTTGAAGAGAAGGGTTTTCAGGGGTCGCCTAAAGATGGATACATTAGGGGACAGTCGGACAGATTGGGGTAGGGAGGTCCAAAGGATGGGAGAAGCTCTGGAGAAATCCTGGAGGCGAGCATGGGAGGAGGTGACAAGGGAGCTAAAGAGCAGGAGGTCTTGGGATGACCGAAGAGAGTGGCTTGGTTGGTATTTTGGGACTAGGTTAGTGATGTAGTTGGGGGCAGAGTTATGGATGGCTTTGTAAATTATTGTTAGTACTTTGAATTATATTCGTTGGGTGAGTGGAAGCCAGTGGAGGGATTGGCAGAGAGGGGTGGAGGACACTGAATGGTTGGTGGATGACTCACTTTGTTCAGAGAATAAACAGTGTTTGTCCAGTCGTTAAGGTGTGTGCTACTGGAACGGACAGCTGCTCAGATTTTTCACACCTCGGCAGTGTAGAAGCCATCTTGTTTTTCCAACATATGTCATTGTCAGTTCTAGCCAGTTCTAACTGAATACGGGAAGTTTGAGAATGGAATCCCAACATTGCTCCTATGCCTCCTTTGGTGTTGTCACACAAACAATTTTTTTCAAATGTATTCTTGTTACAAATTGCCTTTCCATCCCAGCAATCCATAGTTTTCCATAGATGTCAAATAATATTCCATTCTTTCTTATCTGTACTATGCCAACTAACTATGGCTTTGAGACAGGATTCCCCAAAATGCTTATTTTCTTTAATCTGCAATAAACACAGTGGAGAAAAGAAAGTTCTACAGATATTTATATAACATATGAATAATAAAATCATAAAATGTCATATATGAACCAAAGCTCTTTAATAATTATACTATTCTTATTATTTTATTTTATGATCGTTATTAGTATTTTAATATATATATATATATATATATATATATATATATATATATATATATATATATACATATACACAATATCCCACAGAAATGAGTACACCCCTCACATTTTTGTAAATATTTTATTCTATCTTTTCACGTGACAACACTGAAGAAATGACACTTTGCTACAATGTAAAGTGGTGAGTGTACAGCTTGTATAACAGTGTAAATTTGTTGTCCCCTCAAAATAACTTAACGCAGCCATTAATGTCTAAACCGCTGGCAACAAAAGTGAGTGCACCCCTAAGTGAAAATGTCCAAATTGGGCTTAATTAGCAATTTTTCCTCCCCGGTGTCATGTGACTCATTAGTGTTACAAGGTCTCGGGTGTGAATGGGGAGCAGGTGTGTTAAATTTCAACATGGCACCTCAAGGCAAAGAACTCTCTGAGGATCTGAAAAAAAGAATTGTTGCTCTAAATAAAGATGGCCTAGGCTATAAGAAGATTGCCAAGACCCTAAAACTGAGCTGCAGCATGGTGGCCAAGACCATACAGCGGTTTAGCAGGACATGTTCCACTCAGAACAGGCCTCGCCATGGTCGACCAAAGAAGTTGAGTGCACGTGCTCAGCATCATATCAAGAAGTTGTGTTTGGGAAATAGACATATGAGTGCTGCCATTGCTGCAGAAGTTGAAGGGGTGGGGGGTCAGCCTGTCAGTGCTCAGACTATACGCCGCACACTGCATAAAATTGGTCTGCATGGCTGTCCGTCCAGAAGGAAGCCTCTTCTAAAGATGATCACAAGAAAGCCCGCAAACAGTTTGCTTAAGACAAGCAGACTAAGGACATGGATTACTGGAACCATGTCCTGTGGTCTGATGAGATCAAGATAAACGTATTTGTTCAGATGGTGTCAAGTGTGTGTGTGGCGGCAACCAGGTGAGAAGTACAAAGAGAAATGTGTCTTGCCTACAGTAAAGCATGGTGGTGGGAGTGTCATGGTCTGGGGCTGAATGAGTGCTGCCAGCACTGGGGAGCTACAGTTCATTGAGGAAACCATGACTAGCAACATGTACTGTGACATACTGAAGCAGAGCATGATCCCCTCCCTTCAGAGACAGGGCCGCAGGGCAGTATTCCAACATGATAACGACCCCAAACACACCTCTAAGACGACCACTGCCTTGCTAAAGAAGCTGAGGGTAAAGGTGGTGGATTGGCCAAGCATGTCTCCAGACCTAAACCCTGTTGAGCATCTGTGGGGCATCCTCAAATGGAAGGTGGAGGAGCACAAGGTCTCTAACATCCACCAGCTCTGTAATGTCATCATGGAGGAGTGGAAGAGGACTCCAGTGGCAACCTGTGAAGCTCTGGTGAACTCCATGCCCAAGAGGGTTAAGGCAGTGCTGGAAAATAATGGTGGCCACACAAAATATTGACACTTTGGTCCCAATTTGGATATTTTCACTTAGGGGTATACTCACTTTTGTTGGCAGCGGCTTGGACATTAATGGTTGTGTGTTGAGTTATTTTGAGGGGACAGCAAATTTACACTGTTATACAAGCTGTACACTCACTACTTTACATCGTAGCAAAGTGTAATTTCTTCAGTGTTGTCACATGAAAAGATATAATAATATATTTGCAAAAATGTGAGGAGTGTACTCACTTTTATGAGATACTGCAGGAAAGGGATCATGCTCTGTTTAAGTATGTCACAGCACATAAAACCTTGCCCACCTACACATGATCATGGTCCAGAGACTTTGGGACAGAGATTCCTCTAAGTGATTGGAATACCTCATTCATTTTCACCCATAAATCATCGGTCTCCTGTTTTACCCAGGAGAAAAACTTCAAATTACTCTCCCGGTGGTACAGAGATCCAGTCTCCATCAGCAGAATTTTCCCAAACACACCCGATACGTGCTGGCACTGTCACAGAGAGAGAGGAACCTATCTTCACATCTGGTGGGAATGTAGCCATATCCGTCCCTTTTGGAGGCAGGTATTTCAGGTTTACAATGATATTTACGACAAATCTCTCATCTCCTACCCTCCCCTAAAATTGTTCTCCTATCCATCCTCCAAGGCTCAATCAAATCTCAAAAAGCGAGCCTCCTCAGATTTTTTTTCTTTCAGGGGCACGCCAACTTATTACTAGATCCTGGAAGACTAAGATTGTCCCACTCTTCATAAATGAATTGACATACTTAATGACACCATGCTTATGTCGCAAGAAAAGGATGCTTGGGACGAACATATCAAACTCTGGTATGTTTGACTCCATTATTCTTCCGCCGACGAGTTTTTGAAGAGATTCTCTGTTCAATAACTCGGTTTTTACATGTAACTGTAGGATGGATTCCCCTATAACTGAAATGGACTATGCTTGGAAGTTGTTGTAGCTCTGCTATTCGACATAAAATCGATCTGCCTGTTGAGTACTATATTGAAATGTTATACAGGATACTGTATCTGTTTCTCTTCCCCCCCTTGCTCTTTTACCCCCCCCCCCCCGTTCTCTTTCCTACACTTTGTTTCTACAGACACTGGGGCTCACTCCACCTAACCTCAATCACCTGTTATGGTTTTGTGGTATTTCATTGCCAGTAAATGTTTACATGTTTAGATTATCTATTTATGATAACATTGATTTTTGGTATTTGTTTACCGCAATTCCCCCCTCCTTTTTCCTCTTGCTTTTTCTGCAAAAATACTTGAATAAAACATATTCAACCTAAATAAAATGTAGCCAGGTGCTGCCCGCTATAAATCTGCCCCGCTTGATACCCCCCCCCCCAGTCTATGTAGACATCGAATGAGCTCTGAATTCTCCTGCTCATCTCCTCATTAGTTCTCAGCTAAGAAGATGCTGTAGACAGAGGGGAAGAGACTGCACTGTTTTTTCCAGGCAAAAGATAGACACTTGGGGGTCTTCTGTGGAGGGAGGATGTTCTGAGAGGACCTGCTGCGGGACATGCCTCAGTGTACCAGGGAAAGAGAATCACACAAAGGGGACTTGCTGTCTGATATTGTCTGCATAGTTCAGAAGGAGGAAGGACCTGCTGCTGAGGCTGCCAGCGTCTGCCAGAGACTGAGCCATGTGTATGAACCAGAGCTGATAGACTTAGCCTCTGAGACCTGACCTCTGTAATCGCTCACCACCAAGCTATGTGGAGCCAGACCTGTTGTCTGCCCTATGTAATGAGAGGAAATACAAAACTTAACCCCTTGCTACACCAGTTCCACATAGACTGCCCATTACTTAGCAGCCCTGAGGCTGTTCACCACATACTTTTAAAGGAACAGTGTTGTGCACACCACTGACAGAAGGGCCCCACCACAAGGCAGGCCAACACTAACATTAAGGTGCCAGGTGCTTAGCATTCACCTATTAGGGGTACCTTACTTAGGAACACTTACATGTACCCATATCTGGGGTGTCTCTATAGCATGCCTTCAAAAAAAGAAACAGTTATCATTGAATTAATTGGGTCTGATTCCACTCAGTAATAGTTATCTCAATCAGAACTTGAATTAACATTGCTGCAGATTAGTTATTTCCTCCTGTTATAGGTCAAAGTTAACTCTGCATAGTTCAGCAACTTTAAAGTGTTCTATTGCTTGATGCTAAGTCTTGCATGGTTTACCTGCTGTGACATATTATATTTATTTAACTTACCATCTGGTAGTCCATAGCCTAATTTCTGTGCATTATTATACATTTGTGACTTACTAACACTTAAGTTATCCAGGTGTGAGTTGTCGTCTACCTCTAACCGAGAGTGTCAGTGGGGACCGAGCAGTTTTAAGAGTCGTGGCAGAACATGGGGCCTGTCATCACCAGCAGCTCCTGCAGAGGTAAGCGCTACAATAAAAAAAATAATGGATGTTGCATATTGGTGGGTTGCCTGAGTAATCTCATTCCTTGCTCTGTCTCCACATCTTCCGTTAAACTAAACTGGATTTTATTTAGACAATATTTTTAATATTCTCTTTGAGGTACCTGGCAAGGAAGTAGATATTCTTTGTAGTAATTTACCATACAGCTTTTCAGCATGGGCTTTCAGCTATGCAGACAGCTTATACTCCCATCGTGGAGGTTAGGAACACCATGTACTCCAGCAAACATATCATCCATTGGCTTCCATCCAGTGGACAAAAGGCATCTCTTAAACCTGGGTCAAAGGGATCAGTTACATGTATAGACATCAATTATCTTAAACATTGGCTTTCCAAATCACGAGGGACAGTTTTATTTTTTCCCTGTTGTGACTTTTCTTCATATTTTTTTTTCTTTGCCTGCAGTACTGAAATCATATTATGACACTGTTATAATAGAACACAGACTTCTATTTTTATTGTAGCTGAGTGAACCCTACGCTTTGATGTCTTAAAGCAGTGCAGCTCATTGTAAAGCTGGATACAGACCTCTGAAATAAATATCACCTGATCCAAATGTTTTGCACTGATCTGGGCATAAACAGACACCGCCGGACCAATCATTCTCCAGGGGAACAATTGGTCGGGCAGGTTTGGAATACTTGTCTGATCGCAATAGTTCCCCCAGAGATAGGCTGGCGCCAGTGGTGTCTCCTCCGCGTTCCCTCATCTTTGCTCCTTCACAAGCATAAAAATGAAAACTTGGCAACCTGAGCACTCAAATTTATGCCTATGTCTGGCCACAAAGACCTATTCGAGCAGTCAGATCATTTCATATCCCCCGCCATCATCTGAGGTCTGTGGTGGATTTAGGCAATACAAAATTTATCTGTGCTGATGTAGTTGCAGTCCAACACAGCCTTAAAGGAAATCTGTGGCCCGGAAGCACAGTGGTTAGCACTCCTACCTATGAGTATTGGGGTCATCAAATCCCAACTACGACACAACTTGGGGTTTGCATATTCTCCTTGAGCTTGTGTGGGTTTCCTCTCACTCCAAAGTTATAACAAAAAAGACAGGGCACACCAGCCTTGTACATTACCATAAATGCGGTTTATTGGATAAAATATGTTTCCATATAGTCACAAATGTAAGTATAATCATGCACATCAATACAATCCAGGAGCTGATCCAACGGCAAAATTCACAGAAGGCCCATAACCTGAGAGGGAGGCTTATGCATTTCAAAGGCAGAGCCCTCTAAAGATGTGCGGTTAGGTAAGTTGGCCTTAATGAGGTCAGAGGAGAATGGGCAGACTGATGATAGAAAGGCAACTGTAACTCAAATAATCACTCATTTACAACCAAGGTATGCAGAATATCATCTCAGAACGCACAACACATTGAACCTTGAAGCAGATGTGTTACAGCAGCAGAAGACCACACCGGGTGCCACTCCTGTCAGCTAAGAACAGGAAACTGAGGCTACAATTTGCACAGGCTCACCAAAATTTTACAAAAGAAGATTGTAAAAACATTGCCTGGTCTGATGAGTTTTAATTTCAGCTGCGACATTCAGATGGTAAGGTCAGAATTTGGTGTAAACAGCGTGGATGAATCCTGCCTTATATCAATGGTTCAGGCTGGTGGTGGTGGTAATGGTGTAGGAGATATTCACTTGGCACACTTTGGGCCCCTAATACCAATTGAGCATCGTTTAAATGCCACAGCCTACCTGAGTATTGTTGCTGACCATGTCTATCCCTTTATGACTACACTGTATCCATCTTCTGATGGCTCATTCCAGTAGGATAATACACCATGTCACAAAGCTCAAATCATCTCAAACTGGTTTCCTGAACATGACAATGAGTTCACTGTACTCCAATGGCCTCCACAGTCACCAGATCTCAATCCAATAGAACAACTTTTGGCATGTGGTGGAACGGGAGATATGCATCATGGAAGTGCAGCCAACAAATCTGCAGCAACTGCGTGATGCTTTCATGTCAATATGGACCAAAATCTCAGAGGAATGTTTCCAACACCTTTTTGAATTATGCGACGAAGAATTAAGGCAGTCCTGAAGGCAAAAGGGGGTCCAACCCCGTACTAGCAAGGTGTAATAATGTGGCCGGTGAGTGTATATTTGTGTGTTAATTGTTGGTGCTCTATAAACACCAGGCGTAAATAAATCACCCATCGCTTGTAAAAATAAAAAAGGCACACTTCACTGCAGTACTCACCTTTGATCTGCCACTGCCAAAGTCTGCTCATCCCGCAGATACCATATAAATGGCCATCGCTGCCCAGAAGAATACTGAATTTAGGAGATGTCAATTTTTAAAAAAAAATTAGTCATGGGAGGAGCTTCAAGAAGGGTGGGGTGGGAGATGGGTGGAGGAAAAATCCTAACGTTGGCCCTTAAAAAGCAATAAATGAGCTCTGTGGCGCTGTGGAACAGAAGAAAGCCCCTTGTCTGACCACAGATTCACTTTGAAGTGAACTTGTGCTTAATTTTAAGCTTTTAAAAGTCTCTTCTATACACCCTTCTGATTTTGTTTAATTTTGCTACTAGGGTCTCATTTTTGTTGACTTTATGGATAAGTTCTGCAAGATATCATTCCACCATCCAGAGCTGGCTACTAAGGCAGTCTCTTCTAATTGGAGAGAGAGAGTTTGAAAGAAAACAGCTTCTACTGTATTCTCTCCCATATTGTTTTGTTCCAGCAGTGTCATGGGTACATCCTTTGTTACATATTTGTTTGTTAATCAAAGATAAATAGGAAAACAAACACTACCACTACTACTACTAATAATAAAACATCTGTTTAAAAACACAAAATAATATTTAACTACTTGCCACCCATAGGACGTCCATGGACGTTCCCGGGTTTTAGTAGTTATACCGGGACCCAGATATTGCACCTACAGGCATCATCCCGCTATGGATCTTTTCAGCCGGCGATTCCCAGTAAGGCAGAAGTGATCCGAGAGGCTATTTAACCACCTAATCACTTCTACAGGAGGCAGAAGGGAGTCCCCACCCCCTGCTGCGGCCACCGTCTCCTTTCCCAGGCTCTACCGTCCCATCACAGAGCCTGAGAGCGATGTGGCCGCGGGCGATGGCTGCACTGAACAAAGAGAGAGGAACTGACAATATTCCTCTATCTCTCTCTGTAACCCCGGAAAACGGGAGAGACAAGTAGTTCATCACTTCCGGTTCCACCTCTTTGGTTACCTGGCTGCCAGCGGACAGAAAAGCAGCCGATCAGACCGATCTGTGTCGGATTGGCTGCATGGGAGGCTAGAGGAGAGATTTGGGGTCTAATAGACCCCAGATCTCTCCATAAAAAGGACGTGTCACGGACCATGCTGTCACAAGGGATGTTGTTCATCCCTTGTGATAGCAATAAAGTTAATCCAAAAAATAAAAGTGTAAAAAAAAAAAAAAAATTGTATAAAATAAATAATAATAATACATTTTTTTTTTTTAAAGTGCCTCTGTCCCACTGTGCTTATGCGAAAATGTGAACGCATACGTTACCCCCGCACGCATATTTAAACGGTGATCACACCACACATGTAAGGTACGAACGTCTGAGCGAGAGCAAAAATTCTAGTACTAGACCTCCTGTGCAACTCTAAACTGGTAACCTGTAAAGGCATTTAAAGCGTCGCCTTTGGAGAATCTTAGGCACCGTAGTTTGCCGCCATTCCACGGACAGACGCAATTTTAAAGAGTGACATGTTAGGAATCTACCCAGCGTAACATCATCTTTAACATTATATAAAAAATTGGACTAACTTAAAGGGGTTGTAAAGATGTTTTTTTTTTTTTTTTAAAATAACAAACATGTTATACTTACCTTCACTGTGCAGCTCGTTCTGCACAGAGTGGCCCCGAACCTGGTCTTCTGGGGTCCCTCGGCGGCTGCTTCAGCTCCTCCCCGCAAGCATTTACCACCTTCATGCGAGCTCCCTCGCACGGTGGTGAGTGCTTGCGGGCGCGCTCCCGTGATACAGCCGGCGGCTATAGCCGCTCGCTGTATCACTCGGCCCCGCCCCCCGGCGCGCCGCGTCATCGGATGTGATTGACAGCAGCGCGAGCCAATGGCTGCGCTGCTTTCAATCCATCCACTGCAGCCAATCAGCGACCAGGCTGAGCTGCAATGAAGCTGACGAGGACGAGGAGCGAAGATTCGAGGCGTCAGGTAAGTAAAACGGGGGGGCTGGGGGCGGCGGTACTGTCAAAAGTTTTTTCACCTTAATGCATAGAATGCATTAAGGTGAAAAAATTTTTACCTTTACAACCCCTTTAAGTGTTATTTTTATTCTATAGGGCCTCTGCTAATATATATATATATATATATATATATATATATATATATATATATATATATATATAATGTTTAGAGGTTCTAAGTCATTTTATAGCAAACAAAAAAAATTTTTTACATGTAGGAACAAAGTGTCAGAATTGGCCCGGCTACGAAGTGGGTAAAATAAAATTTACCTACAAACTTTTATGGTTTCTTTTTTGATCGAATATTTAAACTTAAGAGGTATAAAACAAAGAAAACTTTTCTTTTTTTTTTTTTTATTGAATAAGAAACAATTAGAACCCTTGTTGATTTTTTATGGTTGTGGAGAATTGCTTTGGATAAATCCAAAATGTTACAGTTGTCACCAGGACCTGAAGGAGAATCTTCAGGCTAGATGATGTTGGGTATCCTCCAGCCAAGAAATGAGGAGGGCTGTATCTGACTTGCTGCAGCTTCTGAAGCACACAGTGAGGAGCTCACAGTGTGCTGTGAAATCAGAGTACGCCATTTCGGTACTGGGGAGGAGCCTGTACAACTGTGCAGGACTGAAGGGAAGGCCGGAGTTCATCTAGAGTAAGATGTTATATAATTAAACAGTGAAATAATGAAACGCACGTAACTGGGGTCTTTTTTTAGTTGGAATTTACCTCTAAGTCGCCAGTTCTGCTTTCTGACTTCCTCTGTTACTTTCAAAACGAATCCTCTTTTACGTGGAGATAAAAGATCATTACAGACTAAACACACTGTGCAAAATATGCTAACCCGGAAGTTCAAATGAATTAGTCACATTAACCTCTTGACCTCTGTAAGATTTACACACCCCCGCCCCCCCCCCCCCCCCCCCCCCTCCGGACTGGGCCATTTTTTGCGATACGGCACTGCGTTACTTTAACTGACACTTGCGCGGTCGTGCGACGCTGTACCCAAATAAGATTTATGCCCTTTTTTCCCCACAAATAGAGCTTTCTTTTGGTGGTATTCGATCACCTCTGCGTTTTTTATTTATTGCGTTATAAGGAAAAATAAAGACAATATTTTTTACTTTCTGCTATAAAACATATCCAATAAAAAATGTAAAAAATCAAATGTATTCATCAATTTAGGCCAATAAGTATTCTGCTACATATTTTTAGTAAAAAAAATCCCAATAAGCGTATATTGATTGGTTTGCACAAAATTTATAGCGTCTACAAACTATGGGATATTTTTATTTATTTTTATTTATTTGTTTTACTAGTAATCAGCAACTAATAGTGGGACTGCGATATTATGGCAGACACTAACTGACCCTTTTGACACTTTTTTGGGGACCTGTGACACTAATACAGTGATCATTGCTAAAAAATATGCACTGTCACTGTACTAATAACACTAGGGGAAGACATAGATCCTTGTCCCTGCTTTGCAAGAACACAGGGTCCATGGCTTCCCTCCCGACAGAATGGCAATGTGCTATGGTTACATAGGTTGACTGCTGTTCTGCTTGTGTACCGAGTGATCAGCGGGTGCCAGAGGACATCGAGTCCACGGTACCTGCCCATCAGCTCCCGCTGTGAATAATCACAGCGGGAGCGCCAGCCACCGTAGTACATACTCGCGCCCGCTACCTGGAAGTGCAGGATCACATATATATATATATATACGTGATCCTGCACACAGCGGCACACAGCGGCCTGTAGCACTAAAAACTGCTATAGGGCAGTCGCTAAGTGGTTAAATAAAAATGACAGTATTGGAGTATTAATATTTTTGAAATGCTAATTATTTTTAAGGTTTAAATTAAACTACACTTTTGTTAAAAAAGGTGGAACATCATATTTAATTGCTACAAAAACTATTTTGTAATGCAATCTTAACCACTTGCGCATTGTAGCTTTACTGTTACAGTGTGTACATGTCCCCTCCCTTCCTGGCAAACTCTCAGGAGAGAGAGAGAGAGAGAGAGAGAGAGAGAGAGAGAGAGAGAGAGAGAGCTGTGCATGTTGTCATAAACCTAGACTATTTACCAGACAAGAAACAGGAAGTGGGCCGTATAAGGTATTTACTGGCAGAAAAAAAAAATGTTTTACTATCCATAGTTATGTAGCACCCTATTGTTTAGGCAGGGTTGCTGTTAAATTTATCTGCCAAGTGATAGTTGCTTTGGCCAATTGTTAGGAGGTCAATTGACTTCACCCTAATTCTGAAATTGCTGCACTTCTCTCTTCTGTCGCTAGGTGGCCGGGTATCTGGTGGCATTAGATAAGACAAGGGCATTGCAAGGACAGATTATGAATGAGTGGGGTGTCTCAGCCAATGGGCAGGGATTTTCTTGGATGCCTTGGCCTGCTGGAAGAGCCTATTTAGTTGGGTGAAGTCAGGTGATTGGGGTTCTGTGCCACCTGGACGGCTGATTGGGTGGACGTGTGTTGTGCTGCCCTGGGCTGCTAGGCCAGAGCCTAAGACCTATCCCAGGGACATCTGGCTGCTAGGCTGTCTGAGGGCCTAGCCAAAAGCAAGAGAGCAGCGTAGGGTTGGGACTGCGGCTTGCAGTCCAACCAGAAGTGCCGGCCAGAGAACCTATCTTGGTCAGAGGTAGAGGGGAAGCTGTTGCCACTAAGTCCACCTTGTTATCAGGGACCACTGTGAGTAGCTGAAGCAAGTACCAGAGCAGTATTCTCCCCAACCGGGGACGGTGAAGAATCGGGAAACTTCGGCAGATGTCAAGCCAGGGATTCAGCCAGCGGAGGTGACGCTTGCAGTGCAGCATTGTGTGTCAAGCCAGGGACCAAGCAGGCCAGTGGGGTGACACTTGAGAAGTATCTGTGAGTGCCAAGCTAGGGACCCAGCAGGGACGCGGGAGTGACGCCTGAGGAAGTAACTGAATGAGAAGATTGGAGGAGCTCAGGAGATCCAGTGGCAGTGGATCAGCAGGTCTAGGTGACTGGGAGCTCAGTTGAGTGAAGATCTACAATAGGAGATTGTAGAAGTGAAGGAGTTCATTACCATTTGTATTATTAACGGTTACAAGATCGTTGCAATGGGAGACAGCATTCCTACTCATGCAGATGTGGTGTCTGGCTTGGATACCTTTCCCTGCATGGCTGTCTACCTATAGAAGTCTCGGAGTCTGCTAAATTAACATTGCAACTACTAAAGGGTGTCCTGGCTCTAACCCTCTCTCCCACAGTTCTGTGTAGAGACAATAATTCTTTTTGCATTCAAGAAGTGTCTGGCGCCCATGAATCTACCTTGTATTACACCCACCATGTCTTGTAACCCAGTGGTCATCAACCCTGTCCTCAGGGCCCACTAACAGGCCAGGTTTTATGTATTACCTTGGGGAGATGCAGACTAGAATACTGCAATCACTGAGCAGCAAATGATATCACTTGTGATGTATTTCAGTTATCTTGCAAACCTGGCCTGTTAGTGGGCCTTGAGGACAGGGTTGATGACCACTGTTGTAACCCACTCTACACAGAAGGATGTCGGCTGTCCCTGACTCTGGAGGTCACCATTAAGTTCCGCTTTAAGAGAAATTTCTTAAACTGTATGCACAGCTAAAACTTTTTTTGGTGTTTCATAAAGAGTAGGGAAGAGTTAAAGGAGAAGTACAGCCAAAGCTCATTTAGCTGTACTTCTCCTACGGATCACAGGAGTGCAGTTCATTCTGCACTCCCATGACCCGCTTTCAGCAGAGAGTGGGCTGAAGTTTGCTGTCAGCTGACGTCACAGAGACGGTCCAGGTTCAGGCAAGATCACGACAATGGAGTCGAGGTACGCCAACATGCCTGGACCAGCACCCGGCAAGTCGCTGAGAGCCTGAGTCGGCCACTCCCGCCCCCCTCCACAGCCAGCGCTCCAGTGGGGGGGGGGGGGTGGCAGAGCAGAGAGCTGACAGTCACCAGCTCTCTGCTCGGGGAGCACTGAGAACCGAGAGATCGGTGGTGTTTGATCACCCGGTTCTAATGCCCCGTACACACGGTCGGACTTTGTTCGGACATTCCGACAACAAAATCCTAATATTTTTTCCGACGGATGTTGGCTCAAACTTGTCTTGCATACACACGGTCACACAAAGTTGTCGGAAAATCCGATCGTTCTGAAAGCGGTGACGTAAAACACGTACGTCGGGACTATAAACGGGGCAGTGGCCAATAGCTTTCATATCTTTATTTATTCTGAGCATGCGTGGCACTTTGTCCGTCGGATTTGTGTACACACGATCGGAAATTCCGACAACGGATTTTGTTGTCGGAAAATTTTATCTCCTGCTCTCCAACTTTGTGTGTCGGAAAATCCGATGGAAAATGTCCGATGGAGCCCACACACGGTCGGAATTTCCGACAACACGCTCCGATCGGACATTTTCCATCGGAAAATCCGACCGTGTGTACGGAGCATAAGTGTTAGAGGCCCCGGGGGACAGATGCAGCATTGGACTGATGATGCATCCACCTAGGCAAGTATAATTCTGCAAAAAAACAAAAACAAATCCATACTTCTCTTTTACAGGAGAACTAAAGGCAAAAGTTTTTTGGTTTTTTTTTTCATTTTGACTAAAAGGAGGTTCATAACCCCTGCCAATTTTTTTTTTTTGCCATCTATCCCATTGGGGAGATTTCTCTTCATTTCCCATCCCATAGCCACAAATGGAAGGGAGATGAAACCGCTCTAACCCTCCCTCCGCATTTCATCACAGTGCTTCTTTCTTTTTTTTTTCCGTCAACTTTTATTTGGAGTGCACAAAGTGACACTTCATTCATGTCACCGCACAGCCGGTGGTGCGTTGCTCTGCTGTGCGGTGACATGCGGTGCCCACCTGTGCACTTCTGTAAATAGCAGACATGAACTTCTGGGCTGTGTTGCAGTGTGAACAGGGCACATATAGTGCCTTGAAAAAGTATTCATACCCCTTGAAATTTTCCACATGTTACAACCAAAAACGGAAATGTATTTTTTGGGGATTTTATGTGATAGACCAACACAAAGTGGCACATATGTGAAGTGGAAGGAAAGTGATAAATGTTTTTTCAATTTTATTTACAAAAAAATATGTGAAAAGTGTGGTGTGCATTTGTATTCTCTGATACCCCTAAGAGCCGGTTCGCACAGGGGCGACTTGTCAGGCGACCTAGCCGCCTGACAAGTCGCCTCCCGTTCTGTACAATGGAACCGTTCTAATAGGAGCGACGCAAGTCGCTCCGACTTAGAAAAAGGTTCCTGTACTACTTTTGGGGCGACTTGCATAGACTTCTATACAGAAGTCGTTTTGCAAGTCGCAACGGAAGTCGTTTGCAGGTCGCTTCGCTGAGGCGACCTGCAAGTCGTGCCGCCCCTGTGTGAACCGGGGCTTACTAAAAATCAAGTGTAACCAATTGCCTTTGGAAGTCACCTAATTAATAAATAGAGTCCACCTGTGTGTAGGGCTCTTCTTTGAGCAGTAGCATCTAGTGTTAAGGAACTCTTGTTTGCTATCTGCCTATGTATTATTGACATCTAATTTTTTGAACATCATGCATACCAGAGCTCATGCAGTTTTTAAACAATGTCTTTTTCTGAATATTTGTACGCAATAAAGAACTTCTTTTGATATACATTATTTAGTTTACTTGTTTTAGCTCCCTGTATGCCCATTGGAGCAATTTCTCTACATTACTTGTTTGTAATTTAATCTCAATATAAATACAGCTGTTCTGTGAAGCCCTCAGAGGTTTGTTAGAGAACCTTAGTGAACAAACAGCATCATGAAGGCCAAGGAACACACCAGACAGGTCAAGGACAAAATTGTGGAGAAGTCTAAAAGCAGGGTTAGGTTATAAAAAAATATCCCACGCTTTGAACATCTCACAGAGCACTGTTCAACGCATGCCACACTTTTCAGATATTCATTTGTAAAAAAAATCTGAAAACCATTTAACATTTTCCTTCCACTTCACAATTATGTGCCACTTTGTGTTGGTCTATCACGTACAATCCCAATAAAATACATTTACGTTGAACGAATGACCACAATTTTAACTGATAAAATGCAGCAGTTCGAAAAGATCTGGAGCCCCTAGATCCGATACTTACCGGGGGACCCCAGAGCCATACAGGCATAGAGCGGCCGGTGGGGATGGGAATCGGGGGGTGAAGGTCACTTTCTAACTCTTTACTCCTTTACTTCTCTTTCAACCTTTCATTCTTTATATTCAACCATCTCCTCTCTCCAACTCTAACTAAACTCTGATAAAATAATGACGGTCATATTACAGACATCTGTAAACACTAACCTTATCTTTGGTATAGACCCCTACATGAAAAGAACTAATCTAGTAATAAAAATATGAGTTGACTCTCAGAGAAAGAGTTTACATTCAATATAATATGTGATGCTGTATATACCACCATGAAACCGTTTGCATATTTTGTATTTTTTTTTTTTACTATGGAAAATGTGAAAACTTGAATACAAATTATTGAAACAAAATACATTTACGTTTTTTGGTTGTAACATGGCAAAATGTGGAAAAGTTCAAGGGGTATGAATACTTTTTCAAGGCACTGAGAAAAAAAAATGTTTTCTGTGTGTCTCAATGCCGTGTACACACGACCGGACTTTTCGTGGGACTGAACTCCAAAGGACTTTTCGACGGAGTTCCAAAGAAACGGACTTGCCTACACACGATCACACCAAAGTCCAATCGTTTCGAACGTGATGATGTATGACCGGACTAGAATAAGTAGCGAATAGCTGCCCTTGCGTCCGTTTTTTGTCCGTCGGACTAGCATACAGACGAACGGATTTTTCGATCGGACTCGAGTCCGTCGGAAAGATTTGAAACATGTTCTATTTCTAAAGATTTTTCGACAGAAAATGGTCAGATGAAGCCCACACATGATCGAATTGTCCGACGGATTCGTTCCGTCGGACCAGTTTGGTCGAAAAGTCCGGTCGTGTGTACACGGCATTAGTGGTGGCTGTTGTTCATCAAGAGTGGAGGATTGCCGGTTACAGCCCTATGTGTGTGTGAATGAGCCAAAAGTTGGCTCCTGGTTTTTTTTTTTTGGGGGGGGGGGGGTTGGTTTCTTTTAGCCTACTTCACCATAACCTTTTAAAGACAAATATACGTGTGCAGTACATTCTGTCAGCTCTATCAAAGGACGTCCGGCAAACTATTGATTTTACAGAAAGTTCTAGATGAATAGGCAACACTCGACGCAGGTAGTAATCTGCATTCAAAAGTGATTGAATGGCTTTGCCTTAGTTCACTTGCCAGGTCCTAAAATATGTGCAGTAGGAAAGAAGGATAATCAGCTTTGGGCTCTGGTCTTTTGGGGATGAAGATTATAAAAACAGAGCAGATCCTTTGTGTATGTCTTATGGAGCCCGGTGGCTGGAAGCGAGGTGCTTTACAGAACTTGGTTAAGAATTAACAGATTGAGCAGAACAGTAATGTTTTCAGATCGGTTTATCAAAAGTGGCCTTTGACAAACAAATTTACATTCGGTGTCAAGGCAGAAAAACATTATTATTTCTATGTAGTGGCGGGCTCTAGCTGGAAACACAGCGGTCACAGAGTTACCTTTGTACGCTGGAGATTTGTACTCATCCTTTTACCACCTACAATCACTTTCCTGTGGACAACTGTTCTGAAATGACTGCAGAATTTGTACTGATGTTCCATTATAAAAAACATTGTGCTGCCTTCAGTAATCATTAGGCCCCAGTCATATCTGGCAATTTGAGATCGCAGACAGAATCACCGCAATTCTGCCCACAATTCCAAATCGCATTGCAACAGTGGCAGTACACATGTTTGGGTGCCATTCATTTTTGTGTTTAATCTTAGTTTATTGAAGTTTTCAATAACAAAACATAGTGTACAAATACACAAAAGGCACAGAGGTATCATGCAGGGTACTCAAAAACATAAAAATACATAGAAAAAGAAGAAAACATTTTATATATATATATTATGTAGCACTAACTCTCGGTGGAGCTACTGGTTTAAGCGGGCTTGTTACCTTCACTCTCCTTCCCTCTGTTTTACCGGCACCGGGTCTAGGGGTTCCGTTGAGTTTACCTCCGGGCGATACACGCACCAACACTTTAATAAGTTTTCAATGCTTTATTAAACGATTTACTAAGGAAGTAGCAGGAAAGAGGCAGAAGGGAAACTGCAGAAGAAACTAAAATATCTTCTTATAAGATTCTTGACAAATGTCCTGGTAGAATTTGGATATTACAATAGAATGCGCTCCCCTCGTGGGACACACTCTTTGCTCTCCTGGATAGGCCTCTCTCACTTGCCTAGCAGCCAGTACGTAGCACAAACAAAAGTCTCTGCCACAGACTTATTTGGCATAAACCTGTACGGTCCTCTGCCACAGGATGTATCGGTTTTATGCGATGAACATCAGTCACAGTGCTTGAACCTTTAAGCCAACCCGGCAACACTATGCTGTATAGTTACTTTTTAGGATACGTCCTCCAACCGAGTCACCAGGCCCCTCTCCAGACCAGCACGCTGTGTGATCCTTCCATGACGGGTCCACCCCTGGGATCTCCTCGGTTGTCCAGCTTCTTCCCTTCTGGATAGACAGCTCAGGACCATTCCTCGGCTGCTGTGGTAGACCCCAGACAAGCTTCTGGGCCCACCCCTGCGCCGCAGCGGCGTGGGCCTTCGGAACGGAGGACCACGAGATTGCTCTCTAACGCATACCTGTCGGCCAGGAGGGCCAGCAGGTGGCTGTAAAACGAACCCCCTAATATGGCGTCTGTCCCATAAATACCCTCGCCCAGAATGCAACTCGGAGGAGCACCTCCAGCAAATTGTCTCCGGGACAGAAGAGCATCCATACGCTTTGACACGTTACCCTTCCAACACTGGCCAGTAATGACAGCGACACCCACCGGTCAGTCTGGAAACACACACAATGTCAGCCAAGCTGGAACAGAGGCAAACTTAACCTATTTAACGAACAAGTTACTAAATTTACCTAACATATGGTAGATCGCAAATCTACCAGCGCTACACACATATATATATATATATATATATATATATATATATATATATATACACACAGTCAGGTCCATAAATATTGGAACATCGACACAATTCTAATCTTTTTGGATCTATACACCACCACAATGGATGAAACTAAACGAACAAGATGTGCTTTAACTGCAGACTTTCAGCTTTAATGCTTTAATTTGAGGGTATTTACATCCAAATCAGGTGAACGGTGTAGGAATTACAACAGTTTGTATATGTGCCTCCCACTTTTTAAGGGACCAAAAGTAAAGGGACAGATTAACAATCATCCATCAAACTTTCACTTTTTAATACTTGGTTGCAAATCCTTTGCAGTCAATTACAGCCTGAAGTCTGGAACGCATAGACATCACCAGACGCTGGGTTTCATCCCTGGTGATGCTCTGCCAGGCCTCTACTGCAACTGTCTTCAGTTCCTGCTTGTTCTTGGGGCATTTTCCCTTCAGTTTTGTCTTCAGCAAGTGAAATTCATGCTCAATCAGTTTCAGGTCAGGTGATTGACTTGGCCATTGCATAACATTCCACTTCTTTCCCTTAGAAAACTCTTTGCTTGCTTTCACAGTATGCTTGGGGTCATTGTCCATCTGCACTGTGAAACGCCGTCCAATGAGTTCTGAAGCATTTTGCTGAATATGAACAGATAATATTGCCTGAAACACTTCAGAATTCATCCTGCTGCTTTTGTCAGCAGTCACATCATCAATAAATACAAGAGAACCAGTTCCATTGGCAGCCATACATGCCCACCCCATGACACTACTACCACCATGCTTCACTGATGAGGTGGTATGCTTTGGATCATGAGCAGTTCCTTTCCTTCTCCATACTCTTCTCTTCCCATCACTCTGGTACAAGTTGATCTTGGTCTCATCTGTCCATAGGATGTTGTTCCAGAATTGTGAAGGCTTTTTTAGATGTTGTTTGGCAAACTCTAATCTGGCCTTCCTGTTTTTGAGGATCACCAATGGTTTACATCTTGTGGTGAACCCTCTGTATTCACTCTGGTGAAGTCTTCTCTTGATTGTTGACTTTGACACACATACACCTACCTCCTGGAGAGTGTTCTTGATCT
Source organism: Aquarana catesbeiana (assembly GCF_042186555.1). NCBI lineage: Eukaryota > Metazoa > Chordata > Amphibia > Anura > Ranidae > Aquarana > Aquarana catesbeiana. The sequence continues at coordinate 650,565,040 of NC_133327.1, forward strand.
GGCCAACTGTTGTGAAGGGTGTTTTCTTCACCAGGGAAAGAATTCTTCAGTCATCCACCACAGTTGTTTTCTGTGGTCTTCCGGGTCTTTTGGTGTTGCTGAGCTCACCGGTGCGTTCTTTCTTTTTAAGGATGTTCCAAACAGTTGGTTTGGCACACATTTCTGGTAATTTTATGGAGAGGATTAAGAAGAAATAACCATCCCAATGGTGCAGCAGAAAACATATAGCACAGTGAGGAAGGTTTGTGGTCCAGGATGATAGGACAGTCAAAATTAGAAGCGGCGCCCCCCCTCTCCCCCACCTACCGGAAACAGTGTGGCCACTTTATGGGGTCGCTAGACTAATTTGCCTCTCAGCCCAGTCCGCCCCATAAGACTGGCGCTACACTAACAGTGTATGGGGACTTTTTCCATGCTGCCCCCCTGCAAAGTGCTGCCCTAGGCCTGGGCCTAGTCGGCCTAGACCAGAATATAGCATTGGGTGGAGGAACGTGATTGGTCTGCACAAGTCATGACCTCAACCTAATAGAACAGCTTTAGGATGACAATACAAAACAGAAGATATAAAATGCTGGGACCAAAGATATTATGGATAGATGTACCCAGATATGAGGATGACAGAGGCTGTTGATGGGGAGCAGGGGAGAAACAAAAACAAAAAAAATAAAAATAAATACATAAATAAAACAATTTAACAGGGGGGGGGGATGAAGGACAGGGAGAGGAAGAAACAGAGAAATGGAAAACAGATGAGAAAAAAGTATAGATGTAGCAAGAAGTGGGCAACCAGATAAAAGATCACATAGCCATACACTAGGGCCAGGGCACGTACCTCAGAGAATTCACAAAACATCTTCCAAGAGAGACAAATTTGGTGGCATTGTTTGTATGTATCCAGTTCAGGAGCCAGAATGGTTCATTTCTGTAACCCACTCAACCAAGAAGGGAACTTAAGTTGTCCACCAATGGCGGGGCATCGTCATTCTAGCTGCTGTCAGGCAGTGTCAAAGGATGCTTTTTTGATGCATTTGAAAGTTGGGTGCCATTGTTTTTTAATAGCAACTCAAACGCATTGTGGTTTTGCCAAGATTGTTGCTCCCGCGCCTTTTTGGGTGACAAGCTTTGTGTGATTTAGTTTGCCCCGATTGCCATGCAATTTGTTGCGCCAAAACAGCACCACGTTTGAGGCGCAATTACAAATGAATGGCCCCCAAACACACCATTTGAAAAAATTAAATTGTAAAAATATTTATTATACAAAATAAAAATAACTACTGCCACGGTTCACTGCCCTACTAATACCAAATCTCTGCCCTACTGACTGACACCATCTACTGTCCTAATGACACAAACCTCTGCCCTACTGACACGTCCACTGCTTTACCGACATGGTCTATGTTTTAATACAATTTAAAATGTTTGTTCACATGTATTTATAAGAGTGGGTGTATATATATATATATATATATATATATATATATATATATATATATACACATATATACACAATATATATATATATATATATATATACACACACACAGTATCTCACAAAAGTGAGTACACCCCTCACATTTTTGTAAATATGTTATTATATCTTTTCACGTGACAACACTGAAAAAATGACACTGCTAAAATGTAAAGTAGAGAATGCACAGCTTGTATAACAGTGTAAATTTGCTGTCCCCTCAAAATAACTCAACACACCGCTGGCAATAAAAGTGAGTACACCCCTAAGTGAAAATGTCCAAATTGGGCCCAATTGGCCATTTTCCCTCCCCGCTGTCATGTGACTCGTTAGTGTTACAAGGTCTCAGGTGTGAATGGGGGGCAGATGTGTTACATTTGGTGTTATCACTCTCACTCTCATACTGGTTACTGGAAGTTCAACCTCAAAGAACTCTCTGAGGATCTGAAAAAAAGAACTATTGCTATACATAAAGATGGCCTAGGTTATAAGAAGATTGCCAAGACCCTGAAACTGAGCTGCAGCACGGTAGCCAAGACCATAAAGCGGTTTAACAGGACAGGTTCCACTCAGAACAGGCCTCACCATGGTCAACCAAAGAGGTTGAGTGCACGTGCTCAGCGTCATATCCAGAGGTTGTCTTTGGGAAATAGACGTATGAGTGCTGCCAGCATTGCTGCAGAGGTTGAAGGGTGGGAGGTCAGCCTGTCAGTGCTCAGACCATACGCCGCACACTGCATCAAATTGGTCTGCATGGCTGTCTTCCCAGAAGGAAGCCTCTTCTAAAGATGATGAACAAGAAAGCCCACAAACAGTTTGCTGAAGACAAGCAGACTAAGGACTACAGTTCATTGAGGGAATCATGAATGCCAACATGTACTGTGACATACTGAAGCAGAGCATGATCCCTCCCTTCAGAGACTTGACCGCAGGGCAGTATTCCAACATGATAACAACCCCAAATACACCTCCAAGACAACCACTGCCTTGCTAAAGAGGGTAAAGGTGATGGACTGGCTAAGTATGTCTCCAGACCTTAACCCTATTGAGCATCTGTGGGGCATCCTTAAACGGAAGGTGGAGGAGCGCAAGGTCTCTAACATCCACCAGCTCTGTGATGTTGTCATGGAGGAGTGGAAGAGGACTTCAGTGGCAACCTGTGAAGCTCTGGTGAACTCCATGCCCAAGAGGGTTAAGGCAATGCTGGAAAAAAATGGTGGCCACACAAAATATTGACACTTTGGGCCCAATTTGGACATTTTTACTTAGGGGGGTACTCACTTTTGTTGCCAGCAGTTTAGACATTAATGGCTGTGTGCTGAATTATTTTGAGGGGACAGCAAATTTACACTGTTATACAAGCTGTACACTCACTACTTTACATTGTAGCAATGTGTCATTTCTTCAGTGCTGTCACATTAAAAAATATAATAAAATATTTACAAAAATGTGAGGGGTGTACTCACTTTTGTGAGATACTGTGTGTATATATATATATACACACACGTGTGTGTTTGAGCTTTGGGGTGCACACCCTAATGCAATAGGCTGTGCACAACTATGTTGCTCATGCTGACCCGAGTCCACAGCCAAACGCGCCTACAACGGGCACATGAGCATCAGAACTGGACATGGAAGGAGGTGGCCTGGTCTAATGTATCACATCTTCTTTTACATCATGTGGATGGACGGGTGCATGTACTTTGCTTACTTAGGGAAGAGATGGCATCAGGATACACTATGGAAAGAAGGCAAGCCAGCGGAGGCAGTGTGATGCCTTGTCTAGCAGAATCCATGCCTCGATGGTTCAGGGCTGTTTTGTCGTCAAAAGGGGGACCACTCAATAATAGGTGGGTGGTCATAAGGTTATGGTGGGTGGTGAAAATGTTATGGCTGATCGGTGTAAATCAAGATAGTAAATATGTACAGATTATATATAAAAAAGGAATAAAAAAGAATAATGCAAGCTATGAAGAAGGTTACAAGTTAGTCATATAAAATATAAACATTTCAAACAACTGTATGCTATCAATCTTGCCAACACAAGTTGAGCAATCACTCTGCACCGCAGTAAAGAAGGGAACCCGATCAACAGTCTTAGTACATTAGTTGTGGTTGCAAGTGGAAAATGGATCAGCTTTCCCAGACATTTTTTTCAAAATTTTCTCAGTTGATAGAGTTCTCTCGGATTTTTCTGGAGCAGAGACAACTTCCACACTAGAGTGAATTTAATGGGTACAGTGAAAGTGAACATAACTCCTTCTAATGTCTCCCACAGAGCTACACTGACAGTCTTCGACCACGAGGGCAACCACAAGCATGAAAATAAACAGCCTTCCATTCTAGTATAATCACCCTCTGAACTCAAAGACATTCTGATGCAGACTTCAGATAATTGTCTGTAGACCTGACAAAAATTTACTATAGCATAAACTTTACATGGCTTGAATTAAGCCAGCTACTCTTTTAAACCATAGGTGCGCTGCGTCATATAATTAACAAATCCATAAAGCACCATCTGGATTATGCAGTAAGACGGTACAAAGAACAACCCATAAAAATTGATTTTGCTGAAGTCAGATCAGGGAGGGTGATTCTAAGGAGAGGGCTAATATCAGAGGGATGGTGAGAGTTAAGGTTTTGGAGTGTTTGAAGGTTACAGGGAAGGTTAGTGTTAACGTTTATGTTACAGGGAAGGTTGGTGTACAATTTAGTGTTGGGGCTACAGGGAGGGTTATTCTTAGGCTTAGAGCAGGAGTGGGCAACCTCCAGCTGTGGTGAAACTACAAATCCCATCATGCCTCTGCCTCTAGGAGTTATGCCTGTGATTGTCAGGGCCTTGCAATGTCTCATGGGACTTGTAGTTTCACAACTGGAGGGCCAAGGTTGCCTACCCCTGGCTTAGAGGTTAGTTCTTATGAGAGGACTAACATCAGAGGGAGGGTAAGGGGTAGTCTGTAAAGTTTACAAGGATGGTTAGTGTATGATTTAGTGTTAGGGCTACAGGCAGGGTTAGCGTTAGATTTAATTTGAATGAGAGGGAAGCTGACTTGGGCCAAACCTTGGATTAATCCTACTGGAACCAAATTTGGCTTGACTCTTCTAAGTGTTTCCAGGATATCTTCACCCAAGAGAATGCCTACAAGTTGCTTTCTCGCTCGTACATGAGCCAAGTTTGTCCCCTCTGCATCCCCCTCATGTTTTCAGGGGTGCAGGGAACCAGGCACCATTTTCTACACCTGGTGGTCTTGTCCAAAGGCTTTACGATTTTGGTCTAATTCAGTGATCAGACCTGTGCTAAATGTTTCTTTGGTGCGCGACCCCTGGGAAGCCTTGCTGCACAAGTTGATCCCATCTAAGGCCCAGAGGAAGCTGGTGGGGTTTGTATTCCTGGCAGCCCGGAAGGCACTAGCTGGAGCCTGGCGCTGCAGTGGCTTATGGGAACCACGCTCACTTACCCATGCCAAATTCTTGAAGATTTTGGACCCATGGATATCCTACAATGATCACCTTAATCTGGACCATTTTCTACTCTCCATATGACTTTTCAGGTGGCCCATTTTACCACTGTGTTATGAACTGGACATCATGGAAATTCTCCCCTGGCCCCTTCCTCTCCCCTTCACACAACCCTCCTTTCTCCTCTATTCTTCTCTCTTTGCTGTCTGCCGATGTCTTTAGTCAGTTATCATCCTCAATTCTTTTCCTTTCCCTGAGCGCCAAGCTCTTCTTTGGGCTCCAGAGCAGTCTCCCTTTCTTCCCACCTTTACTGAAGTGAGTGTCTTCCCTGGTTGCATTGATTCCCACTGACCCGTCTTCGAGCCACATTGATGATGGAAATGTGTGCTCATTTGTACCCTTACATCTCGCAAAGTAATTTTATGTGTTACCTTCTGCATTCTTCTATACATGGTGTGTTTTGTATAATTTTAAAACAAACCTTAAAAAAAACAATAAAATGTTTTGTAAATATACACTAAATTGTCAAAAGTTGGACCAGGAAGGGGCCATCCCCAAATTGTTCCCACAAAGTTAGAAGCATGAAATTGTCCAAAATGTTTTCGTATGAGTTCCCTTGACTGGTTGGCCAAGCCCAACCCCCGAAAATCAACCCCACACCATA